>NC_059198.1:31530958-32730958 GCF_020615455.1 Coregonus clupeaformis
GGGCTGTAAGGGGGCAGGTATAAAACTGTGAAATGATTATGGTTGTTGAACCAATCTCGGACCAGAGCAGCCCGGTAGAAACTAACATTATCCCAGATGACAACAAACCTGGGCTGCTGTGGTCTGTCCTGCACAACTGCATGTAGTGCATCTAGAAATGCAATGATCTGTCCTGTATTGTAGGGACCTAGAGTGGCATGATGATGCAGGACTCCTTGGACACTAATTGCAGCATACAAGGTGATATTTCCCCCACGCTGCCCAGGGACATTTACAACTACGTTACGGCCCCGACGCCTGGTTTTGGCCAGATTGAAGCCTGCCTCATCCACGTAGATGAACTCATGTGGCAGTTCGGCGGCATCAAACTCCAGAACTGTCTGTAACAGAAAATATTGAATAGTGTTACTGAAAACACATACAGTAACTACAATGTCTATATTTTCACACAAGTAGGGGCTGGGTTGGGTGAGTATAGACAAAAACTACAAGCTACAGGCAGGGCAGGTGGCAGCATAAACCCTCATTCCCACATCACAATATATAGTATGTAAAGTAAAGTGACACGTACCTGCACATAATCATGGCACAGATCCTTGACCCTGACACTGTTCCTCTCAAATGGCACCCTGTACAGCTGCTTCATTCTGAAGTTATGTTTCTGTAGGATGCGACTTAGTGTAGAAATGCTGACCCTGTTGATATTGTTGAATTCATTTCCATTTGCAATTATGCGTTGTTGCAACTCACGAAGTCGGATTGCATTATTTTCTCGCACCATTTCAATGATGGCAAGCTCTTGTTGTTGAGTGAAGAGCTGTTCCCTTCCACCTTGAGGAGGTCGTCCAACCATTCTGTAGATAATGCCACCACAAGATGTCATTGGTTAGGTTCTTTTTCACATACTGTACTTTCAAACTGTACACAGTACTGCAACATCACAATGGTATTCCTTTACATATACAGTACTTCACAGCACTACCCATTTTTGTATAGTATAGTTAGTACAGTAATACTGTAATATGATACAGAATCATGTGACACATACAGTAGGTACAGTCTGGAGTAGAAACTTGAAGATATACCTGTTCTCCAGTCAGAATGTCCTTATTATCGATGCTACTGTGTAGCGACTGAGGTTAAGGTGGACTCTTTGCCCAGCCTCCCTCATGGACAGGCCATGATGTATCACATGGTCCACCAGAGTAGCCCTGATGTCATCTGATATACGTCTCCGCACTGGTCCTCGTCCTCTTCCACGTCCTCTTCCACATCTTACCTGAGGCCTATTTGTAGTGCTAAGGCTCAGACTGATTGGTGTTCTGTTTTCTGTGCAAGTGTTTTCAGGTGTGTATGTAAGTGCATACAATTGCCAGATGAGTTTTGCATTTTGAACAGAGTGTTTTCCCAATGATAACAGGTGATTTCGTTTTTGAACAAAGTGTCTAATGTAAGAAAACGTGTGAAGTGTTTTGCAATAAGTGTGTTACAGAATTGCAAACAAAGTGCAAAGTTGACATTGTGTTTAAGCTATGGTTACACTGTGTTTAAGGTATGCTACAAGAAGTTTAGGTATTGAGGCTTTGGTCTAAACATTCGGTTTTAGTGTGTAAGCAATGGGCAAAAACTGTAAGCTTTACAAAGATAGGTTAGTAGTGTAAGTAGGGGCCTTAAAGGACAAGTTTCATTATCTCCAGCACAATACCAGTGTCTACATATGTGAAAACGGTGCATTTCTACGTTTTGCAGTAAAATATATAAAGTTCTACCCGATGACATCATCAAAAGTTACAGTTTTTCTCGATTGCTAAGACACATTTCTTGAAACCTTCACCCATTTTCTCAAAACTTTAAACACAAAACCAAATCTTCAAACCACATTCACAAAACCCCTGACTCTTCTGGTAAAATCAAATAATCGCCTCAAAACCATTTAATCAAATCAAATCAAATCAAATTTTATTGGTCACATGCGCCGAATACAACAGGTGCAGACATTACAGTGAAATGCTTACTTACAGCCCTTAACCAACAGTGCATTTATTTTAAACAAAAAAGTAAGAATAAAACAACAACAAAAAAGTGTAGAGAAAAAAAGAGCAGAAGTAAAAATAAAGTGACAGTAGGGAGGCTATATATACAATAGAATAAAGTGACAGTAGGGAGGCTATATATACAGGGGGGTACCGTTGCATAGTCAATGTGCGGGGGCACCGGCTAGTTGAGGTAGTTGAGGTAATATGTACATGTGGGTAGAGTTAAAGTGACTATGCATAAATACTTAACAGAGTAGCAGCAGCGTAAAAGTATGGGGTGGGGGGGCAGTGCAAATAGTCCGGGTAGCCATGATTAGCTGTTCAGGAGTCTTATGGCTTGGGGGTAGAAGCTGTTGAGAAGTCTTTTGGACCTAGACTTGGCACTCCGGTACCGCTTGCCGTGCGGTAGCAGAGAGAACAGTCTATGACTAGGGTGACTGGAGTCTTTGACAATTTTGAGGGCCTTCCTCTGACACCGCCTGGTATAGAGGTCCTGGATGGCAGGGAGCTTTGCCCCTGTGATGTACTGGGCCGTACGCACTACCCTCTGTAGTGCCTTGCGGTCAGAGGCCAAGCAGTTGCCATACCAGGCGGTGATGCAACCAGTCAGGATGCTCTCGATGGTGCAGCTGTAGAATTTTTTGAGGATCTGAGGACCCATGCCAAATCTTTTTAGTCTCCTGAGGGGGAATAGGCTTTGTCGTGCCCTCTTCACGACTGTCTTGGTGTGTTTGGACCATGATAGTTCGTTGGTGATGTGGACACCAAGGAACTTGAAGCTCTCAACCTGTTCCACTACAGCCCCGTTGATGAGAATGGGGGCGTGCTCAGTCCTCTTTTTTTTCCTGTAGTCCACAATCATCTCCTTTGTCTTGGTCACGTTGAGGGAGAGGTTGTTGTCCTGGCACCACACGGCCAGATCTCTGACCTCCTCCCTATAGGCTGTCTCATCGTTGTCGGTGATCAGGCCTACCACTGTTGTGTCGTCGGCAAACTTAATGATGGTGTTGGAGTCGTGCCTGGCCATGCAGTCATGGGTGAACAGAGAGTACAGGAGGGGACTGAGCACGCACCCCTGAGGGGCCCCCGTGTTGAGGATCAGTGTGGCAGATGTGTTGTTACCTACCCTTACCACCTGGGGGGCGGCCCGTCAGGAAGTCCAGGATCCAGTTGCAGAGGGAGGTGTTTAGTCCCAGGATCCTTAGCTTAGTGATGAGCTTTGAGGGCACTATGGTGTTGAATGCTGAGCTGTAGTCAATGAATAGCATTCTCACGTAGGTGTTCCTCTTGTCCAGGTGGGAAAGGGCAGTGTGGAGTGCGATAGAGATTGCATCATCTGTGGATCTGTTGGGGCGGTATGCAAATTGGAGTGGGTCTAGGGTTTCTGGGATTATGCTGTTGATGTGAGCCATGACCAGTCTTTCAAAGCACTTCATGGCTACAGACGTCAGTGCCACGGGTCGGTAGTCATTTAGGCAGGTTATCTTAGAGTTCTTGGGCACGGGGACTATGGTGGTCTGCTTGAAACATGTTGGTATTACAGACTCAGTCAGGGACATGTTGAAAATGTCAGTGAAGACACTTGCCAGTTGGTCAGCACATGCTCGGAGTACACGTCCTGGTAATCCGTCTGGCCCTGCGGCCTTGTGAATGTTGACCTGCTTAAAAGTCTTACTCACATCGGCTACGGAGAGCGTGATCACATAGTCGTCCGGAACAGCTGGTGCTCTCATGCATGCTTCAGTGTTGCTTGCCTCGAAGCGAGCATAGAAGTGTGCCCTGTGCTCATAGAAGTGTGCCCTGTGCTCAAAATCAAACAATGCTTTCAGATCATACACACAGCCAGTCAATATATAAACACTACAGAGCGTTCATTAGACACTACATCAAAAAATGGAGGACACAGCGTCCAGGGCATGTAGTTACAGATTTTTTTATTTATTGTATATAGTAAACGCATTTTGCAATTAAAACAAAAAGTATAGTAATCACAACTTAGTACAGTGAATATATTGTATACTGTAAGTACTGCAAGTAATACAGTATTGAATGTATGTATATTCAGCACTTGCATAAAAATACAGTAGTCCAACTGCAAAAGCCCAAAGAACAAAGAAAACTCTAAATGAAAAGCACATTACAGTACACTCAAAAATGTTGTGCAACTGCGAAATCAAAGTCAATGAGAGATTCATTCTGCCTCAGCATCACGTCTTTGTGCTGGTTCCGGCCAGAGGACTTCGTCCACATCACAGGCAACGTTGTCCCTTGCCAGGCAATGGGGGGAAAACCCTCTGGTGTGCCGGATCCAGCCTTGACCACACTCCACACCTATGTCACCACAGGCCAATTCCATTGCCTGTAAGAGATTTTCCCTGGTAAATGGGTTTCGGTCATAGACCTTCCACATGCCACGCAGAGAAAAAGTATTCTATTGGGTTGAGGAAAGGGCTGTAGGGTGGAAGGCAAACATTTATGAATCGCTGGTTGGTTGAACCACTTGCGTATCCGGACACCACGGTGAAAGCTGACATTGTCCCAAACCACGACATAGACAGGATGCACTGCCTGCTGATGATCCTGCTGCTCACGCTCAAACAAAACATCCCGAAGACCACCCAGAAATGTAAGAAGATGTTCAGTGTTATATGGCCCCAGGGATGCATGACGGTGGAGAACCCCACGATTACTTATGGCTGCACAAAGGGTGACATTGCCACCACGCTGGCCAGGGACTTCCACAATGGCACGTTGGCCAATTATGTTCCTGCCTCTCCTTCTCCTCTTCGCCAGATTGAACCCTGCTTCATCTACAAAAATGTATTCATGGGGCCTTTCCATGGAATCCAATTCAAACACTCTCCATATATAAAAATAGATAAATAAGTAGTTTAGTAAGTGATACAGAAAGACAGACTTCTGCAATAGTGCATTTGTATGCACTCCTGTTTTACATACACTACAATAAAGTGCAGTTTACAGTAACAGTAGGCTAGTAGCATAGCATTGTACTGTAAGCATCAGCACTGAAAGTGTCTGAGTGTACACTTACTTGCACATACTGAAATCGTAGATCTTTGACCCTTTCTGAGTTGCGCTCAAAGGGTACTCTGTACACTTGCTTCATGCGTACCCTGTTGCGCTGGAGGACACGGTAAATGGTAGAAAGGCTGACACTGATTCCTTCAAAGTTTACATTGTGTTCAACAACTCTTTGCTGTATTTCACGCAGTCGGATGGCATTGTTTTGAAGGACCATATCAACAATGAGAGCCTCTTGCTGTTGGGAGAACATAGCAGGCCTTCCACCCTCATGTGGTAGTCTTGCAATTGTACAAAAAGGGAAAATGCACTTACAAACGTATACATACAGTAAAAATAGTAATGGACATTACTTCTATACGTAAAATATTGTATGGTAAGAAAATTTTTCTTTTTTTCCCCAGTCCCCTTTCTATTGACAAAGTGATGTACTGAATCAAATGTATACAGTAAACTTTCAATGACCAAAATAAAAAGAAACAATTAGCTGTTGTCTTCTCTGAATGTCCTGATTATGGTGGCCACAGAGAATCTGCTCAAATTGGGTTGTACTCTTTGTCCTGCTTCCCTCATTGTCATTCCATGAACAACAACATGGTCTATCACAGTTGCTCGAATTTCTTCTGAAATTACTGTTCTTGGTCTTGCTCTTCCTCGTACTCTTCCTCCTCGTCCACCACCTCTTACACATACTCTTCCTCCTCTGCCTCTCAGATTGTTTCCATCTATTGTTGGTATCAACATTCAACGCACCTGTGCCACTTGTGCACTCTGAACTGGCTTAGATTCTGTACAATTGGTTTGATCACATCATTAGAAACAAGTGTGAACAATTTGGAGTGGTTGTGTTTAAATGATGACAACTGTGTTGTAGTTGCGTTTAACTTTTGCCGCCTGTGTTCACCATTTTGTAACACAAGTGCATCACAGTGCGAAATGTGTTTTAGTGAGTGAGAATGTGTTTAGAGTTTTGCAAAAAGAGTGATTGATTCGACAAATGGGTTTAGGCCACTGAGTATTTGGTTCAGAGAATGGGGTTTAGTGTTTTAGCAATTCAGAAAAACTGTAAAACAGTTTAAAGATAGTGATTTTCAAACACTATGGGGTTAGGGTGACGTGGGGAGCAAGAAAATACCCATCGCTCTGGCTAGAAACGAGTTGCAGATGTCACAGAGAAGTATTTTTTACCTTTTTAACCACAGATTATAGAAACATGCCATTTTCAAATATGTAGACACTGATATGATGCTGGAGATAATGAATATTAGGTTGAAAAGTGGCGGAATTGGCCTTTAATGCTACATTTCAACCATCATCAACATTTTAATCAGATGTCAAAGTTAACTGGAAGGATTCAATTAGTGATTTTTATAACATTTATAACATGCACAATCTGATGAGCATGAGCTCATGTGTGCGTGTGCATCTGTGTGTGTGTGCGTGTCCCTGTGTCCGTGTGTCCGTGTGTGTGTGTGTGTGTGTGTGTGTGTGTGTGTGTGTGTGTGTGTGTGAGCTATCCCAGCATGAGGGTTCAGATGTATCACTGGGGGAACTATAGGGCCCTTGACCCAATCAAAGAGCTAGACCAATAAGGAATAATTTATCAGATTATCCTGTGACCTCAAACACATACAACTCTCAGGTATGTGAGCTGAGGTAGTGAACTAGTCAATAATAAATAACCTTCCCATCTCCCCACGGACTACTGTTACCAACTTTTCTGTTCACGTACAATACAGATTCATACTGAGGCTCGGGATAGTAGCTAGAACTATAGTTCCCAATTTCCAACTATGAATAAGATTCATTATTACAATCTTTAATATTACAATATGTTTGAAGAATCATTGTATTTCCTATTTATATACAGTTATTAACGTGACGATAGTCTCGTCTATATAGGTATTGTCATGAGCCCTCTCACTCCACCGGGTTACCACCTTAATGTGTTTCCACTATCTTCCACTCTGCTCGTCTCTCTCTCTCTACTCAGCCTAACGAGCTCCACCTGTTCCTGCTCTGCTCGGCTCTAATTACTCTGCCAGCTGCGCTGCATTACCCACTAACCTCTCCCAGTATTTAAAGTCCCGTCTTTCAGCTCTCCTTTGTCAGATCGTCTGCAAAGCTCACACCCGGAACCTGTGTGCTCGCGCTTCTGGCTCACCCTTGTTTTGTGACCCCGGACCTGCCTGATTCTTGGATTCTCTTCTGCCCCAGGAAAACCAGACCTGCTCTCTGCCATTACGACTCCTGACTACTCTTCGACCCCGGACTTCTGGACCACCAACCACCGGCGTCATCGGACGCATCGCTGCCACTGGGGGGGGGCACAGACCCAGCACATTGGACGGGATAACCCCTGGAGCCTTCACTCACTCCCTACTTCCCTTTTCCCTTAAGTTTTAATAAACTTTCTGGTGTGACGCAATTGTGGTCCTCTTGTCGTCTGTCTGAACCGTGACAGTACGATCTGACACCATCATGGACTCAGCGCACACTTCCCCCGACATGGAAACCGAAGAACCTGAGCAACCCACCGCCATGCTACGCCTGGAACACACTGAGAGAGAGCTAGGTCGCATGAGCGGCGACATCACCTCTCTGCTTCAGGTCGGCCACCAACAGCATCAGCAGTTCCAGCAGCACCAGCAGCAGTCCCAGCAGCAGCAACAACAACTCGCCAGGATCATCCAACTCCTCACCAACCTTACCCCAGCCAGTCTGCCCACCAGCCCTGCCTCCGAGTTACCTGCCCCGGTCATTTCAGCCGCTGCCCCGGAACCCAAGATTGGAAACCCCGAGCGGTTCAACGGCGATTCTACCCAGGTCCGGCCATTCCTGACTAGCTGCCGACTTCAGTTCTCCTTGCAGCCAAGGACCTTCGCCACGGAGGGGCTAGGGTCGGGTATGCCATCACTCACCTGACGGGCCGAGCTCGACTCTGGGGAACAGCAGAGTTCGAACGTCAAACCCCCGCATGTGCAACCTTCGACCTGTTTGCTGAGGAGATGCTGAAGGTGTTTGACCTGGATTCACCAACCGCAGAGGCGTCTCGTGAACTGTTCAGTATTCGACAAGGCAGACGTACAGTCGCAGACCATTCCATCGACTTCCGAACCCTGGCAAGACGAAGTTCTTGGAACACACCATCGTTGGTGGACGCGTTCTTCCATAGCTTGGCTGACTATATCAAGGGACGAGTTGGTCTCCCACGAACTGCCTTCCACTCTTGATGAAGCCATCGCACTGACTGTCCGGATCGACAGAAGGATACAGACCCGTCGTCGTGAGAGGGGGCGCCAAGGTCCACAAACTACCGGCATTCGGAGAGATCCGACTGGGCTCCTGTCAGCTACTGCCACTCACCCAAGTCAGCTTGATCAGTCTGAGCCTATGGAGATTGGGCGAGCCTCTCTCACTCCTGCAGAGCGCCAGCGCCGCTCACCTCAAACCTCTGCCTCTATTGTGGAGGTGATGGACATCGTGTGGTAACCTGCCCTTTAAAAGCCGAAGCTCACCGGGCATAGGGGGAGTCCGGTTGAGCTCAATGACCATCCAGTCCTCCGACCGCAAACCCTTGCTGCAAGTTCACCTCCGCCTCTCTGACTCTACTCACACCCTGGCTGCTCTGGTGGATTCTGGCGCCGAAGCCAACATAATGGACATCAAGCTGGCACGCCAACTGGGACTGGAGAACCTCCGTTTGACACCTCCTATTCCTGCCCGGGCACTGGACGGACACTTACTCGGATCGGTCACTCATGTCACGGCCCCGGTCTTGATGGGTCTGTCCGGAAACCATCAAGAGACTATCCAGTTTCACCTGCTCCCCTCTCCAGGCCAACCCCTCATCCTGGGTTACCCATGGCTCCGCCCGGCACAACCCTCAGCTCGACTGGGTGACCGGGGTGATCAGGGAGTGGGGGAGAGGACTGCCACCGAACCTGCCTGCTTGCTGCCGCACTACCCCTCGGCCAGTACCTACTAACTCCGCCCCTGACCTCTCCCATGTCCCAGAATGCTACCATGGTCTCAGAGAAGTGTTTAACAAAGCAAGAGCCACATCTCTGCCCCCTCACCGACCCGATACGACTGTGCCATCGACCTCCTCCCTGGAACAGCCCCTCCTAGGGGCCGTCTTTATTCGTTGTCTGCTCCTGAAAGAAGGTCCATGGAGGACTACATCAATGACTCTCTGTCCACAGGATTGATCCGTTCATCTTCATCTCCGGCTGGTGCTGGCTTCTTCTTTGTGGGGAAGAGGGACGGATCTCTTCGCCCCTGCATCGACTACAGGGGACTCAACGACATCACAGTGAAAAACCGTTACCCTCTCCCTCTGCTCACCTCTGCTTTTGAGTTGCTCCAGGGAGCCACTGTTTTTACCAAGTTGGATCTCAGAAACGCTTACCACCTAGTGCGGATCCGGGAGGGAGATGAATGGAAGACCGCATTCAATACACCAACAGGCCACTACGAGTATCTGGTTATGCCTTTTGGCCTCACCAATGCTCCTGCTGTGTTCCAGGCTCTAGTGAATGATGTACTGCGGGACATGTTAAACAAGTTTGTCTTCGTTTACCTGGATGACATCTTAATCTACTCCAGAAACCTGTCTGAACACACCCGCCATGTCCAGCAAGTCCTTCATCGTCTTCTGGAGAATTCCCTCTACGCCAAGGCAGAGAAATGTGAGTTTCACGTCAAGACAGTGGCCTTCCTGGGGTACATAGTGGCAGAGGGAAGTATCCAAATGGATCCTGCCAAGGTATCAGCAGTCACGTCATGGCCAGTTCCGGAGAACAGAAAGAAGCTGCAACAGTTTCTGGGGTTTGCTAACTTCTATAGAAAGTTTATCCGGAACTACAGTACCGTTGCTGCCCCTCTCACTGCTCTAACCAGCACCAAGCAACCCTTCACCTGGACCCCAGCAGCCGACAAGGCCTTCAGTACCCTCAAGGTAAGGTTCACCTCCGCTCCCATCCTCCAGATGCCTGACGTGGACCGGCAATTCATTGTGGAGGTGGACGCCTCGGATGTGGGAGTTGGTGCTGTGATTTCTCAGTGGGCTGCGGAGGATAGGAAGCTCCATCCCTGTGCCTTTTTCTCACGTCGGTTGTCCCCCTCTGAGTGCAATTACGACATAGGGAACCGAGAGCTGCTGGCTGTGAAGCTTGCCTTGGAGGAGTGGCGTCACTGGCTGGAGGGGTCCACCATTCCATTTTCGTTTGGACCGATCATAAGAACTTGGAGTACATCCGCACGGCCAAACGGTTGAACTCCAGGCAGTCCCGCTGGGCCCTGTTCTTCACCAGGTTTAATTTCACTCTGTCATACCGGCCTGGATCACGCAACACCAAGCCAGACGCCCTCTCCCGTCAATTCCAGAAGGATGACAACCCCTCCAAGGATCCTGTGTCGATTCTGCCAAGTCCCTGCATCGTAGCAGCTCTGACCTGGGCTGTTGAGGAACAGGTGCTGGAAGCTCTCCGTAACCAGCCCGGTCCCAGCACTTGCCCAGCTGACCGCCTTTTGTCCCCGAAAACCTAAGGTCCCAGGTCGTTCAGTGGGGACATGACTCCCGCCTAGCTTGTCACCCTGGCTCCACCCGCACTTACAACCTGCTCGCCCAGAGGTTCTGGTGGCCCGCTCTGAGAAAGGATGTACGGGAATTCGTCCAAGCCTGCCCCATCTGCAACCAACACAAGTCGTCCTGCCAGCCCCCCAGCCGGATTGCTGCAGCCCCTGCCTGTGCCCAGACGTCCCTGGTCTCACATCGCCCTTGACTTTGTCACGGGGCTGCCCCCTTCAAGGGGCAAGACCGTCATTCTCACCATAGTTGACCGATTCAGCAAGATGGCACACTTCATTCCCCTCCCCAAGCTCCCAACCGCCAAGGAGACCGCCCAGGTGGTCCTGGAACACGTCTTCCGGATCCACGGACTGCCAAAGGATGTAGTTTCTGACCGTGGTCCACAATTCTCCTCCGCTTTTTGGAAGGAGTTCTGTCACCTGCTGGGAGCCACAGTCAGTCTGACTTCCGGATTCCATCCCCAATCCAATGGGCAGTCAGAGCGGGCAAATCAGGAGCTCGAGAAGGCACTGCGATGCATGACTTCACGCAACCCCCACTCCTGGTCGCAGCAATTGACATGGGTGGAGTACGCACACAATTCTCTGACCTGCTCTGCCATCGGTATGTCCCCTTTCCAATGTGTTTATGGATACCAGCCTCCTCTATTTGCCAGTCAGGAAGGGGAGGTTACTTGCCCATCTGCACTTGCGTTTGCCCGTCGATGTCGCCGCACCTGGTCACAGGCCCGAGCCACACTTCTCAGATCCGTTGCCAGCTACACTACCGGGGCCAACCGTCGGAGAATCCCTGCTCCCACCTACCATGTTGGTCAAAGGGGTGTGGTTGTCATCAAGGAACCTGCCACTCAGGGTGGAGTCGCAGAAGTTGGCACCTCGGTTCATTGGCCCATTCCCTATCATAAGAGTGATTAGCCCAACTGCTGTCCGGCTCCAACTGCCTAATTCCATGAGGGTGCACCCCACTTTCCATGTGTCTAAGATTAAGCCCATTCATGAGAGTCCGCTGGTCCCTGCTGCGCCTTGTCCTCCTCCTCCACGGCTCGTCGATGGTGGTCTGGTTTACACCGTCCGCCGCCTGCTTCGGTCCAGACGGAGGGGTAGGGGTCTCCAGTACCTCATTGACTGGGAGGGCTATGGACCTGAGGAAAGGACCTGGGTGCCAGCTAGTCGGATTGTGGATAGGACTCTCATCACCGCCTTCCACCAACGGCATCCTGATCAACCTGCAATCCGTAGGGGCCGCCCCAGAGGGATCCCTAACCGTCCTGCCCGCTCGGCTTCCTGTCCTGTGCCTGATCCTGTCTCGGGACCTGTCCCATCTCCCGACCACGGCCCTCCGGCTTCCTCCGAGGATGAGGGCGTTCGCTCGGACCGTTCGGAGGAGTTCTAGCCCTCCTCCGGCTCCCCTCCTCCCGCCCGGCGTGGTGTTGCTCTTGGGACTTCTGGGGCCGTCCCTTGGGGGTTCTGTCATGAGCCCTCTCACTCCACCGGGTTACCACCTTAATGTGTTTCCACTATCTTCCACTCTGCTCGTCTCTCTCTCTCTACTCAGCCTAACGAGCTCCACCTGTTCCTGCTCTGCTCGGCTCTAATTACTCTGCCAGCTGCGCTGCATTACCCACTAACCTCTCCCAGTATTTAAAGTCCCGTCTTTCAGCTCTCCTTTGTCAGATCGTCTGCAAAGCTCACACCCGGAACCTGTGTGCTCGCGCTTCTGGCTCACCCTTGTTTTGTGACCCCGGACCTGCCTGATTCTTGGATTCTCTTCTGCCCCAGGAAAACCAGACCTGCTCTCTGCCATTACGACTCCTGACTACTCTTCGACCCCGGACTTCTGGACCACCAACCACCGGCGTCATCGGACGCATCGCTGCCACTGGGGGGGGGCACAGACCCAGCACATTGGACGGGATAACCCCTGGAGCCTTCACTCACTCCCTACTTCCCTTTTCCCTTAAGTTTTAATAAACTTTCTGGTGTGACGCAATTGTGGTCCTCTTGTCGTCTGTCTGAACCGTGACAGGTATTGGTTGAAGCTCATTGTTAAATTCAAATCTCCCTACCATCATATCTAAGCCAATATGACACCAATCTCAAATCAACTTGATTGGAGATACACAACACACTCCCCTCCCCGCCTCTCGTCATGATCTGTCCATCCGTCACCGAGAACCACACACCAGATTGTTTTTAACAGTGTCATTAGCAATTCAGTTTTAAGAATATTTCTTGCGGCTACCTAGCTCAAATTCTAGAAGTCGGATTAAAACTAGACTATAGCATCCATAAAGTGACTAAGTTTGGATAGACTAAGTTTGTAGGTGCAACAGTTTTTATGAAATTTATAATTTCTTGCTCTCATGTGCACATTTCCGTCCATTAAAAAACAATGATGTGCTACCTTTTTGTAGCATTTCTGACAATGTTAACATATATTTTCAGCCGAATCTCAGAGTTCTATCAAACCGGGCAATCAACTCCATCGCTCAGCAACTTGCCAACACAAACAGCTCGCCGCCTCCATCAGCCAGGCAGCCAGCCATGATAAGAAGTGGTTGAGGACAAACCTAGACTACTATAGATAGCTATATGTTGGTATTCAAGCTTAGGTTACTCAATAAATGCATACAGATAATTGTCCAACATGAAAAATAGGTTAGTTGTTATTAGTGAGCTGAATGTGGTTTTGTTTTGATTAGCTAACGTTAGGTAGCTAGCTAGCCAGCAGCTGTAAAGGTAACTAATTAGCTAACGTAACGTTATACCACAGAATAGGCTATCAGTCAGATGAGAACTAACATTGGCTAGCTAGCTGTCACACCCTGGCTCTGGGACTCTATAGGTTGAGCCAGGGTGTGTTCATTCTATGTGTTCTGTTTCTTTGTTTGGGTGTTCTAGGTTGTCTGTTTCTATGTTTGCCTGTGTGACTCCCAATCAGAGGCAACGAGTGTCAGCTGTCGGCTGGTTGTCTCTGATTGGGAGCCATATTTAATCTGTATGTTTTCCCTTGGGTGTTGTGGGTTTTTGTTCCGTGTCGGTATTTGTTTACCGTGGACTTCACGAGTCGTGTTTTGGTATACTTTAACTAATTAAAGTCATGTTTGTTTCACACGCTGCGCCTTGGTCTACTCACTCCTATGACGATCGTGACAGAAAAACCCACCATAAAAGGACCAAGCAGCGTGTCCAGGAGCAGGCAGACTGGACATGGGAGGAAGCGCCAGGAAAGGAGATGGAGAGGCTGGCGATGGCCCAGGTGGGCAAATCGTGGTCCTGGGAGGACATGCTCGGGGGCAAGGGACCTTGGGGTAGGATTAAGGCCCTGGCGAGAGAGGAGCAGCGGCGTCAGCAGTGCCATCGTCGGACGGACGAGAGGCACCCCCAATAATTTTTTAGGGGGCACACGGCATGGGCGACTGGGCAGCAGGAGGCTGCCACAGGGGCGAAATGGGAGACGAGGAGAGAAGGCCACCGGGTTACGGGAGCCATTGGCGAGAGGAGGGAAGGAAGTTGTAGAGGCACGGCGAGAGGTACTGAGGTGTATTGCCAGTCCGGTCCGGCCCGTTCCTGATCCCCGTTTAAGGCCAGTGGTGTGTGTTCCCAGTACGGTCCGGCCTGTTCCTGCTCCACGCACCAAGCCTACGGTGTGCGTCGCCAGCCCTGCCCGGCCTGTTCCTGCTCCACGCACCAAGCCTACGGTGTGCGTCGCCAGCCCAGCCCGGCCTGTCCCTGCTCCACGCACCAAGCCTACGGTGTGCGTCGCCAGCCCAGCCCGGCCTGTTCCTGCTCCACGCACCAAGCCTACGGTGTGCGTCGCCAGCCCAGTCCGGCCTGTCCCTGCTCCACGCACCAAGCCTACGGTGTGCGTCGACAGCCCAGCCCGGCCTGTCCCTGCTCCACGCACCAAACCTACGGTGTGCGTCGCCAGCCCAGCCCGGCCTGTTCCTGCTCCACGCACCAAGCCTACGGTGTGCGTCGACAGCCCAGCCCGGCCTGTCCCTGCTCCACGCACCAAACCTACGGTGTGCGTCGCCAGCCCAGCCCGGCCTGTTCCTGCTCCACGCACCAAGCCTACGGTGTGCGTCGCCAGCCCTGCCCGGCCTGTCCCTGCTCCACGCACCAAGCCTACGGTGTGCGTCGCCAGCCCTGTCCGGCCTGTCCCTGCTCCACGCACCAAGCCTACGGTGTGCGTCGTCAGCCCAGCCCGGCCTGTCCCTGCTCCACGCACCAAGCCTACGGGGTGCGTCGCCAGCCCGGCCCGGCCTGTCCCTGCTCCACGCATCAAGTCTACGGTGTGCGTCGCCAGCCCGGTCCGGCCTGTTTCTGCCACTCGCACCAAGTCTACGGTGCGCGTCGCCAGCCCGGCCCGGCTCGTTCCTGCCACTCGCACCAAGCCAGGGGTGCGAGTCGTCAGTCCGGCACAACCCGTGCCTGGGTCATCGGTGCCAGATCAGGTACCGCTTTATTGCTCCCCAACGGAGCTGAAGCTAGCCGCTCCTGCTACGTCCAGGTCAGCTCCAGCCAGCGGAGCCAGACTGGACCAGGGGCGCTATGGGGGGGTTCATTGGAGGGTGGTGGTCAAGGCCGGAGGCAGAACCGCCGCCGAGGAGGTATGCCCGCCCAGCCCTCCCCTGTTTTGCTTTAGTTGAGGCGCGGTCGCAGTCCGCGCCTTTAGGGGGGGGTACTGTCACACCCTGGCTCTGGGACTCTATAGGTTGAGCCAGGGTGTGTTCATTCTATGTGTTCTGTTTCTTTGTTTGGGTGTTCTAGGTTGTCTGTTTCTATGTTTGCCTGTGTGACTCCCAATCAGAGGCAACGAGTGTCAGCTGTCGGCTGGTTGTCTCTGATTGGGAGCCATATTTAATCTGTATGTTTTCCCTTGGGTGTTGTGGGTTTTTGTTCCGTGTCGGTATTTGTTTACCGTGGACTTCACGAGTCGTGTTTTGGTATACTTTAACTAATTAAAGTCATGTTTGTTTCACACGCTGCGCCTTGGTCTACTCACTCCTACGACGATCGTGACACTAGCTAACCAACAACGAGGAAAGCTACCTAGCTATGTTTTGCCAGGGAAGTTTTTTTTTTATAAGGCTGAAGTCATCTGTGTAAACAAACATAAGCTAGCTAATGTCCTTGCCTGCTATAGCCAGTTAGCTAGCCAGCTAGTTAGCCAGTAAAAACTCAATGTTGACAATAACTTAGCTACCTATATTCCACAACCTTCCACAAAGCATAGCTAGCTAGTGTAGTATCTGAGGAATTATGACTTTGCTAATGTTTTCAAAGTGGAACCTGAAAGGATGTTTATTCAGTTTTAGAGGGAGCATCTGGGGAGCAGTTTTAGAGGGACACCCCATAGAACAGAGGAAGTCTGTTGTGTGGAGACAGGTGATTGGTCAGTATGGGAAACCACCCATATCCTGATAAAGATTATAAATACTGGGTTGAGACAAAGGAGATCAGAACAGACATATTATTTTGGGACACTGTTCTCCAGATGCTGCAGACGTCTGTAAACTTATGCTGAAATCTTGTGATATAAATAAAACTTAGAATCAAAGTACAGTATAAGCGGACTCCTTGGTTTCACAGCATAATTAGCAACGTTTTCTCGACACAACACTAGCTAAGTAAAGTTCATAGTCAACACACAGATTTCAGCTTATAACATAACAGCTGCTAGCTAGCTTGCTCATTTAACATTAACTAACGTTACAGACCTTACCTTATGCATTGATTCAGTACGCTCGCTCAATGCAATTGTCTTCCTGTCATTATAATCCAAATTTGCACTGACTGATCAATACAGTGTCAAGTTACTTTTCAGTGTGTTCCCAAAAAGTCTGAATTTGCCATCCACATAAGTAGCACTTTGTGCGAGTGCACATGTGCACCCAGTTAAAACAATAACATCATTGCTTGCTAGTGCAACCGAATCTGACCACAGTTAAAATAAAATGCCATGCTTGCTAACTTGGTTAGAGCTAACTCGGTATATGTCCTAACTGTATAAATGATTCTGTTTTCAACACATCAACTGTTTAAGACAATTTATTTTTAAGCAAGCAAGATAAAAACACGTTCAATCAGTACTGAGTGAATGAACAACAAAAAAAATGGTGCAACAAAAGCCTCCAGGAGCATGCCCACAATCAGCCACTCTGCCATACAGCATTGTGTCCCTGGGCATTACTGTAGGGATGGCGTGCATCTCACGGATGAGGGCAACGACCTCTTTCTTCCTTAAGAGTCTGAGAGATGGTCTCTCCTCTGTTCTAGCAAGACGGACGCAGTAGTACACACCACCCCACTCACTGCCACTTGCTTGCCACTCCACGAACCCAAAGGCTCTTTTAAGAGCCACCTAATAAATGCAAATAAGCACTGTGTGTCAAAACTATACACTAAAGTGAATGGTCAAACTGAGGACCCAGGACCTTCAGTTCCGAAGACGGTGACGCTAACCATTACACTACGAACCTTGTTATAAACACATCAACTTGACACTCTATTTATATGGACAGTCTGGCCTATTTAACTGGACAGTCTGGTGATGACAGGAGTTCATCAATATTGCACTTGATGATCCACAGTGTTATGCAGGCTTTTCTGATCAAGCCCAGTGCTACCACACCTGATTATACTACTCATCTGTTCATCAAGACCTCAGCTGTTCATCGAGACCATGAATAGTAGAATTAGGTGTGGTAGAACTGGGCTTGAACAAAAAAACCTGCATAAACCTGTAGCTTGTCAAGAGCAATTGTGGCCATCCCTGAATTGTATTTACAAAGTTGACTATATCTGATGAATGTACATTTGATTGTACATTTTATATTTAGTGATAACTCACTGTTGTTTACAGGTAGTGTAGTACCTGGCCTTTCTTCAGTAAACTATAAGGTACAATCAAATGTATTTTCATCTAAATAGTTAATGGTTACATGTTGATTATTTGTGCATTTTCCAGGAGGTTGTTTGATTGTCTTAAAATCTAAGTAACGTAATAGAAAAATCCCTATCAAAATCCATCCGTTTAAGCCATTATCCCTCTGAAGAGTATGAAATAGACTGCTTTAGAAGGTTTGAATCCTAAGCAACCTGCCTACACATACAGTAGTTTGAAGTACAATACCAACATACAGTGAGGGAAAAAAGTATTTGATCCCCTGCTGATTTTGTACGTTTGCCCACTGACAAAGAAATTATCAGTCTATAATTTTAATGGTAGGTTTATTTGAACAGTGAGAGACAGAATAACAACAAAACAATCCAGAAAAACACATGTCAAAAATGTTATAAATTGATTTGCATTTTAATGAGGGAAATAGGTATTTGACCCCTCTCAATCAGAAAGATTTCTGGCTCCCAGGTGAGATTAGGAGCACACTCTTAAAGGGAGTGCTCCTAATATCAGCTTGTTACCTGTATAAAAGACACCTATCCACAGAAGCAATCAATCAATCAGATTCCAAACTCTCCACCATGGCCAAGACCAAAGAGCTCTCCAAGGATGTCAGGGACAAGATTGTAGACCTACACAAGGCTGGAATGAGCTACAAGACCATCACCAAGCAGCTTGGTGAGAAGGTGACAACAGTTGGTGCGATTATTCGCAAATGGAAGAAACACAAAATAACTGTCAATCTCCCTCGGCCTGGGGCTCCATGCAAGATCTCACCTCGTGGAGTTGCAATGATCATGAGAACGGTGAGGAATCAGCCCAGAACTACACGGGAGGATCTTGTCAATGATCTCAAGGCAGCTGGGACCATAGTCACCAAGAAAACAATTGGTAACACACTACGCTGTGAAGGACTGAAATCCTGCAGCGACCGCAAGGTCCCCCTGCTCAAGAAAGCACATATACAGGGCCGTCTGAAGTTTGCCAATGAACATCTGAATGATTCAGAGGAGAACTGGGTGAAAGTGTTGTGGTCAGATGAGACCAAAATGGAGCTCTTTGGCATCAACTCAACTCGCCGTGTTTGGAGGAGGAGGAATGCTGCCTATGACCCCAAGAACACCATCCCCACCGTCAAACATGGAGGTGGAAACATTATGCTTTGGGGGTGTTTTTCTGCTAAGGGGACAGGACAACTTCACCATATCAAAAGGGACGATGGACGGGGCCATGTACCGTCAAATCTTGGGTGAGAACCTCCTTCCCTCAGCCAGGGCATTGAAAATGGGTCGTGGATGGGTATTCCAGCATGACAATGACCCAAAACACACGGCCAAGGTAACAAAGGAGTGGCTCAAGAAGAAGCACATTAAGGTCCTGGAGTGGCCTAGCCAGTCTCCAGACCTTAATCCCATAGAAAATCTGTAGAGGGAGCTGAAGGTTCGAGTTGCCAAACGTCAGCCTCTAAACCTTAATGACTTGGAGAAGATCTGCAAAGAGGAGTGGAACAAAATCCCTCCTGAGATGTGTGCAAACCTGGTGGCCAACTACAAGAAACGTCTGACCTCTGTGATTGCCAACAGGGGTTTTGCCACCAAGTACTAAGTCATGTTTTGCAGAGGGGTCAAATACTTATTTCCCTCATTAAAATGCAAATCAATTTATAACATTTTTGACATGCGTTTTTCTGGATTTTGTTGTTGTTATTTTGTCTCTCACTGTTCAAATAAACCTACCATTAAAATTATAGACTGATCATGTCTTTGTCAGTGGGCAAACGTACAAAATCAGCAGGGGATCAAATACTTATTTCCCTCACTGTAGCTACTGTAGTGGGTCAAAGCTGTGTGCTGGAAAACCTTAGTAGAGCATGGGTGGAATAGGCATTGTGGCGCTCATGAGAATTTCCTTTCTTTTTTGGCTTCAGACCAATGCCTATTCTAACTTAAATCGTAGTTTTTTGTTTTTAATATACAGGTAACTGCCAGAAACACTTGAGTAAATGAGGGATACAAAGATTATTGAAAGCAGGTGCTTGCATACAGGTGTGGTTCCTGACTTAATTAAGCAATTAACATCCCATCATGCTTAGGGTCATATAAAAATGCCCAATTGCCAATTATTTCAGCTGCCATGGCTAGAAAACGAGATCTCAGTGACTTTGAAAGAGGGGTCTCAAAGGAGCATAAGAGGTTTAAAGTGTGTGTTTGTGTATGTGGGGGGGGGCTGGAGAGGGGGGAGGAGAGAAAGAAAGAATGATGTTGGTGGGAAAGGGGGGAGAGAGAATGTGAGCGGGACAGAGAGACAATGAGAGAAAGAGAGATGGAGAGAGTGAAAGAAACAACAGAAAGGAAAGAGAAAAGGAGAGAGAGAGAGAGATCTGAGACTGAGAGAGAGAATGCGGAAAGCGGGGGAGATAGAGAAAGTGAGAGAGCAGAGAGAGAGAAGGCCCTTGAGCGCTCATAAAACTAGTGGCGCAGTAATCATGGTCTGTCTGTCTGATGGCTATTTGTACACTAGGTGGCACCATAAACCACCAGAGACATTGGAATTTTAAACAGCTGCACTCTCCATAGTCATACACTACCGTTCAAAGGTTTGGGGTCACTTAGAAGTGTCGTTGTTTTCGAAAGAAAAGCAATTTTTTTGTCCATTAAAATAACATCAAATTGATCAGAAATACAGCGTAGACATTGTTAATGTTGTAAATGGCTATTGTAGCTGGAAACGGCAGATTTTTAATGGAATATCTACATAGGCGTACAGAGGCCCATTATCAGCAACCATCAGTCCTGTGTTCCAATGGCACGTTGTGTTTGCTAATCCAGGTTTATCATTTTAAACGGCTAATTGATTATTAGAAAACCCTTTTGCAATTATGTTAGCACAGCTGAAAACGGTTGTGCTGATTAAAGAAGCAATAAAACTGGCCTTCATGAGACTAGTTGAGTATCTGGAACATCAGCAATTGTGGGTTCGATTACAGGCTCAAAATGGCCAGAAACAAATAACTTTCTTCTGAAACTCGTCAGTCTATTCTTGTTCTGAGAAATTAAGGCTATTCCATGCGAGAAATTGCCAAGAAACTGAAGATCTTGTACAACGCTGTGTACTACTCCCTTCACAGAACAGCGCAAACTGTTATAAATAAAGTAATGGTATGGTGGTTTTAAAGTAAGTGGTACGCTGATCATCTAAAATATAACCACACCAGGGATTAGAACTCACAACCTCTGGATTTGAGGCGTGCTGATATAGTATTTTCCTACACATGACCTATAATACAGCTCTGCTCTTAGCAAAATCGTGCAATCTGCACTCCTATTTTAGCTATCAGTTCATCTGACTATTCTCTCATCATTGATTTAATGTACTTATTTTAGCACTTTGAGGTTTTTCTGGGTATACTGTCTAATGTTGGTAGGGCATATTATTCTGTTTCAATGTTACTCCTGAATCACTAGGATAAATATAATAATTTTTCTTGAGCGTATTTTTAACAAAGCTGAGATTTACTTTGAAGTCCAAAGTGTAGGAATACAGGTGAAATCAGTAATTGACAGACATGGTGGCATAGGATGAAGTACAGAATGGCGAGTTCAAATCCCTGGTGAGGACATATTGAATAATAATTATTGCAAAAAATAAACATACACAATGTACTATATGTAAGTTGAAAACACTGTATGTGAAAAGCACTGTGTGTATCTTAACGACACATGTTGGTTGTCACTTGAAGTGTTCCAAAAACACATTTTCACATTCGAAATGTCACATTAAGTGTTCCAATAACACTTTTTCGCATGACTTTACGTGTGAAATCATGTGATTTTTCCGTAAGGGATTGCATGCAGATTTATCAAAATCTAAATGGTGATGTGGCTTAATAAATACTGCGATCTGATGCCACAGCTGTAGGCCTATATTGTCATTACATACATCACCTGTGGTGATCCTATGAACTCTCCTGGACTGGATTCAGGCAAGATATGTAGTTGTTTTATGGATAAAACTGTAGCATAAAATACTTAATATTTGAGATCTATTAATGGAAATGATTAATTGGAAAACAGATTCATGCCCCGTTACTGTTGGGCTGATATCCATTGAATTAATCTCCCTTTCTGTCTCTTTTGATTCTGAATTCCCCCTCAACCTCCGTCTCTGAGAGAGTGCCAACACCAGACGATTTTACTATTATTCTATTAACATATTTTAGAGCATATTCCTTTGCCTCGCAGAGGAAAAGCTTTCCATAAACATTCCTAGGCTGACTACTCTTCTCTCACCACAATCTCCCTTTGCAGTCACGTTTGTGAGAGAGCGCGCGCGCGCACACACACACACCCGGTGCAGTCACTTACACAAACCACTGCACCTATGTGCTGTGTTTAGCTGAGATTACCTTTGTTAACATGACCCGGTCGTGCTAGGCTTGTTCTCATGGTTATCCGGGTACACTAATTGTAGTTGATCGGGTTTATCACGCTTTCTCGTGTTCCTGCACCAACACTTACAACACCACCACCATCAGTATTCCTGTCTCCGGGGAACCTTGGATTTGACTAATGTGCCCGAGCATCGTCCCTGATGAAATCGATGAGAACCAGCTGTACGATTTTGATGATACCCTAGGCCAGGGTTCTTCAATTCCGGTCCTGGAGGGCCGAAACACCTCTGTTTTTCATCCTCTCCTTCTAATCAGGGGCTAATTCAGACCTGGGACACCAGGTGAGTGCAATTAACTACCAGGTAGAAATAAAAAAACAGAAGTGTTTCGGCCCTCCAGGACCGGAATTGAAGAACCCTGCCCTAGGCTACTACAGTTCCACGGGTTGTCCTGCTTTCTTATTTAGGTGATGCATTCATCGACATAAATACATAACATCAAGCGATCATAGCGTATGAAAAGCACAAACAAATTGAATGCTTATCAGTTTATTATTATTAACTGCAAAGGGAAACTATAAACTGTTGGATTATTGTCACCTCGATCTAAATTTGGTGGGACGCGAGACACGGTCTCATATCGTTCTCACTATCTCCGGTGCTGATGGTCCTCATGATCAATGAGATTGTGTTGCAACGACAGTCCCGCCTCTCGATATTGACTTACATGCTTTTGCGAGCTCTCTCTCTCTCTCTCTCTCTCTCTCTCTCTCTGGTTGTCCTGGTGATAACGAGATAGAGGAGCCGAACAACACTGAAGGCAAGAGACAGAGGGATGAGATGGAAACGGTTGGAATAAGTATCTGCGTTCATTATAGCCTAATGATTGAATGAAGTGGAACATAGCTTGTGTAGCGTCTTTCATGATATGTTCACGGATCCTTTGATCTTCCAAAAAAGAATTACCCAGACTGCGCTTTTTCAGTGTTGTTGAACTAGATAGACAAGTCCCTTTTCTCATAATTATTGATTTCTGACGCCGCCAAACTGAAGTTCATCGTTATCATCTTGGCTGCCGGGATGGTGGCCTTCGTTGGAGCGGTCATCTGCATCACTGCCGTGGTCCATTCCGGCTCCGCAGCCGAATCTCCCCAGCAACCCGTGGCAGACAACCAGTCGCAGTCTCCGGACGCTGGAGTGCAGCAGACTTTCCCCGGGGGCTCCGTGGCGCGAGCGGGTCCACTGGGCGCTCTCCATGGTTCTGAAACGCAGGACGGAGAAGCGCCCACCTTCTTCCACGTCCCCAGCGGCTCAGACGGCATTGGTGGAACTAGGCAGGTTAGCCGACTTATCTGCACCCCAGTCCCCGCCGGGGAATGCAACCCAAAAAACTTTCCGCAACAAGCGGACGACCCGTCGCTGTACGCCGGCGAGGACTGGGGATACCTCCGTACCACGGCAGAGGAACTCAAACAGACAGTGCTCCAGCAGAAGGACCAGATTATCATCGACCAGCGGACCATTAGGGATCTGTCAGGCAAGCTTTCGGAGTGTGAGAGCGGAATAGAGAGGCGTAGCGGCCCGGAGAGTAGCGCGGGGCTCTGGGGAGGTAAAAGGGTAGATGAGGGCCGGCTCATGGTCCGGGACATTGCTCCGTCGTCGACTGTTGCACAGCTGCTCACTGCTCAAGCTGTGGACGAGCTGGAACAGGCTATCGTTCAGATGAAAGATCGCATAGAGAAACTGGAGGTAAGGGGAAATGGGAGAAACATGTATCATGTCTGTTGGTGTTGAATTCCACTATCACATATCTTTATTTTAAACAAACTGTTCTTGTATCTTTAAATAAAGCAGTGAATAGGTTAATTATGTCCCTCTTGTGGGTTCGAGCCGATGTGGTGATTACAGAGTCAGTTGACCTGCTTGGCAGACCTCGATAGCACTCACTAAATCTGAATTTCTACTCACGTCTCTGATGGCAGTATGTCGGTGTGGCTACGTGGTTTTACTGTTTGATTGAGACCATTTCCAGTTAATAGAAATCAGGAACAGGATTAGATCAGGTGAGATGACCATTCATAATAGACCTACAGGTAACTGCCAAAATAAATGAAACACCAACATAAATTGTTGGGCCATCACAAGCCAATGGGTTGAGATCTGGTGACACACACACACACACACACTTTAAACTTCCTATGCTCCTTTGAGACCCCTCTTTCAAAGTCACTGAGATCTGTTTTTCTAGCCATGGTTAAAATAATGGTTAGTACTATCCGGGATCCTTGGGACATCCCTACCCTAAATCCTATCTTAATACCTACCCTTACTATAACCCTAATTTTAACCATAACCCTTAACTAACCCTGAACTTAACCCTGACCTAAACCATTTTACATTTCAACTTCAATTGGTTAACATCGAAGTCCCAAGGATGCAGGATAGCAAGGACTCCCAAATAATGGGCAACTGGGCATTTTTATACATGACCTTAAGAATGATGAGATGTTAATTGCTTAATTAACTCAGGAACCACACCTGTGTGGAAGCACCTGCATTCAATATACTTTATATCCCTCATTTACTCAAGGGTTTCCTTTATTTTGGCAGTATATCAACGTCTTTGACTTATTGTCCGTGAAAATTGATTAGATGCATTATATTCAACTTGGCTGTAGCAATATGTACATATTTTGGAATCATTTGTTTCTATTGCACCATTACAATATCTTCTCAACCTGCTTCACAACTCAAATTAAATTGAGCCAATTTGATGAATGGAAAACCAAAAACAAGAATGTTGTAGGATAATTGATTAGGCCTAGTCTACAGACACAGGAGTATTTGTTATTCCAGCCAGCTCTGCTTCCCAACATAACTAACCCAGGGGAGGAGAGGAGGAGGGGTGGAGGAGGGAGGGGAGCGGAACACAAAGCTGCTTTATAGCTGCCTGCCAAGCAACATATGATGTACAACCCCATTTCTTCTGGAGAAAATATCATAAATTATTCATCCAATCAGTTACCTATATTTGTCTAGAGCAGATGCCATCATATTCTTTTTGCAGCCTCTGCCTAGCACAGTGCTATTATACTATATCAGTGGTGTACCTCTGTATCAGTGGTTCCCAACCGTCTTTGGTCACTGAACCCCCAGTCACGTTGCAACTGATCATTAGGCCTATAGTCTTAAAACAAATGTACCCCATGTGGAAAGGCGAGGTACCCCCAAGGGCACTAGTACCTCATGTTGAGAACCACTGCTCTATATGTAACTTACAGCATGTGCCTCACTGTAAATAACATGTTGCATTGTCTGTGTGTGTATTTGACTGCACTTTGTTTTGCTGCAGTTGTATTGTTTTTCCTTGGCTGACTAATGACTGAGAGGACCTTTAATTACTTGCTTTCCCGGCACTTTTTCTGCATTTCGCTGCACATAATTGATTATGCATATTTATTTTGTTTTAACTCCAGAGATTAGAGTGCTTATCTAACAGGAAGGCCCACATTAATCACAGCACATTAAAAAGTGTGAGTGCAGCTCTAAAAATCTAATTGGCTTCCAGTGTTGCGCTCGAGACCACCTAAAGCGAGACCGATTTAAGACCAAGACCAGAGCAAATCGAGTCCGAGTTTGTTTTTTATCCCAGTATTACACTTTATATACAGTGCATTCGGAAAGTATTCAGAACCCTTCCCTTTTTCCATATTTTGTTACATTATAGCCTTATTCTAAAATTGATTAAATAAAAACATTTCCTCATCAATCTACACACAATACCCCATAATGACAAAGCGAAAACAGGTTTTTAGAAATGTAAAAAACAGAAATAGCTTATTTACATAAGTATTCAGATCCTTTGCTATGAGACTCGATAATTGAGCTCAGGTGCATCCTGTTTCCATTGATCATTCTTGAGATATTTCTACAACTTGATTGGAGTCCACCTGTGGTAAATTCAATTGATTGGACATGATTTGGAAAGGCACACACCTGTCTATATAAGGTCCGATGCATGTCAGAGCAAAAACCAAGCCATGAGGTCGAAGGAATTGTCCGTAGAGCTCCGAGACAGGATTGTGTCGAGGCACAGATCTGGGGAAGGGTACCAAAACATTTCTGCAGCATTGAAGGTCCCCAAGAACACAGTGGCCTCCATTATTCTTAAATGGAAGGAGTTTGGAACCACCAAGACTCTTCCTAGAGCTGAGCAATCGGGGGAGAAGGGCCTTGGTCAGGGAGTTGACCAAGAACCCGATGGTCACTCTGGCAGAGCTCCAGAGTTCCTCTGTGGAGAGGGGAGAACCTTCCAGAAGGACAACCATCTCTGCAGCACTCCACCAATCAGGCCTTTATGGTAGAGTGGCCAAACAAAAGCCACTCCTCAGTAAAAGGCATATGACAGCCTGCTTGGAGTTTGCAAAAAGGCACCTAAATGACTCTCAGACCATGAGAAACAAGATTCTCTGGTCTGATGAAACCAATATTGAACTCTTTGGCCTGAATGCCAAGCGTCACGTCTGGAGGAAAACTGGCACCGCTCATCACCTGGCCAATACCATCCCTACGCTGAAGTATGGTGGTGGCAGCATCATGCTGTGGGCATGTTTTTCAGCGGCATGGACTGGGAGACTAGTCAGGATCGAGGGAAAGATGAATGGAGCAAAGTACATGAAAACCTGCTCCAGAGCGCTCAGGACCTCAGACTGGGGTGAAGGTTCACCTTCCAACAGGACAACAACCCTAAGCACACAGCCAAGACAATGCAGAGTGGCTTCGGGACAAGTCTCTGAATGTCCTTGAGTGGCCCAGCCAGAGCCCGGACATGAACCCGATCTAACATCTCTGGAGAGACCTGAAAATTGCTGTGCAGCGACGCTCCCCATCCAAGCTGACAGAGCTTGAGAGGATCTGCAGAGAAGAATGGGAGAAACTCCCCAAATACAGGTGTGCCGAGCTTGTAGCGTCATACCCAAGAAGACTCAAGGCTGTAATCGCTGCCAAAGGTGCTTCAACAAAGTACTGAGTAAAGAGTCAGAATACTTATGTAAATGTGATATTTCTTTTTCTTTTTTTTTTATAAATTTCAAAAAAAGTGTTTTTGCTTTGTCATTTTGGGGTATTGTGTGTAGCTTGCTGAGGATATATATATTTTTTAATCCATTTTAGAATAAGGCTGTAACGTACAAAAATTTGGAAAAAGTGGAAGGGTCTGAATACTTTCCGAATGCACTGTACATCACAGAAGACTGAAATATAACAAAAAAAATTGACATAGAAACAACGGATTTCCATGGTGAAATAAATAAATAATCTTTATTAATTATGAAATGATTAACAATATTAATAACATTCCACCCATGAGGCCAAAGAGGGCGCTATTGGTCATTGACTGCAGGAAAGGGTTGTTTCAAATTAGCATCATCTGGTGAGTGGAACTGTGTTTTTTGTAATAATAATGTCTTATTTTTTTGTTTTTGCTCAATCTGATTGGGTGGGCCTGGCAAGGCCTGGCTCCCCAGTGGGTGGGCCTCTGTCCACACAGGCCCACTCATGTCTATGCCCCTGATGTAAACAGCTCATGATGACTGCATTGCACATCACAAATAGCATACAAACCAAGACTTCAGACTAAACTTTTTCAATATCTGGTTTGCATACCCATTGTTGCCTTAGTTAGCATTTACTGGTAGATATCATAAGTTGAAACTTCTTTCCTACCTATTAAATAATAATATGCCATTTTGCAGACGCTTTTATCCAAAGCAACTTACAGTCATGCGTGCATACATTTTTGTGTATGGGTGGTCCCGGGGATTGAACCCACTACCTTGGCGTTACAAGCGCCGTGCTCTACCAGCTGAGCTACAGAGGACCACGATTACTTTCTTTTGTGAGCTGCTCCATGCCAAAACCAGTTGACAGCTGCACACTCTTGCTGCCTGCAGATTATATTCTGCTAAAACTAGGCTATGTGTGCGGCGCGCATGTGAATATATTTCACGTGCTTTGCGATTGTGTAGGCTACTTTGTGCATGATTTCACTATTGTACTACATAATTGATAAGTTGTATACCTCCACTACACTACTTTTATAAGCATCAGTGGGGAGTAAGAAGTGAGTACACGCAATACCCACTGAAAAACAGGTGGGTATACGGTGTTTACCTGCATATAGCTTCCACTACACCACTGGCCATTTGTGTTTTACAAAAAGTGCACTCTCCTACATGAGTGTGCTGGTATTACCGTTGCTGTCCTTTCAGAATCACAAACCTGTCACACACTGAAGGCCTAGGTCCAATAGGTTCGCCACTGCGCAAATATGTCAATAGATAGATATAAAGACTGTTCAGGTATTCAGGTTTCAAGATAGGAGGGTATATATTTGGCCTGGCTAAGTGGTTTAATGCGCTTATTGAATGGAAGCTGATAATTATGAATTTTTTACTCTGCTGGTCTCGTAAAGAAATTACGAATCCTCACTGTCCGAGACCAAGTCAAGACCGGGAAGAAATTAGAGTCCTCACTGTCCGAGACCGAGTCAAGACCAAGTACAAATGTATCCGACACCAAGACAAGACCGAGACACACAAAATGTGGTCTCGAGACCGGACTCGAGTACTACAACACTGTTGGCTTCATTTGTCTTTGATGTATTTCATTGTCTGCTCTTCCCTCCCACACTCCCTCCCATGAAGTCAGATATCGGACCGCTGGCGTTCCCTCACAACCACACGGATGCAGCAACTGTGGTGGCTTCAAGAGGGGCAGGTGGTGGTGGTGGGCTCTCTGAGGCCCCTGATGGTTGGGGTGATGCAGGGCCAGGGGGGCAGGCCGGGACAGGGGATGGACCAGAGCAGTGGCCACGGATGGAGGATCTGGAGGGAGAGCTTGAGAAGAAGCTGGAACTCCTGGAGAAGGAGAGGAAGGCCATGCGAAAGGAATCCCAAAGACACAGGAAGGAGATTGACCAGGGGATAAACTCCCTACACCACCGCATCGCTGGCCTGGAGGAGGGTGAGAGAAGGGGCAGAGGGTTAGGTGTAAGAGAAGATCAATGGTCATGAGTGATACTCATACCTGAATGATATTGATTGATATGGTGGGGGGGGTTAAGAGTCGGGGACATGAAACCATAACTGATGTACCAGAAAAGTAACTTATTATCAATCTATGAAAATGACTTCAACATATTATGATACAGAATAAGAAAAAAGGACATAACAAGAAAGAAAATCCAAGTGGATATACCATAGAATAGAGATGAGATATCCTGGGGGCAGGAAGGAAGTCAATGTAGCCATTGCATAAACCCCCAAAGTACACTACAAAGTCCTAACAAGACAAGTCTGTTCAACATTCCACCTACCAAATTACCTCATTACTCAAACACTCTTTCCCTCCCTCTCTCTTTCTCCACATATACCTCCTTACCCCAGGACTCTCAGAGTACCCTGAGGGCTACAAGCTGTCCTTCCCAGCGCGTACCAACTATATGTACGCGGTGGTGCAGCACCACATCCCTGAGCTGTGTGCCTTCACCGTGTGCCTCTGGCTGAGACCCACCGAAGAGGGCATCGGCACCCCTTTCTCCTACGCTGTGGCGGAGCAGCCCAACGAGCTAGTTCTGTTGCAGGGCCTGCACACCCCTGTGGAGCTGCTCATTAACGACAAGGTAATGGAGGATACAGAGCAGCAGTATTTTAGGGCACACTGAGTTAGACACAGCACAGTTTAAGCTGGAGCTATAACAGTACCTGGGAGTTTACTGTAGATTGATGTCTGCGACCAAAATGACACCCCATTCCCTATGTAGTGCACTACTTTTGACCAAAGCCCTGGTCAAAAGTAGTGCACTACATAGGGAATAGGATACCATTTGGGACACAGGCAAAGCACCGTTTAGGCTAGAGCTGGATAGTGTAGATTAGCATGATGTCATTATGGTAATACAATGCCTGGAAGGCATAGAGAGCTACCTAGCTGGCTGTGTCCTTGAGGAAGTGCAGTCCGTGCCTTTGAGAAAGTAATGCTGCGGAAAATGTTACTGTAATAAAAGAGCTGGATTAATATATTCCATTTGTTTAATTAACCACTTAAGGATCGGACCCTTTTTTTCAATTTTCGCCTAAAATGACATACCCAAATCTAACTGCCTGTAGCTCAGGACTTGACGCAAGGATATACCATTTGAAAGGAAACACTTTGGACTATTTCGTATCAAGTCTGCCCAAATGTGCCGAATTGGTCAATTGATACATTTTCAAGTACATAACTATAAAGAACATACAAAAATGATATGGTAATACAAAATGTAAGTTTACACACTCCCAGGAATGTCATACATGATGGATCATTAGCTTATACACTAACTTTCACACATCTAGATGGCCGGGCGGGGTGGGTGTGGAGCCAGAGACAGCAGGGGTTCAAACTGTAGAACCCAGTTCCCACATTTGAATATAACAATTTATTTTATCAAGCAAAACTATGCTACATTGTATCTCTGGGACCCTTAGGATGACAAATCAGAGCAAGATTACTGAATGTAAGTACATTATTTACCTTCAGAGGTGAATGTATCAAACCAGTTGACGTGATAAGTTTTTTGTTGTTGTGCACTCTCCTCAAACAATAGCATGGTATTTTTTCACTGTAATAGCTACTGTAAATTGGACAGTGCAGTTAGGTTAACAATAATTTAAGCTTTCTGCCCATGTAAGACATGTCTATGTCCTGGAGAGTTTGCTGTTACTTACAACAGTCATGCTAATCACATTAGCGCACCTTAGCTCAACCGTCCCGTATGAGGGACACCGATTCCGTAGAGGTTAATGTCTCCATACAGTGTGTTGAACAGCAAGATACCAGCACTTAAATAGCACAATATTTTATCTAATATAATATTGAGTTTTAGTCTAGGATATTCTGTACAACACATGGTTTAGGGTCAGTACAGAGAACCACTTCGTCATATGATTGATTGTCCATTGATTTGTTGTTGTTGCCATCTTAAATACTTCATTTGCAGTCTAATATAGTCTGCAGTATCACTGCATTACCTGCACTATAACACTTACACTCATACTCACCCGCACTGTTGTCCTCCCACCCCTAGGTGGCGCAGTTACCTCTGAACCTGTCCCGGGGTAGCTGGCACCACATCTGTGTGAGCTGGAGCCAGAGAGGCGGGGCGTGGCAAGCCTACCAGGGGGGCAAGCTGAGAGGAGATGGGCAGGGCCTGGCAGCCTGGCACCACATCAGGCCTGGAGGAGTCCTCATCCTGGGGCAGGAACAGGTAAGACCTGGAGGGGTTGGTATTTTGGTGAGGTCAGGAGTGGTGGGTTGAAGAGACAGCAATGGCATGGACCTATAGGGGGTTGTTGTTTTTAAAGGACAGCGTATTTGATTGTTTATTGAGATATAGACACAGGGATGAAAAGAGAGGGGCCAAGTGAGAGGAACATGCAGAGTTGAAGTGGGGGACTTGAGCATGAAACCCCGGTCTCTCAGGGCAATGCCAAGTCCGGAGTTACCACTAGAACAAACTCTGACACATCTCTTCCTCTTTTCACCTCTTTCACTCCTCCACCTCCTTCTGCCTGTAGGACACTCTGGGCGGGCGTTTCGACTCGTCCCAGGCTCTGGTGGGGGAGCTATCCCAGTGGAACGTATGGGAGCGGGTCCTTACCCCCAGCGAGGTGTCCATACTGGCCCACTGCAGCCAGCACGGCCCCCAGCCAAAGGGTAACGTGGCCCCCTGGACCAACCAGGAAGTGGAGGTGTTCGGAGGAGCCACCAAGGTGCCCAGGGAGCCCTGCGCTGCCAAACGCACCAACACCCCACTGTGAGGAGAAGGGAGATATAGGAGCCAGTGACCTTATTCACAAAGTGTCTCAGAGTAGGACTAGTGATGGGGGAAAAATTAATACAGTTACATATCGCAATATTATTTTGGATGATATTATATCGATACTTTTTGTTGATGTTGCTAGGTAGCGTTAGCTAGCGCTAGTCGGATATGCCTGCGCCAAAACTCTGGTATTTTGTTGCTCTCCATCTTCTTTTTAAATAGTGAGCCAACATGTTTTCAATGCTTTTATTTCCATGACTGATCAAACTCATTTTCTCATGCTCTCTCGTCTCTCTGCAGCAGACATATAGAGAGCAATATCTTTGGAACATCAAATTGCAATAAATTCGCAGTATCGAATCGCAATACATATAGAATCGTGAGAATCGCAATACATATCGTATTGTCACCTAAGTATCATTATAATATTTGTGAGATCCATAAGTAGGACTGTACATGTCATATTATACATGAAACCTTATTTATTATGATCTAACAGTCAAAGCTGATCTTTCATCAGCACTTCTACTTTGAGACTGAGAGCCCTGAGCTGTGTTCAGTAGGGCAAAACATTGTGGAGGTAACATATTTCTATCTGAACAACTAGTTATGTAGAACAGCAGGAATGCCTCAATGACATGTAGATTAAGGAATCATGTCAGCTATATTCATCACATTTCTATCTGCAAGGTTCAGTATATTGTACATTGTGAATTGTGAAGTGAATTGATGGGTGGAGCTCTGGTGAAAGGGAATAGGGGAATGAAGCACATTGCTAGAAGTGGGAGTAACACTGGTTTCGTAACTACTCATAAAGACTTTATTTATCCCTCAAGGGGAAATGTTGTTTTGTTTTGCATGTTTTATTTATCCATGTTTTACATCTATTGTTGGTTAGGTTTATTCAGAGCTACAGGACAGAGATGGGGTAGGCTAGGTATACGTACTTCTACATTTGAACTGCTGCTTTGGACTTGGTCTGTGGACTAGCACTAGTTCCAAGGAGCCCATTATGTTTTCTCAATAGGAGCTAAAAATTGTGTATCTACAGCTTTCTCTATCCTCTGACTTGTGTCAAACTGAAGGGTATAACTTGCGTGTACATTATGATTTTATACAACATTTTATATGCAGACATTAAGAACACACAATCGTGTCTGTATAGCATTGTTTTTTTTGTTTTTTTATCAACTTGTTTCAAAACAGCATTCTTACAGTATCTCTTTTCATATTCCTTCTCGTTAACATTTGTATATATAGTCTGTATCTTAGTAATACAGCATGTCTAATCATTCCCTATGACTAATAAGAACTACAGAGATAGAGATATGAACTAATCTCTTTGGCACTAATTCAAATTCAATAACTGTATCCAGTAATGTGAATGTGAGGCTTGAATTGATCCAGAAAAGATGTCTTAGACTTGGTCATTTGTATTACCCAAGCTCATTGAATAGCTTTGTTGCACAATATGGTATAGCACAAGGTTTGATACTTTCTAGACCACCAGAATAGGTATTGGTACCAAGTTGTACTGTCATGTATAAACTGTGTTATATAATGCTTTTATATTCAATGTAAAAAGAGATATGAATAACAATGGGTTTAAATGCATGTCATTATACTACATACACTACCGGTCAAAAGCTTTAGAACACCTACTCTTTCAAGGGTTTTCTTTATTTTTACTATTTCCTACATTGTCGAATAATAGTGAAGACATCAAAACTATGAAATAACACATATGGAATCATGTAGTAACCAAAAAAGTGTTAAACAAATCCAAATATATTTTATATTTGAGATTTTTCAAATAGCAACCCTTTGCCTTGATGACAGCTTTGCACACTCTTGGCATTCTCTCAACCAGCTTCACCTGGAATGCTTTTCCAACAGTCTTGAAGGAGTTCCCACGTATGCTGAGCACTTGTTGGCTGCTTTTCCTTCACTCTGCGGTCCGACTCATCCCAAACCATCTCAATTTGGTTGAGGTCGGGGGATTGTGGAGGCAAGGTCATCTGATGCAGCACTCCATCACTCTCCTTCTTGGTAAAATAGCACTTACACAGCCTGGAGATTTGTTGGGTCATTGTCCTGTTCAAAAACAAATGATAGTCCCACTAAGCCCAAATCAGATGGGATGGCGTATCGCTGCAGAATGCTGTGGTAGCCATGCTGGTTAAGTGTGCCTTGAATTCTAAATAAATCACAGACAGTGTCACCAGCAAAGCACCCCCACACCATAACACCTCCTCCTCCATGCTTTACGGTGGGAAATACACATGCGGAGATCATCCGTTCACCCACACCGCGTCTCACAAAGACACGGCGGTTGGAACCAAAAATCTCCAATTTGGACTCCAGACCAAAGGACAAATTTCCACCTGTCAAATTTCCATTGCTCGTGTTTCTTGGCCCAAGCAAGTCTCTTCTTATTATTGCTGTCCTTTAGTAGTGGTTTCTTTGCAGCAATTCGACCATGAAGGCCTGATTCACACAGTCCTGTCTGAACAGTTGATGTTGAGATGTGTCTGTTACTTGAACTCTGTGAAGCATTTATTTGGGCTGTAATTTCTGAGGCTGGTAACTCTAATGAACTTATCCTCTGCAGCAGAGGTAACTCTGGGTCTTCCATTCCTGTGGCGGTCCTCATGAGAGCCAGTTTCATCATAGCGCTTGATGGTTTTTGAGACTGCACTTGAAGAAACGTTCAAAGTTCTTGAAATGTTCCGAATTGACTGACCTTCATGTCTTAAAGTAATGATGGACTGTCGTTTCTCTTTGCTTATTTGAGCTGTTCTTGCCATAATATGACTTGGTATTTTACCAAATAGGACTATCTTCTGTATACCCCCCCCTACCTGTAAACCCCCCTTACCACAACACAACTGATTGGCTCAAACACATTTAGAAGGAAAGAAATTCCACAAATTAACTTCCAATAAGGCACACCTGTTAATTGAAATGCATTATAGGTGACTACCTCATGAAGCTGGTTGAGAGAATGCCAAGAGTGTGCAAAGCTGTCATCAAGTTAAAGGGTGGCTATTTGAAGAATCTCAAATATAAAATATATTTGGATTTGTTTAAAACTTTTCTGGTTACTACATGATTCCATATGTGTTATTTCATAGTTTTGATGTCTTCACTACTTTTCTACAATGTAGAAAATAGTAAAATAAATAAATAAGAAAAACCCTTGAATGAGTAGGTGTTCTAAAACTTTTGACCAGTAGTGTACATGTATTCATTTTACGTATCAATGCACATCCATATATAATTAAATGTATGAAAGCCCCCTTAATCTTTTACACCTTGCCATCCAGTGACGTGCGGTGAGGTCTGAGGCCGGGTAGGCACATTCTTGAGTAATTTTGTCACCTCAGAGACAGTCTGCGTCAGGTCATGCTGGAACAAAAAGCTGAGAAGCTGTCCAGGTGATATGTCTCGTACCATTTGTGAACTGTACAATCCGACAACATCAGCCTTAAGTCTAACAAAATCGAAGTACTTGGCATATTTTGACAGGCTCATGTTTGCTGGTGTCGAACTTTTGTGACATTGTTGAAAAAAAATTTGCAGTCCACTAAGCCAAGGAAATTAAGTTTGCCAAAGTGGTCAAACTTGGCTCTCATCTGAACATTGATATTTCCCCCTCTCTATTCTGATCGGCTGTTTAATTTGAGTTTCGCTTTCTGTCAGGCCCAGATCATTGCATTTCTGCTCGAATCACTCATAGAAACTAATCAGTTTGTCGCTGCCGTTCCAGTGCTTTCATTGTGTCGCTGATCTGGGTATGGCAGACACCCATATCCATCACTTTGTTCTGCAGAACACGGAAGATCGTGCCAGTTTAATTGAAAATTCCATCATAGGCCATGGGCAAAAAGGAAACACGGTGGCAGACTCTAGATGGGTTGCTAACTGTTCATTTGTTTCAGCAAAGGCATGTAATAGTTCCACATAGTTGCCCCTGGGCTTGTTTGATGAGCTGGCACTCTTTGTTGCCGCAAAATGCCAACTTCTGTTTACCTAGGCAGCATGATGTAGCATTAATTAGCTAGGGCTTTCAAAATCTCATTGTTGTCTTTTACCTTTGCAGAGTGCATGCTGATGTTCAATCTCTGTTGTTCATTCAATGCCAGATCTATCCGTAAGCAGCCAAATGTCTTAAGAGCTATCTGGCTTTGGATGTGTGACAGATTTCTCATGCTTGTTGAGTGTTATAGGCAAGTTGTTCAAGTCGCAGTAACCGACTCTTGCCCACACACTGTCGCTGGTGGAAAACAGCAGGCAGGGGAAGCAGCCAGTCTTTCCATTGATAGCACTCAGATTGAAATGATTGGGTTATTTTCTGTCCCTTCCTCTGCTGTAGGTCCCCAAGCTCAGGTGTTGCTCTTCAACCCCCTGTTTTGCTAGAAAATCCTACTTTGAAAACTGTTTCAGATGCAATATGTTAGCCGTCCTGATTAGTTTACTTTAGCTAGCAGTAAAACTAACATAACTGCCAAAAGGCTGCAGGTCACGTGTGACATCGATAGGCCGGAGCGAGCTCTGCTATATCCTCCTGCATATCCACCTTAATTTTTTCACTCCAATACCATTGCGCATTTATTATTTGAGTGCAATGAAAATGAATGGGACATATTGAAACATGAAAGGCAGCGAAGCTCTCTGCCTGCCTTTCGGTGTCCGTTAGCTGGCAGTATAAGGTAGAAACACGCATGTGCAAGTCAAGTCAATGCCTTTCATTGAGCTTGGTTTGAAGGATGGGAGAAAGGCACACGGTGAGGCTGCCTTTCCCGTGGCCTTTTTGCACATTTTGTACCAGATCACCACAAATATGGGAAGTAGTAGTGCTAGTTCAGAAATCGATTTTATCATGCAGAAAAAAAATGAAGATGACAAAAGGATTATTGATCAAATAATTTATGTATTTTTCATTAGTTTTTTTTTTAATTAATTTTCACTCTGCCTACCCTACCTACCCTTACCGCACGTCACTGTTGCTTTCCCTGGTTATGACTTAGTGGCAAGTGCCTGTCTGGTTATCTTTACCCATATTAAAGTAATATCCATTCTTTTCTCTACTGTAGTTATGATTCCAACATCATTCTTCAGTGTGATCAGTGTTTTGCCTGCCTCTGGTCTGTTCGGCTCATGTCTGCACTTATTGTCTCTGTGATGTTGTGGCAAGCTGTACAGTTTAGAAAATTAATAAGCAAGATATTTTCTCTATTAACCAAACAATGTCTTATAGCCGATGTTTGGAACATTACTCTTTGTATTACCTGTATTTCTAACAGGTTTTTACTTCATGTGTAGGTCGATGTTTAGGCAAATTTGTAATCTCTGTCTTTTTCCTCTTAAGCTCAAATTGCCTAAAGTAAAGTCTATTTCGATTGTGAGTTCTGTGTATTTCCTTTCTTTTCCCCTCTGTGTCAATTAATAACCTTTACTACATCTCACCCAGTTTCAAAAGTATTGATTATAATGTCAGCCTTTGATGGTGGCTATAACACATGAATAGGAAATTATATTAATTGATTTTCACTGTGCATGTTCTACATGTGATTGCATGTATTTGGACTTGAAGTGTTTATGTGTTTTGCATAGGGATAGAGCTCTAGGTATTACTGTAGGAGTAAAGCTCACACATGCTTGCTTGCACAGGCTAGATATGTGTGATTTAAGCATATCTAGCAAGTAGACGTTTACTGTATGGTGAGAGAGGTGCATGGATGTGTGTGCTTTTGCACACCTGTGAGCATAATAATTGGCAGGATTAAGTGTGTATGTGTGAGAGAGAGAAAGAGATAAAGCTCATGGTTACTTGGACAAACAGTGAGATTATACATACCGTGCAGATTAACAGTGTGTGGGACACGGACTGTCACTGTTAGGCTACTTCGTGACCATCCTGTTACTCACTGACACACAAACCCTCTCTCGCACTGCAGCCAGTCACATCCTGTGCTGTCCAGGACACACACCACAGGCTCAATTTAAAACACCACTGCTCCAAACACATTGAATTGTAAACACACACACGCACGCATGCGCACACACACACACACACACACACACACAGATGCACACGCACGCGCACACACAAACAAACACACACACACACACACATACACACACAGCATCAGTGTGAAGCCTTTTCTTCAAGACACAGGTGCTTGAATAGGGGAGGGTCAATAGAAACATGAGCTGGGTACTGGATATGGAAAAACACAACACAGGATTATAAAAAATATATAGCTTTTACTACAAAGAATCAATGTATACATTTACGAATATGGCTGTTGTCTGGTAAGTGCAATACATATCAGGCAAGGACCAATACACAACCGTGTAAACAATAAATAGCATACCTGTCTCCAAGTGTACACAGCCACCAGACAAAAGTTGTACTGAGAATACTTGCAATGACTATTTCACAAACACAGAGACTGTAAAAATTAGTATCATTGTGACACTGTAAATGTTGGTTGAGACTAGTTGCTTGGGGGCTCTGGCAGGCAGAAAGAAATGCACCACCATTCTTCTTCGTGTGGTTTTCCGGCAGACTAGACTGTGTTGCGTATTGGTGCCTTTCGCAGGTCAGAGTGCGGATTGCACATTTTGGTCACCCCCCAAAAAAAGGGGCATGGGAAAACTTAAATTGCACCACCCTCTAACCCTGCACCTATACACTATACCAAAAACCCACCACCCCATCCCACTACTTTGGCCCTAAAAGATCTTACACCAGGCCGTCGACCTGGGAGGATGGATCCCCTTCTCTCAAAACTTCCTGTAGATCTTCTGCACTAAAATCTCTCACACCCAAATATTTATCTGGTGCTGCAACTAGGACATATATCTTCTGTGATTTCCGCTCCATCAGTGCAGTGCAGTTGATTACCATGGCTATAAACGCAAGAAATCCAACCTTACTATAACTCATCCTCTCTGGCTCTCTCTCTTCAGGCCTACTCACTGGGGGGCTCCCAGTCGTCTCACTCACCCTTGGGCTATCCTCTACTCTCTACACTGCCTCAGCATAGGAAACTTTCTGCCCCACTCAAACTCTAACAATCTCAACCTGTCTCTCTCTCACAGGGCACTTCGGATCCCCAGCTGCATGGGCACCCCCACAGTTGACACACAGTGCTTTCTCTATCCCAACTGTACACTCCCTCTGACTATGCTCTCCTGCACATTTCTCATGTCGTGGGATCTCATATCTACACACTGCTGCAACATGTCCGAATCCTTGGCACCTAAAGCACCGTAGCGAGTTCGGAACATAGGCCCTCACAGAATAGCAAATATAACCTAAACCTAAAAATTCCCTGTCTTAGGTCAGTTAGGATCCCCACTTTATTTTAAGAATGTGAAATGTCAGAATAATAGTAGAGAATGATTTATTTCAGCTTTTATTTATTTCATCACATTCCCAGTGGGTCAGAAGTTTACATACACTCAATTAGTATTTGGTAGCATTGCCTTTAAATTGTTTAACTTGGGTCAAAAGTTTTGGGTAGCCTTCCACAAGCATCCCACAATAAGTTGGGTGAATTTTGGCCCATTCCTCCTGACAGAGCTGGTGTAACTGAGTCAGGTTTGTAGGCCTCCTTGCTCGCACACGCTTTTTCAGTTCTGCTCACAAATTTTTTATAGGATTGAGGTCAGGGCTTTGTGATGGCCACTTCAATACCTTGACTTTGTTGTCCTTAAGCCATTTTGCCACAACTTTGGAAGTATGCTTGGGGTCATTTTCCATTTGGAAGACCATTTGCGACCAAGCTTTAACTTCCTGACTGATGTCTTAAGATGTTGCTTCAATATATCCACATAATTTTCCTTCTTCATGATGCCATCTATTTTGTGAAGTGCACCAGTCCCTCCTGCAGTCCCCCCCCACAGCATGATGCTGCCACCCCCGTGCTTCACGGTTGGGATGGTGTTCTTCGGCTTGCAAGCAACCCCCTTTTTCCTCCAAACATAACGATGGTCATTATAGCCAAAGAGTTCTATTTTTGTTTCATCAGACCAGAGGACATTTCTCCAAAAAGTACGATCTTTGTCCCCATGTGCAGTTGCAAACCGTAGTCTGGCTTTTTTATGGCAGTTTTGGAGCAGTGGCTTCTTCCTTGCTGAGCGGCCTTTCAGGTTATGTCGATATAGGACTCGTTTTACTGTGGATATAGATACTTTTGTACCTGTTTCCGCCAGCATCTTCACAAGGTCCTTTGCTGTTGTTCTGGGATTGATTTGCACTTTTCGCACCAAAGTACGTTCATCTCTAGGAGACAGAACGCATCTCCTTCCTGAGCGGTATGACGGCTGCGTGGTCCCATGGTGTTTATACTTCCGTGCTATTGTTTGTACAGATGAACATGGTACCTTCAGTCGTTTGGAAATTGCTCCCAAGGATGAACCATACTTGTGGAGGTCTACAATTATTTTTCTGAGGTCTTGGCTGATTTCTTTTGATTTTCTCATGATGTAAAGCAAAGAGGCACTGAGTTTGAAGGTAGGCCTTGAAATACATCCACAGGTACACCTCCAATTGACTCAAATGATGTCAATTAGCCTATCAGAAGCTTCTAAAGCCATGACATCATTTTCTGGAATTTTCCAAGCTGTTTAAAGGCACAGTCAACTTAGTGTATGTAAACTTCTGACCCTCTGGAATTGTGATACAGTGAATTATAAGTGAAATAATCTGTCTGTAAACAATTGTTGGAAAAAGTACTTGTGTCATGCACAAAGTATATGTCCTAACCAACTTGCCAAAACTATAGTTTGATAACAAGAAATTTGTGGAGTGGTTGAAAAACGAGTTTTAGTGACTCCAACCTAAGTGTATGTAAACCTCCGACTTCAACTGTATGTGATGTAAACAGAGACGTCTACTTTCTTGGGGACCTGAATATTGACTGGTTTTCATCAAGCTGTCCACTTCTCAGATAGAGTTCAGTGTGTCAAATCGGAGGGCCTGTTGTCTGGACCTATGGCAGTCTCTATGGGGGTGCCACAGGGTTCAATTCTTGGGCCGACACTTTTCTCCGTGTATATCAATGATGTCGCTCTTGCTGCTGGTGACTCTCAGATCCACCTCTACGCAGACGACACCATTTTGTATACATCTGGCCCTTCATTGGACACTGTGTTAACAAACCTCCAAACGAGCTTCAATGCCATACAACAATCCTTCAGTAGCCTCCAACTGCTCTTAAACACTAGTAAAACTAAATGCATGCTTTTCAATCGAACGCTGCTGGCACCCGCCCACCCGACTAGAATCACCACTCTCGACGGGTCTGACCTAGAGTATTTGGACAACTACAAATACCTAGGTGTCTGGTTAGACTGTAAACTCAACTTCCAGACTCACATAAAGAATCTCCAATCCAAAGTTAAATCTAGAATCGGCTTCCTATTTCGCAATAAAGCCTCCTTCACTCATGCTGCCAAACATGCCCTCGTAAAACTGACTATCCTACCGATCCTTGACTTCGGCGATGTAATTTACAAAATAGCCTCCAACACTCTACTCAGCAAATTGGATGTAGTCTATCACAGTGCCATCCGTTTTGTCTCCAAAGCCCCATACACTACCCACCACTGTGACCTGTACGCTCTTGTTGGCTGGTCCTCACTACATGTTCGTCGTCAAACCCACTGGCTCCAGGCCATCTATAAATCACTGCTAGGCAAATCCCCGCCTTATCTTAGCTCATTGGTCACCATAGCAGCACCCACCCGTAGTCTGCGCTCCAGCAGGTATATCTCACTGGTCATTCCCAAAGCCAACACCTCCTTTGGCCGCCATTCCTTCCAGTTCTCTGCTGCCAATGACTGGAACGAATTGCAAAAATCTCTGAAGCTGGAGACTCTTATCTCCCTCAATAACTTTAAGCATCAGTTGTCAGAGCACCTTACCGATCACTGCACCTGTACACAGCCCATCCGAAATTAGCCCACCCAACTACCTCATCCCTATATTGTTATTTATTTTGCTATTTTGCACCCCAGTATCTCTATTTGCACATAATCTCTTGCACATCTAGCATTCCAGTGTTAATACTATTGTAATTATTCTGCACTATAGCCTATTTATTGCCTTACCTCCATAACTTGCTACATTTGCACACACTGTATATATATTTTCTGTTGTATTTCTGACTTTATGTTTTTTTTTACCCCATATGTAACTCTGTGTTGTTTTTATTGCACTACTTTGCTTTATCTTGGCCAGGTCGCAGTTGTAAATGAGAACCTGTTCTCAACTGGCTTACCTGGTTAAATAAAGGTGAAATAAATAAATAAAAAAAAGTTAAGAGGAAGCTTCTCACTGTATCCAACCTACCAGGGTGTTTACAAACACTACAAGAACAAGATCATCCACATGTATTGTTCACATGTTTACTAATAGTGTAGAACTTTGTTCTAAAGCTGTGTCTGTACCCATTGGATGCAGTGATCACAATATAGTGGCTATATCCAGGAAAGACAAAGTTGCAAAAGCTGGGCCTAAAATAATGTATAAGAGATCATACAAAAGATTTTGCTATGAATCTTATGTGGATGATATAAAAAATTTGATTAATAAGGTGCATCCAGACGCTGCTTCTTCCAATTATTTATAAACATGCACCTGTTAAGAAACTGACTGTTAGAACTGTTAAGGCTCCATGGATTGATGAGGAATTGAAAAACTGTGTGGTTGAACGAGATGAGGCAAAAGGAGTGGCTAATAAGTCTGGCTGACTTACTACAAATTGAGAAATTATGTGACTAAACTCAACAAAAAGAAGAAGAAACTGTATTATGAAGCAAAGATCAATTATATAAAAAACTTTGGAGTACTTTAAATGAAATGATGGGCAGAAAGACAAATTCAACTCCACCTTTCATCGAATCAGATGACTTATTCATCACAAAACCATTTGATGTTGCCAATTATTTTAATGATTACTTAATTGGCAAGGTGGGCAAACTTAGGCAGGAAATGCCAGCAATGAACACTGAGCCATCGTATTCATGCATAAAAAAAACAAATAATTAAAGAAAAGCATTGCAAGTTTGAATTTTGTAAAGTTAGCGTGGGAGAGGTCACATTTTTTTTGTTATCGATCAATAATGACAAACCACCCGGCATTGACAACTTAGATGGAAAGCTACTGAGCATGGTAGCTGACTCTATAGCCATTCCTATCTGTCGTATCTTTAATCTGAGCCTAGAAGTAAGTATTTGTCCTCAGGCCTGGTGGGAAGCCAAAGTCATTCCTCTACCCCAGAGTGGTAAAGCGGTCTTTACTGGTTCAAACAGCAGAACTCTCAGTGTGCTGCCAACTCTAAGCAAACTGTTGGAAATATTGTGTTTGACCAAATACAATGCTATTTCTCTGTAAACAAATTAACAACAGACTTTCAGCATGCTTAATGAGAAGGGCACTCAACATGTACTGCACTGACACAAATGACTGATGATTGGTTGAAAGAAATTGATAATAAGAACATTGTGGGAGCTGTACAGTTAGACTTCAGTGCAGCCTTTGATATTAAAAAAACATATGTGTTATGGCTTTTCAACCTCTGCCATATTGTGGATTCAGAGCTATTTATCTAATATAACTCAGAGGGTTTTCTTTAAAGGAAGCTTCTCTAATGTCAAACATGTATAGTGTGGTGTACCGCAGGGCAGCTCTCTAGGCCTCTACTCTTTTCCATTTTTACCAATGGCTTGCCACTGGCATTAAACAAAGCATGTGTGTCCATGTATGCTGATGATTCAACCATATACGCATCAGCAACCACAGCTAATGAAGTCACTGAAATCCTTAACAAAGAGTTGCAGTCTGTTTTGGAATGGGTGGCCAGTAATAAACTGGTCCTGAACATCTCTAAAGCTAAGAGCATTGTATTTGGTACAAATCATTCCCTAAGTTCTAGACCTCAGCTGAATCTGGCAATAAATGGTGTGGCTGTTGAACAAGTTGAGGAAACTAAATTAGTTCGTGTTACCTTAGATTGTAAACTGTCATGGTCAAAACATATAGATTAAATGGTTGTAAAGATGGGGAGAGGTCTATCCATAATAAAGAGATGCTCTGCTTTTTTAACACCACACTCCACAAAGCAAGTCCTGCAGGCTCTAGTTTAATCTTATCTTGATTATTGTCTAGTCATATGGTCAAGTGCTTCAAAGAAAGACATAGTTAAGCTGCAGCTGGCCCAGAACAGAGTGTCACATCTTGCTCTTCATTGTAAGCAGAGGGCTAATATTCATACTATGCATGCCAGTCTCTCTTGGCTAAGAGTTGAGGAAAGACTGACTGCGTCACTTCTTGTTTTTGTAAGAAACATTAATGTGTTGGAAATTCCAAATTGTTTGCATAGTCAACTTACACACAGCACTGACACACACACGTACCCCACCAGACATGCCACCAGGGGTCTTTTCACAGTCCCCAGGTCCAGAAAAAATTCAAGGAAATGTACAGTATTATACAGAGCCATGAGTGCATGGAACTCCCTTCCATCATATATAGCGCAAGTGAACAGCAAATATAAATAAAGCAACACCTCACGGCACAACGCCTCTCCCCCATGTGACCTACTTGTTGTGTGTATGTTCTGATAAGTATGTGTAACTGATAGATGCACACACACAAACTACATGTTCATGTTTTTAAATGTATGTCAATTGTATGTAAGTCTTTTGTCTGTAATGTATTTTTCGTTATGTGTCAGACCCCTGTAAGACTAGCTGTCGCCATTGGCATCGGCTAATGATGTGGATGTTGATTAAGGCAGCCCCCCGCACCTCTCTGATTCAGAGGGTTTGGGTTAAATGTGGAAGACAAATTTCAGTTACAGGCACATCCACCCTGTTACAGTAGGACTGTACAAGACCAATAAAATGTTTTGGACATTAACTAGTGTTTTCAATGTTGGCTAGAGACTACAGAGAATAGATTTAGTTATGGATTTCACTTTTCATTTCTGGAAGTTATACCCTCAAGTGCTCGTTCCTCTCTGGAATGAAAGAGAAACACTGGGCTTGTTTGATTGGTAAGGCGAAAGCAACCGACTGTAGACGAAAGTCGAGGAGTGAAGACGGGGGAGGTTCATCTGTGACAGCCGACAGTCGGATACTGATGTGGTTTTCCAACAGCAAAGCTCAGTACAACAAGTCGATGTTGCCATTGTTTATAATAAACATTTCTCCAACCCCCATATCACAAATTGAAAATATATATGTGTGTACATTGTACAATCAATTGGTGAGAGAGAGAGAGACTTATATCACATTAATTTGTACACATCCACTGTATACATGAATTGTGGCAAAGTTGTTTTTTGATTCAGTCACATCTTTGGTCAGGTTCGTGTGGGTCAAACAAAAACACCCTAATGATTGGTTGACAATAGAGCCTCCCACAATGCAGGTGATGGCTGCAGGATGAAGTTGTGGTGGTCCCATTAGGGGGGGATGGAATGTAGGAGCATCATCACAGAGGGGTTGACCCAGGAGTGGCAACATGAGTGGGAGAGAGAACAGCTGGGAGGCATATTTTCTCTATCCAGAATTCTGTGAGGAGGGTCAGTAGGTATAGCTGGGGAGTGAAAGGAGGGATGGGGTTCTGTTGACAAGGCTGAGGTTGGGTCATGAGGTTGAGTTGTGGGGAGGTAGAGACTGTGAAGCATGTCCTGTTGCAAGCAGTATGCTGAGGATAGGATCACTTTTTCTGTGAGTTGGCTGAGTTATAACCACATGTTCGCTTTTAACAATTTTGGGCTCAAATGAGAGGCAGAGCGAAATAGCAAGGAAGCTGTTGTCGTTTGCTACGGGTGTGAGGCTATTAGATATTTAAATGTGTAATTCGCACTCCGACCTGAAAAAGGTAGAAAAACGCAAGTCTAGTCTGCCGGAAACGCACAAGAAGAAGAAGAAGAAGAAGAAGGAGAGTCCCGGAACGAAAGAAGCGGTTGCTATGGCCGACATGTTTCCATGTCAACAATAAATGGACCTAGCTTCTGCTGAAAAGCTAGCCAGAGGTAAGTAGCTAGCTAGCTAGGTTATCTACCAGTTAGCTATTTAGTTAACTTGCTATCCATAATCAAGTAGAATTCACAGAAGAATGGCTCATAACGCCGTGCAATGTTTGCAACTCTTTCATTAACTTGAAGCATTGCATTGCAACTAAGAGAACGTTAGTGAGAAGGCAAGACAACAACCTACACAAGCCACAAGATAACTAGCTACAGGACAGTACAGCTACTGTAGGCAGATACTTTAGTAAGATGTCTTGTTAGGTAGCTACCTGTCAAAGTTTGCTGTCATAGCTAACGTTACACGTATAAAGACTAACGTTACAAGCTAGCTAGCTAACGTTAGCTAGTCAACCCTGTGGATACCTTTCACCCATTTTTGATAATTGGCAAAATATGCATGACATGTCACTTTCCTGGCCATAGTGACCTACCCTGCAGTCACTACATTCCTTGCTTGTGTTGTCATGGGTAGAAGTAAACAAATACGAAGTGAGCAGGACTAGGAGGGTCTCTTTAGCTCAGCCTTTGCTCATAGTTAGTACTTGACAAACATTTCAGCCTTTGCTCATAGTTAGTACTTGACAAACATTGTGGCAACATATAGCTATATTTTAACCTGCCAAATAAACAAGAAGGCTATGCTTCCATTCAAATATGAGTGTGTTTTCTCTGCAGGAGAGGGGAATGGCAGAGACAACAGAGAGCAAGAAAGAGGAGGCCGATTACAAGAGGCTCCACAGCTTCCCACTCATCAGGGTGAGACAGATAGTCTTGCTGTGACACATATGTGGTTCACAAGTACAGGCTATGTGACCGTGGGTTTCGTGGAGTAAATGGTGAGTGTTGTAATGTATTGTTCTGATTTCTTCACAGCACACAGACATGCCAGAGGAGATGAGAGTGGAAACGATGGAACTGTGTGTCACAGCCTGTGAGAAGTTTGCCACCAACAATGAGGTCAGGATCATGATGATTGTGTGTGTGTGTGTGTCTGTCTGTACACTGTGCAAAGTGAGGCTTGATTATTACATTACATTCACTATTGCTTTAATCCACCCACTCATCTGACCCAGTAACTTTTTAAAACCAGGCCTGTATGTAATCCACCCACTCAGCCAGTCTGGCATTGTATCAGCCTGCCTCACCACTCATTCCAGCAACCCTGTGTGTCCATCTGGACTAGAACACTGGTTGTCGCTCTCTTCCTCAGTCTCTCTCTCCTCCTCCTCCCCTCTGTCTTTTACCCCCTCCATCACTTCCTCTCCTCTCTCATAGGCCCGATTCCAAACTGATCCTGCGTCCCTATCCTCAGGTGCTTGTTATGGATAAGTGTTTTACCCCAAGAGGGCTGGATGGAGTTTCAGCCATATTGCTGACTCCTATCCGTTTACTCTCAAATCCACAAGGGGGTGTTGACAAGGGCTTAGGGATAGGAGCCAGGGATTTGGTTTGGAATCGGACCAGACGGTCCAGTCATTATTGACCGGATCCCATAACTTTAAACATCTGTGCGTTTAACTCTGATTTTCACTAACATCATGCATTGATGACAAATAGTAGATTTGCATGAAAATGTAAGTTTACAGCTTTAGATTTGGTTTCTGTATCATCTCTAACCTCTCTCTCTCTCTCTCTCTCTCTCTCTCTCCCTCCATTTCAGAATGCAGCGAAGATGATCAAGGAGTCGATGGATAAAAAGTTTGGCAGCTCGTGGCACGTGGTGATCGGGGAGGGCTTTGGCTTCGAGGTGACACACGAGGTCAAGAACCTGCTCTACATGTTCTTTGGAGGCAGCCTGGCCGTGTGTGTGTGGAAGTGCGCCTAGCACACACACACACACACACACACACACACAACCTGGCTCCCCTCCCATCCACCCCTCCTCAGTCTGTCTCTACCTAACAAGTGTTTTTATATATGTATATACACATCCTGGATGATTCACCCATCTCTGAGCTATGCAGTCTTTTTAGTTGTTATTTACTGATTGTGTATGTGTGGTGGGATTGGGTGGGGGGGGTCTGTGTACATGTGCTTGCGTGCGTGTGTGATGTCCCTTACATCATTGATTGAATAGGCTCTCGTTCTTGATATATTGTATTCAATATCAGCATGTCACACTCTTGCCTTGTGTGTGCACCTACAGTATGAAAATGACCAAATTTTATTTGTATACGAATGTGATCATTTCTACAGAACGGTGTTCACTGCATGAAGGAGTCTGGTCTCTCTCCTACTATCCTATTGATGGAATTCAGTGGGGCTGAAACACTTGCACTCTCTTTCCCTATTACTTTCTGCTCTACTTCTTTAACTCGAGGCGGTGTGTGTGTGTGTGTGTGTGTGTGTGTGTGTGTGTGTGTGTGTGTGTGTGTGTGTGTGTGTGTGTGTGTGTGTGTGTGTGTGTGTGTGTGTGTGTGTGTGTGTGTTCTCATCAACATCACATGCTCACCTGTTTAAAAAATTTATCCAGCTCTGTGTCTTTCACACACAAACACACACTCTCTTCGTCTCTCTCATTGCTCTCAATTCACACTATCTCTCTCTGTTTCGCCAATCCTCTCTCTCTATAATCTTTTTTATCTCCTTCTATAGTAGTATACTCTTAGTCTTCATCTTTCAGACACAAGTCCCATACGTCACCCTTATCTGTGTCTCTACCTCTCCTATAACTGATAAGATAGCACAGGGACTTTTATATCCTCTCAATGTACTGTAAATACTTGAATGTGAAGATAGGATCTGATTTTGTATATGATCATCATTGGGCTTTTTATGAAAGAGCTTATTGTTGAAATAATAGTTATTTTCTGTCACGCCAATGTTACAAGAATGTCATGGCTGGGTGTCGTTGTTGTTATGAATTTGTATCATAACTGATGATATTACATTAGCTATTCTGACTCCCTAGGCATTGCATCTCAATGAATATCAACTAGGCATACAGTCTCATTGCCACATAGAAACCTTTACGTTGTCAACCGTGGATGCCACCAGGTTCCATAACACTGATGTGTTGTATTGTTGTTTTCACTTCAACACCGTGTGTTTGCATAAATTCATTGCACATTAAATTATTTCTGAAAGTGACAAAAATGTTTTAGTTTTTTCAAATCTTCTGATTGTGGGTGTTGTTTGTTGAAAGTGAATGACAGTATGTGGACCGGGGATTTATATATACAGTATGTCTCTAGTGTGTATTCACTATGAAGCAAATGGGATGAAACGGGGAGGGACCTACCTGAATTTGTCCAGTAAGAAACGTTTGGCTGTGGTGTGCGCTATTGAATTCACCCCTGTTGTGGACTAAGGAAAAAGGGAGGCAGCTGGAGGTCTAGGAAAGGCCAAAACCCTGCGGAGTTCCCTTTTAATTAGTCACCATGCTAACACTACAACCAAGGGGCAACCCGCCCTTTAAAATGCTACAACCAAGGGGCAACCCGCCCTTTACAACGCTACAACCAACAGGGCAACCCGCCCTTTAAAACGCTACAACCAACAGAGCAACCCGCCCTTTGATGGAATAGTTTCATATTATAGAAGGCAATTTACTGCTAGACCGTTGGTGGTCCTTATCTATAGGCCAAGCTCTGAAGTAAATACTTACATATAGCAAGGCACTTAACCCTAATTGCTCCTGTAAGTCCCTCTGGATAAGAGCGTCTGCTAAATTGTAAATGTAAATATTAAATGCAGGTTGTGTGTGAGCACAGCACTGACCCTGAAATTTGAGTTGCTCTGGGTGTGAGTGAACCTAAGCACGTCCTATCTCCTAGACTAGAGAACTAATGGTATACTTAAGCAATAAGGCCCGAGGAGGTGTGGTATATGGCCAATAAGGGCTGTTCTTATGCATGACACAACGCGAAGTGCCTGGACACAGCCCTTAGCCGTGGTATATTGACCACATATCACAAACCACCGAGGTGCCTTATTGCTATTATAAACGGGTTACCCAATGTAATTAGAGCAGTAAAAATCAATGTTTCGTCATACCCGTGGTATACGGTCTGATATACCACGGCTGTCAATCAGCATTCAGGGCTCGAACCACCCAGTTTATAATGCTCCATATTCCGCCTCACACTGTTATTGAGTGCAAGCAGTAAGAGTGGTTTTAAATCTGAGCTCTCTTTTCCTCTTCTTAATCATCCCAGATTCCCAGAACCCTCTAGTCTCTCTCTCGCTCTCCCTCTCCCTGAGTCATCCGTTTCCCTCATGTCTTCCTTTTTATTTTACACATGATCGAGGGATACTACAGTTTGTAATATAGTATTCTAAAGTATACTACAGGTTTACTACACTGAACAAAAATATAAACGCAACATGTAAAGTGTTGGTCCCATGTTTCATGAGCTGAAATAAAAAATCCCAGAAATTTTCCATACGCACAAAAAGCTTATTTCTCTCAACTTTGGTGCACAAATTTGTTTACATCCCTATTAGTGAACATTTCTCCTTCGCCAAGATAATCCATCCACCTGACAGGTGGCATATTAAGAAGCTGATTAAACAGCATGATCATTACTTGTGCTGGGGGACAATAAAAGGCCACTTTAAAATGTGCAGTTTTGTCACACAACACAATGCCACAGATGTCTCAAGTTTTACAATTGACATGCTGACTGCAGGAATGTCCACCATAGCTGTTGCCAGAGAATTGAATGTTCATTTTTCTACCATAAGCTGCATCCAACGTCGTTTTAGAGAATTTGGCAGTACGTCCAACCAGCCTCACAACTGCAGACCACGTGTAACCACGCCTGTCCAGGACCTCCACATCCGGCTTCTTCACCTGCGGGATCGTCTGAGGGGAAAAAACCCTTTTGTGGGGAAAAACTCATTCTGATTGGCTGGGCCTGGCTCCCCAGTGGGTGGGCCTACCCATGGCTGCACCCCTGCCCAGTCATGTGAGGGACTAATTTATTTATTTCAATTGACTGATTTCCTTATATGTAAAATATTTGAAATCGTTGCATGTTGCGTTTATATTTTCATTCAGTATATATAATTATATAGTAAGTACTGTAGTATTCTATAGTAAACTGTAGTATTTTTTCATGTTGGGGCCTCCCCCTCTTATTTTCACTCTACTTCCTCCATCCTCTCTCTCTCTCACCAACACACACAGTCTGACACACTGACACACACACACACTCTCTCTCTTCCTCTATAGCCAGTGACAGATTGTCCCAGTGGGAGACAGGGAGGATTAGCACTGCGCTATCCCAGAAACTGTTGCCTTGGAACAGAGAAAGCGAGAGAGGGATGGATTGATGGAGAGAAAGAGTCAGGGAGTTAAAGAAAAAATGCATTATGAGGGTGGGATGAAGACAAGGATGACAGTCTTTGGAATGCAGAGATGCAGGATAACACAGGGATTATTTAACTGTGTGTGCGTGTGTGTGGCTATGTGTGTGGAATCTGGATCAGTCATATCATGAAACATGAACACGTTAGCAGCACTATGTTTTGGTATTCCACGTGTACCCTCGTGCATTTCATTTCCCATGGATTATATATCCATTGGTAGCCAGTGAGTAACTGAACCACCAGCGCAACCCACAGATCTCTCTGCCGGCCCCGCCATCACTTCACCCACCATCTGTAACATGAAACACTCTCTCTCTCCCTCTCTCTCTCCCCCTCTCTCTCTCCCTCTCTCTCTCCCCCTCTCTCTCTCCCTCTCTCTCTCCCTCTCTCTCTCCCTCTCTCTCTCCCTCTTTTTCTCCCTCTCTTTCTCCCTCTCTCTCCCTCTATCTCTCTCTCTCTCTCTCCCTCTCTTTCTCCCTCTCTCTCTCCCTCTCTCTCTCCCTCTCTCTCTCCCTCTCTTTCTCCTGTCTCTTTCTCCTGTCTCTTCCTCTCTCTCTCTCAACACTGTATAAGTAAATCTGCCTAGTCTCTGAGGTGCAACAAATTAGTCAACTGCGTCAACGTTGTTATTGTACCATGCCTTTCTTTTTAGTCCAGATCTACACCTTACAGATTCACAGAGAATTCTGGGTCGTTTCCAAGCAACCTACATTAAGCTTTAACTGCTCTGAGGGAAAAAGGACAGGCTTTGAAGCTTTGATCTGTGTGTCTGCCTGTCTCTGTTTGTGTGTGTGTGTGTGTATGTGTGTGTGTACGTGTGTGTGTATGTGTGTGTGTGCATGCGTGCATGTGTCAGTGTCTGGAGGGAGGGAGGGCCTTGGTCAAAAGTAGTGCACTATATAGGGAATAGGGTGCCATTTGGGATGCAAACTCAGTAGACAGAGGGCTGGGGCTGGGGCTGTAGACTAATGAGGCTGAAAATAGAGAATGAGAGCCAGTCAATAGAGAATGAGAGCCAGTGGGTGACGACCCGTCAGAGTGTGTGAGTGTGTGTGTGTGTGTGTGTGTGTGTGTGTGTGTGTGTGTACAGTATATAAAGACTGAGAGGCAGTTCAAAGGCAGGGTGGGATGACGATCTGTCACAGCGTCTCCCACAAGACGACTATGCAGATTTAAGAGTTTATTCCCCCTGTCTGTTTCAGCCGCTTGGGTAGTGTGTGGTGTGTTTGTCACTCTGTGACCATGTCAGGGTCTGTCAAGTTCTTGTGTAATAAATCCCATCTGCAATTCAATCCAATTACGTATTACAATACGTATTTCCATTGCAACTATCTGGTGTTCACAGAAACATTGATCCTAAAATAAAGGGGTAATGGGTATGAATGTCCCTTCCTCACTGTAACATCCATCCAGGTCACTCTAACCTGGCTCCTCCCTCTGTTCTGTTTGAACTAACGTGACAACACAGATAACAGGATCACTATCAGCTGTCTGTCAGGGAGAGAAAGGGAAAAAAATTGACAAAACGACAAGATACTACAAATGTCATTTTGCCCCGTCACATTTATTAAGGAGTCAGAGAGAGAGAGGAAGAGAGAGAGAGGAAGAGAGAGAGAGAGAGAGAGAGAGAGAGAGAGAGAGAGAGAGAGAGAGAGAGAGAGAGAGAGAGAGAGAGAGAGAGAGAGAGAGAGAGAGAGAGAGAGAGAGAGAGAGAGTGTTACGGTCCGGCACTGTTGTTCCTGTCCCCGCTTGTTTTCCTTTTCCCTTTTTTCCCTGTGTGTGTTGTCTGTGTCTGTCTCCTCCCGCTGTGCAGCCCAGTCAGAGGATCTAGGTCAGGGGCGTGGCCATTCTCTCTCCTGCTCAGTTACATCCAGCTGCAGCTCATTGTCACCAATCAACCAGCAGTTATCTACCCGGGCTGGCCACCTCTCCAGCGCCAGTTCGTTCCTACACCACCTGTGGTAACTTGGCTCCAGTACAGCAATCTCAGTTTAGTTGTTACCCTCTCAGCATTATAGTTGTCTCTGCCACGTTTGTAACCTGTCTCTCCTTCGACCAGATCCCGTCTGTTCCTGCTGCCTGCCTGCCTGCCACTCCCACGCCGCAACCTGCTCATCTGTTGTCTGATATCCTCGTCATCCAGCTCTCAGTGCTACTGGCTCTCCACCCCACTCAGCTCCTACCCCGGTCTGAAGCTGCTCCACCCTGAACTACTTCTCTCTGCCAAAACACGCTGAATAAACAACATCTTAATTCACCCTCTTTGTCCGTGTGTCCGTCTCTGCGCCTGAGTCCCCACCCAGCCTAACAGAACGAACTGGCCAAACATGGACTCAGCAGAGATGCCACATGAAACAACGGGTGATGGCGTACAACGCGCCCTCCATTCACAGGGAATGTTATTGGATAACAACCAGCGGTTGTTGGATCAAGTATCTCAGCTCACCTCTCAGGTAGCTAACCTGGTAACACTCACTACTCTTCCTCCCTCTGCTTCTCCTCCGCCTGTTCCTCCTACAGTTGCTCCAGGCTCGGCTTTCGCTCCTGCCCTTCGGGAACCCCCTACAACCTCACCCGAACCTTTCACCGGGGACCTGAACAAATGCCGTGGTTTCCTGCTTCAGTGCCGCTTGGTGTTCCAACAGAAGCCCCTGTCTTTCTCCACGGAATCCTCAAAGGTACATTACGCTCTGGGGTTACTGAGGGGCAAAGCTTTGATTTGGGCAGAAGCGGCTTGTTCTACTCAGCAGATTGCCAGCCTGTCGTTTGACGATTTTTCCTCTCAATTGGAAATTGTGTTTGATCACCCGGACCATGCCGGGACCGCCACAAAGAGACTGTTGAAGCTACGACAGGGCACGGGTAGCGTGGCTGAATACGCCATTGATTTTTGGACCTTGGCAGCCGATTCCAAGTGGAATGACGAAGCTCTTCAGGGAGCGTTTGTTAACGGTTTGAGTGACACGATTAAGGATGAACTAGCTGTTCGTGATGAGCCTGCTAACCTTCATTTTCTCGTTTCCCTTGCTACACGAATAGACAACAGGCTACGGGAGAGGAGACAGGAGAGGGGCGGTCGGGTCCGCACCGCAGGCGGGGCCCCCTCGCTTTCTGCAACCCGAGCAACACCACCACTCGGACACTGCCCACACACCTCAGCGGATCCCTCCACGGAACTAGACGAGCCCATGCAGCTGGGCCGTGCTCGTCTGTCCCCTGCCGAAAAGGAACGGCGCATGCGGGCTGGTGAGTGCGTGTACTGTGGGGACCGCACTCATTTCCTGGTTAACTGTCCGGTTCGCCCAAAAGACAAAGCTCGCAGGTAAAAGTGGGCGACTTGCGAGTGCTACACCTGACTCAATGCCCACAGCACCCCCGTCTAGTTATCCCAGCTACAGTCCAGTTCAGGAATCTGTCTCTCCCATTAGCTGCTCTCATTGACTCTGGTGCTGAGGATAGTTTCCTTGACGTTAATCTGGTCACTCAGGCTGAGATCCCTGTTAAGCCCCTGCCTAAGCCTATAACAGTAACCGCTATAGACGGCCATCAGTTTGCCAACATCACCCACCAAACTGTCCCCGTTTCTCTCATGCTGTCCGGCAATCACAAAGAAACCATCCAGTTTAAAGTAGTCTCCTCCTCGGCCTCCCCTCTTATCCTCGGTTTCCCTTGGCTTAGCCTTCACAACCCCCCATATTGACTGGCAAAACCACAAAATACACAGTTGGAGCACTCACTGCCATTCTGCTTGCCTTGGGTCGGCTATTCCGCCCTCTGTAGGTTCCCCTGCTTCCCCTGTCAAACCCCCAGACCTCTCTTCAGTCCCTGAAGAGTACCTGGACCTGGCCGAGGTATTCAGTAAGTCCAAAGCACTTTCACTACCACCTCATAGGCCATACGATTGCGCTATTGAGTTACTGCCTGGAGCCCCTTTGCCGTCCAGTCGGCTTTTCAATCTGTCCCGTACTGAGAGAGAAGCTATGGAAACCTACATAGGCGACTCCCTAGCCTCTGGCATCATTCGTCCCTCATCTTCCGCTGTTGGTGCTGGGTTCTTTTTGTAGAGAAGAAGGACAAAACATTACGCCCCTGCATTGACTACAGAGGACTAAATAACATCACAGTCAGAAATACGTACCCCTGCCTCTCATCAACTCAGCATTTGAACCCCTTCATGGTGCCACCGTGTTTACCAAACTCGACCTGCGTAACGCTTACCACCTCGTTAGGATCAGGCAGGGAGACGAATGGAAAACTGCGTTCAATACCCCTCTCGGACACTTTGAATACCTAGTCATGCCATTCGGTCTCACTAACGCCCCAGCAGTGTTTCAGGCCATGGTTAACGATGTGTTGAGGGATTTTCTACACCGTTTTGTGTTTGTCTATTTGGATGACATTCTAATATTCTCTAAGTCACAGGATGAACACGTCTCCCACGTCCGTCTGGTTCTCCAACGCCTCATGGAAAATAAACTGTATGTGAAAGCAGAAAAATGTGAGTTCCACCGGCAGTCCGTCCCCTTTTTGGGTTTTATTATCGAGCGGGGACAAGTGTCACCAGACCCTGACAAAATCAGAGCGGTTGCGTAGTGGCCCACACCCACGTCTCGGAAGCAGCTACAACGCTTCCTGGGCTTCGCCAACTTCTACCGCCGCTTCATCAGGGGTTTCAGCCGAGTGGTTGCCCCCCTGACCAAGCTCACCTCCCCAAAGGTGCCATTCCTGTGGACGCCTGAGGCCGAGTCAGCCGTGAGTACACTGAAGGAACTGTTCTCCACCTCACCTGTTCTTATTCATCCAGACACTAGTTTGCAGTTTATTGTGGAAGTGGACGCCTCTGATTCGGGGGTGGGGACTGTCCTGTCACAACGTTCCCCCACGGACCAGAAGCTCCATCCTGTGGCCTTTTTCTCCAGGAGATTGACCCCTGCTGAGAAGAACTACGACGTGGGTAACCGGGAGTTGCTTGCTGTCAAGTTGGCGTTGGAGGAGTGGAGGCACTGGCTAGACGGAGCAGAGCAACCCTTCATAGTCTGGACAGACCACAAGAACCTGGCTTACATCCAGTCATCCAAGAGGCTAAACTCCCGTCAGGCCAGATGGGCTCTGTTCTTCAGCAGGTTCAAGTTTATTTTAACATATCGTCCTGGCACACGTAATGTCAAGCCTGATGCTCTCTCTCGCCAGTTTACAGACAATGAAGACTCCAGCAATCCTGAACCTGTTCTGCCCGCTTCCTGTTTGGTGGCGGCTGTTCACTGGGAAATCGAGTCCCTCGTCCGATCGGCACAAGAGTCGGAACCTGGACCGGCCGATGGCCCCCCGACCTTCTCTATGTTCCCGCAGCCGTGCGGCCGCGAAGTGCTCAACTGGATCCACACCTCGCGCTTCTCCTGCCACCCTGGTATGAACCGTACACTGTCGCTACTGAAGAGGCACTTTTGGTGGCCATCCGTCGAGGCTGACGTCCGGGAATACGTGGCGGCCTGTTCCATCTGTGCCCAAAATAAGGCTTCCCACCAGGCTCCTTCGGGCCTGCTGCGGCCTCTCCCAGTCCCGAGTCGTCCTTGGTCTCACGTGGCCTTGGACTTCGTCACTGGACTTCCTATGTCTGAAGGTAATGGCACCATACTCACCATCGTGGACAGATTATCTAAATCTGCCCATTTTGTTGCATTACCAAAATTACCGTCTGCCAGTGAGACAGCCGACCTCTTTGTCCTACATGTATTCCGTCCCCATGGAATACCTGTGGACATAGTGTCCGATAGAGGCCCACAGTTCATTTCTCGGGTATGGAAGGAGTTTTGTTCTGCTCTGGGTGCCTCTGTCAGTCTCTCATCAGGTTTCCATCCCCAGTCCAATGGCCATACTGAGAGGACCAATCAGGACCTGGAGGCTGCTCTACGCTGTGTGACATCCCAGAACCCGTCCACCTGGGCCAAACACCTCCCGTGGGTCGAATATGCCCACAATTCCCTCACCTCATCTGCCACCGGCCTCTCACCATTTGAGGCGGCTTTGGGGTACCAACCCCCATTGCTCCCGTCTCAGGAAAAGGAGTTAGCCGTCCCGTCAGTTCAGGATAACCTTCGTCGCTGCCGCAAGGTGTGGGTGGACACCCGGGAGGCCCTTCTACGGACAGCAGAGCGTAACAAGAGGGTGGCGGACAGGCACAGGGTAGCCGCTCCCCAGTTCCAGCCTGGTCAGCGAGTCTGGCTCTCCTCCAGCAACATCCCTCTGCGCACTGACTCCCGTAAGCTGTCGCCCCGGTATTTGGGTCCTTTCGAGATCGACTCCATCATCAACCCTTCGGCTGTTCGGTTGAAGCTTCCCCAGGCCATGAGAGTCCATCCTACATTTCACGTGTCCCAGCTGAAGCTGGTCTCCTCCAGCCCTTTGTGTCCGCCTGTGGATCCCCCTCCGCCACCGCGATATTGTGACGACCATCCAGCCTACACGGTGCGGAGACTGCTGGACGTCCGGAGGCGTGGTAGAGGGCTTCAGTACCTGGTGGACTGGGAGGGATACGGTCCCGAGGAGAGGTCCTGGATTCCCGGCGGTTTATACTGGACCCGCAGCTGGTGGCTGACTTCCATAGGGACCACCCTGACAAGCCGGGTGGAGTCGCCGGGTGGCGCCCGTTGAGGGGGTACTGTTACGGTCCGGCACTGTTGTTCCTGTCCCCGCTTGTTTTCCTTTTCCCTTTTTTCCCTGTGTGTGTTGTCTGTGTCTGTCTCCTCCCGCTGTGCAGCCCAGTCAGAGGATCTAGGTCAGGGGGCGTGGCCATTCTCTCTCCTGCTCAGTTACATCCAGCTGCAGCTCATTGTCACCAATCAACCAGCAGTTATCTACCGGGCTGGCCACCTCTCCAGCGCCAGTTCGTTCCTACACCACCTGTGGTAACTTGGCTCCGTACAGCAATCTCAGTTTAGTTGTTACCCTCTCAGCATTATAGTTGTCTCTGCCACGTTTGTAACCTGTCTCTCCTTCGACCAGATCCCGTCTGTTCCTGCTGCCTGCCTGCCTGCCACTCCCACGCCGCAACCTGCTCATCTGTTGTCTGATATCCTCGTCATCCAGCTCTCAGTGCTACTGGCTCTCCACCCCACTCAGCTCCTACCCCGGTCTGAAGCTGCTCCACCCTGAACTACTTCTCTCTGCCAAAACACGCTGAATAAACAACATCTTAATTCACCCTCTTTGTCCGTGTGTCCGTCTCTGCGCCTGAGTCCCCACCCAGCCTAACAGAGAGAGAGAGAGAGATGGAGAGAGAGAGAGAGAGTCTTACAACTTCTTGGCACATTATGAAAAATAAAGTAAGTAATGTATTAGCCAGCCTGCTGCTGCTTCATACTGTGAATGTTGGAGCAGTGGGCCTTCAATAGTAAATGTATTCTCTTTAGCGGTGCTTGATTCTCAGGGCTGACTGGAATCACATTGTGTCTGTGCTTTGATGGGGAGAGGAGATTGTTAAATGTGTTTCTGGAGCACCAGGAATACTGTCTGGAAGGCTGGATGGCTGGATAGCTGAATGGCTGTCTGGTGGCTGGCTAGCTGTCTGTCTGTCTCTTTCTGGAGCACCAGGAATACTGTCTGGCTGGCTGGCTGGATAGCTGGCTTGTTGTCTTTTCTGTCTGTCTGTCCAGGCTATGTCTCTGTTACATCTCCCCTTGTTTCCTTTATGCTTGTTAATCTGTCATGACTCTTGACTCAACAACTGCCTTCTTCAGTTTTGAATATTATAAAGTACATTATATTTGGAGGTAATGTGAATTGAAGTTTCTATTCACTCTCTCTCAGCATGGCGAGGCAGGGCGTTGGTCGTCTCTCTCATTCCGTCTGTCTGGTATTGGCATGTCTGTCCCTGGCTCTCCACCTCATCCTGGCCCTCTTCTGTCTCTCCATCCTCCAAACATCCTGCGTTATCCCCTCCTCCTCCTCCTCCTCCTCCTCCTCCTCCTCCTCCTCTTTGTCTTTTCCTGGAACTAGTCCCCATGGACAACAAGGATGATCTCACTTCATTTTCTCACAAAGCAGCTCACACCATCCACCAACAAGTCTCATGAATGGAGACTTTACCAAAATGGCCTCATTCAACATGATCAATGAGAAGGAGAAGGACAAAAAAACTGATTAGAACCAAAATGGCCACCAAAGTGAGCCAACAGGTCAGCAGTCGCTCCAAACTGAAGGCCCTATTCAGCCACCCGCTGTAGAACCTGCCACGCCCACATCTGCAGGAAGACGATTGGCTGCTGAAGTTGAAGCCAAAGAAGAAGGGGGAGGACAGTGAGGAGGAAGATGAGGAGGAGGACAGTGACAAAAGCAGTGAAGATAGTGAGTGGTGAGTGAGAGAAAGAGGAGTAGGAGACCACTGATAACAACTGATAAGTATAACAATTTAAGAGGAAAAAAATGCTTTCTACATTACAACAAAGTATATAATTCTGTCATAGCATATTACTTTTCTCATACATTTGTGATACTCATTGCTTAATTGGCCAGTTTCCCCATCCATCTTCCCCTGCTCTTTCCTGATAGGCAGAATGACAGCGAGCAGGATGGAGACCCACCCCCCCTGGCTGAGGTACCACCTTGGGATCTCTCGCTGGGAGCTGTATGACAGGAATGACCCTAACGTTGCCGAGGTGACTCAACAGATGGTCACACAACGCATCCTCAGTGCAGGTGAGAGGGTTGAGCTGGGGTGTGGACATGTAGCTAGGATTAGGATTAAGACTAAGGTTAGGGTTGAGCCGGGGTGTGGACATGGTGAAGCTAAGGTTAGGGTTCAGGTAATGGCTAGGGTTAATGTTGAGCTAGGGTGTGGACACGAAGCTAGGGTTAGGATTGGGGTTATGGCTAGGCTTAGAGTTGAGCTGGGGTGTGGACATGAAGCTAGGGTTAGGGTTATGGCTAGTGGTCTGTATAATTCAGGAACGGCACTGAACAAAAATATAAACGCAACATGTAAAGTGTTGGTCCCATGTTTCAAGAACTGAAATAAAAGATCCCAGAAATGTTCCATATGCACAAAAAGCTTATTTCTCAAAAATGTTGTGCACAAATTTGTTTACATCCCTATTAGTGAACATTTCTCATTTGCCAAGATAATCCATCCACCTAAAAATGTGTGGCATATCAAGAAGCTGATTAAACAGCATGATCATTACACAGGTGCACCTTGTGCTGGGGGACAATAAAAGGCCACTTTAAAATGTGCAGTTTTGTCACACAACACAATGCCACAGATGTCTCAAGTTTTACAATTGGCATTCTGACTGCAGGAATGTCCACCAGAGCTGTTGCCAGATAATTAAATGTTCAGTTCTCTACCAGCATGCCAGTGTTGTTTTAGAGAATTTGGCAGTACGTCCAACCGGTCTCACAACCACAGACCACGTGTAACCACGCCAGCCCAGGACCTCCACATCTGGCTTCTTCACCTGCGGGATCGTCTGGGACCAGCCACTCGAACAGCTGATGAAACTGTGGGTTTTGCACAACTAAAGAATTTCTGCACAAATTGTCAGAAACCATCTCAGGGAAGCTCATCTGCGTGCTTGTCGTCCTCACCAGGGTCTTGACCTGACTGCAGTTCGGTGTCGTAACCAACTTAATTTGGCAAATGCTCACCTTCGATGGCCACTGGCATGCTGGAGAAGTGTGCTCTTCACAGATGAATCCCGGTTTCAACTGTACTGGGCAGATGGCAGACAGCATGTATGGCGTTGTGTGGGTGAGCGGTTTGCTGATGTCAACGTTGTGAACAGAGTGCCCGGTGGTGGCGGTGGGGTTATGGTATGGATAAGCTATGGACAACAAACACAATTGCATTTTATTGCTGGCAATTTGAATGCACAGAGATACCGTGATGAGACCCTGAGGCCCATTGTCGTGCCATTCATCCGCCGCCATCACCTCATGTTTCAGCATGATAATGCAAGGCCCCATGTCACAAGGATCTGTACACAATGCCTGGAAGCTGAAAATGTCACAGTTCTTCCATGGCCTGCAATCTCACCATTGAGCATGTTTGGGATGCTTTGGATCGACATGTACGACAGTATTTTTCAGTTCCCGCCAATATCCAGCAACTTCCCACAGCCAATGAAGAGGAGTGGGACAACATTCCACAAGCCACAATCAGCCTGATTAACTTTATCCGAAGGAGATGTCACGCTGCATGAGGCAAAGTGTGGTCACACCAGATACTGACTGCTTTTCTGATCCACGCCCCTACCTTTTTTGTAACAGATGCATAACAGATGCATATCTGTATTCCCAGTGATGTGAAATCCATAGGCCAAATTAATGTATTTAAATTGACTGATTTCCTTATATGAACTGTAACTACAAATCTTTGAAATTGTTGCATGTTGCTTTTATATTTTTGTTCAGTGTAGGTTGACTCCATGTCCAGTTCATGTTGATTGATACAGAGTTGACCTCAACTCTGCTTAGTAACACAGTCATCATCTTGTTTGCGGATTTTGGGCTTCCCCTTGGGGTTGAAAGATAAAAGAGTAACACCACCATTTTAAAGCTCATTAATTTAACCCAACTGACTTGGAATAGCTACAGTAGTTTGTGTAAAAGCAAGCTACAGTGGTGCCACAGGCTACTGTACTGCAGACAGTCATGTTTGAATTACAATATTTCTGGCTTAGTTTACTCAAAAAAGCAGTATAAATTAAAGGGATACTTCAGGATTTTGGCAATGAGGCCCTTTATGTACTTTCCCAGAGTCAGGTGAACTCCTGGATACCATTTTTATGTCTCTGTGTCCAGTATGAAGGAAGTTAGAGGTAGTTTCGTGAGCCAATGCTAACTAGCCTGCTAGCATGCTAGCAGATACCATTGACTTCCAGTCATTGCGCTAACGCTAGTTAGCATTGGCTCACGAAACGACCTCTAACTTCCTTCAGGAGCACTAACTTTCTTGAGGAACATTAGAGAGACATCACACACACACACACACGCACACACACACACACACACAAAAGAGTTGTTATTACAGTGGATGAAGAGATTACCCTGGGAGGCTGTAAAACATTGTCTGATGGCCCTCAAATCCTGTCTGTTATGAGACTGTTCAGAAGCCTTAGTTGGGATCCATTTGTTTATCTGTCACATGTAAACAAGGAAGTAGCATGCACTCTAAAAAAAAAACTGCTGGGTTGCAGGCGTTGGGTCACTTAGATGGGTTGTTTTCTTTCAAAACTGCTGGATTATTGATGCTGGGTGATGGGTTATTGATGCTGGGTTATTGAGATATGACTCAGTGGTTTAGCAGGGGCGTGGCTTTCAGATAGTTATTTTTGGCCACCCGTAAAAGTAAACGTAATTCCATCTGCTTTGTTGTATTGTTATTTGATGTCACTGACACTTTAATGAACATTCCTCGAGACCCTATGCATATTGCAATGTTGGGATATGTAAATAATAATGTTATGAATTTTATATTAGAATATGTAATGTGCAAAAAAATGAAATTTGCAGTGTACAAACTTAACATGATGAATAGGAATGACATTTACTCTTACAGGTGGCCAAAAATAATCATCTGAAACTCATCTCCCTAAAATAACCTATGGAGCTGCTACAGTGAGGGAAAAAAGTATTTGATCCCCTGCTGATTTTGTACGTTTGCCCACTGACAAAGACATGATCAGTCTATAATTTGAATGGTAGGTTTATTTGAACAGTGAGAGACAGAATAACAACAACAACAAAATCCAGAAAAACGCATGTCAGAAATGTTATAAATTGATTTGCATTTTAATGAGGGAAATAAGTATTTGACCCCCTCTCAATCAGAAAGATTTCTGGTTCCCAGGTGTCTTTTATACAGGTAACGAGCTGAGATTAGGAGCACACTCTTAAAGTGAGTCCTCCTAATCTCAGCTTGTTACCTGTATAAAAGACACCTGTCCACAGAAGCAATCAATCAATCAGATTCCAAACTCTCCACCATGGCCAAGACCAAAGAGCTCTCCAAGGATGTCAGGGACAAGATTGTAGACCTACACAAGGCTAGAATGGGCTACAAGACCATCGCCAAGCAGCTTGGTGAGAAGGTGACAACAGTTGGTGCGATTATTCGCAAATGGAAGAAACACAACAGAGCTGTCAATCTCCCTCGGCCTGGGGCTCCATGCAAGATCTCACCTCGTGGAGTTGCAATGATCATGAGAACGGTGAGGAATCAGCCCAGAACTACACGGGAGGATCTTGTCAATGATCTCAAGGCAGCTGGGACCATAGTCACCAAGAAAACAATTGGTAACACACTACGCCGTGAAGGACTGTAATCCTGCAGCGCCCGCAAGGTCCCTCTGCTCAAGAAAGCACATATACAGGCCCGTCTGAAATTTGCCAATGAACTTCTGAATGATTCAGAGGAGAACTGGGTGAAAGTGTTGTGGTCAGATGAGACCAAAATCGAGCTCTTTGGCATCAACTCAACTTGCCATGTTTGGAGGAGGAATGCTGCCTATGACCCCAAGAACACCATCCCCACCATCAAACATGGAGGTGGAAACATTATGCTTTGGGGGTGTTTTTCTGCTAAGTGGACAAGGACAACTTCACCGCATCAAAGGGACGATGGACGGGGCCATGTACCATCAAATCTTGAGTGAGAACCTCCTTCCCTCAGCCAGGGCATTGAAAATGGGTTGTGGATGGGTATTCCAGCATGACAATGACCCAAAACACACGGCCAAGGCAACAAAGAAGTGTCTCAAGAAGAAGCACATTAAGGTCCTGGAGTGGCCTAGCCAGTCTCCAGACCTTAATCCCATAGAAAATCTGTGGAGGGAGCTGAAGGTTCGAGTTGCCAAAAGTCAGCCTCGAAACCTTAATGACTTGGAGAAGATCTGCAAAGAGGAGTGGGACAAAATCCCTCCTGAGATGTGTGCAAACCTGGTGGCCAACTACAAGAAACGTCTGACCTCTGTGATTGCCAACAAGGGTTTTGCCACCAAGTACTAAGTCATGTTTTGCAGAGGGGTCAAATACTTATTTCCCTAATTAAAATGCAAATCAATTTATAACATTTTTGACATGCGTTTTTCTGGATTTTGTTGTTGTTGTTATTCTGTCTCTCACTGTTCAAATAAACCTACCATAAAAATTATAGACTGATCATGTCTTTGTCAGTGGGCAAACGGACAAAATCAGCAGGGGATCAAAAACTTGTTTCCCTCACTGTATGTCACCCCAAATAATGGTTAAAAAAACAACTGATGGTAAAATTAACCCATGTTTGTATAATCCATATTCATGCAACCCAACTGGCTGGGTCAAACTAACCCAGCGTGTGTTCTGTCCAATATTTACCCAGCACTTGGTTCCCAAATAACCCAAATTGGGTTGTTTTTAACCCAGCATTTTTTGGTGTATGGGTTTGAGCATGTGGGGAAGGGGAAGGGGGGGCGGGAGTTTTGTGTGTGTGTGTGTGTGTGCGTGCATATTAGTGAGTATAATAATTAAACACACAATCTAAAAGAAACAAACAAAAGCCAAAAGCAATTCTTAAACACTAACCAATCAACCATAAACTGTGAGGATACAATCCAAAACCACTGAAAAAAATTTAAGTCTTTAAACTACAAAATACACAAAGTGATTACACCAAACTAGAATGCCAGCAAATGGATGAGAGTGAAGAAACAATCAGAGCAGAAACTTGAAAGCCAGATAATCGAACGTCGTAAATAAATCTCCAGCTCCTCTGATCTTTTGTTCTGAGGTCATTCAAGAAGATAAGAAATCCCACTCACACACCCACACATATACACACACACAAACATGTACTCACACTCAAACACACGCATCCGCATACACACACACACTTTGAATACTGTATGGAGATTGTGTTGAGCATAAAAGATTACACAATAATCAGCTTGTGTGTGGGCTGGCCCATAGCCACGTTTCATATACTCCTCCTCATCTTCCTCTTCTTCCTCCTCTCTAAAGACCCTGGATTCTAGAATCACCACCACTTATACCAGACAGTTTTTGATGTTCAGCCACATTCTGTACTTTACGTAATGAGGACTCCCTGTGGAGAACTGGGGTAACTGCATTTATGTACAATTCACTGGAAATACTGCACTATTACCAAAATAAGACCATCAGTGCAGTCAATGACAAGTAACTATGGTGTATTTTCCTTTGAACGTTGTGGAGACCCTGTGACTTTCATGTGTTTTAATGTATGTGTTATGTCTGTGTGTTCTGAAGGTCTGCATGCTGGTGTGTGATTATTATGGTGACGTTGGTGCATTGTCTGTTATGTGTGTTTCAGTGCAGAAGAGTGGGGCACCCAGTAGCAATAGTAGCAATCTTAGCATGGCCTTATAAATAAAAACGTACCAATGACTTAGTCTCCGAAGAGCTAAGGAAGGCTAGCCCACTCTCCTATAGAGGGTACAGGGATGAGTGAGGGCTTTGGAGTTCGTAACAAACCTCAGTGCCCCATGGTACACAGTGTCCAGCATACGTAATGACGCCACAGGGGCAAACCTGTACAAGGTATTACCATAGTCAATTACTGGCAAGAAGGTAGCAGAAACAAGTCTCTTTCTCGCTTCAGATGAAAAACATGACTTATTTTGAAAATAAAACCCCAACTTGAGTCTGAGCTTTTTCACAAGACCCTCTATGTGGGGTTTAAACGTGAGACACTCTAAGGGTTTCATCTTAGATTTCGTGAAAACCATCAACTTTGACTTATCAGCATTATCAGCTAACAGAGCTGAGCCTGGACAATAGGAAAGGCACATTCATCAAAGAACAATATCATTTACAATACAATATGATATACAATACGATATACTACATTATGATATATACGATATGACTTACAATGCGATATGATACTATATAATACAACTTTATTGTATCAGTCACAGTAATCTTATTTTGAAGGAAAAAAATCACATTATCCTGTGTGTGTTTTATGCAGGCAGGAGAGAGATGCAGAGACAGACTTCAACCTATTCTACTTCCCTGACTTTGAGAGACACAACGCAGAGATTGCTGCCTTCCACCTAGACAGGTGAAAACAATAAAATATGGACCTCCCATATGAGATTCATCTGTGTGTCAAATGAAAGAGGAGAAACTAACTACTAAAGGCTACCACTGATTTCTCTCTCTCTCTCTCTATGTGTATGTGTGTGTGTCCTCTCTCAGGGTGTTGGGTTTTCATAGAATCCCTCCAGTGGTAGGTAGACTTAACCACGATCAGAGATATCACCACAGACCACAAACTCTCCAGAAGCTTCTTCACCTCTCCTGGTGCGTGGCGGTTGGTCCAATCAGCTTTCATAATCAAATCTAACTCTCCTGGTGTGTCCAATCAGCACAGAAAGCAACCAAATGTCCCTCCTTCTCTGTTATTAAGCATGTATGTGTATAGTGGCTTGCGCTATGTGCTAGTCCAGAGTTTCCCAAATGGTTGGTTGGGTTGCACTGGTGGGCTACAGTTTACTTTCCATTTCATTCTGGGTTTAGGACTGGTCACAAGAAAAAGCTCCCAATGCTTTTAGGTGGGTTACGACCCCAAATGTTTGGCAACAACTGTCCACTGTAGGCCTACTACTTGTATTTTGTCAGTTTACTGTACTATTCGCCCAACCCTCTCTCTCTCTCTCTCTTTCTCTCTCACTCTCACTCTCTCTCTCTTGCTCTCTTGCCCCCCCCTCCTGCTCCACAGAGAACCCAGTGTGTGGTCGACCCCAGGTCCTGGAGGTGTCCCTGGCCTCCATGCTGCCTGACCTCTCCCTGGCCCCCAGACGCTCCTGGAAGTCCCCTTGGAGACGCTCCTACAGCCGCACCAAACTGGCACCGTGGGTAGTGGGTACCAAAATGAGCCCCTTGTCTGGGGGTCTCGAACTATGGGAGGGGGGTGCAAAGAAACCATGTGAAGTAAATATCTGTATTAGTGGCTATATACAGTAGATGGCAAACTGATGGGGTGGAGGTTTAAATTCCAAGTTTGAATTGCATTGATAGAATTCAACTAATCAATCATCAACGCAATGTAATAATGTGTAGTAGTATCATACTGTCCTCCACTGGGAAGAAGCCATGCATTTGACTAAAGCATATTGTAGTCCATACCTCACATGCAGCTGCTACTGTTTCAGATGGCAGAAGAACCCAGATTACTGTGACACAGTGAAACAGACTCCTCCATACAGCCAAGGCACCAGACTGGTGGATCTAATTGACATGGTCATTCTGGACTTCCTCATGAGTCAGTAAGCACACTCAACTACACAGCTTCTACTACTATTACTACTTCAGTCATTCTTATATTCTTGAATCAGTAACAATTCAACACACTACCTTTATTTTTCTCTTCTTTTTTTGTGAACAATATCGTTTTTTTTATTGAATCACTGAAGTAATACATACCATAAGAATGACACCCTGTTCTGAACATTTCCCCACACAACCATATTAGAAATGTGGCAAGGTTTAAGTCCATTGATAATGTGGAACCGATTTCGAATAGACAGAGAACAATAAACTATTATTTTGCTATAATTCCTACAAAGGTAATATGGACAGATATCACTACGAGAATTTTGAGAAGTTTGGGAATGACACTTTCCTGCTGCACCTAGACAACGGGAGAGTGTGAGTACCATACCTTCCATCAATACCTTATAATGTGATACATACTGTATGTTCAGTTGCGATTCTAACATTAAAATATTGGTTGTGAAAACTCAATCAAAAAAGTTAATATGCATCGAAACCACTACACACACAAATGTTATAACATTCGGTTATGTTCAGTTTACTTCCCATAGTTAAATTCAGCATGGGTCAACAATATCGCTACGTTATTAAACTATTGGAACGCAGCCAAAACGCCATTCTGAGTGTATCTGCCTGCCTTTTACCAAGATGCTCTGTTTAAGAATAAAGCAACAAAGTTTATAAAGTTACTCACTCACTTCATCTATTGCATAGTTACAGTTCCATGGGTATAACAGTCTGACATCAAACATTAACAAGCCACGTCGTATAGCTACCTCAAAACAGATGTTAGCCACTGCTTCCATTCACCACCAACCACATTTGAATCTTATTTTCCAGCTTGCTTTATTTTTAACGGGTGGTTTCAATGTTTAGTGGCTGATGAGCACCGAGATGTTTTGTCTCTGCATTTTCTTCATAACGCTAAGTTTGAAAATGATTTGCTAGGAGATAGTCAACATGATTCATGCTAACTTTTCAGCTGGCTAGAAGATGTGGTAAACAATGAAGTTGACACACATCAGTCCAATCAAAGTTACCGGAGAAAAGACGTTGACTTATCTGTGGCCAATGACCTTGAGCCTTCTTGGACAGGCACTGCCAATTGAACTATATGGCAGCACCCAAGGGGGCAGAAGCTGCATGGCCCTCAGTGAGCTATCCCAGTAGGTGCTGCGGTGTTGTGAGTGACATCACCCTGAGCCAATCATGCGCAACCAGAGAAGATTAATGACACCTACGCTCTGTGCTTTCTCTGGCTGCCCCTCCGCCACAGAGCGAGGCTAAAACAGCTGCATTCTGGAGCTGCCTTACTAAAACAATAATATGACAGGGAGGAGTCAAGTATGCTGCTATATTAACTCAAGAAATGATTTTGTTTACATTGTTTGCTAACTGATATGATATAAAATTGTGACACGTATTAATGCCAGAATTACATGCAAAACAGCGGCATCTGCTGGACAGTGGTAGGGCTGTGTCTCACTTGCCCTGAATGATGCGTCGGCAGTGCATATGTTGAAGTTGTTGTAGTTTATACAAACCGGTATTACAGTTACGTAATATTGTGGAAATTATGTTATTTTTAGGTTTTTAGGATGAACCCTCCATTTTGGTGCCCTTACGACAGTGTTGTAGGTAAAACTATCAGCTTGTATAAAGATCTGGACAACTGCATCAGAGAAAGTGCAAGATGACATCTCTCCCTCTCTCTTCCTTCTCTTTCTCCCTTTCCTCCTTCTTTCTCTCTCTATCTCTCTCTCTCTCCCTCTTTTCCTTCTCTCTCTCTCTCTCTCTCTTTTCCTTCTCTCTCTCTCTCAATCTTTTCATTCTCTCTCTCCCACTTTTCCTTTTCTCTCTCTTTCTCTCTTCTCTCTCTCTCCTTGTCCTCCTCTCTCTTTTTCTTCTCTCTCTCCCAAATCTCTCTCTCTTTCTCAGGATCCGTCGTTCCACTCTGATGCGTCTGCGCCTCCTGTCCCTTCCGGGCTTCCGTCTGAGTGATGTCATGAGGGAGTCTCTGTCCCAGGACCCCCTGGAGGATGTGGCCCCCCTCCTCTCTGTACAACACCTCTCCGTGCTGGACCGTCGCCTGAAAACCTTCCTGCAGGCTGTACTCACCTGTCTGGGTACCATGATGACGTTATCCATGATGACTTACAGGGATATGATGTTAGCTTATACCGCCACTAGACAATAATATTTACAAAACCATCACTGCTAGATGTCTATCAATGGATTCAGCTGTGGTTGATAAGATGATTGTATTTATCAATCAGTTCATTATTTGTATACTTTCATGGCACAGTTTAACTGCTTGTGTTGCCTTATGAAATTAAAAGAATGATAAAGTGTTGAACCATTACAAAGGTGGAGTAGTGTTACTGGAGTTCAGACAGCAAGGCCATTTGATCACAACAATGCCAGTACTCAGTAGAAAGAGAATGCAGCATATCAGAAAGTTATGGTCAGTGGCAACCTGTCATTAAAGGCAGGTGTGGCAGCACCTCTTTTGAGCCCCACATTGCCTGTTTTGCAAATCAGTTATTTAATAAAATCGCATACAGACATGGTCTCTTTTTTGCTTTGTTGAGTAAGGCAGCTCCAAAATCCAAAATGGTGGTGGGGCAGCCAGCGGAAAATACGGAGCGTAGGTGTTGGTAACGTTCTATAGTTGTGCCGTTGCGCTGATCATGTCAACATTATACTTTCAAAATCTTAGCTATGAATCAAGTCGACAATCTACTGGCAAATCATTTTTAATCCTTGTCATATGAAGATAAATAATTAAGAGAAATTATAGATAAAACATATCGGTGCTCATCAGCCATTGGACATAAACATTACACAACAAGTTGGAAATTGCAAATTCAACAATGAGTGGTTTGGAAGGTGTCATGAGCCCTCTCACTCCACCGGGTTACCACCTTAATTGGTTTCCACTATCTTCCACTCTGCTCACCTCCCTCTCTCTACTCAGCCTAACTAGCTCCACCTGTCCCTGCTCTGCTCGGCTCTAATTACTCTGCCAGCTGCGCTGCATTACCCACTAACCTCTCCCAGTATTTAAGGCCCTGTCTTTCAGCTCTCCGGTGTCAGATCGTCTGCAAAGCTCACACCCGGAACCTGTTTGCTCGCGCTTCTGGCTCACCCTGGTTTTGTGACCCCGGACCTGCCTGTTTATTGGATACTCTTCTGCCTTAGGAGATCCAGACCTGCTTCTGCCATTACGACTCCTGACTACTCTTCAATCCCGGTAACTCTGACCAGCCTTCTGCCTTGCTACTACGTATTTTGGATTCCCTTGAACTGTACTGCTGCCTGGTTTCATTCCGCCCTGTTGTGTCTGTGTCTCCCCCAGGACTTCTGGACCACCCACCACCGGCTTCATAGGACGCATCGCTGCCACTGGGGGGGGCACAGACCCAGCGCATTGGACGGGATCCCTGTTACCCCTGGAGCCTTCATTCACTCCCTACTTCCCTTTTCCCTTAAGTTTAATAAACTTTCTGGTGTGACGCAATTGTGGTCCTCTGGTCGTCTGTCTGAACCGTGACAGTACGATCTGACCATTATGGACTCAGCGCACACTTTCCCCGACATGGAAACCGATGAGCATGAGCAGCAGTTCCAGCAGCAGCAACAACAACTCGCCATGCTCATTCAACTCCTCACCAACCTTACCCCAGCCAGTCTGCCCACCAGCCCAGCCCCCGAGTTACCTGCCCCGGTCATTGCAGCCGCTGCTCCGGAACCCAAGATTGGAAACCCCGAGCGGTTCAACGGCGATTCAACCCAGGTCCGGCCATTCCTGACTAGCTGCCGACTTCAGTTCTCCTTGCAGCCAAGGACCTTCGCCACGGAGGGGCTAAAGTTGGGTATGCCATCACTCACCTGACGGGCCGAGCTCGACTCTGGGGAACAGCAGAGTTCGAACGTCAAACCCCCGCATGTGCAACCTTCGACCTGTTTGCTGAGGAGATGCTGAAGGTGTTTGACCTGGATTCACCCACCGCAGAGGCGTCTCGTGAACTGTTCAGTATTCGACAAGGCAGACGTACAGTCGCAGACCATTCCATCGACTTCCGAACCCTGGCTAGACGAAGTTCTTGGAACACACCACCGTTGGTGGACGCGTTCTTCCATAGTTTGGCTGACTATATCAAGGACGAGTTGGTCTCCCATGAACTGCCTTCCACTCTTGATGAAGCCATCGCACTGACTGTCAGGATCGACAGAAGGATACAGACCCGTCAGTCGTGAGAGGGGGCGCCAAGGTCCACCTACTACCGGCATTCGGAGAGATCCGACTGGGCTCCTGTCATCTACTGCCACTCACCCAGGTCAGCTTGATCAGTCTGAGCCTATGGAGATTGGGCGAGCCTCCCTCACTCCTGCAGAGCGCCAGCGCCGCTTCACCTCAAACCTCTGCCTCTATTGTGGAGGTGATGGACATCGTGTGGTAACCTGCCCTTTAAAGGGCCGAAGCTCACCGGGCGTAGGGGGAGTCCGGTCGAGTTCAATGACCATCCAGTCCTCCGACCGCAAACCCCTGCTGCAAGTTCACCTCCGCCTCTCTGACTCAACTCACACCCTGGCTGCTCTGGTGGATTCTGGCGCCGAAGCCAACATAATGGACGTCAAGCTGGCACGCCAACTGGGACTGGAGAACCTCCGTTTGACACCTCCTATTCCTGCCCGGGCACTGGACGGACACTTACTCGGATCGGTCACTCATGTCACGGCCCCGGTCTCGATGGGTCTGTCCGGAAACCATCAAGAAACTATCCAGTTTCACCTGCTCCCCTCTCCAGGCCAACCCCTCATCCTGGGTTACCCATGGCTCCGCCCGGCACAACCCTCAGCTCGACTGGGTGACCGGGGTGATCAGGGAGTGGGGAGAGGACTGCCACCGAACCTGCCTGCTTGCTGCCGCACTACCCCCTCGGCCAGTACCTACTAACTCCGCTCCGGACCTCTCCAATGTCCCAGAATGCTACCATGGTCTCAGAGAGGTGTTTAACAAAGCAAGAGCCACATCTCTGCCCCCCTCACCGACCGTACGACTGTGCCATCGACCTCCTCCCTGGAACAGCTCCTCCAAGGGGTCGTCTTTATTCGTTGTCTGCTCCTGAAAGAAAGTCCATGGAGGACTACATCAATGGCTCTCTGTCCGCAGGATTAATCCGTTCATCTTCATCTCCTGCTGGTGCTGGCTTCTTCTTTGTGGGGAAGAAGGACGGATCTCTTCGCCCCTGCATCGACTACAGGGGACTCAACGACATCACAGTGAAAAACCGTTACCCTCTGCCTCTGCTCACCTCTGCTTTTGAGTTGCTCCAGGGAGCCACTGTTTTTACCAAGTTGGATCTCAGAAACGCTTACCACCTAGTGCGGATCCGGGAGGGAGATGAATGGAAAACCGCATTCAATACACCAACAGGCCACTACGAGTATCTGGTTATGCCTTTTGGCCTCACCAATGCTCCTGCTGTGTTCCAGGCTCTAGTGAATGATGTACTGCGGGACATGTTAAACAAGTTTGTCTTCGTTTACCTGGATGACATCTTAATTTACTCCAGAAACCTGTCTGAACACACCCGCCATGTCCAGCAAGTCCTTCATCGTCTTCTGGAGAATTCCCTCTACGCCAAGGCAGAGAAATGTGAGTTTCACGTCAAGACAGTGGCCTTCCTGGGGTACATAGTGGCAGAAGGAAGTATCCAAATGGATCCTGCCAAAGTATCAGCAGTCACTTCGTGGCCAGTTCCGGAGAACAGAAAGAAGCTGCAACAGTTTCTGGGGTTTGCTAACTTCTATAGGAAGTTTATCCGGAACTACAGTACCGTTGCTGCCCCTCTCACTGCTCTAACCAGCACCAAGCAACCCTTCACCTGGACCCCAGCAGCCGACAAAGCCTTCAGTACCCTCAAGGTGAGGTTCACCTCCGCTCCCATCCTCCAGATGCCTGATGTGGACCGGCAATTCATTGTGGAGGTGGACGCCTCGGATGTGGGAGTTGGTGCTGTGATTTCTCAGTGGGCTGCGGAGGATAGGAAGCTCCATCCCTGTGCCTTTTTCTCACGTCGGTTGTCCCCCTCTGAGTGCAATTACGACATAGGGAACCGTGAGCTGCTGGCTGTGAAGCTTGCCTTGGAGGAGTGGCGTCACTGGCTGGAGGGGTCCACCATTCCATTTCTCGTTTGGACCGATCATAAGAACTTGGAGTACATCCGCACGGCCAAACGGTTGAACTCCAGGCAGTCCCGCTGGGCCCTGTTCTTCACCAGGTTTAATTTCACTCTGTCATACCGGCCTGGATCACGCAACACCAAGCCAGACGCCCTCTCCCGTCAATTCCAGAAGGATGACACCCCCTCCAAGGACCCTGTGTCGATTCTGCCAAGTCCCTGCATCGTTGCAGCTCTGACCTGGGCTGTTGAGGAACAGGTGCTGGAGGCTCTCCGTAACCAGCCAGGTCCCAGCACTTGCCCAGCTGACCGCCTTTTTGTCCCCGAAGACCTGAGGTCCCAGGTCATTCAGTGGGGACATGACTCCCGCCTAGCTTGTCACCCTGGCTCCACCCGCACTTACAACCTGCTCGCCCAGAGGTTCTGGTGGCCCTCTCTGAGGAAGGATGTACGGGAATTCGTCCAAGCCTGCCCCATCTGCAACCAACACAAGTCGTCCTGCCAGCCCCCAGCCGGATTGCTGCAGCCCCTGCCTGTGCCCAGACGTCCCTGGTCTCACATCGCCCTTGACTTTGTCACGGGCTGCCCCCCTTCAAGTGGCATGACCGTCATTCTCACCATCGTTGACCGTTTCAGCAAGATGGCACACTTCATTCCCCTCCCCAAGCTCCCAACCGCCAAGGAGACCGCCCAGGTGGTCCTGGAACACGTCTTCCGGATCCACGGACTGCCAAGGGATGTTGTTTCTGACCGTGGTCCACAATTCTCCTCCGCTTTTTGGAAGGAGTTCTGTCACCTGCTGGGAGCCACAGTCAGTCTGACTTCCGGATTCCATCCCCAATCCAATGGGCAGTCAGAGCGGGCTAATCAGGAGCTCGAGAAGGCACTGCGATGCATGACTTCACGCAACCCCCACTCCTGGTCGCAGCAATTGACATGGGTGGAGTACGCACACAATTCTCTGACCTGCTCTGCCATCGGTATGTCCCCTTTCCAATGTGTTTATGGATACCAGCCTCCTCTATTTGCCAGCCAGGAGGAGGAGGTTACTTGCCCATCTGCACTTGCTTTTGCCCGTCGATGTCGCCGCACCTGGTCACAAGCCCGAGCCACACTCCTCAGGTCCGTTGCCAGCTACACTACCGGGGCCAACCGTCGGAGAATTCCTGCTCCCACCTACCATGTTGGTCAAAGGGTGTGGTTGTCATCGAAGAACCTGCCACTCAGGGTGGAGTCGCAGAAGCTGGCACCTCGGTTCATTGGCCCATTCCCTATCATAAGAGTGATTAGCCCAACTGCTGTCCGGCTCCAACTGCCTAATTCCCTGAGGGTGCACCCCACTTTCCATGTGTCTAAGATTAAGCCCATCCATGAGAGTCCGCTGGTCCCTGCTGCGCCTGGTCCTCCTCCTCCACGGCTCGTCGATGGTGGTCTGGTTTACACCGTCCGCCGCCTGCTTCGGTCCAGACGGAGGGGTAGGGGTCTCCAGTACCTCATTGACTGGGAGGGCTATGGACCTGAGGAAAGGACCTGGGTGCCAGCTAGTCGGATTGTGGATAGGACTCTCATCACCGCTTTCCACCAACGGCATCCTGATCAACCTGCAATCCGTAGGGGCCGCCCCAGAGGGGTCCCTAACCGTCCGGCCCGCTCGGCTTCCTGTCCTGTGCCTGATCCTGTCTCGGGACCTGTCCCATCTCCCGACCACGGCCCTCCGGCTTCCTCCGAGGATGAGGACGTTCACTGGACCGTTCGGAGGAGTTCTAGCCCTCCTCCGGCTCCCCTCCTCCCGCCCGGCGTGGTGTTGCTCTTGGGACTTCTGGGGCCGTCCCTTGGGGGGGTTCTGTCATGAGCCCTCTCACTCCACCGGGTTACCACCTTAATTGGTTTCCACTATCTTCCACTCTGCTCACCTCCCTCTCTCTACTCAGCCTAACTAGCTCCACCTGTCCCTGCTCTGCTCGGCTCTAATTACTCTGCCAGCTGCGCTGCATTACCCACTAACCTCTCCCAGTATTTAAGGCCCTGTCTTTCAGCTCTCCGGTGTCAGATCGTCTGCAAAGCTCACACCCGGAACCTGTTTGCTCGCGCTTCTGGCTCACCCTGGTTTTGTGACCCCCGGACCTGCCTGTTTATTGGATACTCTTCTGCCTTAGGAGATCCAGACCTGCTTCTGCCATTACGACTCCTGACTACTCTTCAATCCCGGTAACTCTGACCAGCCTTCTGCCTTGCTACTACGTATTTTGGATTCCCTTGAACTGTACTGCTGCCTGGTTTCATTCCGCCCTGTTGTGTCTGTGTCTCCCCCCCCCCAGGACTTCTGGACCACCCACCACCGGCTTCATAGGACGCATCGCTGCCACTGGGGGGGGCACAGACCCAGCGCATTGGACGGGATCCCTGTTACCCCTGGAGCCTTCATTCACTCCCTACTTCCCTTTTCCCTTAAGTTTAATAAACTTTCTGGTGTGACGCAATTGTGGTCCTCTGGTCGTCTGTCTGAACCGTGACAGAAGGAATCAGTGGCTAACTGCAAGCATTGCAAAGCAATCACTAGCCTTCTGTTCAGTGGAGTGGCTGTGTGGTCCCAAATCTGGGATTAAGGGTCTCTTTTCCAAGTTTAAAATGATAAACATTCAACATTGGCCATGCTGTCAATGAAGCATGATTTGTGCCGCGCTCAAAACAGCTGTTAACTCGGAACTGCGAAATCTGACTTCAGTGAGTTCAAGACAACTGGCAACTCTGGAAAAATGAGCTCCGCCTGGGAGGTCCAAAATACTTCTCTAGGTCCAAAAGACTTCTCAACAGCTTCTACCCCCAAGCCATAAGACTCCTGAACAGCTAATCATGGCTACCCGGACTATTTGCACTGCCCCACCACCCCATCCTTTTACGCTGCTGCTACTCTGTTAATTATTTATGCATAGTCACTTTAATTCTACCCACATGTACATATTACTTCAACTACCTCAACTGGCTGGTGCCCCCGCACATTGACTCTGCACCGGTACCCCCCTGTATATATAGCCTCCCTACTGTTATTTTCTTTTACTTCTGCTCTTTTTTTCTCAACACTTTTTTTGTTGTTGTTTTATTTTTACTTTTTTGTTAAAAATAAATGCACTGTTGGTTGAGGGCTGTAAGTAAGCATTTCACTGTAATGTCTGCACCTGTTGTATTCGGCGCATGTGGCCAATAACATTTAATTTGATTTGATTTGAAAATATGTTTTGAACGGTTATCCAACTCGGAATTGTAAATCCGGAACTCGGGCCTCTTTCTAGAGCTACGACCTGAAGATCACTGACATCATCATGATTCGACCTTGTTTTTTTCCGAGTTCCCAGTTGTCTTGAAAGCACCATAAATCCATAGAATGCCAGACTTTGATGACAAGATTTGCCCACTAAGGACCACTGCGCCACCTTCCTGTTCAAGTGAGCACGGCACAACAAGGTGAGTCCAAAAATGTATTGTATGCTGCTGCATAAATGATGTAATATGCCAGGGAGCTATGTATACTGTAGCTAAGAAAGTAATACTAAGTGTATGTTGTGTAGTAAGCTGTTAGTAGCCCATGTGCCTCAACCTAATAATTTGGTCTATTTTCCACCTCGTAATTTTGCCTATTGTTCTAACTTGGTGGTGTACATGTAACCTATAGCTTGTTTTAGAGAAATGTAATCATTGAATATTGTAAGAGCTTTCATTGTCTGCTTATATGCCCCCTTTATTTATCCTACGGTTCTGACTTGGTGTACAGGGAGAACACTGTAAGAACGGCCCATGTTCTGAATTCTGTCGCTGTTCATTTCAAAAGCGCTGAACAAATTGTTATGCAGTGGGGAAAAAAGTATTTAGTCAGCCACCAATTGTGCAAGTTCTCCCACTTAAAAAGATGAGAGAGGCCTGTAATGTTCATCATAGGTACACGTCAACTATGACAGACAAATTGAGGGAAAAAAAATCCAGAAAATCACATTGTAGGATTTTTAAGGAATTTATTTGCAAATTATGGTGGAAAATAAGTATTTGGTCACCTACAAACAAGCAAGATTTCTGGCTCTCACAGACCTGTAACATCTTCTTTAAGAGGCTCCTCTGTCCTCCACTCGTTACCTGTATTAATGGCACCTGTTTGAACTTGTTATCAGTATAAAAGACACCTGTCCACAACCTCAAACAGTCACACTCCAAACTCCACTATGGCCAAGACCAAAGAGCTGTCAAAAGACACCAGAAACAAAATTGTAGACCTGCACCAGGCTGAGAAGACTGAATCTGCAATAGGTAAGCAGCTTGGTTTGAAGAACTGTGGGAGCAATTATTAGGAAATGGAAGACATACAAGACCACTGATAATCTCCCTCGATATGGGGCTCCACGCAAGATCTCACCCCGTGGGGTCAAAATGATCACAAGAACGGTGAGCAAAAATCCCAGAACCACACGGAGGGACCTAGTGAATGACCTGCAGAGAGCTGGGACCAAAGTAACAAAGCCTACCATCAGTAACACACTACGCCGCCAGGGACTCAAATCCTGCAGTGCAAGACGTGTCCCCCTGCTTAAGCCAGTACATGTCCAGGCCCGTCTGAAGTTTGCTAGAGTGCATTTGGATGATCCAGAAGAGGATTGGGAGAATGTCATATGGTCAGATGAAACCAAAATAGAACTTTTTGGTAAAAACTCAAAGAATGCTGAGTTGCATTCAAAGAACACCATACCTACTGTGAAGCATGGGGGTGGAAACATCATGCTTTGGGGCTGTTTTTCTGCAAAGGGACCAGGACGACTGATCAGTGTAAAGGAAAGAATGAATGGGGCCATGTATCGTGAGATTTTGAGTGAAAACCTCCTTCCATCAGCAAGGGCATTGAAGATGAAACGTGGCTGGGTCTTTCAGCATGACAATGATCCCAAACACACCGCCCGGGCAACGAAGGAGTGTTTTCGTAAGAAGCATTTCAAGGTCCTGGAGTGGCCTAGCCAGTCTCCAGATCTCAACCCCATAGAAAATCTTTGGAGGGAGTTGAAAGTCTGTGTTGCCCAGCGACAGCCCCAAAACATCGCTGCTCTAGAGGAGATCTGCATGGAGGAATGGGCCAAAATACCAGCAACAGTGTGTGAAAACCTTGTGAAAACTTACAGAAAACGTTTGACCTGTGTCATTGCCAACAAAGGGTATATAACAAAGTACTGAGAAACTTTTGTTATTGACCAAATACTTATTTTCTACCATAATTTGCAAATAAATTCATTAAAAATCCTACAATGTGATTTTCTGGGAAAAAAAATCTCATTTTGTCTGTCATAGTTGACGTGTACCTATGATGAAAATTACAGGCCTCTCTCATCTTTTTAAGTGGGAGAACTTGCACAATTGGTGGCTGACTAAATACTTTTTTCCCCACTGTATTGACTATATCCGTCCTAGCTCGCTCATTAATGTCTTAATCGAAATTATGGATTGTCGTCCGCTTGTCGTCCCCTTATGCCATAGTTTGTACATCTCAATTGTCAGTAGAAAACACATTTGTTTAAGCAAGTCAGCCATATTGGCCCAGCGTCGTCCGGGTTTGGCCGGTGTAGGCCGTCATTGTAAATAAGAATTTGTTCTTAACTGACTTGCCTAGTTAAATAAAGGTAAAAAAAAAAAAAAACTGCTATGGTTTTTTTTAAGGCAGTAAATGAGGCTGAATGAACTGTTTCGCTGTCCGACAAGGCTCCGCTGATAGCCAGTTGTTGCAGTGGTAAGGTGTTGGGACTGCTGTTGGGACTCTGCTGTTGGGACAGCTTTATATTGACCCTAACACTTTGTGGGCACTGTTTGTCACCGTTATAGTGCATTTAATGTATTGTTTAGTGTTGTGTTGTGTAGTGGCTTTGCTGGCACGCATCCCACATTATTAATTTTTTTGCCCCACCAAGATTTACATGCTAAAATCGCCACTGGTTATGGTGAACCTTGAAGTCATAACAACCTCTATCTCTTTGTTTCAACAGCAACAGATTAAACAACTCAAACAGGTTCCTACCACTCATGTGTCATTTGGGTGTGCGTTTGTGTGTGTGAGTGTGTTTGTGTGTCTGTGCGCTTGTTTTCCTACATTATCAGGACCTAACATTTCACCGGAACGTTCTGAAGAGGAAGGAAAACAATACATTTTTTGAAAAGACAGGACTTTTTTCAGGTCTGAACACTATTTTAAGCTTAAGGGTTAGGTTTAGTGTTTTGGGGTTAAGGTTAGGGTTAGGGTTTTTGGGGTCAAGGTTAGGATTAGGTTAAGGTTAAGGTTAAGGTTAAGGTTAAGGTTAAGGTTAAGGTTAAGGTTAGGTTAGGGTTAGGGTTAGGTTAAGGGTTAGGGTTAGGGTTAGGGAAAATATTATTTTTTATGGTCAAACATTTTTACACTCCAAAAAGTCCTGATATTTCACAAAAACAAAGCTATTACTGTACTATACACATCCTTCCCGCCTTTGTGAAGATGTCCAGCTCTGTAACAACCACCACTAACCGGGTGGTGGTCATCATCCATGTATACCCCACTGGGAAAGGGGCGGGGGTTGCTTCTACCCCTCACTGTCAGGCAGTCATATGGTCGGACAAACTGACGGTCTCCCCATCACTGGGATAGACGGTCTCCTTAGTGCTGGGAAGATTCCGGGCAGGGTATCTGAAAGCGCTGGGGGTAAGAATTTCAGTTTTACATCATTTGGATACATTTTATTTTATTAAAATGACAATTTTTGTTTAATGTAATAGAAAAGAAAAATGCATTTCCTGCTTTGTACTTTGTTTTTCTCCCACAGTGTAACACCCTGGCTCTGGGACTCTATATGTTGAGCCAGGGTGTGTTCTTTCTATGTGTTATATTTCTATGTTGGGAGTTCTAGTTGTGTTTATTTCTATGTTGGCTAGAGTGACTCCCAATCAGAGGCAACGAGTGTCAGCTGGGGCTGGTTGTCTCTGATTGGGAGCCATATTTAAACTGTCTGTTTTCCCTTTGTGTTTGTGGGTTCTTGTTCCGTGTTGGTCTATGTTACCTAGGACGTTACGAGTCTTTGTTTTTTTTTGTTTACTGTCCGTGTTTATCGCTAATGATAAATAAACATGTTCGTTCATCACGCTGCGCCTTGGTCCTCCTCTCTTAACAACGATCGTGACAGAAGAACCCACCATACAAGGACCAAGCAGCGTGTCCAGGAGCAGGCAGACTGGACATGGGAGGAAGCGCCGGGAAAGGAGATGGCGAGGTTGGCGATGGCCCAGGTGGGCAAATCGTGGTCCTGGGAGGACATGCTCGGGGGCAAAGGGCCATGGGCTAGGATTAAGGCCCTGGCGAGAGAGGAGCAGCGGCGTCAGCAGTGTCATCGTCGGACGGACGAGAGGCAACCCCAAAAATTGGGGGGGGGGGCACACGGCATGGGTGGCTGGGCAGCAGGAGGCTGCCACAGGGCGATTTGGAGAGGAGGCCACCGGGTTTGGGGGGCCAGAAGGCAGGTTGGCGGAGCCTGGATGGAGAGCGGAACCAACTTCCCGTACTCAGGCATGGCAGCATGGGACTGGGCAGGTTCCGCGGTATGCGGAGCGGCGTTCTGTGCCACGAGTGGTCCGGCATAGTCCTGTACGTCCTGTGCGAGCACCCCGCACGTGTCGTGCGAAGGTGGGTATGCAGCCAGGATGGAGTGTGCCGGCTCAGCGCTCGTGGTCTCCAATGCCTCTCCTCGGTCCCGGATATCCTGCGCCAGTGTCACGTGCTGTTATGCCAGTACGGGTACACAGCCCTGTGCGTCCTGTGCGGATGCCTCACACAGAGTGTGTGAAGATAGGCATTCAGCCAGGACGGGTTGTGGCCGCACTTCACTCCAGGTCTCCTATCCGTCTCCACAGCCCGGCCCGGCCTGTTCCGGCCCCTCGCACCAAGCCTACGGTGTGCGTCGCCAGCCCGGTCCGGCCTGTCCCTGCTCTTCGCACCAAGCCTACGGTGTGCGTCGCCAGCCCGATCCGGCCTGTCCCTGCTCCTCGCACCAAGCCTACGGTGTGCGTCGCCAGCCCAGTCCGGCCTGTCCCTGCTCCACGCACCAAGCCTACGGTGTGCGTCGCCAGCCCGGTCCGGCCTGTCCCTGCTCCACGCACCAAGCCTACGGTGTGCGTCGCCAGCCCGGTCCGGCCTGTCCCTGCTCCTCGCACCAAGCCTACGGTGTGCGTCGCCAGCCCGGTCCGGCCTGTCCCTGCTCCTCGCACCAAGCCTACGGTGTGCGTCGCCAGTCCGGTCCGGCCTGTCCCTGCTACACGCACCAAGCCAGGGGTGCGCATCGTCAGCCCGGTCCGGCCCGTTCCTACTCCACGCACCAAGCCAGGGGTGCGCGTCGTCAGTCCCGCACAACCCGTGCCTGGGTCACCGGTGCCTGGTAAGGTACCGGTCAACTGCTCCACTACGGAGCTGAAGCTAACCGCTCCTGCTAAGTCCAGTTCAGCTCCAGTCAGCGGGGCCAGACCGGACCAGGGGCGCTATGGGGGGTTTATTGGAGGGTGGTGGGCAAGACCGGAGCCAGAACCGCCGCCGAGGAGGAATGCCCACCAAGCCCTCCCCTGTTTTGCTCTAGTTGAGGCGCGGTCGCAGTCCACGCCTTTAGGGGGGGGTACTGTAACACCCTGGCTCTGGGACTCTATATGTTGAGCCAGGGTGTGGTCTTTCTATGTGTTATATTTCTATGTTGGGAGTTCTAGTTGTGTTTATTTCTATGTTGGCTAGAGTGACTCCCAATCAGAGGCAACGAGTGTCAGCTGGGGCTGGTTGTCTCTGATTGGGAGCCATATTTAAACTGTCTGTTTTCCCTTTGTGTTTGTGGGTTCTTGTTCCGTGTTGGTCTATGTTACCTAGGACGTTACGAGTCGTTTGTTGTTTTTGTTTACTGTCCGTGTTTATCGCTAATGATAAATAAACATGTTCGTTCATCACGCTGCGCCTTGGTCCTCCTCTCTTAACGACGATCGTGACACACAGACTTAAAAAATATATATTTCATTTGACGTCATGCTTTACAAATAATGACTTGTCTTAACTAATGACTTTTATCAACATAGATGTATTTAGGTAGGCCTGTGCCATTTATACACTCATGGATTTCAGTTTATATTGACTTCTGTGTTTGTAGTTAAACTTGAATTTGAACTTTGGTCACACAGTAGAAATAAGTGTGTCCCAAATGGCACAGTATTCACAAGTGCACTATGTAGGGAACTAATTAGGATGCAGCCTTGAATAATGTATTCCTTGTTCAGTATGTACAGTAGTTGCAGGTGCTCTCACTGTTGCCGCTGGCAACAAACGGAACACATTTCTGGTCAGTAGCAACTTTTTGATTCATAAAGTTCCACTCTATTTGAAGACATATAATCTACTGTACAATAGGCCCTCATGTTTTCGTTCATCCTGCTTGTTTTCCTCCCAAAACATAAGCAGTGGGGTGGGCACTGGCGTTAACTGTGTATTGCCCATTTCAAATACATTTTATTGCATTTTTTCATCCACAACCAGACATTCCCACGTCCTCTTTCTGTTCTCTCTCTCTCTGTCCCTTAGGTGAAAGGCCTCCTGGGAATTAATGTTGTTATTTGCTAGCTAACGTTAGCAAATAAGAGCAACTTAATCTGGTAGACATCTATTCCACCATTGTCTGGAAAACACTATTTTACTAAAAATAGAATTGTAGAAATAGCTAACTCACTCTCAGTGTGTTGGTAGTAATGATGAATGTGTGTAAATTGTCTATGGTTGGTTAGTTGGTGTTCTCAGCTGGCTAGCAATTTTGCTGCCAATTTATTGACGCTAACTAGCTAACAGCAAACTGACAATATTGAAATGTCCATGTTAGGTGTGCTAATCTAGCCAGTCTAATAGAGATCAATGCAATTAGTGGGGTGGTTAAATTGTGTATTGTTGTGTGTTTTGTTGTAGGTGGTACATAATCTGATTCCACCAACATGTTTCCAATCCCAAACTCTTCACAATGTGAAGGTAAGTTGGCTAAAATAATTACAAGCTGACGGCTAAAATAGCTCAATTTACAGTAAGCATGACATAAACATGAATTGGGTCGTGTTTGTATGGGTTTGTGTTTGTGTTATGGTGGTTAGATGTAGCATGAGGACCACAGAGTACCTTGCAGACCATGCAATCAATTTAGTCTACCCCTTTTCTCTTTTTACCTTTTCTCTTTGTAAAACTCTGGTTATCTGGAGTCCTTCCACAGGCCCTGATTAAAAATATCCCAAAGCGGCGGCATTTTGGGTACACGAGCATGAGGGAGGGGACACACCTTGCAGTTATGGAGCACAACAAGATTGTGGGACAAAAACGAGAAAGGGATACTGAAAGGTTTACAATCAAGACTACAACAGTAATGACACAACCACCTCATTCTTCTCTCTGCAGATTCTCAAAACATAATACAAAGACACGTCTACAAAAATCCCCTGCTACTATTGACAAGAACGATCTGTCAAAGTCAATGGCCTGGGGGAGGTTTACAGATAGGTCTTTGAGATGAGGAAAGGGGTTTTGGTTGTGCTTAGCAACAGTTAATGTATTGTTGTGTATGAGAATGATTCAAAGGTGTCATTTCTCCTTAAACTCTCATACACAACAATACATACTGTGTAAGAATACCCTCCTAAGACTTTTTACACCTTCTGCAGCCCATTCCCTTTGTTGACCGATCTTTCCTCTCAAAAGCAGCTCCCAATGTCCCTAAACAATACACTAGTCTGTCTCTAAACACTTAGGTCCCAATCGGTTGACACCTTTAACAACAAAGGTGTCTTGCCCTATGTCCCTTCCACAAAAATTGTAAAATGGTTACACCACAATCATGTCTTTCCAGGAGACATGCAGTACCAGCAAATCTTCTGCAAGAGGTCCAAACAGATGGTGGTTAAGGTCTACAAGCCCTACACCACTTCCGGCAGTCTTATCCAGGTGGCCGTACACTGCAGACTGGACAAGACCATTTGCCACAAGCACTCTGCTTCCACAGCCCACCATGCTAAACACCATTGCCAGGGTACCGAAGCCGGATAAAGGACAATCAAATATGGATATTTTCGATCAATCCTCAAAATGTGTCTGCCTTTATGGATTCACAGAATATATTTATATAAGCTGTACAGGGCTCTGTAGCATGAAACAGATGTTAGACATTCAGATATATCCAAATAATGTTTATTTGTCAAAATCTAAAATACATACAAGATTTGATGCTAACTCAAAAGAAGAACTGGGTATTCAACAAGAACGTTATATGGTAAAAGTAACATACAAACAAATACACTATAAACAGTGTAGTACAGTTCAGTGTGTCTCAGGTGTAGTAAAATGCAGAGAACTGTAACTACACATTGTTACAACATATAATGTGATTTAACCAAAGAATTTAGGTATCCAATACTGGGAGTTAGAGGATAGGTACTGTTAGGTGTAGCATAGAGAATTTTCGACCAGCCTTAGCGATGCTGTATTCGTCCTCGATTCGTGGAAACACGAGTCTCAAAATGTCTGTGTCCAGTTGCTGGGGGTCCGTTTGAATCTAGAAAATGCTCCGTTATTAAAAGAAAAATGTTTTGCTCCATGAAGTAATCCAACAGTGTACGCCGCCATCTATTTCTAGTCTTCTCTCATTGATCGAGACAGGTGAGTGTCCACCCCAAAGTGCTGCATGTCATTATGACACACACACAGCCTATATTCAATGGAGAGAGTTCAAATTCTAATGAGTGGCTGACACACTTGTTATCCATGACAGAAACAGGTAAATGATTACCAGGAAGTCCCATGTAAAGTATAAAGTTTGACGCACAACAATCAGTCAGATCACCTCTTACTGTACTACAAACATCCTTCCCTCCTCTGTGAAGATGTCCAGCTCTGTAACAACCACCACTAACGGGGTGGTGGTCAACACCCATGTAAACCCCTATGGGAATGGGATGGGGGTCGCAGGGGTCGCTTCCACCCCTCACTGTCTGGGACAGACGGTCTCCTCAGTGATGGGAGATTTCCGGGCCGGGCATCCAAAAGCTCTCGGGGTAAGAATTTCTGTTTTTAAATTATTTTCAAATTAAAACAACGTATTGGAAGAAGAGAAAAAATGAATTTCCTGCTTTGTACTTTGTTTTTCTCTCACAGACTGTACCGATCATGATTGGTTTGATGATGCTTTTGAAAGGAATTGTGATGGCTACAGCAGCGTGGTTGGACAATATTGGAGTAGTCAGTGGAATATTTGTCTGGGGATCTATCATTGTGAGTGAGCTGTTCTGTCTAACAAACCTATCTTACATTTCCTGTCTGCCTGGATGCAAAACAAAACGTCCTCATAGTTAAAGCATGTCACTTATTTCAAATATGTGTGTCAATATGTCAAATATATACAGTGAGGGAAAAAAGTATTTGATCCCCTGCTGATTTTGTACGTTTGCCCACTGACAAAGACATGATCAGTCTATAATTTTAATGGTAGGTTTATTTGAACAGTGAGAGACAGAATAACAACACTAAAATCCAGAAAAACGCATGTCAAAAATGTTATAAATTGATTTGCATTTTAATTAGGGAAAATAAGTATTTGACCCCTCTGCAAAACATGACTTAGTACTTGGTAGCAAAACCCTTGATGGCAATCACAGAGGTCAGACGTTTCTTGTAGTTGGCCACCAGGTTTGCACACATCTCAGGAGGGATTTTGTCCCACTCCTCTTTGCAGATCTTTTCCAAGTCATTAAGGTTTCGAGGCTGACGTTTGGCAACTCGAACCTTCAGCTCCCTCCACAGATTTTCTATGGGATTAAGGTCTGGAGACTGGCTAGGCCACTCCAGGACCTTAATGTGCTTCTTCTTGAGCCACTCCTTTGTTGCCTTGGCCGTGTGTTTTGAGTCATTGTCATGCTGGAATACCCATCCACGACCCATTTTCAATGCCCTGGCTGAGGGAAGGAGGTTCTCACCCAAGATTTGACGGTACATGGCCCCGTCCATCGTCCCTTTAATGCGGTGAAGTTGTCCAATCCCCTTAGCAGAAAAACACCCCCAAAGCATAATGTTTCCACCTCCATGTTTGACGGTGGGGATAGTGTTCTTGGGGTCATAGGCAGCATTCCTCCTCCTCCAAACACGGCAAGTTGAGTTGATGCCAAAGAGCTCAATTTTGGTCTCATCTGACAACACTTTCACCCAGTTCTCCTCTGAATCATTCAGATGTTCATTGGCAAACTTCAGACGGGCCTGTATATGTGCTTTCTTGAGCAGGGGGACCTTGCGGGCGCTGCAGGATTTCAGTCCTTCACGGCGTAGTGTGTTACCAATTGTTTTCTTGGTGACTATGGTCCCAGCTGCCTTGAGATCATTGACAAGATCCTCCCGTGTAGTTCTGGGCTGAATAATCGCACCAACTGTTGTCACCTTCTCACCAAGCTGCTTTGGCGATGGTCTTGTAGCCCATTCCAGCCTTGTGTACGTCTACAATCTTGTCCCTGACATCCTTGGAGAGCTCTTTGGTCTTGGCCATGGTGGAGAGTTTGGAATCTGATTGATTGATTGCTTCTGTGGACAGGTGTCTTTTATACAGGTAACAAACTGAGATTAGGAGCACTCCCTTTAAGAGTGTGCTCCTAATCTCAGCTCGTTACCTGTATAAAAGACACCTGGGAGCCAGAAATCTTTCTGATTGAGAGGGGGTCAAATACTTATTTCCCTCATTAAAATGCAAATCAATTTATAAGATTTTTGACATGCGTTTTTCAGGATTTTTTTGTTGTTCTGTCACTGTTCAAATAAACCTACAATTAAAATTATAGACTGATCATTTCTTTGTCAGTGGGCAAACATACAAAATCAGCAGGGGATCAAATACTTTTTTCCCTCACTGTATATAGGTCCTGGATGGCAGGAAGCTTGGCCCCAGTGATGTACTGGGCCGTATGCACTACCCTCTGTAGCGCCTTACGGTCAGATGCCGAGCAGTTGCCATACCAGACGGTGATGCAACTGCTCAGGATGCTCTCGATGGTGCAGCTGTATAACTTTTTGAGGATCTGGGGACCCATGCCAAATCTTTTCAGTCTCCTGAAGGGGAAAAGGTGTTGTCGTGTCCTCTTTACGACTGTCTTGGTGTGTTTGGACCATAATAGTTTGTTGGTGATGTGGACACCAAGGAACTTGAAACTCTCGACCTGCTCCACTACAGCCCCGTCGATGTTAATGGGGGCCTGTTCGGCCCGCCTTTTCCTGTAGTCCACGATCAGCTCCTTTGTTTTGCTCACATTGAGGGAGAGGTTGTTGTCCAGGCACCAAACTGCCAGGTCTCTGACCTCCTCCCTATAGGCTGTCTCATCGTTGTCGATGATCAGGCCTACCACTGTTGTGTCGTCAGCAAACTTAATGATGGTGTTGGAGTCGTGTTTGGCCACACAGTCGAAGATGAACAGGGAGTACAGGAGGGGACTAAACACGCACCCCTGAGGGGCCCCAGTGTTGTTGCCTACCCTTACCACTTGGGGGCGGCCCGTCAGGAAGTCCAGGATCCAGTTGCAGAGGGAGGTGTTTAGTCCCAGGGTCCTTAGCTTAGTGATAAGCTTTGTGGGCACTATGGTGTCGAACGCTGAGCTGTAGTCAATTAACAGCATTCTCACATAGGTGTTCCTTTTGTCCAGGTGGGAAAGGGCAGTGTGGAGTGCGATTGAGATTGCGTCATCTGTGGATCTGTTGGGGCGATATGCGAATTGGAGTGGGTCTAGTGTATCCGTGATGATGCTGTTGATGTGAGCCATGGCCAGCCTTTCAAAGCAGTTCATGGCTACCAACGTGAGTGCTACGTGGCGGTAATCATTTAGGCAGGTTACCTTCGCTTCCTTGGGCAAAGGGATTATGGTGGTCTGCTTGAAACATGTAGGTATTACAGACTGAAAATGTGAGTGAAGACTCTTGTCAGTTGGTCCGCGCATGCTAGTTCCTGGTAATCCGTCTGGACCCACGACTTTGTGAATGTTGACCTGTTTAAAGGTCTTGCTCACATCGGCTACCGAGAGCATTATCACACAGTCGTCCGGAAACAGCTGGTGCTCTCATGCATGCTCCAGTGTTGCTTGCCTCGAAGTGAGCATAAAAAGGCATTTGGCTCGTCTGGTAGGCTCGCGTCACTGGGTAATAGTTTTCAAGCCCTGCCACATCCGACGAGCGTCAGAGCCGGTGTAGTAGGATTCAATCTTAATCCTGTATTGACGCTTTGCCTGTTTGATGGTTCGTCTGAGGGCGTAGCGGGATTTCTTATAAGCGTCCGGATTAGTGTCCCACTCCTTAAAAGTGGCAGCTCTAGCCTTTAGCTCGATGCGGATGTTGCCTGTAATCCATGGCTTCTGGTTGGGATATGTACGTACGGTCACTGTGGGGATGACTTCATCGATGCACTTATTGATGAAGTCGATGACTGAGTTGGTATACTCCTCAATGCCATTGGATGAATCCCGGAACATATTCCAGTCTGTGCTAGCAAAACTGTCCTATAGCGTAGCATCCGCGTCATCTGACCACTTCTGTATTGAGCGAGTCACTGGTACTTCCTGCTTTAGTTTTTGCTTGTAAGCAGGAATCAGGAGGATAGAATTATGGTCCGAGTTGCCAAATGGAGGGCGAGGGAGAGCTTTGTATGCGTCTCTGTGTGTGGAGTAAAGGTGGTCTAGACTTTTTTTTCCTCTGGTTGCACATGTGACATGCTGGTAGAAATTAGGTAAAACAGATTTAAGTTTGCCTGCATTAAAGTCCCCGGCCACTAGGAGCAACGCTCCTGGATGAGCATTTTCTTGTTTGCTTATGGCCTTATACAGCTCGTTGAGTGCTGTCTTAGTGCCAGCATCAGTTTGTGGTGGTAAATAGACAGCTACGAATAATATAGATGAGAACTCTCTTGGTAGATAGTGTGGTCTACAGCTTATCATAAGGTACTCTACCTCAGGCGAGCAATACCTTGAGACTTCTTTAATATTAGACATCCCGCTCCAGCTGTTATTGACAAATAGACACACACCCCCGCCCTTCGTCTTACCAGACGTAGCTTCTCTGTCCTGCCGATGCATGGAAAATCCCGCCAGCTCTATATTATCCGTGTCGTCATTCAGCCACAACTCGGTGAAACATAAGATATTACAGATTTTAATATCCCGTTGGTAGGATATTCTTGATCGTAGATCATCCATTTTGTTTTCCAATGATTGCACGTTGGCCAATAGAACGGATTAATTCGTTGCGCGGCAGCCATGATCCTGCTGTTCACGTCTCGTCCCAATCTTAGAACCACAAGAACGTTGGGATTTGAGTGTTAGGCTCATCTTGGGTAGGGGTAGTGGTAGCCATGGTGAAGAAAGAAGCTCAGCGGCTGATGGCTAATAGTGGTTAGCACAGTAGAGAACGCTATAGCCACAAGGCTGAGACGCGTTAGCTAGCTAGCAGCTACCTGAAGGTGTGCTGTAGCTAGCTCAGTGCTTAGCTAGAGGGGTTGTGCTAGGATAGTGTTAACCCCTTAGGTTAGCTTACTCCCGCGACCGCAGAGCCGTGTGACTGGGTCGGCGGTCTAGTTAGTGCCTGCGACTGAACGCAGGTTAACTAGGTGAGGGGGAGAGCTAGCAAAGCTACCGTGTTGCAGGTAGAATTGCGTGGTCAGTTAGCCTAAGCCTAGCGCCGTGGGTTACTCGAGTTCCACTAGCTAGCTAGGTAGCTACAGTAAGTAGCTAGCCTGAGGTGACCGAGAGTTTGAAAGACGTTTCTTTCTACACAAGCAATACTACCATTTTGCAGGTAGAATTGCAAAGATAGTTCACTTTGCAGCGAGTTAGCCAAGTTAGCTTGTGAAAAAGAGCGCCACCATGTGGTGGTCTCCAATAGAGGTGCCGGTTTCGATTATAGGTGCAACTGTCCCAGAGTCCCGGCCAGAGGACTGATGATGACCAGCAGGAGACAGGGATACAACTTACACTATATTGCCACACCTAACAGACAGGCACACACAGCAAACAAGAAGAGGAGACTAGTTATTGATAGTGATTGTATGGTCAGTGACGCTTTTTTTCGAGAAGTCCAGAGTGGAGGATTGTCCTTGTCGGAAGGGTCCAATGGTGAGTTGTGTTGAGGTGGTGCAGAGTTCTTCTGACCTGTTGTCTCTCTGCACCCCTATGTCCAACTAAAGCGCAGACAGGTTTGAGATCCCCACCAGGTAAAGCCTGTGACATGACTCTAGCCAGGGGAGACTGTTCTGGAAGGGCCCTTGGCAACCCCCTAGCAACACAGTAGCCAGCACAAGAGGTGTGAAACCGGGGATGGTAGCCTCTGCTGGGCTGGAGAGTTTCTAAAGTTTGTGCCTCAATAGCTAGGTTTCCATCCAATTGGCGACAGATTTTCATGCGAATATTCTAAAATCCGCATATAAACTATATTTGCATTTTCATCAGCCACGCGTCGTGGGCTAACCGAGTCCCAATAGCTAGCGGTGAAGCTAGCTAGCAGAGGTAAATTATTTTGCATTTCTACAGAAAATAAGGTACTACTTAGCCTCACGAGGGTGTCCGAAGTCCCACGTTCAGCAGTGATGACCTTGCAGGTCACCTGTGAACTGTTGAGTCAGACTGGTCTCATAGACTAGACGTAACATAGTAATTATAAATCCAGGACACTCAAATTAGTATGATATGTTACTTTTGGTATGGTTACATAAGATAAAAGGCAAAAACGAAAGGAAGGTGGTTGGTTGGTTGGTTGGGGTGGATAAGTGGGCCTATAACACAAATGTCCCAAAAGGTTGTGTGTTCAAATCTCATCATGGACAATTTTAGCTAATTAGCAACTTTGTAACTACTTATTACTTTTTAGCTACTTGGCAACTACTTAGCATGTTAGCTAACCCTTCCCCTAACCCGATCCCTAACATTAACCATTTCAGCTAACCCTTCCCCTAACCCTTTAACCTAACTCCTAACCTTAACCCTAACCTTAACACCTAACCCTAACCCATAGTGATAGCTAACGTTAGCGTTAGCCACCTAGCTACCTAGCTAACGTTTGCCACAACAAATTGGAATTGGTAACATATCATACTTTTTGTAAATTCGTAACATATCATGCGCATTGTAATTCGTAACATATCATACGAAATGGATGATGGACATCCACAAATTAATACATACCGTACTAAATGGAGTGTCTAGGATTTACATACAGAATAATACAAAATGCTCTCTGACCACTTTGTTTGAGTGGAGAAAATCGAGAACCAGTCGCATAGAGCTCTTCAATGAGGAAGCGAACATGGACAGTGAGCGGGACAGTATCGCTTTTATACAGGGTAAGAAGCACCCTGTTCACTGCTATCCAGGTCTCCAACAGACGTTTGTGATTGGTTACTTCAAGTTTTGAGACTTTCGGAACAAAATCTCACTTGTGAAATACATAATAAGTAATTGAAACATATCTACATATGTCTTACTATAATGTAAAAAAGAAATATAAAACTAAGTCAACTATGTTCTGACAACTGTAAGAGCACTGAGCAGCCACGGCACCTCAAATAGCAGGAGGAGAACAATCAAGCTGAATGAAAATAACTGTTATTATTATGTTTACATGAATACACTGTATTTTCGTTCAAGCAAAGACTTGAAATGGACTTCAAATAAATATGTCTGTCTTTTAGCAAGTGTCCATCATTGGGAATCAAATACTGGTACCTGATGGCAGGTATGGCAGCATATTGACTCCAAGCAACGCCCCTTTCCCTCCACAGAACAACTACGAGGTATGACATATTTTCCGGTTGAATTGCAGGGTTGCCATATGAAATAGGTTGCTCAATATAAAATATATAAAAATAAGATCTCACCAGTGTCCTAGTAACTGAGTTTCTGGAGTCATTTTAAACTTCCACTGCTACATTCATTTGAAATTGGTCACTGTGTGTGTCCCAAGTGGCACCCTATTCCTGATATAGTGCACTACTTTTGACCAGGGCCCATGTAGTGAATAGGGTGCCATTTGGGACGCCAACAAAGAGATTCTGCAATGATTAAATATTATGCACTGCAATTTTGACTCACCCTGTAGGCTAAACCCAGTAATCAGTTTAAATTGTAGATACTGTAACATGTGTACTTGAGCTTTTTGTTGTTAACAACTCTTTATTGTACACATTACAATCAATGGTGTACATTTAACTCTGAAAGTCTGAGACTCTGAAAGTGTAAAATGTACACTATTTTCAGTCAACATATGAGTCCCACTGAACCATGTATATTCCCCCTCAAGCCGATACCACGACGGCCCTCAAGGAACTACACTGGACTTTGTGCAAACTGGAAACTACACATCCTGAGGCCACATTTATTGTAGCTGAGGACTTTAACAAAGCAAATATGAGGGAAACACTACTGAAATTATATCAACACATTTGAAATAACACGTTTGAAAGTGTTAAAGATTAGCTCTGTTGCAGTGTTCCCAATTTAAATCTGAAAGTGTAAAATGTACACTATTTTCAGAAAACATGAGTCCCACTGTACTGGTGTTAAAATAACATTTTTGAAATATTTAACTATGTTGCAGTGTTCCCCATTTAACTCTTAAAGTGTTCAAAAGAACTTGATTGTGGTGTTTGCATAGCTCTACCGTAGAGTAATACACAACACCTACAGTGTAAAAGATAACACTTGATTTACAGTAAACTGGACTCACTTTCCTTATTGCTGACGCTGTTACACATTCTCAGTGTAAGAAATTAACACCTGTAGTGTTACAGTCAATTATTAGTGGGTGTTGTTTTAACACTGTATGGTGTTAAGCCTAATTTGCATATTTTCTAGCGTGCTTTTTCTTTTTTAGTAAAATGTATTTGTTAGTGACAGAGACATGGTTGTTGAATTGTCTTTTACCAAGTGAGTAGGGGAATGCTATCATTCAAATTAGTGATATTACGTTTTTGTACCGGAGCTCTGGGGCATGCGTAGACATCGAAAAGGAGTTTACTTCGAAGCAGTGTGCCGATGCCTGTATCAGTTTATCAGAAGTACGTCATCAATGACGTCCGAAGCGTCGTTTGATCACATGCTTTTTCAAACCGTGTGACGCAAAATGCGAGATCCAACTGATTTTGCCGTGGTTCCAGTGCTTTCTTCGAGTCCAAGTTGCTTTCAAACACCGACCTCTACTGGACACCAATGTTCTCTCTAAGCTGTGCGCGTGCGCGCAGCTCCCCCGGAACTGCCGCACAGAACAAATATCAGCCCCGCACAGAGAAGCACGAGATTGAGGCTTTACAATTAGATACTGAGGAAATGCCACTATCACTTAGACGAGTTAAGCTAGCCCTGGCATACTCGGCAAGACTGAAGGGTTGTACGGTAGATCATCCTACACCGACAGTACTGGAAGACTGCTGGGAACATGAACGATATCAAAAGAGGGGTTTTGGCCCAGAGATTGGGAAAAAGGTTGATGAATATGGACTCAGGGACCTTGTTATAGGGTCATCTGTGGCAATAGGAAATGTGCCACCACGGTTTTATACAAGACGACATGTTGATCTTAGCCTGATCGAAGAAAATAAACAGTGGTGTGAAGATAATGTAGGAACAATAATGGATCAATATATTAGTAATCCGTTTTATTCTTGTCTTGCAGTGTATACAGATGGTTCAAAGGATCCCATGAATGGGAAGACAAGAGCAGGTGTATTTATTCCTGAGTTCGATGTTAATCTATGCAATACACTAACAAATTATTTATCTGTATATTCAACAGAAATGGTTGCGATAATTGTTGGATTGCAATGGATAGAGGAGGTGCAATCAAGAAGAATAGTAATATGTTCGGAGTCTTTATCAGTTTTGTGTAGCTTAAGATCTGGAAAGTCAGAACGTGAGGATTTATGGTTAGAAATAATGATGTTGTCGTTGGGCTTACAAAGAAATGGTATAAAAATTAAGTTCTGTTGGATTCTGGCTCATACAGGAGTTTATGGAAATTATATAGTAGATATAATAGAAAATAAAGCAGTGAAAAATAATATTGTGGATATACAGGTGCAGTTGGGTAGAAGGGAACTTAAAACATTGATTCGGAAAAATGTGTTAGATGTTAGACATTTTTATAGTACAAGGAAATCTGTACGGGAGATAGTGTCATATAATGGGAACAGAAGGGAGGAAGTTATGTTGTGTAGGGTGAGATTACGGCATACAGGATTGAATTCCTCTTTGAAATTGATAGGGAAACATGGTACTGGAGTGTGTAATGGCTGTATGGTAGAGGAAACGGTTATACATTATTATTATTATTTTGTGAAATGTATGACGTAGAAAGGGAGAGGTTGTTTGATAGGGTCAGAGAGGTTGGACGGGAATGGTGAGTGGGTGTTATTTTGGGTGGGGGTGATGGGAGTAGTGAGGTTTGTAGGGAATTATTTTATTTTATTAGAAATTCGGGGTTAGTTAAGAGAATATAGTGGTATAGATAGGTCGTGACCGGCCTCACACTCCAGTACAGTAGGTGGCGGTGTATACACCTGTCAGTTGGTTGCGATCCATCAATAGAAACTTAAAGAAGAAGAAGAAGAAGCACGAGATTTAACTTTCTAAAATGTTCTCTGTTAGTTAACACTGTCAATGTTTCCCTTTACTGTGGGAATTGTGATCGAATCAACGCAATATTAGCCACTTTCAATGCAACATACCGAAACAAAACAAACTATGCAAGACTTAGTATGCAAAACTAACTATGTAAGATATTTTGTTGTAGGCAGAACGCATCAGAGAAGGATTCTATTGCATAGAACCCCACAGTGAAGGTGTCATAATACCTATAAAACCTATCGGTCAAACAGGGAAATGGTTCCAATCATTTTTCCACCATTAATATTTCACATAGGGGATTTTAGAAACACTTAAAATAAGGGCTGTGTTTCGTGTAGGCTTACCCTGGCATAAATGTTAATGTAAATCTCTCTCGGACAAGGTGACTTTTATCAATATATTCAGCTCTATTTACTCTCAGTTTCGAAAATGCTAATGACCGTGAAAGTAGACATCATGCAAAACTACAAATCCCTGCAAGCTCCTGCACATCATCTCTAGCTGACACCTTTGCTAACAGGTATTGTGTCAATTTAAAACTTGCACAAGACAGTTCACAGAATTGTCCATTTAAAGAAATGTTGCCAATTTAGTAATTACTACATTTAGCTATCATTAGATAGTTAATCAAGAGATTCTTACCTTTGCCTCGATTCGGAAGTCTCGTCCAGATCATGATGGCATTTGTAGTTCTTTATGATAGCCACATTAGCAGCTAATTAGCATTAGATTTTTTGGGGGGTAAATACAGGTTAATATATTGATAAAAGTCACCTTGTCCTTGAGAGATTTACACAGTTATCAAAACGTCATGCCAGGCTAAGCCTACACGAAACACAGTCCTTATTTTAAGTGTTTCTAAAATCACCTATGGGAAAAATTAATGGTGGAAATACGATTGGAACCATTTCACTGTTTGACCGCTAGGTTTTATGGGTATTATGACTCCTACTGTGGTACTCTATTGACAGGCACAACTCAGGCCCATACTCTACACAGACCGGTGTGCAATAACCAACCAAAGCTGCAATAGGGCTATATGCAAATAGACCATTGCCATATATGGATCTGTGCCATTCACTTTGAACTGGACTGTAGCTGCATCTGTTTTGACATCAAAGCGAGAGCTACATGTAGCCACGTGTGCACATTTGTTCATATCCTGTGCTAGTTAGTGAGTTATTAGCCCAGTTATAGGTAATTTGTAGTTAGCAATAGGGGAGTGATTGCTTCCTAGAAGAGCACAAAACTTTCATTTCTAGCCATCTTTGAAAAGCGAGTCTTAAAGGGGCAGTGTTGTATTTTGAGACAGGCTTGAATAAGCTAAGGAGCCAATAGGCAGAGGGTGGAATATTTTGTCGGATTCTCTGTAATAATGGTATGGGATTAATAATGCATTTTATTTTGTAAAGTGGTTTCTTGCATCAAACAACACAACAACATTTTCAGTCACCTCCTTGTCTGAAGGACAAGTGGAAACACAGGTTAATGTCCTGAATGTTTTTTTTCAAAAGTCTTATGGAATGTAGGCTAACAATGAACACCACACATTGGCTGCTACTGTAGGCTGAATGATAGAACAGCTATTTCCATGGTAAAATGTTATGGGATGCATTTTATCCATAGTTAGGCCACTCTGCTAGGCCTACATTATGATCAAATAGTCACAAGCCTACATGACCACTGTTAAAACTGTAACTTAAAGCAGGTACAGCCTCAGTGTTCACAGTAAACGCGCGCCGGAAGTTGCACAGAACTTTCAGAAGTTTGCGCTCAGCAGACATGAAAGTTGTCATTGCTGAAAGAAATTAGTGGGAGCATTGCTGGACATTGCTGGACAAATATAGTTCAGATTTTGTACTTGTAGTTTCACCTGACTGGTCGCTTAGCAGGTAGAGTAGGGAACTATAGAACTTTCAGGGACATGAGGGTATGAGGTCGAATTCCGGTAAAGGCACACTGTTTTAATGTTTTTTTTATGTGAAACCACACTTTCTGCACATTGTTGTTCAAATAATTTGTTTATTTAATATAGTATAAGCTTCTGTCTTAAGCATCCTAAATAATGCCATAGATTCACAGTTTTTGAAAAATAGTAAACTTGAAGGCAAAAAATGGAAGCATGATGTGAACCTGGTTTCCAACTGATTGTAGGCTACTAAAGCCAACGATTTACTGCAGCACCACGGAGTTCTGATGGAAATAGTGTGTGTGGGGGAACGTCTGTTAACCTCTTAAGGATCGGACCCTTTTTTTAATTTTTGCCTAAAATGTCATACCCAAATCTAACTGCCTGTAGCCCAGGACCTGAAGCAAGGATATGCTTATTCTTGATAGGAAACACTTTGAAGTTTGTGGAAATGTGACATTAATGTAGGAGACTATAACACATTCGATGTGGTAAAAGATAATACAAACAAAAAAACATGCGTTTTCTTTTTTTTATCATCTTTGAAATGCAAGAGAAAGGCCACAATATAATATTGCATTTAGGTGGAATTTAGATTTTGGCCAATAGATGGCAGCAGTGTGTGTGCAAAGTTTCAGATTGATCCAGTGAAGCATTGCAATACTTGACTATTTTGTATCAAGTCTGCCCAAATGTGCCGAATTGGTCAATTGACACATTTTCAAGTACACAACTATTCAGAACATACAAAAATGATATGGTAATACAATATGTAAGTTTACACACTCCCAGGAATGTCATACATGATGGACCTAAATAATTTAAACAACCATTTCAGTAATGGTAAAAAAAAAACCTGATTGGATTAGTTCCGATAATTGTACATTATTTATCTTTGTGTAGCATAAGATTAATCAATCAATCAATGTACATGCAAAAATGCAGATATGAAAATTAATCCTAAAAAAATCTACCGTCAGTAGAGTATGCTGGGAAATATGATAATGATGGGCGTGGTTTTGATGGGACTATTTTACTCTCCACAGTCTAAAACAATAACTCTGGTTATTAACTCCAACACTGGGGGTTATTTTACACCACTGAATGTTAATCACTCTTACCGAGTGAATTTAACTCCTGAATCAACACTAGAAATGTTACACTGAAAAATCAACACTGGCCAATTTGCTGTGTAGCATGTCTATCATTTGATGAATCCCAAATGGCTTCCTATTCCAAATACTGCACTATTTCTGACCAGTGCAGTATAGGGGATAGGGTGCAGGCTCTGGTCTAAAGAAATGCACTATATAGGGGATAGGGTGCAATTTGGTACATAACCATAGTCAAGGTCATACATGTCCTGTGATGTCCTGTGTTGTTTTCTGTACAGACTGTGAACTACCCAATGGGCCCTGAGGGAGCCGGTATGGGTACAGGGTTTCAACAGAACCACCTGCTTCCTCAATACACTGCCTGAGAAACGGGCCTCAGTGAATACATTGCAATTTTTCTGGTTGAAATCATGTTCTTATGTAGGCCTATGTTTCCGATGCAAGCCAGGCAATGGTTAGCAGTACCACATCACTGATCTGAATAATTTGACAATTAAATACTGTTAGTGTATTGTAATTTCATATATCAGTATAATGTTTTGGCTACTATATGGTTGATATTTTTAATGTTCAAAAATAACAATAATTTTCTATATAGAAATAGTCGTCTTCATTTATCAACGAAAATCAACCACAGTGTATCCTTTGTCCATGTTTGTAAATGACAGGCCTATAATGAGGAACTATTATTATTATTATTATTATTATTATTATTATTATTATTATCTTTATTATATTAGCAAGCAAATACATATCACTGAATGTCAGGTCATGATAAACGTAAAATAAATGACAAAGAATCGAGTTTGGAGTCACTTTTGTCTTCTATGGCCTACAATGTAAGTAATGACAAAGGGTAGTAGGTTGGTGGTCTGTTGATATCCCTCTGGTGGTGTGGGGGCTGTGCTTTGGCAAAGTGGGTGGGGTTATATCATGCCTGGTTGGCCCTGTCTGGTGGTATCGTCGGATGGGGCTACAGTGTCTCCCGACCCCCCCTATCTCAGCCTCCAGTATCTATGCTGCAATAGTCTATGTGCCGGGGGGCTAGGGTCAGTCTGTTATCTCTATTGCATTGGGGGCAGGTAGCTTAGTGGTTAAGAGCGTTGTGCCAGTAACCAAAAGGTCGCTAGTTCTAATCCCCGAGCCGACTAGGTGAAAAATCTGTCGATGTGCCCTTGAGCAAGGCACTTAACCCTAATTGCTCATGTAAGTCGCTCTGGATAAGAGCGTCTGCTAAATGACCAATTATTAATTATTATTATTATATCTGGTGTTATTCTCCTGTCTTATCCGGTGTCCTGTGTGAATTTAAGTATGCTCCCTCTAATTCTCTCTCTCCCTCTGTCCCTCCCATCCCGGAGGACCTGAGCCCTAGGACCATGCCTCAGGACTACCTGGCCTGATGACTCTTTGCTGTCCCCAGTCCACCTGGTCGTGCTGCTACTCCAGTTTCCACTCTTCTGCCTGCGGCTATGGAAACCTGCTGTTTTCAACTCTCTCTCTCTACCGCACCTGCTATTTCAACCTCTAAATGCCTCTAAAAGGGTAATTTACTCCTGATGTACTGACCTGTTGTAACCTCTACAACCACTGTGATTACTATTTGACCCTGCTGGTCATCTAGGAGCGTTTGAACATCTTGGAGAATAATCTGGCCTTAATGGCCATGTACTGTTATAATCTCCACCCGGCACAGCCAGAAGGGGACTTGTCACCCCTCAGAGCCATAGTCCCCGTGCCCAAGGACTCTAAGATAACCTGCCTAAATGACTACCGACCCGTAGCACTGACGTCTGTAGCCATGAAGTGCTTTGAAAGGCTGGTCATGGCTCACATCAACAGCATTATCCCAGAAACCCTAGACCCACTCCAATTTGCATACCGCCCCAACAGATCCACAGATGATGCAATCTCTATTGCACTCCACACTGCCCTTTCCCACCTGGACAAGAGGAACACCTACGTGAGAATGCTATTCATTGACTACAGCTCAGCATTCAACACCATAGTGCCCTCTAAGCTCATCACTAAGCTAAGGATCCTGGGACTAAACACCTCCCTCTGCAACTGGATCCTGGACTTCCTGATGGGCCGCCCCCAGGTGGTAAGGGTAGGTAACAACACATCTGCCACACTGATCCTCAACACGGGGGCCCCTCAGGGGTGCGTGCTCAGTCCCCTCCTGTACTCTCTGTTCACCCATGACTGCATGGCCAGGCACGACTCCAACACCATCATTAAGTTTGCAGACGACACAACAGTGGTAGGCCTGATCACCCGACAACGATGAGACAGCCTATAGGGAGGAGGTCAGAGACCTGGCCGTGTGGTGCCAGGACAACAACCTCTCCCTCAACGTGACCAAGACAAAGGAGATGATTGTGGACTACAGAAAAAAAAAGAGGACTGAGCACGCCCCCATTCTCATCGACGGGGCTGTAGTGGAACAGGTTGAGAGCTTCAAGTTCCTTGGTGTCCACATCACCAATGAACTATCATGGTCCAAACACACCAAGACAGTCGTGAAGAGGGCACGACAAAGCCTATTCCCCATCAGGAGACTGAAAAGATTTGGCATGGGTCCTCAGATCCTCAAAAAAATTATACAGCTGCACCATCGAGAGCATCCTGACTGGTTGCATCACCGCCTGGTATGGCAACTGCTTGGCCTCCGACCGCAAGGCACTACAGAGGGTAGTGCGTACGGCCCAGTACATCACTGGGGCCAAGCTTCCTGCCATCCAGGACCTCTATACCAGGCGGTGTCAGAGGAAGGCCCTCAAAATTGTCAAAGACTCCAGCCACCCTAGTCATAGACTGTTCTCCCTGCTACCGCACGGCAAGCGGTACCGGAGTGCCAAGTCTAGGTCCAAAAGACTTCTCAACAGCTTTTACCCCCAAGCCATAAGACTCCTGAACAGCTAATCATGGCTACCCGGACTATTTGCTACTCTGTTAATTATTTATGCATAGTCACTTTAACTCTACCCACATGTACATATTACTTCAACTATCTCAACTAGCCGGTGCCCCCGCACATTGACTCTGCACCGGTACCCCCCTGTATATAGCCTCCCTACTGTTATTTTATTTTACTTCTGCTCTTTTTTTCTCAACACTTTTTTTGTTGTTGTTTTATTTTTACTTTTTTGTTAAAATAAATGCACTGTTGGTTAAGGGCTGTAAGTAAGCATTTCACTGTAATGTCTGCACCTGTTGTATTCGGCGCATGTGACCAATAAAATTTTATTTTATTTTATTTTATTAAGGAGAATGGTGTGTCCCAACCAATGGCTGGCATAATACAAAAACCTCAGATGATGTGAAATAGGGTCTAAGCTACAAAGATGCACTATACAGAAATTGCTCCGCCATGTCCTGGTTGCTAAAAATCTAACAGTTTGCCTCATTTCAGTTTGTGACAAAACAATCAAATATAGTGTACAGTGAAGGAAAAAAGTATTTGATCCCCTGCTGATTTTGTACGTTTGCCCACTGACAAAGACATGATCAGTCTATACTTTTAATGGTAGGTTTATTTGAACAGTGAGAGACAGAATAACAACAACAAAATTCAGAAAAACGAATGTAAAATTTTTTGATTTGCATTTTAATGAGGGAAATAAGTATTTGACCCCTCTGCAAAACATGACTTAGTACTTGGTGGCAAAACCCTTGTTGGCAATCACAGAGGTCAGACGTTACTTGTAGTTGGCCACCAGGTTTGCACACATCTCAGGAGGGATTTTGTCCCACTCCTCTTTGCAGATCTTCTCCAAGTCATTAAGGTTTTGAGGCTGACGTTTGGCAACTCAAACCTTCAGCTCCCTCCACAGATTTTCTATGGGATTAAGGTCTGGAGACTGGCTAGGCCACTCCAGGATCTTAATGTGCTTCTTCTTGAGCCACTCCTTTGTTGCCTTGGGTCATTGTCATGCTGGAATACCCATCCACAACCCATTTTCAATGCCCTGGCTGAGGGAAGGAGGTTCTCACACAAGATTTGACGGTGCATGGCCCCGTCCATCGTCCCTTTGATGCGGTAAAGTTGTCCTGTCCCCTTAGCAGAAAACACCCCCAAAGCATAATGTTTCCACCTCCATGTTTAACGGTGGGGATGGTGTTCTTGGGGTCATAGGCAGCATTCCTCCACCTCCAAACACGGCGAGTTGAGTTGATGCCAAAGAGCTCGATTTTGATCTCATCTGACCACAACACTTTCACCCAGTTCTCCTCTGAATCATTCAGATGTTCATTGGCAAACTTCAGACGGCCCTATATATGTGCTTTCTTGAGCAGGGGGACCTTGCGGGCGCTGCAGGATTTCAGTCCTTCACGGCGTAGTGTGTTACCAATTGTTTTCTTGGTGACTATGGTCCCAGCTGCCTTGAGATCATTGACAAGATCCTCCCGTGTAGTTCTGGGCTGATTCCTCACCGTTCTCATGATCATTGCAACTCCACGAGGTGAGATCTTGCTTGGAGCCCCAGGCCGAGGGAGATTGACAGTTATTTTGTGTTTCTTCCATTTGCGAATAATCGCACCAACTGTTGTCACCTTCTCACCAAGCTGCTTGGCGATGGTCTTGCAGCCCATTCTAGCCTTGTGTAGGTCTACAATCTTGTCCCTGACATCCTTGGAGAGCTCTTTGGTCTTGGCCATGGTGGAGAGTTTGGAATCTGATTGATTGATTGCTTCTGTGGACAGGTGTCTTTTATACAGGTAACAAGCTGAGATTAGGAGGACTCCCTTTAAGAGTGTGCTCCTAATCTCAGCTCGTTACCTGTATAAAAGACACCTGGGAACCAGAAATCTTTCTGATTGAGAGGGGGTCAAATACTTATTTCCCTCATTAAAATGCAAATCAATTTATAACATTTTTGACATGCATTTTTCTGGATTTTTTTGTTGTTATTCTGTCTCTCACTGTTCAAATAAACCTACCATTAAAATTATAGACTGATCATTTCTTTGTCAGTTGACAAACGTACAAAATCGGCAGGGGATCAAATACTTTTTTCCCTCACTGTATATAATTTTACATTTACATTTACATTTACGTCATTTAGAAGACGCTCTTATCCAGAGCGACTTACAAATTGGTGCATTCACCTTATAGCCAGTGGGATAACCACTTTACAATTAATATTTTTTCTTTCTTTGGGGTGGGGTAAGGGGGGGTAGAAGGATTACTTTATCCTATCCCAGGTATTCCTTAAAGAGGTGAGGTTTCAAGTGTCTCCGGAAGGTGGTGAGTGACTCCGCTGTCCTGGCGTCGTGAGGGAGCTTGTTCCACCATTGGGGTGCCAGAGCAGCGAACAGTTTTGACTGGGCTGAGCGGGAACTGTGCTTCCGCAGAGGTAGGGGGGCCAGCAGGCCAGAGGTGGATTAACGCAATGCCCTCGTTTCGGTGTAGGGACTGATCAGAGCCTGAAGGTACGGAGGTGCCGTTCCCCTCACAGCTCCGTAGGCAAGCACCATGGTCTTGTAGCAGATGCGAGCTTCAACTGGAAGCCAGTGGAGTGTGCGGAGGAGCGGGGTGACATGAGGGAACTTGGGAAGGTTGAACACCAGACGGGCTGCGGCATTCTGGATGAGTTGTAGGGGTTTAATGGCACAGGCAGGGAGCCCAGCCAACAGCGAGTTGCAGTAATCCAGACGGGAGATGACAAGTGCCTGGATTAGGACCTGTGACGCTTCCTGTGTAAGGCAGGGTCGTACTCTCCGAATGTTGTAGAGCATGAACCTACAGGATCGGGTCACCGCCTTGATGTTAGCGGAGAACGACAGGGTGTTGTCCAGGGTCACGCCAAGGCTCTTCGCACTCTGGGAGGAGGACACAATCATTGTACCATCTAAACCAAATATATTGTACTTTCAGCTGATGTACAAAACCGAAAGTAAAAGACGCAAAAATGAAACTTGAGAATGGGAAGCATAGAAATAGTCACATAGAACAGATATACCACTTCTTAGACTTGCTTTCAATGAGAATGGCAGATCTATTACACACAATTCTATGTGAATTTGGTCAGGTCCCGCAAAACGTTATATATTGCAGCTTTAAAGGTTTAAAATAACAAAATGTTTCAAGAAACAATATAAATAGTTTGACAACACTGTTTGTAAGCTTTTAATTATATCAAACTCAACCATTTATGTTTTCCTGTGATAACGATATGGATGTCTCATGGTATGGTGGGGTGTGCAAAATGGGTCAATTTTTAGCACCATTATCTCCTGACCACTTCATCCATGGGCAAACATGTATGGAACGTTTTGTTTAAATCAGAAGGAATACTGTCAAAAGATCATTGAATTCAAAGGGATTTACCCTTTTACAAATAAGGCAACAATTAACATGTCATCCCCCACGAATTATGCATTCCCCCTTGGGCCAATTACGATATCGCGTGTGACTAACAAATTTCAGTTATCGTGTGTTACCACAGATTATGCATTATATTGACCAGATACTCAACTGGCCACCCTAACAATGAAAATAAATGTCTTCAACAATGGATAACACTAAAGCAAAAGAGTACACTTTCTATTCAAACAGGCACAAAACATTCTCCCTGAATCGATTTCGTATAATTATCTACTCTATTTTCTTTAATCAAGAAAATAGAAATTCAACATATGATCCTATCTGATCATCATGCTTATTACAGCCAGATACAACCACTCCCTCAACATGATCAAAACAAAGGAGATGATTGTGGACTACAGGAAAAATAAGAGGACCGTGCACGCCCCCATTCTCAACGACGGGGCTGTAGTGGAGCAGGTTGAGAGCTTCAAGTTCGTTGGTGTCCACATCACCAACAAACTATCATGGTCCAAACACACCAAGACAGTTGTGAAGAGGGCATGACAAAGCCTATTCCCCCTCAGGAGACTGAAAAGATTTGGCATTGGTCCTCAGATCCTCAAAAAGTTATACAGCTGCACCATCGAGAGCATCCTGACTGGTTGCATCTCTGCCTGCGATGGAAACTGCTTGGCCTCCGGCCGCAAGGCACTACAGAGGGTAATGCGTACGGCCCAGTAAATCACTGGGGCCAAGCTTCCTGCCATCCAGGACCTCTATACCAGGTGGTGTCAGAGGAAGGCCCTAAAAATGGTAAAAGACTCCAGCCACCCTAGTCATAGACTGTTCTCTCTGCTACCGCACGGCAAGCGGAACCGGAGTGCCAAGTCTAGGTCCAAAAAGCTTCTTAACAGTTTCTACCCCCAAGCAATAAGACTCCTGAACAACTATTCAAATGGCTACCCTGACCATTTGCATTGTACCCAGACTTTTACGCTGCTGCTACGCTCTGTTTATTATCTATGCATAGTCACTTTAACTCTACCTACACTTTAACTCTACCTCAATTACGGGGACTGCCCTTGAGGAGAGAAGTGAGAGGAGAGGCGATGGAGCTGAAGTTTTTAATGAATCAGTGGTAGAAGTTGACAAACCCCAAAAACCATTGTAGTCCCTTTACGGTGGTTAGGACTGGCCATGACCTGACTGCCTCAACCTTCCTCTCATCCATCACCACTCCCTTCGGGTTGATCCGGTATCCCAAGAAGGAGACAGCGACTTGATGGAACTGGCACTTTTCCGCTTTGATATATAGGTGGCTCTCCAGGATGCATCCCAGGACTACCCAGACGTGGGCGATGTGATCCTCCAAGGTGGGAGAGTAGACCAGGATGTCGTCAATAAACGACCACCTGTCTTCCAAGCATGTCCCGGAACACCTCGTTCATGAATGCCTGGAACACCATAAGGCATCACCAAGTACTCGTAGTCCCCAGACATCGTGCTGAAGGCCGTTTTCCATTCATCCCCCTTCCAAATGTAGAGCAGATTCTAGGCACTCAGCAGGTCCAGATTGGTTTTTTAAAAAACAGACCGCGGAGCGGTTTGATGGCGGCCGGCACCAATGGGAGAGGGTAGCGGTACTTGGTGGTGATGGAATTGAGGCCTCTGTAGTCGATGCACAGACGTAGACCTCCATCCTTCTTGGCCACAAAGAAGAAGCCTGCCGACACAGGGGAGGTGGATGTGCGGATGAAACCCTGTTGGAGTGCCTCCTGGACGTACTCTTCCATGGCCACGGTTTCAGCCACCGACAGAGGGTAGACGCGGCTGAGCGGCGGCACAGAGCCTGCAAGCAGGTCGATGGCACAGGCCAGGGGTGATGAGGAGGGAGACAGGTGGTGCGGGTCTTGGAGAAAACCTCCCGGAGAACCTGGGAAACCTCTGTGATGTCGGGCTGGAAGACAACCACAGGACCGTCAACCAACGTGGAACCACAGGCTAAGGAAAAGCGGGTCTTCCGGCATCCGGGTGCCCAGGCAGTGATTTTCATCCTCGACCAGGAGATGGTGAGGTCATGACATTGGAGCCACGGGAGGCCAATATTTACTTTGTGAACGGGTGTGGAGATGATGAGGAAGGGAAGGCTTTCTTCGTGCGTGGGTCCCACGGTGAGGGTGAGTGGTGCTGTGATGTGCGTGATTATGCCGAATCTCAATGGTCGACTATCCAAGGCTTAGACTGGGAAAGGAGAGGAGAGCGGGTATGAGGTGATGTTCAGGGAGGAGGCAAGGGCCTGGTCGATAGAATTACCCCCGGCACCGGAGTCCACTAGAACTGTAGAGACAATACATGAGGGATAGCCAGCCAGTGAAATGGCAACCAGGAATGGTTTGGCGGAAAGTGTTGATGATGGAATACTCACGCCTACCCCGGGAGACGGATGATCATGGGGCTGCCCCTCTGTCACTGTGGATCCCAGGTTGGGACGCACTGGACACCGTTGAAGCTGGTGCCCCTCCTGGCCACAATAGGAACAGAGCCCCAGCTGTCTCCGACGCCGTTGCTCTGCCGTGGAAAGGTGTGTGGCCCTACCTCCATGGGTTCAGGCTGTCTCAGGATGGCCAAAGGAGGAGGTCGAGAGGCGAGGGGGGGACCGGCGCTCCAGAAGAAGGTTGTCCAGACAGATGGCCATTGCGATGAGCGCGTCCAAGGAAAGGTTGTCGTCCTGGCAAGCCAACTCAGTCTGGACCTCCTCGCGCAGTCCACTTCGGAATAGGGTGCGGAGAGCCGGCTCATTACATCCGCTGGAGGCTGCCATGGTCTGGAAGGTGAGGGCGTACTCCACAGCAGTCTGGGCACCCTGCCGGAGTTGGAATAGTTGCTCACCTCCCTCTCTGCCCTCCGGTGGATGATCGAAGACCGACCTGAACAGAGACATGAACCTCTCGTAGGAAACCAGCTCCTTCTCTTCTCTCTCCCAGACGGCTGTAGCCCACTCAAACGCCTGCCTGGTCCGCAGGGAAATGACCGTGGCAATCTTGGACCTCTCGGTGGTGGGGGCTCCCGTCTGATGGGCGAAATAGAGGGAGCACTGGAGTAGGAACCCACATCATTTGGATGGAGTCCCGTCATACTTGTCCGGGAGGGACAGTCAGGCATCGCTGACCTGGGCGGAATGCTGGGTAGGCTGTGGGGCTGGCTTGCTGGGACGACTCGTGGTGGGAGGCCCTCCGCTATTTGGAGGTGAATCCTCTCTGGGGGTGTCGAGACGGTAGAGGACGTGGTGGACCTCATCCATTGCCGTACCCAGTTGTGCCAGCTGATTGTGGTGTTGGTGGAGTAGGTGTCCCTGTTTGCCGACCATCTGGGAGATGTCATTTTCTTCTGCTGCTTCCATATGGAGAGGCAGTATTCTGTAACATATATACTTGGAGTCAGGAAGTAGATGCAGAAGGTACATTTCATGATAAACAAAAACAGGAGAAGCGTACTGAACGTGACAAAAACCTATACTGCCTGAATACTGAGGCTACTGAGGGCTAAATAAAGGGAGAGTAATCAACGTGATGATGAGGTCCAGGTGTGCGTAATGATGGGGAGCAGGTGTGCGTAATGATGATTGCCAGGGCCGGTGGTTAGTAGACCGGTGACGTCGAGTCACATCCCTGTTAGTGAGCATTTTATTATTTGTCAAGATAATCCATCCACCTGACAGGTGTGGCATATCAAGAAGCTGATTAAACAGTATGATCATTACACAGGTGCACATTGTGCTGGGGACAATAAAAGGCCACTCTAAAATCTACAGTTTTGTCACACAACGGAATGCCACAGATGTCTCAAGTTTTGAGAGAGCATGCAATTGGTATGCTGACTGTAGGAATGTCCACCTGAGCTGTTGCCAGAGAATTTAGTGTTAATTTCTCAACCATAAGCCGCCTCAAAAGTCATTTTAGAGAATTTTAGAGAATTTGGTGCAGACCACGTGTAACCACGCCAGCCCAGGACCTCCACATCCGGCTTCTTCACCTGTGGGGTCATCAGTGTCGTCATGTAAAATCCATAGATTAGGGCGTAATGAATTTATTTCAATTGACTGATTTCCTTATTATGAACTGTAACTCAATTGTTGCATGTTGTGTTTATATGTTTTTGTTCAGTATAGTTTGTGTGCTAGCTAGCCTGTTAATAAAATAACATATCTAGCTAGCAAGTGAAGTCCTCTAGTTTGGGTATGTAAACATATAATTTCCCTAAGCTATTGTTGCTAGTATCTTTGAAACTAATTTAATCATCATGATGATAAATGATCATTGCTAGCTGGCTCTTTGAATTGACATGTATTTTGACCAATAAACATGCTCATTGTGATTTTAAAAGAAATAAGGTGGTGTGCAAGGGTGAGAACTGACTGATTCAAGGATGAGAGAGGTGAGGCAGAGGGGTGATACCTGACCAATGCAGGGGTGAGGGTTGAGATGGAGGGGTGACGCTTGACTAGTGCAGGGTTGATACTTCACTAGGGGATGGGTGAGGGTTAAGGAGGGGGGGCAGAGATGGGCAAAATATATATCTTGTTACAAATACAAGATACCAAAATAAAATACAAAATACTTTTTTGTATTTTCAAAAATTTTAAAATACAAAAAAACATATATGTTGCTCTGGATAAGAGTGTCTGCTAAATGACCAAAATGTAAATGTAAAAATAAACAATTGCAAAAAATAGTGGGTATTATTACTGTCCTTGTTTCATGAGATTAATACCCAGCATGCTTTGCAAGTGTACATTTTTACATTTCCATTTAGGTCCTTTAGCAGACACTTTTATCACACCATAGTGCCATCAGACTACTGATACCATTGAAGGGTGAAAGGGGGGCACAAAATTGTGAACTGCTATGAAAAATAGTATAGAAAAGTATTTTGTATTTTAGTAGACGTTCTTATCCAGAGCGACTTACATTAGTAATTAGGGTTACATTTCTTGCTCAAGGGCACATCCACAGATTTTTCACCTATTCAGCTTGGGAAATACGAACCAACAACCTTACTGGCCCAACGCTTTTAACCGATAGGCTACCTGCAGAAAATACAATTTACAGGTCTCGAAGTATCTTGCTACAAAATACATTGGATTGTAGATCAGAAGTAATTAAATACGTATTTCAATTACATGTAACAGAAATACTGCCCATCTCTGAGGAGGGGTGACACTTGACTAGCGCAGGGTTGATACTTGACTATAGAGGGGTGTCTGAGGTGGAGGAATGATGATGTTCCTAATATGTATTCCGTAGAGTGAACACTTTCACTTTCCAAACGACATTTGAAGTGGACTTCCATGAAGGCGGGAGATCTACTTTATCCGCGATAACGGGATATTGTCTATTTTCGGGTTGATTGCTGTCTATCATCTGAATGAATGAATCCACCCCAGGATGTATTAAAATGTAAATAGCCTACATCAGGGGTGTCAAACTCATTTTAGCTCAGGGGCCACATGGAGGAAAATCTATTCCCAAGTGGGCCGGACCGGAAAAATCATGGTATATATAACTTAAAAACAACAACTTCAGATTGTTTTCTTTGTTTTAATACGATCAACATACAACATAAAGCTGGAGCCTGAGGACAGTGTGTCCAAAATAGTACAAGCACAACATCACTATTAATCATAAAACACGTCAAGTTTATTTGAAAATTCTAAAGAAAAAGAACACACAAACACACAATGCCTCAGTGATTAACAGAACTGTTTCACAGATCACAGAACTATATCAGGGTGTCATTTCTCAGGCAGAAATGTAGATAAAAATAATGAAATCCTGTTCCCCAAACAAGTGCAAGAACCACAGAGTCAAGAATAGGTTAAATATACAAATAAAATAAAATCAATTAAAAACAATAGCACATCAACATAAAAACATATAAACATAAATTTAACTCTACCCACATGTACATATTACCTCAACTACCTCAACTAGCCGGTGCCCCCGCACATTGACTCTGCAACGGTACCCCCCTGTATACAGTGGGGGAAAAAAGTATTTAGTCAGCCACCAATTGTGCAAGTTCTCCCACTTAAAAAGATGAGAGAGGCCTGTAATTTTCATCATAGGTACATGTCAACTATGACAGACAAAATGAGAAAAAAAAATCCAGAAAATCACATTGTAGGATTTTTAATGAATTTATTTGCAAATTATGGTGGAAAATAAGTATTTGGTCAATAACAAAAGTTTCTCAATACTTTGTTATATACCCTTTGTTGGCAATGACACAGGTCAAACGTTTTCTGTAAGTCTTCACAAGGTTTTCACACACTGTTGCTGGTATTTTGGCCCATTCCTCCATGCAGATCTCCTCTAGAGCAGTGATGTTTTGGGGCTGTCGCTGGGCAACACGGACTTTCAACTCCCTCCAAAGATTTTCTATGGGGTTGAGATCTGGAGACTGGCTAGGCCACTCCAGGACCTTGAAATGCTTCTTACGAAGCCACTCCTTCATTGCCCGGGCGGTGTGTTTGGGATCATTGTCATGCTGAAAGACCCAGCCACGTTTCATCTTCAATGCCCTTGCTGATGGAAGGAGGTTTTCACTCAAAATCTCACGATACATGGCCCCATTCATTCTTTCCTTTACACGGATCAGTCGACCTGGTCCCTTTGCAGAAAAACAGCCCCAAAGCATGATGTTTCCACCCCCATGCTTCACAGTAGGTATGGTGTTCTTTGTCCTCCAAACACGACGAGTTGAGTTTTTACCAAAAAGTTATATTTTGGTTTCATCTGACCATATGACATTCTCCCAATCCTCTTCTGGATCATCCAAATGCACTCTAGCAAACTTCAGACGGGCCTGGACATGTACTGGGTTAAGCAGGGGGACACGTCTGGCACAGCAGGATTTGAGTCCCTGGCGGCGTAGTGTGTTACTGATGGTAGGCTTTGTTACTTTGGTCCCAGCTCTCTGCAGGTCATTCACTAGGTCCCCCCATGTGGTTCTGGGATTTTTGCTCACCGTTCTTGTGATCATTTTGACCCCACGGGGTGAGATCTTGCGTGGAGCCCCAGATCAAGGGAGATTATCAGTGGTCTTGTATGTCTTCCATTTCCTAATAATTGCTCCCACAGTTGATTTCTTCAAACCAAGCTGCTTACCTATTGCAGATTCAGTCTTCCCAGCCTGGTGCAGGTCTACAATTTTGTTTCTGGTGTCCTTTGACAGCTCTTTGGTCTTGGCCATAGTGGAGTTTGGAGTGTGACTGTTTGAGGTTGTGGACAGGTGTATTTTATACTGATAACAAGTTCAAACAGGTGCCATTAATACAGGTAACGAGTGGAGGACAGAGGAGCCTCTTAAAGAAGAAGTTACAGGTCTGTGAGAGCCAGAAATCTTGCTTGTTTGTAGGTGACCAAATACTTATTTTCCACCATAATTTGCTAATAAATTCATTAAAAATCCTACAATGTGATTTTCTGGATTGTTCTTTCTCAATTTGTCTGTCATAGTTGATGTGTACCTATGATGAAAATTACAGGCCTCTCTCATCTTTTTAAGTGGGAGAACTTGCACAATTGGTGGCTGACTAAATACTTTTTTTCCCCACTGTATATAGCCTCCCTACTGTCACTTTATTTTATTGTATATATAGCCTCCCTACTGTCACTTTATTTTACTTCTGCTCTTTTTTTCCTCAACACTTTTTTTGTTGTTGTTTTATTCTTACTTTTTTTGTTTAAAATAAAATGCACTGTTGGTTAAGGGCTGTAAGTAAGCATTTCACTGTAATGTCTGCACCTGTTGTATTCGGCGCATGTGACCAATAAAATTTGATTTGATTTGATTTGAAATCTGAAAGCGTTGCTCAAACTCCCGTAACAGTCCCGTTATTTTATCTTTGAACCGCTTCATGTCTGCCACATGTTGGGTCGCGCACACATTTTTCAGACAGGGGAAGTGAGCTGCATCACCACCGGCAAGTTGCGTCTCCCACAATGACAGCTTCAACTTGAAAGAACGTATGCTGTCATAATACTGCGTGACAACTTTGTTGCGCCCTTGCAGCTGTTTATTCAAGTTATTCAGGTGCTCTGTAACATCCACCATAAATGCAAGGTCCGGCATCCATTCTGCGTAATGAAATTCTAACACTGGTTTGCCCTTTTCTTCCATGAACTGTTCAATTTCTTCTCGTAAATCAAAGAAACGCCTCAGCACAGCACCTCGGCTTAACCATCTTACCTCAGTGTGGTATGGCAGGCCATAGATGTGGTCTTTCTCTCTGAGAAGGAAAATTAACAGTTTGGATGACCACCTTCATGACGTTATCCATCTTTAATGACTTGCAACACAAAGCCTCCTGGTGCAAAATACAGTGAAAAGTCCAAAAATCACATCCTCCATTTGCAGATTGCACTTTCTCTCTGAACTTTGTCACAACGCCTGCTTTTTTCCCGATCATTGAGGGCGCACCATCTGTAGCCAGGCTGACAGCGCGGGACCAGTCCACTCCGACCCTGTCCAGCGCGCCGACGAGTGCGGTAAAAATATCAGCTGCTGTCGTTGTATCTGTCATCGGCACCAACTCCACGAACTCCTCGGTGACGGTCAATGTGTCATCAACTCCGCGGATGAAAAAATGGCCAGTTGTGCAACATCTGTAATGTCCGTGCTTTCATCAATTGCAACCGAAAACGCAATAAATGACTTTACTTTTTGCTTCAACTGGCTGTCCAAATCCACTGAAAGATCGGAAATCCTGTCTGCAACTGTGTTTCTTGTCAGGCTGATATTTGCAAAAGCCTGCCGCTTTTCAGGGCACACAATCTCCGCTGCCTTCATCATGCATGTTTTTACAAATTCACCCTCACTAAATGGTTTTGAAGCCACTGCGATTTCATTAGCAATGAGGTAGCTAGCTTTCACTGCAGCGTCACTGATGTCTCGGCTGTGAGTAAACACAGACTGCTGTTTCTTCAGACCCGCCAACAGTTCATTCACCTTCTCTCATCTCCGCTGTCCTTGAAAGTTGTCATATTTGTCGGCATGAAGACTCACATAGTGGCGACAAAGGTTATATTCTTTCAGCACTGCAACATGCTCTGAACACACCAAACATACAGCTTTCCCATTCAATTCCGTGATTAAATAGGATGACCATTTTTCTTGGAACACTCTGCACTCTGCGTCCACTTTTCTCTTTTTTGACAGAGACATATTGGGGCAATGAGGGTGCCAAAGCACATAATGTTAAAAGTAGAAGCCGTAATAAATATCGCGGGCAAAACAAAGTAGCTCATTGGCTGCACGTGCTTGACCTACTTGCTCTGCCCCGGTATAAACAGTTTGCTTGCTTAACACAATTGCTATTGCGCCATCCAGTGGACGCAATTGGAACAGCAGTTTATTTTATTGAAAAATTGCAGCGCATTTTTATACTTTAGCAAAAAACATTTTTTTTAATTTTTTTTTTATTTAAAAAATCATCTCGCGGGCCGGATTAAACCCGTTTGCGGGCCTGATCCGGCCCGCGGGCCGTACGTTTGACACCCCTGGCCTACATTATATCAATCAAACGTGAATTTAAGAGTCTATATATGTACAGCATAATATGAAGTTCGAGTGGCGCAGTGGTCTAAGGCACTGCATCGCATTGCATCGCAGTGCTAGCTAGTTGTGCCACCAGAGATCCTGGTTCGAATCCAGGCTCTGTCGTAGCCGCGACCGGGAGACCCATGGGGCGGCGCACAATTTGGCCCAGGGTAGGGGAGGGAATGGTAGAGCATGGTGTTTGCAATGCCAGGGTTTTGGGTTCGATTCCCATGGGGGGCCAGTATTAAAAATAATGTATGCACTCACTAACTGTAAGTTGCTCTGGATAAGATGTAAAATGTAAAATGTGTATTAATAAACTGTTAAGGAAGTGACCTGATGAGGTAAACTGCAATGGACCCTTTGGATTTTCTGACAGATGAGTAGTTACTGCGTTTTTTCGGCTGTAGTTGAACAGAGATGTCATGCATGGAGCAACCAGAGGCCTTCCTTAATCATGTCCGAGACCACCACCTCATTCCGGAGGAAATGTACAAGTTGAGAGCAGTAGAGGCCGCTTAGTTTCTATAGACACAGCCGCCCACTCAACGTTTAACCATTCAACAGTAACATAACAAATTGTAGAGAAAATCTTTGGTAACATTCATTCTCCTATTTAGAAACAATATAAATAACAGTTCTCTCTGAATGTTGTAAAAGTAGAAATTGGAATTGATTATCATTGTTAAGTAATACCTCCCGAGTGGCGCAGTGGTCTAAGGTTGTGTTCCCCTGCTCAGACGTTGCATGCATCAACCAATGGTTGCATGCCACGTCATCCACTGTGATGTCGGGCACCAGAATTCTCTAACATATGATGTGGTTAGCTGATAGACGTCTTTTCAATTGAATTTGGCTCACTGGGAAGCACGTGTACAAGGTGCTGGACTGGCTGGAGGCAGAGAGGCCTCACTGCATTAAGTTGTTCTGGAGCTGTGTATTCAGGGACCACCTCCTTCAGCAGTACCCCACATTACGCCTGCTACGAAACCGCCTGCTGGACGGTTTTCTCTCTGGTAGTATTATTATTATTATTTCTCTGGTACTATCTGGTAGAATTTTGGTTTGTCGTACAAGTCACAAGGGGTGTTACTGGACTGTTACTACTACTACTATTATGGTTTGAGGTTAATTGAATACTTGAAATGCATTCCATTTATGAGGTCCATATGACGGTCCCAGCCTATAACTCTAATATGAACATGTTTGATTCATTTTGCATCCAATCCCAGGGTCGTTCACATTCTACGCGAAACTGCCACAGAACTTGGAGAATAAGAGGAAGGCCCTGGGGGAGGGAGAAGAGAAGGAGGAGGAGGGGGAGGAGGAAAAGAAGACAGGAAAGAAAAAGAGGAAACAGAAGATAAGTGAGAGTGCTAAGAAGGAGGAGCAGCCCAGCACGTCCACACAGTCCACCCCCAGTCAGAAGAGGAAAGTCCAGAGGCCACCCATCTGTGAGTCCCAGGCTTTACACTCTCTGGGGGGAAGGAGGAGGCCTTGAGTTGGAAAGTCTAAAGTCCCTCTTTAACCTCAAACATGCAATACAGCTGCAAGCACCAATGCCGGGGTTTAGCTGTGGGCCCACTGTGCCACCATCAGGACAAAGAGGACACGCTGGCCAAATATCAAAACTCAAACGCAAACTGATTGTGCAATATCCTTTCGATGTATTTTGGACTATTTTTAATAATGTTGACTGCTTTAAACGTCTTCTTCTCCAGAACTGCTGGACCGATCGGCACCAAATTTGGTATATACTGTAGCATCTATATTGCTGGTATATAGCAATATTTTCAAAGACTCTAGCTGAAACAATATGGCCACTTTGAGCCAATGAGCTTGCGTTAATGTTTTTTCCTGTCCAACAGCGCCACCATGCAGCCAAACTGAACCATACTTTACAAGTTAGCTAGACTCATATCCCTGAGTATGTGTGCCACATTCCATCACTCTGAGTCAAACAGATCAAGAGATGCAAACATGTGCCTGTTATAGTGCCACCATGTGGTCGATCTGAATGTGCTTGCATATGTTGAGTCTTGACAGTGTTTGGAACATGTGTACCAAGTTTTGTCACATGAATATACGCATCTGATTTATATGCACTTATGTGCCAGACCACGCCCCCATGTTGTTTTAGATGCTAGCCTGAAAAATATTGCGTTGAGAGATCTTGGTCCATTGATGACATATATCATGTTTTGTGCAGATCGGTCAGTCTGTACCAGAGGAGTAGCGTTTTAAGGGTTTTTCACAAAATTCTAAATTCCGGACTTTATAGCTCTGCCAGGCCCACCCAATCAGATTGAGCAAAAACAAAAAAGTAATACATTATTATTACCAAAATATTTTCCATCAGCTGGGCAATAGCCTTACTAACCTCCACCTCTGAAATGGGGGCGTCTATACCATCAGCTTGTTCTGAGGAAATTTTAGGCAACTCTAACGTAGCAAAAAGGTTATTATAATCTGCCTCCACCAAGTTATCCTCTGACTGGTATAGACTCCTGTAAAAATAATAGAAAACCTCATTAATAGCCTTTGTGCCAGTAATTAACTTATTCTCCTAATTCATTATTGCAGTAATAGTATTACTGGCATCGCTTTTCTTATATGTTAATTTTCTCAACTACTGTACATGTGATAAATATCATAAAATCCTATAGCTTTCACCATGTGTCAGAAACTATTGGAGGTACTGGGAACACTCTGTCTGCCTTTAAAATAATACTTTATACACTATGTGACTCTGATCAAAAGTAATGCGCTAAATTGGGTATATACTACACTCTTTGGATTTTTTTTTAACCTAGAACCTGAAAGGGTGATTTGGCTGTTCTCATAGGAAAACTCTTTGAAGAACCCTTTTTGGGTCCATGTTCCTTTCCATAGAGGGTTTTGACCTCTGTCTTTCTCTGTGCTCTAGGGTCGTGTGGGAAAAGTACCCGTACGGCGCGGCGCTGGGTGACCCCGGTGGAGCTCCCGGTCACCTGTGGGGACAAAGAGGGCATGCTCAACAGGGACAAGCTGGCCAAAGGTGGGTGGTAAAAATTGACTTAATATTTACATTTTAGTCATTTAGCAGACGCTCTTATCCAGAGCGACTTACAGTTAGCGCATACATTATTTTATCGAACCCACAACCCTGGCGTTGCAAACGCCATGCTCTACCAACTGAGCTACATCCCCTGCCGGCCATTCCCTCCCCTACCCTGGACGACGCTGGGACAATTGTGCACCGCCCCATGGGTCTCCCGGTCGCGGCCGGCTACGACAGAGCCTGGATTCGAACCAGGATCTCTAGTGGCACAGCTAGCACTGCGATGCAGTGCCTTAGACCACTGCGCCACTCGGGAGACATGTGTGATTCTTTGTGTTTGTGTGTAATGGTGGATGTGGTTCGGCCCGAATAACCTTGCCTAAGAACTTAACACCAACACTGGGGTTCTATTATACCACTGAGTCACTGAGTGTTCATTTAACTCCTGAATCAACACTATAAATGTTACACTGAAAAACACTAGATAACACTGGCCAATTTGCTATGTACCATATAATACACTGCTGGTTCACCCTGGCTGTGTCCGAAATCTGTCTTGCCTACTACTTACTAAAACTATATACTGTGTACTAATCGTACTACATACTATTTAGAACATACTGTTTAGTAAAAATGAATGCAGTAAGTAACAAATATCAACATACTAGGCTCACCCATCCTGAGAATGCGTCATCTAATGTGCAATTGCATTAATTCCCACCATTCGTTCATTTGGGTACAGTCCGATAATCAGTCTAGAAAGACGATTCTATTCCTCAAAAGTGTGCAGCGAATTCTACAAAATGAAAAGCCGAAATGAGTTTAACATCCTGGCATTTAAAGCATACTCGATTTTCGAAATTTCACATACTATAAAACTTCTATGTAGAACCCTTCTTACCTTCCAAAGAATCCTTCTTGCCTTCCAAATAATCATAAAATAACCATTTGTTCCAGTACGGTTCTTAGGATGAAGAAGGGTCTAGGTAGAAAGAACCCTTTCCCTTACAAAGAACCCTCATCTTCCAAAAAGGGTTCATCAGATGAAAACAGTTCTTGGTAGAATCCTATCCCTCTCACCCTAGTTTTACCTCGCTCTCCATGAGTGAGAGAGGTGCTTTTAAAAGCCGTAGCCTCAGGATTGTCTGCGATAGCCCTGTCCTTTAGTTTAGCGCCAACCTCAGTGTTAATCCAGGGCTTTTGATTGACGAAGCAGCGAACCTTCACTGTATAGTTACATTTGCTGTTTCAAAACACACTGCTCAAAAAAATAAAGGGAACACTTAAACAACACAATGTAACTCCAAGTCAATCACACTTCTGTGAAATCAAACTGTCCACTTAGGAAGCAACACTGATCGACAATAAATTTCACATGCTGTTGTGCAAATGGAATAGACAACAGGTGGAAATTATAGGCAATTAGCAAGACACCCCCAATAAAGGACTGGTTTTGCAGGTGGTGACCACAGACCACTTCTCAGTTCCTATGCTTCCTGGCTGATGTTTTGGTCACTTTTGAATGCTGCCGGTGCTTTCACTCTAGTGGTAGCATGAGACGGAGTCTACAACCCACACAAGTGGCTCAGGTAGTGCAGCTCATCCAGGATGGCACATCAATGCGAGCTGTGGCAAGAAGGTTTGCTGTGTCTGTCAGCGTAGTGTCCAGAGCATGGAGGCGCTACCAGGAGACAGGCCAGTAAATCAGGAGACGTGGAGGAGGCCGTAGAAGGGCAACAACCCAGCAGCAGGACTGCTACCTCCGCCTTTGTGCAAGGAGGAGCAGGAGGAGCACTGCCAGAGGCCTGCAAAATGACCTCCAGCAGGCCACAAATGTGCATGTGTCTGCTCAAATGGTCAGAAACAGACTCCATGAGGGTGGTATGAGGGCCCGACGTCCACAGGTGGGGGTTGTGCTTACAGCCCAACACCGTGCAGGACATTTGGCATTTGCCAGAGAACACCAAGATTGGCAAATTCGCCACTGGCGCCCTGTGCTCTTCACAGATGAAAGCAGGTTCACACTGAGCACGTGACAGACGTGACAGAGTCTGGAGACGCCGTGGAGAACGTTCTGCTGCCTGCAACATCCTCCAGCATGACCGGTTTGGCGGTGGTTCAGTCATGGTGTGTGGTGGCATTTCTTTGGGGGGCCGCACAGCCCTCCATGTGCTCGCCAGAGGTAGCCTGACTACCATTAGGTACCGAGATGAGATCCTCAGACCCCTTGTGAGACCATATGCTGGTGCGGTTGGCCCTGGGTTCCTCCTAATGCAAGACAATGCTAGACCTCATGTGGCTGGAGTGTGTCAGCAGTTCCTGCAAGAGGAAGGCATTGATGCTATGGACTGGCCCGCCCGTTCCCCAGACCTGAATCCAATTGAGCACATCTGGGACATCATGTCTCGCTCCATCCACCAACGCCACGTTGCACCACAGACTGTCCAGGAGTTGGCGGATGCTTTAGTCCAGGTCTGGGAGGAGATCCCTCAGGAGACCATCCGCCACCTCATCAGGAGCATGCCCAGGCATTGTAGGGAGGTCATACAGGCACGTGGAGGCCACACACACTACTGAGCCTCATTTTGACTTGTTTTAAGGACATTACATCAAAGTTGGATCAGCCTGTAGTGTGGTTTTCCACTTAAATTTTGAGGGTGACTCCAAATCCAAATCCAGACCTCCATGGGTTGATAAATTGGATTTCCATTGATAATTTTTGTGTGATTTTGTTGTCAGCACATTCAACTATGTAAAGAAAAAAGATTATTTCATTCATGCAGATCTAGGATGTGTTATTTTAGTGTTCCCTTTATTTTTTTGAGCAGTGTATAAGGATTTGTATGTTTTTCATGTTTTGAACAGATATTTTGATAAATTCATAGCCACTTGTTATGAACATTTGTCTGTTATTCATTCAACGTGTTTTGTTTCTGTGATACTCAGAGGCTGAGGAATTGGCGAATGAGTTAATCTGACATGTCGGTACGACCTACGATGGCCACCAATATGGGTGATATAGGCGATATGGGCACCGGTGCCATCAGATCTTTAGCTCTAACTTTGGAACGCTATGGTTTATCAACTCAGTTCCAATTGCATCTGAAAGATGAGACTCTTGACTTGGTATAGAGACATTGACTGGACGCTAAATATGTATTTGAATTTTAGAGTAATTTTTTTGTTTCAGCTACGCCCCCCAGGGTCCAAATCGGGGGTGGCTCCATATCTTTTCAGGGTACATCTACCTCTGTGCCAAATCTGGTGCTTTTATCACAAAGTTTACTATTGAGTACAGAGTAACACTTTACTTGACACCCAGCGTCATAACACGTTATGACACGGTCATAACCATGTCATAAAATGTTGACATAAAACAGCTGACATAACTTGTAATAACCTGGCATAATATGGTCATAACACTGTCATGACCCATATATTTACACCTGTTGTGACATATATTGCGTTATTTTATGGCTGGTTATGAAACCTACATAACATGCTGACTACACCAGGCACGCACGTGCGTCCGCATGCGCCATCTCACGCATGTTGATTTTGTCCATCCACACCAGACGCGATCAGGACATGCAGGTTGAAGTATCAAAACGAATTGACCAACTATATTAATTTGGGGACAGGTCAAAACGCATATGAAACGTTCATGGACATTTAGCTAGCTAGCTTGCTGTTGCTAGCTAATTTGTTCTGGGATATAAACATTGGCTTGTTATTTTACCTGAAATGCACAAGGTCCTTTTTTTCTGGATCTTTGTAGAATTTGGACCCATTTTGAGTCACACACAATTGTGTGTTCTCTACTCTGACAATTCATCCACAGATAAAAGGGGAACCCTAGTTAGTTTCTAGTAATCTCTCCTCCTTCAGGCTTCTTCTTCTCTGTGAACTTTATATGGCGGTTGGCAACCAACTTTAAGGTCCATTACCACCACCAACTGGACTGGAGTGTGGACCTCGTTCATCTTTCAATCACCTACGTGTGTATATACTCCTAAAAACCAATGAGGAGATGGGAGAGGAGGGACTTGCAGCATGTCAAGCGTCTAAAATAGAACGTGGTTGCCAACCGCGTATCGCTGCAGAATGCTGTGGTAGCCATACTGGTTAAGTGTGCCTTGAATTCAAAATAAAATATTTTGATTTGTTTAACACTTTTTTGGTTACTACATGATTCCATTTGTGTTATTTCATGGTTTTGATGTCTTCACTATTATTCTACAATATAGAAAATAGTAAAAATAAATAAAAACCCTGGAATAAGTAGGTGTGTCCAAACTTTTGAGCAGTACTGTATGTGTTATGACAGTATCATGACCATATTATGACATGTTATGTCATTTGTTATGTCATCGTTATGACCGCTGGGTGTCAAGTAAAGTGTTACCAAGTATAGTTTACTATTGAGTCTATTGAGTCTGCACCACTAGTATACAAAAGAGAGGTTACTTTTATTCCTCCATAATAACACAGAAATCATGGTAAATCATATTTTTTTGTCCTTATCTAGTTGCTTGACAAAGTCCCAACATTTCAGAAGGATCAAAAAGGTTAGGACATTTTTGACCGCTTGAGGTTAGGGTTAGCGTTTGGTCTTCGGACTTATCACAATAGTCACTAAAGAGTTTGAGAAAAAACCGTTGATGCATTCAAAGATGGCCATACTATACCAGTAGATGCATATTAGCACATATGCTAATTTGCTAAAATATGCTAAAAATACTTCAATATTTTTCTTCTCATGAACCATAGGATACAATTTGGAATATAGGCCATGGTACATGTCTTAACTTAGTTTGAGAAAAGCTAAAGGATTGGTCAAAATATTGCTGAGTTTTCGGCAAATACAAATTCAGATTTGAAGTGTCCATTTAAGCCACTGTAAATCCACTCCACAGTGGCCTATCAATATGAAACTTGTCATCGCTATCATGGATGTCCCTAAGATGAACCACGCTGAATTTTGTATTGATATTTCAAAAAACAAGGAAACTATTAACAACTCAAATGCTGTTGCTCAAAATCATCTGCAATCATCTTCTCCTCATACGTCAGATTCACTCCATATTTTGTATTTGATCTTTAATGGTTTTGTGAAAAACAAATTGCTCCATAAAAGTTTTGCCGCACTGTACCTATAGATGCACATATGCTAATGATAAAAGTACTATTGCTAAAAATATTACTCTCATGAACCATAAGTCAGATTGACTCCAGATTTGGTATATAGACTCAATGAATTAGCCTATAATGAATTTGAGAATGATTAGTTGCTGCTTTCAATGTCGGTCACGTTACACCACTAGATGGCACCATATCACACCAGAGCTATAAGAACTGAACCGATGGACATGGGGCCATGTAATTTTGTATGTAAACCTTATGTATATGTCCTTAGAAGCTGTGTGAATATAAAGTCATTGCAAACTTAGATGGCTGCACCAGACCAGTTGATTCCCCCTATAATCACTTCCCTACTACAGAGCACAAGAGACTGTAAGGCCTGCAATGTCACAAGGCAGTCTTTTAGCGCAGAAGGGCAATACATATTGATAATCCTGAGTTTCACCCAATTTCCATTCAAATCCACACTCAAAAGTCACCCTTCAATCCCTTTTTTAACTTTTTGGATGTGAAAGGACTGATCTCTGAAGAGAATATCAACCCCTGATGTCCTTTTTCTTGTCACCTGACCAAACAGATTCCCCATATGTCCATCTGTCCTGAAATAGCTAGCAATTGTCTCTGTAGGGTATGTTACATTCTTGTAGGAGAAATATGTCTCCACTGTCCCCATGTAATAAGTCAAAGAAAGACATAATGACACTTGATGGGGTCATTGAGGCCTCTTGTGTTAATAGTGACAATTGAAAGGGAAGCCATAGGGTTAATAGGGGAAAGGAGACACTTCTGGGGACTCTAACTATAATTTTTCTTATGTTTAACTCTCCAGTCTCTGGTTCTCTTTCCTGCCAGCTCTTGCATTTGAGTGACTGAAGAGAAAGCACTAAGACAGGCAGAGTGTAGAAAGGGGCCAGATTTCTACATCTGTGTCAGGGCAATCACCTGATGTGTTTTTGCCTTTATATAGTACCACCAGAATGACAAACTTGTTTATTCCTTGTAAGTGGCAAAAATGTATCTCTACCATAGACCACTTAAACTGGTACAAAACTTCCACTCACAGGTGGCCGAAAAGAACTATCTGAATGCCATGCCGCCACTAAGCCATGCATCCAATATAATTTCCCAGCATGCCTTGCCTTTTCGAGTGAATTGTAGAGTTATCACCCATGACTGTGTTTCTTAGTGAAAGAGACATGGTTGTTGAATTCATTTATTTTCAGTCCTGTGTCCTTCACCAAGTGAATTCCTAGATGTATATTGTCATTAAAATGAAACTCCTCACGACAAGACAATACATGTCTCATAAAGGCCTGATTTTGAGGTGTAGTTTTACCCTAATACAGTGGCCTGTAAACTAGGCCTGCAAGTAGGCTTGCAAAATTCAGGTACATTTCCCCAAACTCCCAGATTTAAAAAAATATCCTGGTTGAAGGATTTCCTGCAAATTCCTTCCCATGTCCAGGAATCTTCCAACCAGGATATCTGGAAAACCTGGGAAAGTTAGTAGGATTTTACAACCTTACCTGAAAGTCATATTATGCTGACTTGCAAAGTGATTTGTAATTCCTATTGGAATCCAGCCAGAGTTAGGATATCCAACAGCTTAATTAGTTTTTTTCACCCGCAACCTACATTTATAATGACTATCACGGTTAGAACCATTGTGAGGAGACTACCTAAGCCATTTAAACTGGGACAACCATTTCAGTAACAGGTGCAAAAAGTATGTTATTTATCTTTGTGTAGCATAAGATCAATCGCTCAATGAACATGCAAAACACAGCTATTAAAAACTTTTTTTTTTCTTTACCTGCCGTAGAGCATGCTGGGAAATATGGGAAAGATTATCATGATTATGGTGCAAATGTGCCTTTTTAAGGTACCACTCCAGTGACAAAGCCATTAGTTCCTTTTAGGTGGCAAAAATTCATCATTGTACCTTATGGTGGGCATTAGGGTATTGAGGGTACACAACATAAGTTTGTACGCTGGGAAACAGAAATGTACCTTCACATTGTACCCCATTTTTTAAGAGTGAGAGTGTGATGATTGCACCTTTATATTCAAAATATGGGGTACAAAAATGTACTATTATACTCTTTATCCACACAGTACCATGTGAGATCATTATTTGTACCTCTGAAGGTACATTATATGTATTTTTGTACCCCAGTGAACAATAACCTACCCTTATTTAAAATCTGTAGAAATGTCAGTAGCCTAATCATTTCTTTCTAGCACACTATGTACCTGCCAAACAAATATTTAGCATGTGGGTATGTATGCCTTAAGATCTGCTTCATGACTTCAATAGCTTTCAAAGCCTGCCCTCTGGAATTAAAGGGAAAATCTGGGATTTCTACAAAATAATAATTGCCTCCATAGCTCTGTCTATTTCAGAGTGGTTGCATTTCTCCAGCTGCAGCCCATAGCTGTTGACCAGAAAATTATGATTTGTTGTTTTTTGAATCCCAGATTCTCCTGTAAACCTTGTGTCATAGCATTTCAGACAACATGGTGTAACTTCTATTATGCATTCCTAGGGCCCTATGAAATCTGTTTTATATTTTCCCTGATTACGTTTGTTTTTTCCCCAAATTCAGTTTTCTCCAGTTTGTTTTTCCAGGTTTCAGTTTTTTCAACTTTTTTTCACGTTTTCCCTCTCAATATTTTATGATTTTTGGGGGGATGTTTTATGTCCACAACAATGCTAGAGAGAATATAGTTAAAGGTATGTGTCAAAAAGTGATTGATGGGCTATGTTTGTGTCCTGTGTTTATGTCCTTTTAAGGACATCCTGTCCGGATGTTCTCACACGATCGAGTGAGTGCTTATGTAACTTGATAGTGCAGCTGTTCCTTTGAAGTAAAGCACCTGTTTGAAATCAAAAGTAATGTCCTGGTGATTGATGTGTGGTGTAGTGACCTTGTTGAACTGTTCAATCTGTTTAGAAATGTGTAAACAGTTGGGAATTTTTGTAGTGAATGGGTAGGCCTGAGTTTGAAGTGTTTGAAGAGTTGAAACAGTTGGGAATTTTTGTAGTGAACTTATGGAGTTGCTGTGTAGTGAGGTTGTGACCCCTTGTAGAATGAAAAAGTAATTTCCGGGGTAGTATAAGTAAGTGTTAGCCCTGTGAATACTACGAGTGACAAGAAACCTCAAGAGAGATAAACCCCTGAAAACTCTACAGAAAACATGTCTCCTAGACCAATTCTAGGTGTATTGTGTCCTTCATGTCTGGGCCACAATGACAAAACCATCGATGCCATTCTTTGTGATGCACCTGATTGTTTTAATGGTGTGATTGATACGAGTGAAGAACATATGGGTTACATTTTCCAACCGGACGATTCAACAGTGAAGATTTTCACAAAAAGCTGTCTCAACACCCTTTTTCAGCCAAAAACCGGGAGTTTTTCTCCTGCATTTCGCATGAGAGAATGGCTTAAGAAAACACTTGCTCTATGTCATATCAAATAGGCCCTGAGTGGAACATCCCTGCCGGGGTATGCATTGGAAGAGGAAGTCTGCGGGCGAGATGATTTGAAAGCCATAAGAATTTCTTCACTGGCCTATAGTCCAGACTCCAAAGTGACCATTTTAGGTTGTTCTGAATTCAATAGCGCAAATGCCACCAAATCTGTTAGTACGTATGTATTTTCAAAAGCATGCACAGAGGTCAACTACTTTGTGCCTGTCTTTAGCTTCAGGTGGGGAGATTATTTTAAAGTGCTTGATATGATGAAACAAGTATAACATTCTTTCCACCATCGTGAACATTTACGACGATGGTCCAGTCTGTCCTCAAGACAAAACTTGGGCTTAACATCAAGAAGGCTGATCTCTCCTGGAAAAGAAACCATACCATACCTGGAAGGCCGTGGAGATCCAGCGTGGAAGAGACATTGTCTGAGGCCCTCACAGCTTGAAGACAGCGATTTGGAGACTGATGGTGGTGTTTGGTTATAATAGGCCCTCCCCAAGGCCTTTTTTTCTCTAAGAAATGTATATATTTTTTTAAATATACATATAAACATGTATTGTGTAGTATTGTATAGTACATTTTTAATAATTGTAATATGTATGATTTATATAAAGAAGAAAATTTTTATTTACTTTCATGGAATGAAATATATCTTCCTCTGGCCCAATGTCTCTGGGTGTGTGTATGCCAGGATGCATGGTAGGTGTCAGGCTAATAGCTGTGGGTTCAGATGCAGTGAGAGCCCGGCCCAAGGCCTTCTTTAAAAGAGTAAATAAATTTAAAAAACTGTCTTTCCTACAACAAAAATAATTATATAAACATTTATTGGGTATTAAAGTGTAGTATTGTTTAATAATATGGATGATTTATATAAATGTTTAGTAAAAAAAATAAAAATAAAAAAACATTAATTTAATATTTAATATTGTATAGTACATTTTAAATAATTATATGTATGATTTATATAATGAAGAAAATTGTATTTACCTTCATGGAATGAAATATATTTTCCTCTGGCCCTCTGTCTCTCTCCCTCTGGCTCTCTGCCCTCTGGATGCATGGTAGTCAGGTTACGAGCTGTGGGTTTACAAGCAGAGAGAGAGCCCGGCTGAAAACAGTTGTTCTATGAACAAAATACATGTTAAAAAAATACTGTCTTTCCAACAAAAATAATGATTATACATGTAAACATATATTGTGCAATAATAATAATATGGATGATCTATATAAAAAAATAAAATAAACCATTATGGTTATAGTTTCATATTGTATAGTAAAACTTTAATAATAGTAATATGTATGTTTAAATGTATGTACTAAAGATTTAGAATAAAATAAAGAGGCTTAAAATGTGTATTTACCTTTTAATGAAATATCTCTTCCTCTGGACCTCTCTCTCGCTCTCTCTCTCTCTCTCTCTCTCTCTCTCTCTCTCTCTCTCTCTCTCTACACAATAACCAATTGGGTCCGGGGGGATGTGTTTGTTTGTGTGTGTGTTTGAACCAACATTTTTTTTTTTACCTGTCTAACCTTTAAACTTTCAAAAAGACTTCTCATCAGATCCATATATTTTAATAGTCAACATGAATGGTTCGTTGGGGGAACCCTTAACCCCTCAGTCCCCCAAACAACTGTCTGGTTAGAGCCAGTTTGTGCTGTTCTGTGAAGGGAGTAGTACACAGAGTTGTACGAGATCTTCAGTTTCTGTTGTGGAAAATCAATCACTGTACCTTATAAGAAATCAAAATATTTTCAGAGTTTTGGTTGCAACAAAAATGACTTTATTCGAGTTTCAACAAAGCCAGGCCGGTCTGCAGAGTAGCCCCTCCTCTCTCTTGCTCTCCCTCTATATATACCACCTTCTGTCTCTCTCTTCACTTAAAATCCCTCCTCCTACATTTTCCCGCTCTTTTCCACTCCACGCCCACTTCCTTTGTCTCTGAGGGCGGCTAAACTCGACTTTTATTATTTACATTTAAGTCATTTAGCAGACGCTCTTATCCAGAGCGACTTACAGTTAGTGCATACATTATTTTTTTATTTTTTTTATACCCCCCGTGGGAATCGAACCCACAACCCTGGTGTTGCAAACACCATGCTCTACAAACTGAGCTACATCCCCTGCCGGCCATTCCCTCCCCTACCCTAGACGACGCTGGGCCAATTGTGCGCCGCCCCATGGGTCTCCCGGTCGCGGCCGGCTACGACAGAGCCTGGATTTGAACCAGGATCTCTAGTGGCACAGCTAGGACTGCGATGCTGTGCCTTAGACCACTGCGCCACTCGGAGACTATGCACATAGTACTCCAACCACTCACTCACTCCCCTGTCTTGCACACACACTCATGTTTAGTTTAAACATAACAAGGCCCTAAATCCTTGAAACATACACAAATCCCACCCCATCATGCTGTAATCAATCAAGAACATACCAAGGAGACAAAGGCCCAAACTCCATTCAATCCTGGTGCCGCTCCCTTCACGGTGTTTGAAGACAGAGACAAAAGGCCACAAGCTAGTTTCAGTCTCTCATCAGATAAGACAGCCATGGATTTAAGTAAGAGCAAGCAAACTGACCCTAGGGCAGATTCCCTCTCTACTCACCCACACAGTGAAATTAAATGACCCAATACAATTCCTGGCCCAGTAACAAAGAATTCTAACTTTATGGTCGTGATTAACCCAGTTTCATCTCACAGTACACTAAAACTCTACAGTTCATTAATAAAAATTCACCACATTTCTTGGCAATTTCTCGCATGGAATAACCTTCATTTCTCAGAACAAGAATAGACTGACGAGTTTCAGAAGAAAGTTATTTGTTTCTGGCCATTTTGAGCATGTAATCGAACCCACAATTGCTGATGCTCCAGATACTCAACTAGTCTCAAGAAGGCCAGTTTTATTGCTTCTTTAATCAGCACAATAGTTTTCAGCTGTGCTAACATAATTGCAAAAGGGTTTTCTAATGATTAATTAGCCTTTTAAAATGATAAACATGGATTAGCAAACACAACGTGCCATTGGAACACAGGACTGATGGTTGCTGATAATGGGCCTCTGTACGCCTATGTAGATATTTCATTACAAATCAGCCGTTTCCAGCTACAATAGCCATTTACAACATTAACAGTGTCTACACTGTATATCTGATCAATTTGATGTTATTTTAATGGACAAAAAAATTGCTTTCTTTCAAAAACAAGGACATTTCTAAGTGACCCCAACTTTTGAATGGTAATGTACATTAGCAATTTTGTTTTGTCAAAAGAAATATGAATATAATAATAATAAACTGTTACCTGCACCTGTATGCAGACGATACAGTTGTGTACTCTATTGCCCTCCATTCTATCTGAACTACATTGTGCCTTCATTCTTTTGCAGAGAAACCTTTATTGACCTTCAATTATTATTGAATACGTGTCAAACTAAGCATATGTTGTTTTCTAGAGTGCACAAAAATGATTCCAATGATTGAAGTGTGTGACCTAGTATTTGTGTATCTGTATAGATGTTAAGCTGTCTTAAAACAAAACATATTGATGAGTTAGTTAATTAAGATGCTGAATATAAAAAAAGGGGCTTCTTCTATAGAAATAGGTCAGGCCTCTTGCTTAATAGTACAAAGCAGATAAATGTACAAAGAAAAATAATGCAATTCAACTATTGACGGATAGTGACGAAAATAATGACATTGCCAGTAGTCATGTTGTCAGGGCGACGTGTATGCTGTGAGCGAAGTCAAGCGCAGGACACCGAGCTACTGGCAGACAAACTTTACTTGCACAGTAATCAAAATACAAACAAAACCTCCAAACAGGGAGGAACAAAATACGCATACACCCGAACACTGCCGACCTCACGGAAAACAATCACACACAATAACCAATGAGAGACAGGGGGTTATAAAGGGAATACAATGTAACATAATGGGAAACAGGTGAAAACAATCAAGACAAACTAGACAAACACAGAAACATCGATCGGTGGCAGCTAGTACTCCGGGGACGACGAACGCAGAAGCCTGCCCGAGCAAGGAGGAGGAGCAGCCTCGGCTGATTCCATGACAGTACCCCCCCCCTTGACGCGCGGCCCCAGCCGTGCGCCGACCCCAGCCTCGGGGACGGCCAGGAGGACGCGGAGCAGGGCGAGTCGGATGACTCCGGTGGAAGTCCCTCAACATGGAGGGATCTAGGATGTCCCTCCTACTCCACGAGATACTGCAGGCCCCCTATCCGACGCCTCGAATCCAAGATGGAACGGACTGAGTACGCAGGAGCCCCCTCGATGTCCAACAGGGGCGGAGGAGACTCTCGTACCTCACTCTCCTGGAGTGGACCAGCCACCACCGGCCTGAGGAGAGACACATGGAACGAGGTGTTAATGCGGTAATTAATGGGAAGTTGTAACCTATAACATACCTCGTTCAATCTCCTCAGGACTTTAAATGGCCCCACAAACCGCCGACCCAGCTTCCGGCAGGGCAGGCGAAGGGGCAGGTTTCGGGTCGAGAGCCAGACCCGATCTCCCGGTGCTGGGTCCCTAGGAGGGACATCCTAGATCCCTCCATGTTGAGGGACTTCCACCGGAGTCATCCGACTTGCCCTGCTCCGCGTCCTCCTGGCCGTCCCCGAGGCCGGGGTCGGCGCACGGCTGGAGCCGCGAGTCAAGGGGGGGGGGGTACTGTCACGGAATCAGCCGAGGCTGCTCCTCCTCTTTGCTCACTGCGGTGGCGATCGGCTCTCGCCTTTTGCCGCCTGATAGCCCGCTGCAGATGGACATGCGCAGCGTTCCAGGTTTCTTCCGAGCGCCGAAACCACTCGTCCACCGCAGGGGCTTTGATCTGGCTCTGATGCCAAGGTGCCAGTACCGGCTGATATCCCAGCACACACTGAAAAGGCGTAAGGTTAGTGGAGGAGTGGCGGAGTGAGTTTTGGGCTATCTCTGCCCAGGGAATATATCCCGACCACTCTTCCTGCCGGTCCTGGCAATAAGACCTCAGAAACCTACCCACATCCTGGTTCACTCTCTCCACCTGCCCATTACTCTCGGGGTGAAAACCTGAGGTAAGGCTAATCGAGACCCCCAGACGTTCCATAAACGCCCTCCAGACTCTAGAGGTGAACTGTGGACCCCGATCAGACACTATATCCTCAGGCACCCCGTAGTGCCGGAAGACGTGCGTGAACAGGGCGTCAGCAGTTTGTAGGGCAGTAGGGAGACCTGGCATAGGAATGAGACGGCAGGCCTTCGAAAACCGATCCACAACGACCAAGATCGTCGTGTTCCCCTGGGAGGGGGGAAGGTCAGTGACAAAATCCACCGATAGGTGAGACCACGGCCGTTGTAGAACGGGTAGGGGTTGTAACTTCCCTCTGGGCAGGTGTCTAGGCACCTTACACTGGGCGCACACCGAGCAGGAGGAAACATAAACCCTCACGTCCTTAGCTAAAGTGGGCCACCAGTACTTCCCACTAAGGTAGTGCACTGTCCGACCAATACCAGGATGACCAGAGGAGGGTGACATGTGAGCCCAATATATCAATCGATCGCGAACCTCGAGCGGCACGTACTTCCGACCCTCTGGACACTGTGGGGGAGTAGGATCAGTATGTAACGCCCGCTCGATGTCCGCATCAACCTCCCACACCACCGGTGCCACCAGACAAGACTCCGGAAGTATGGGAGTGGGCTCAATGGTCCTCTCCTCTGTGTCATATAGTCGGGACAGGGCGTCTGCCTTAGCGTTCTGTGACCCTGGTCTATAGGTGAGCTTAAATACAAATCGGGAAAAAAACATAGCCCACCTTGCCTGGCGAGGTTTCAGCCTCCTCGCTGCCCGGATGTACTCCAGGTGACGATGGTCAGTCAGAATGAGAAAAGGGTGTTTAGCCCCCTCAAGCCAATGCCTCCACACCTTCAGGGCTTGAACCACAGCTAACAGCTCCCTGTCCCCCACGTCATAATTGCGCTCCGCCGGACTGAGCTTCTTAGAATAGAAAGCACAGGGGTGGAGTTTTGGTGGCATACCCGAGCGCTGAGACAGCACAGCGCCGATCCCAGCCTCGGACGCATCCACCTCAACTTGGAACGCCAAAGAGGGATCCGGATGTGCCAGCACCGGAGCCGAGGTAAACAGGTCCTTCAGATGTATAAACGCCCTGTCCGCCTCAGTCGACCACTGCAGACGCACCGGATCCCCCTTTAGCAGGGAGGTAATGGGAGCTGCTACCTGTCCAAAGCCCCGGATAAACCTCCGGTAGTAATTGGCAAAACCCAAGAACCGCTGCACTTCCTTCACCGTGGTGGGAGTCTGCCAATTACGCACGGCAGAAACGCAGTCAATCTCCATCTCCACCCCTGACGAGGACAACCGATGTCCCATGAAGGAGATGGACTCCTGGAAGAACAGACATTTCTCCGCCTTCGCATACAGGTCATGCTCTAACAGTCTACCAAGCATTCGACGCACCAGGGACACTTGCTCGGCTCGTGTAGCGGAGTATATTAGAATGTCATCAATATACACCACTACACCCTGTCCATGCAAGTCCTGAAAAATCTTGTCCACAAATGATTGGAAGACTGAAGGAGCATTCATTAAACCGTATGGCATGACGAGGTACTCATAGTGACCCGAGGTGGTACTGAATGCTGTCTTCCACTCATCTCCCTCCCTAATGCGCACCAGGTTGTACGCGCTCCTGAGATCCAATTTTGTGAAGAATCGCGCCCCGTGTAATGACTCCGTCATACTAGCAATCTGAGGGAGAGGATAGCTGTATTTGATTGTGATCTGATTGAGACCACGGTAATCAATACATGGGCGTAAACCCCCATCCTTCTTCACAAAAAATAAACTTGAGGACGCAGGGGAAGTGGGCGGCCGTATGTATCCCTGTCTCAGAGATTCGGCGACGTATGTCTCCATAGCCGCCGTCTCCTCCTGAGACAGAGGATACACATGACTACGCGGAAGCGCAGCGCCTACTTTGAGGTCTATCACACAATCCCCCTGTCGATGAGGTGGTAATTGAGTCGCCTTCTTCTTACAGAAGGCGAGTGCCAAATCGGCATATTCTGGTGGAATGTGCATGGTGGGAACTTGGTTCGGGCTTTCAACCGTCGTTGCCCCTACGGAAACACCTACACACCGCCCGAAACACTGATCAGACCATCCCTTGAGAGCCCTCTGTTGCCATGAAATGTTGGGGTCATGAGATGTTAACCAGGGAAGCCCCAACACCATGGGAAACGCAGGAGAATCAATCAAATACAAACGTAGTATCTCCTCATGGCCCTCCTGCGTTTTCATCCTGAGAGGCGCTGTGACTTCCCTAATCAATCCTGACCCCAAAGGGCGGCTATCTAGGGCATGGATGGGGAAGGGCACATCAACTGGTACAATAGGAATCCCTAACTTACTATATAGGTGAATTGGCGATTGATAAAATTCCTTATGCTGGGAGTGAGGAGAAACCTCGGGAAACACAACTTTAATACACATATGCGCAACAGAGAGCTCTGGGTGAGTTGGGTGCCTACTCAACTGGAATGACTCATCAGTGCGCTGCATACTGCCTCGATTCCTAGGAGACCCTCCCCAGCACCGACCAGCAGTGTGTCCTCTGCGGCCACAGTTGGTGCAGGGGACGGCCTCCCTCCTGGTCTCTCTCCTGGTCTCCCTAGCACCAGCACCTCCGAGCTCCATAGGGGTCGGCTCGGAAGTGCTGGGGGATGGAATGGACGGCCCTGAATCCGAACGTCCGCGGGTAGCCAACAGGGTATCCAGGCGAATGGACATGTCCACCAGTTGGTCGAAGCTGAGGTTGGTGTCCCTGCAGGCCAATTCCTGACGCATGTCCTCCCTCAGGCTATATCTGTAGTGGTCGATGAGGGCCCTCTCATTCCATCCCGCGTTGGCAGCCAGCGTCCGGAAGTCCAGCGCGAACTCCTGTGCGCTCCTCCTCCCCTGTCTAAGGTGGAATAGACGCTCACCCGCCGTTTTACCCTCTGGTGAATGATCGAATACTGGCCTGAAGCGGCGGGTGAACTCCATATGGTTGACAGTAGCGGCCTCTATTCCCCCCACTCGGCATTGGCCCACTCCAGCGCCTTGCCGGACAGACAGGAGATGAGGGCGGACACGCTCTCGTATCCCGAGGGCACCGGGTGGATGGTTGCTAGGTAGAGTTCAACCTGGAGCAGGAAACCCTGACACCCGGCCGCTGTGCCATCATAAGCCCTCGGGAGCGAGAGCCGAATCCCACTGGACCCCGGAGGTGAAGCGATGGGCATCCCTAATGGTAGTGGTATCGTTGGAGGAGGCGTAGGCAGACCCCCTCTTTCCCATCGCTCAATAGTGCTCACCACCCGTTCCATGGCAGTGCCGAGAGCCTGGATCATGGCCGCTTGGTGTTCGACGCGTTCCTCCATTGATCCAGCTGGCACCGCCGCTCCTGCTGACTCCATGAGTGGTGTGTGATTCTGTCAGGGTGACGTGTATGCTGTGAGCGAAGTCAAGCGCAGGACACCGAGCTACTGGCAGACGAACTTTACTTGCACATTAATCAAAATACAAACAAAACCTCCAAACAGGGAGGAACAAAATATGCATACACCCGAACACTGCCGACCTCATGGACAACAATCACACACAATAACCAATGAGAGACAGGGGGTTATAAAGGGAATACAATGTAACATAATGGGAAACAGGTGAAAACAATCAAGACAAACTAGACAAACACCGAAACATCGATCTGTGGCAGCTAGTACTTCGGGGACAACGAACGCCGAAGCCTGCCCGAGCAAGGAGGAGGAGCAGCCTCGGCTGATTCCGTGACACATGTTAAGGTTTTCAATGTGTTATTGGTAGAGTTTATGGATTTGCATGTGGCTGTTCATTGTATGATGCCTAAATGGGAAAGAGGATCTGATAATTGGTATTCTTGATCAATTCTTGATTCAAAAAGACAGCACTGTTTTGGGGTTAATTCCACATCTGCTTGCATTGCTTGGTAGTGTATTAGCATGGTATGAGACAACATAAATAATACAATTTAAGTAAAATAAAAACAGTATTATCCTAAATTGAGACGTGAATAAAAATTGTGTTATCACATCAACAACAACAAAATCTTTCAGAATGTACCTGTTTTCAGTATAGAATGACATGTATACAGATTATGTTACTACGTTTTAAGTTTTGTCTTAATGATTGTTCTTTAGTAAATAGGAAACTCAACAGTGTGTTAGTCCGAGAAACATTAACTAGATAGTTGTTTTATGTTTGTGAAACCTTGAAATGTACACAATAAGAAGTGATTTTGTAACAACATTTTTGAATGAGTAATTGTATCAAATATATATCATTGTATGTTTGAATTAGCGCTCATATAAACTGTTTTCATCACTGCCCTGTAAACCCATTCTTGTAAGTTGGAGCTACTGTACATGATTGTCTGGGGCTGCTGTACAGAGAAGTCAGAAGTTTTTTAAATTAATTTTTTATATCACTCACGGTCAGCTCCTCCAAGCTCATGTAGTCTTTTTGGGGGTTTATCCATAAGGCCCGGGTTTGAGCACTTGACAAGACATTGACATTTCTGGGGATGTCTCACCTGTAACATAATAATTATTATTATTATTATTATTAATATTATAATTATAATAATAATGAATATGATTTAAAATAATATATATTTTTTAAAATAATACACATCTGTCAATCAACCAAATGTATTTCTTAAAACCCTTTTTTGCATCAGCAGTTGTCACAAAGTGTTTTACAGATACCCAGTCTACAAACCTAAGAACAATCAATGCATATGCCGAAGCACAGCATCTAGGAAACACCCCTGAGAAGTCATAAACCTAGGCTTAAAATTAGAGAGGAACCATGCTCCAGGGGCTGTGCTGAGTGCACATTTAAGAGTACATGTGCCCCTTGTTGTTATTCAAGATGTTCCAACGTTAGTAGATGACCGGCAGGTTCAGATAATAACCAGGGTGGCTATAGAGTGGGCAAAAGTTCAACACTCGGGAGTCAATGTCATGTCATTTGTCTTCTTCATAGCCTGAGAGAGAGAGAGAGAGAGAGAGAGAGAGAGAGAGAGAGAGAGAGAGAGAGAGAGAGAGAGAGAGAGAGAGAGAGAGAGAGAGAGAGAGAGAGAGAGAGAGAGAGAGAGAGAGAGAGAGAGAGAGAGAGAGAGAGAAATATAACACAATTAAATAATAGATCATCACTCACACACACAGACGGCTACATAGTTGGTCAAAGTTTCTTATCATAGTTTGATCATAGTTTGTCATATTTTCTAATTATAGTTTCTAATCACAGTTTCTAGTCTGAGAGGTTTTGATATAATAAAGAGGGTCAAATAGAACCTTAGAGGGCAGAAGCTATTGTCTACAAACAGTGTGAATAAAAACAATCGCTACTGCACAATGGATAAACAGCCTTCATTTTTTAAAAGCTTACATGTCAATGAAATAATTTATATATATATCAGTCTTAAATAATATATATCTATATACAAACATCACATTAAATATTCAACTCACCTTCAAAAAAGCTCCATGAGGATGAAATTATTCCCAGATTATATTTTAGATGTTCTGTCTTCAGCATGTTCTGGGCTGATGGCTGTTGGAGAGGGGAGGGGAAGTTGAGTGAGCTGGGGCCTTTTATGACCCTTCCTTTGGGAGCCTGTCAGCTTGTGACATGATGAGAGAGTGAGAGAGAGCCTACCTGTAAGATATTTTGTGATATTTTGTGCTACAAACATACTTCTATTTGAAGAGGTTTTTGACCATTCAGGGACCTAATCTCAAACACTCATGAAAACATGAACAAATTATTGTCTACACTAAAGAATGTGATTTGGTCATAAACATGCTTTTTGACAAGTTATATGCATGAAAATAAAGATGCTTAGAAATGTGACATTTTGGAGAGATTTTTGGGCACTATAGTGGCCGCCTAGGCCTTGTTATGGATAAATGTCTACAAAGATAGATTGGTATAAGATATCTGCTCCATTTTTGGGTCCCATGTTGACAAGATGTTGGGGAATCGCTTGAGGGGAATATTGACTAACTGAGCATCTCAGTGTACCGCTCAATAAACACAATATACTTTTTGTTACATTTCAGTCTTCTGTGATGTATTTAAAGTGTCAATAATGAATACATTTAAACTGTTTCTGACATGTTACTGGTGTCTTCTTTTCTAAGCCCCTAACCATGTGTGTGAGGTGTATACTTTTGTTTCACAGTAGATTTGTTTAAGACTACCAAGAAACACTCTGTGTGCCCCTGATTTAGCCCACTGCATTAAAAGGTTATTAAGGGGGTAAAATGAACTGTTTAAGTCATAAGTAGAGGGTACATCTTGAAAAATACAATGACCCTTTATTTTATTTTATTTATTTTTTATTGACTGAGACATTCCCCCGGACATTTCCCCTGGACATCGCCCCGGACATCTCAGGATGCCCCAAACAACTGTTTTCAAACAGTTGTTTGGGGGTACCCTTATCTACATATAGTGACCTATTGTGTACATCCCAGGATGGACAACCTATTGCCCATTTATATATGGATTTGCTGAGAAAGGGTAAAAGTGAAACAGGTTTAAAAAACAGTTGGTTCAAACACACATACAGACACATTCACAGAGACAGAGGTCCAGACACAACTGTTTTTCAGACAGTTGTTTGGGGGACTGAGGGGTAAAGGGTCCCACCAACGAACCAATCATGTTGACTATTAAAATATATGGATCTGATGAGAAGTCTTTTTGAAAGTTTAAAGGTTAGACAGGTAAAAAAATTAAACTTGGTTCAAACATACACACACACACGCACACACACAAACACATCCCACCCAGACCCAATTGGCTCTTGTGTAGAGAGAGAGAGAGATCGGGGAGACAGAGGTCCAGTGGAAGAGATATTTAATTAAAAGGTAAATACACATTTTAAGTCTCTTTATTTTATTCTAAATCTTTAGTACATACATTTAAACATACATATTACTATTATTAAAGTTTTACTATACAATATGAAACTATAACCATGATATTTTTTTCGTTTTTTTTTTACTAAACATTCATATAGATAATCCATATTAATATTATTACACAATATATGTTTATATGTATAATCATTATTTTTGTTGGAAAGACGTTTTTTTTTTTACATGTATTTTGTTCATAGAATAAATGTTTTCAGCTGGGCTGAAAGAGTACCTAATTGTCATACTTGACTACATGACTCAAATACATTACTCAAGTAAAATTGAAAGTCACCCAGTAAAATACTACTTAATTAAAAGTCTAAAAGTATTTGGTTTTAAATATGTGTAAGTATCAAAAGGAAATGTAATTGCTAAAATATACTTAAGTATCAAAAGTAAAAGTATAAATCATTTCAAATTCCTTATAAGCAAACCAGACGGCACAATTTTTGTGTTTTTAAAATGTATGGATAGCTAGGGCCACACTAACACTCAGACATTATTTACAAATGAATCATTTGGGTTTTGTGAGTCCCCAGATCAAAGGCTGTAGATGTGACCAGGGATGTTCTCTTGATAAGTGTGTGAATTGGACCATTTTCCTGTCCTGCTAAGTATTACAAATGTAACGAGTACTTTTCAGTGTCAGGGAAAATACAGTTGAAGTCGGAAGTATACATACACTTAGGTTGGAGTAATTAAAACTCGTTTTTTCAACCACTCCACAAATTTCTTGTTAACAAACTATAGTTTTGGCAAGTCGGTTAGGACATCTACTTTGTGCAGGACTAATTTTTTTTGTAGACCTTCACAAGTCTGGTTCATCCTTGGGAGCAATTTCCAAATGCCTGAAGGTACCACGTTCATCTGTACAAACAATAGTACGCAAGTATAAACACCATGGGACCACGCAGCCATCATACCGCTCAGGAAGGAGACGCGTTCTGTCTCCTAGAGATGAACGTACTTTGGTGCAAAAAGTATAATTGAGGCCTTTCCCAGTCATGAAGAACGAAGCTAGGCCCCTCTTGGTTTTCATTGGCGAAGACTAAACTCAAGTTAGGGGTTATATGTCAGACTCTTTTATACCACTTTGCCCAACATGTTATACCCCAGAAGTTGTAAATAAACCCTTTTTAAGGTGATATAACTTGTATCATTATTATAGAGCTGTGAAACCCATAGCCGAATGGCTTCAGACTGAGCATTTCTCACTGGAAATTGCTGCTGACATTTAACATAGTTTAGGGTTAGGGTATTTAATTCATTTCAGACTCTCCTATGCCACTATTCTCAACATCTTATACCCCATAGAATGTAAATGGCTTCAGAATGAGCATTTCTCACCATTTATTTCCAGCAATCAATTTCCATTTTATAACAGCTAGTGTCGTTTTATTTACAGTAGTGTGTTGACTAATTATTGCTTTCTTCAGTGGAAATACAGAATATGTATAAAAATGCCAAATATATAAAAAGCTAAATCAAGCAGAGATGTACGACTATTTAGCCATGTTAATCATTACGGAAACATGCAAACTACAAACATTTAACCCGTTAAAGATAATGAATACATGACTACTAGATACAAATATTTTATAAAAAATAATTCATACAAAAGTCAAGAGTTGGCTATAACATGAGTACAAACAAAGTGAGTGTGTGTATATGTGTGTACATTTTTGTGTGCGTGTGCATGTGTATTATGGTGTGTATTATAATTTCCAATCATAAAAACGTATCCCCATTCCCCAATCAAATACCTTCATCGATACCAAAAAGCAAAAAACATTTTGTATTTTTTCTCTAATCTGGTAAACCTCATAAAATGTAACATAGCCTTGTATAAAATGCATTATGAAACAAATGGTGTAATGTACATGAAAAAGTGGAGCCTTGTATTAAATGCATTATGAATAAAATTGTGTAGGCCTTTCTGACTACAAGTGCACCAGTATCCCAAAGTATTAAGTGAAAACAAGCATAGAAAACAGTATTGGCAGTAATAAAATAAAAAATAACGTAGGGCTACTATTATAATATATTTACTATTATACTATTATTATTTCTGTGACAACCTGGTTCATTAACAATATTGGGTTGTTAACACGTTTGTTTTTTTATATAAATAAATGTGGGACACAAAACAAAAGGCAGTGTAGAACATCATGCATTGCTTTAATAACTTTCAAAAGATTGTTCTGAAGTTTGCCCCCAAAATATGTATTTTCCTAGGAATTAAGTTGCACAAAAATGTGTGTGTTTTCCTACGAGTCTTTTCACATTGCATACAATGGCACCAGAGGGGATGGCTGCCGTTTTATGGACTCTTAACCAACCGTGGTATTTTGTGTGTTTTTTTGCAATGTTTGTAACTTATTTTGTACATAATGTTGCTGCTACCGTCTCTTATGACCGAAAAGAGCTTCTGGACATCGGAACAGCGATTACTCACCTTGAACTGGACGAATAATTTTTCTTTAATGAGTCGGACGAGAGGGATTTGCCCCAGACACCTGACAGGGCCCTCATCCCCGTCATTCGCAGTAGAAAGAAAAGGAGATATCTCGGAAGGAGATCGGGGAGCATGGTTAGGAGCCTGTGATGAGTGGCTAATCTGCTTTTGCCATCGATACTATTGGCCAATTTACAATCCCTTGATAATAAATTGGAGGAACTACAAGCACGTACATCCTACCAACGGGACATTAAAAACTGTAATATGTTTTACCGAGTCGTGGCTGAACGAAGAATTTAATAAAATACAGCTGGCGGTTATACACTGTATCGGCAGGATAGAACAGCAGCCTCTGGTAAGACAAGGGGTGGCGGTCTATGTATATTTGAAAACTCTACACCACCTTTACTCCACACACAGAGACCCGGACAAAGCTCTCCCTCGCCCTCCATTTGGCAAATCTGACCATAATTCTATCCTCCTGATTCCTGCTTACAAGCAAAAACTAAAGCAGGAAGCACCAGTGACTCGGTCAATAAAAAAGTGGTCAAATGAAGCAGATGCTAAGCTACAGGACTGTTTTACTAGCACAGACTGGAATATGTTCAGGGATTATTTCGATGGCATTGAGGAGTACACCACATCAGTTTTTGGCTTCATCAATAAGTGCATCGATGACATCGTCCCCACAGTGACTGTACGTACATACCCCAACCAGAAGCCATGGATTACAGGCAACATCCGCACTGAGCTAAAGCGTAGAGCTGCCGCTTTCAAGGAGCGGGATTCTAACCCGGAAGTTTATAAGAAATCCAGCTATGCCCTCCGACGAACCATCAAACAGGCAAAGCATCAATACAGGACTAAGATCGAATCGTACTACACCGGCTCGGACGCTAGTCGGATGTGGCAGGGCTTGCAAACTAATACAGACTACAAAGGGAATCACAGCCGCGAGCTGCCCAGTGACACGAGCCTACCAGACCAGCTAAATTACTTCTATGCTCGCTTCGAGGCAAGTAACACTGAAACATGCATGAGAGCATCAGCTGTTCTGGACAACTGTGTGATCACGCTCTCCATAGCCGATGTGAGTAAGACCTTTAAACAGGTCAACATTCACAATGTCTAGATGTCTATAAATTACGTATTTTCAACTTTCATTCAAAACCGAAAATGAACCTGACTTCAACATCTGGAAAATACATATTTTCACCTTTAATTCAGAACCTAAATTGAAACTAACTTCAATGTCTGGAAAAATACGTATTGTAGACGTGTTTTAACGTTATTTTGCTTACTGGGACTATTCTCGTAAGGGGCGGCAATTTGGTTGAATCGCCTAGGGCGGCAGAGTGGCCAGGAAGGATCCGTCACATGAGCACTTTCACTTTCCAAATGTTATTTGAAGTGGCCTTCCGTGCTGGCGGGAGATCTATTTTATATTCGAAAATAACAATAACAACATGTTGTAGGCCTACAGCTGAAAACGTTTTGATTACGTCCATCGTCCAAACTGGAATGTAGGCTATTTTCGTCTCGATTGCTTTTGCGCGTCTATCGTCTGAGTGAATCAATCCGCCCTGGGCCTGTATTGAAACGTAAATAGCCTACAATCATACTTTAATTTATGAATCTATATGTGCAACCCAATATGAACCGGTTCGTTAATTATTAAACTGTTAATAATATTCAATGACCTGGTAAATATAGCATTTTTTTCAACAAAGAAAACTGATTTGAAGAGGTGAACTGCAGTTGCGATCGGCGCCAATGGACCGGTTGGATTTTCTGACAGATAAGCAGTTACTGCAGTTTTTCCACTGTAGTAGGACAGAGATGTCGTGCATGGAGAAACCACACACCTTTCTTAACCAGCTCCGAGACCACCACCTCATTCCGGAGAAAATGCACAAGGTGAGAGCAAATACTCAAAGGTTAAATGTAATCCTATCGGTCACAATACCGAAAAAAAAACTTGGGTAGGCCTACTTTACATGCTTTAAATAAGGTAAAGTTGTAATTAACAAATAAGTAATATATTATGCATTATTAAGGTGAAGTATGATTCAGAGAAGTTTCATTAAATTTCTCAAAATGGTCACAAGACAAGGATAAATCTCGAAGGTGTAGACCTACTTTTACACCAGAAGTCTGTATTCAACAGCTTAAAAAACACTTTTTTTGTTGAAATGTTTTCATATTTACATTTTTAATATTTTGTTTAATGTTTAAAGGGTCTAGTTTACATAGGCTGTGTGCCTTAATTTTCAACACATTTACTTTAAAGGGGTCATCATGAATTTGACTGTAATTTATAGTCAGCTCTGTGGCAAGTAAAATTCAGTATTTAATATTAAAGTACACCTACTGTAATATAAATACAGTATCATAGCAAGTACTGTGTAATGACACAGTACAATACTGTAAACATTACTGTATTAGGCCTATACTGTAAAAAAAAAAAAAGTAAATGCTACCATCATCAACATGAATGAATGATTGGCTGAATGAATTGAGGTGAGGTCCTAAACCTAGCATAAAAGTGCATCCTTGTAGCTGTGTGGGCTAATATAGTCAAAATGTTTGCCTTCAGGTAAATTGAGCCAAAGGAAATTGGGTAAGTTGAGCCAATGGCAAATTGAGCAAATTGAAGTGTTTCCTTCCCAGGCGTAATGCAAGGCATTATTGCTGGGATATAAGGAAACAACAGGGCCTGTCCTATGTAAAAAGTGTTTGTTTTTAAGAAGTGTTTGTTAGGTGTTAAGCCTGTGTTAAAAGATGCTTAAAATTATTAAAAGACAAAAAGTTATTGGGATTGTGTTGAATTGTGTTTGGGAAATAAAGATAAACATGGTTTTAAAAAGGTAGTGGCAATATTTCATTCAGTACAGACATTTTTAGGCGGCTTAACTTACCCTGTCCCGCAGCTCATCTTACCTCATAAGTTGTGCCAAGAGACCGCTTTTTTGGGACTAATTATGTTTCAAAATTGTCATGTTTACATGAATTCTGATTATTTCCGGGGATACACAACATCATGTGAAATATATGTAGATATCTTTGTTAGAAAGAACACTATATTTCCCTTGACGGAGTGATGCTGAATGTAAAAAATGGGTCAACTTACCCCACTCTCCTCTAAAGTGTTTACATTTCACAGCATATTCATTCATATTTTGTGTTTTATAGTGATGTTACGTTTGATATCGGAGCTCCGAGGCATGCGTCAAAATCGCTAAGCAGCTAACTTCGAAGCAGTGTGCTGATGCGTGTATCACTTTATCAGAAGTATGTAATCAATGACGTCCAAAGCTTCATTTGATCACGTGCATTTTCAAACCGTGTGTTACAAAATGTGAAATCCTACTAATTTCTCTTTGGTTCCGGTGCTTTCTTCGATTCCAAGCTGCTTTCAAATACTGACCTGTATTGGACACGTACTTACAAATATAGTTCGAATTTTGTACAAAAAGTTTCATCTGAACGGTAGCTTAGCTGGTAGAGTAGAGAACATTCCGGGACGTGAGGGTATGAGGTAGAATCCTGTTGAAGGCACACTATTTAGACAATTGTTTTATGTGAAAGAACACTTTCTGCACTGTTCAAATAATTTGTTATATTTAGTATAGTATAAGCTTCTGTCTTAAGCATCCTAAATAATGCCATAGATTCAGATTTAGAAAAACAGTAAACTTGAAGGCAAAAAAGGGAAGCTTGATGTAAGATGCAAAGCTGGTATTCCAACTGATTATAGCCTACTGAAGCCAACAACTTACTGCTGCGCCACAGAGTTTTGATGAAAACAGTGGAGAAAAACGACATCTATCGGATAATCATTCGCTGCTATTTATTGCTAACCAGCAGATGTCACTAATGTGCATTGTGAACAGATAATGAAGCTCAGTTTTTTGGCACATTTTGGTGAAAGCGCTGAAGCCTTCATTAAGCATCGGTTTCCCATCACTAGAGTTTTATATCACTTGCACTTCTAGAGACCTTAAGAAAGGCTTCCAAATTAGCAGCAACTACAGGGAAAAACACACCAAAAGGACATGGCAAATGCCTTTTGCTCAACCATTTAAGGTTTAAGATTAGCTGCCACTCCAATCTGTCCCCTATACATTTTTAATTGATGGGGCACTATAACCACATACAAGTTAAATTGGTAAAGCATTCTCAATCACGGGTGCAACAAATATAGCCTCTTACAAGGCACGCCTCAAAATATGTTAACGTTACAGAAACAACAATACCATGGACCCACTATTGGTCAAAATATTTTCTGTGGGGTGGAATTACAGCACCATTAAATATACAGCAACTCTACTAAAATGCACCATTTATAGTATGCTGCAGTAAAATGTAAAAAAAATTTTTTTTTACTGTTGATAATACCTCAAATTACCGTATAAATTACAGTTTTGTTTTATGTGAAAGAACACTTTCTGCACTGTTCAAATAATTTGTTATATTTAGTATAGTATAAGCTTCTGTCTTAAGCATCCTAAATAATGCCATATATTCAGATTTTGAAAAACAGTAAACTTGAAGGCAAAAAAGGGAAGCTTGATGTAAGATGCAAAGCTGGTATTCCAACTGATTATAGGCTACTGAAGCCAACAACTTACTGCTGCGCCACAGAGTTTTGATGAAAACAGTGGAGAAAAACAACATCTATCTGATAATCATTCGCTGCTATTTATTGCTAACCAGCAGATGTAACTAATGTGCATTGTGAACAGATAATGAAGCTCAGTTTTTTGGCACATTTTGGTGAAAGCGCTGAAGCCTTCATTAAGCATCGGTTTCCCATCACTAGAGTTTTATATCACTTGCACTTCTAGAGACCTTAAGAAAGGCTTCCAAATTAGCAGCAACTACAGGGAAAAACACACCAAAAGGACATGGCAAATGCCTTTTGCTCAACCCTTTAAGGTTTAAGATTAGCTGCCACTCCAATCTGTCCCCTATACATTTTTAATTGATGGGGCACTATAACCACATACAAGTTAAATTGGTAAAGCATTCTCAATCACGGGTGCAACAAATATAGCCTCTTACAAGGCATGCCTCAAAATATGTTAACGTTACAGAAACAACAATACCATGGACCCACTATTGGTCAAAATATTTTCTGTGGGGTGGAATTACAGCACCATTAAATATACAGCAATTCTACTAAAATGCATCATTTATAGTATGCTGCAGTAAAATGTAAAAGTTTTTTTTTTACTGTTGATAATACCTCAAATTACCGTATAAATTACAGTTTTCCATTACAGTGTTGAATCCATGATGCTCGTTGTGTTGGGTTATGGATATACTTGATCATCAAGATTATCTTACAGATGATTTTACCATTATCCATTAGCCTTTACATATGTTTAAATCAGTGATGTTGACTGTAAAATGTTGGCCATGTATAGACCCATATACTGAATTAATGTAATAACTGATCAAAAATGTAATGTCAATAGGTTTGTTTAGGTTTGTAGACCTTTTGTGAGTTTTGCTGAATAGTCACAAGGGCACCTGGATTATCAGAGTAGTGGGACATAGCCACAGGTGTAAACCTGGTTCGTATGGGTATTTGTGCTGAGATATGCAGGTGTAGATCCGGTTTATATTAGTATTGGGACTCGTAAAAAGTGTAGACCCAGTTTGTAGGAGTACTGGCGCTGAGGTGCAGGGCTGTAGCCAGGGTCTGAGTTTTAGACATTTTAAGAAAGTTGACGCTCATTTACTGCATTTCTATACAATTTAAAAACTCTAAAATGCTATTTGGAGAACAGCAAAAACAAGCAAAAAAAAACAACAACCATTATCACATTGGTTGCTGTAGCTTCAGTCACCTCAGTCGATCTACAAACACATAGCCTATTGGCTATACAATTAGCCGCTACACATTAACTCACATTAACTCAGCACCAGGATTAAAACTATAATTGAATATGTACAGAGGGATCTGTTAGCAGAAAAATTATTTTATTAACAAAAGGTAAATACGTTTGCTTAACATAACTTTTTTGTTGTTGCAGTTTTACAGCTAATTTCCTGCAATTCTACACATTTTGCCATGTGGTGGGGAGAAGTTTTTGCAGTTTTAAAAGCAAATTAAGTGACATTGGCTAATTGAGTGACTGTCAGCGAGTGACATAACGAGGAAAACTGCTGATGCACAACCAAGTTTCGAAATTGCAACTTGTGTATTCACAGAGAAAATCACAGAGGTCCGGACCTCGGTGTCCTTATATGTAGCTACGGCCTTGCTGTGCAGGGGTAGACCTGGTTTACAGTTTGAGTAATCAGGCTTTGGCACATTTAGACCTGGCTTAGTTGACTAATTGGGATCAAGCACAGGTGCAGACTTTGTAGGTATGTAAATTGGAGCTGAAGTACAGGTGTAGACCTGGTTTGTATTAATATTGGGGCTGAAATGCAGAAGTATACCTATTTTTATGGCAATTGGGTCTGACATGTAACATTATTGACAAAAATCTGTATTGGGTTAGATGTGCAGGTGTACACCTGGTCTGTAAGAATATCGGGGCTGAAGTACAAGTGTTGACCTGGTTTGTATGAGTGTTTAGGCTTGGGCACTGGGGTAGACCTGTTTTATATGCATATGCCCATGGACTTACCTGGTTTATATGTTTAATGGGGTGTAGGGATACACAAGGCTCATACAGGTAATTGGTCTATTGCCCATTCAAATCCTTTCTGGCAACAAGTTTGTGGTAGGAAAAAAAGTGAATGGGGCTAGAGCACATGTGTTATACCACTGTACTATGGGTTTATCTATGAAATGATAAGCGTATACAGGTCAAAGGTCATAGGACTAACATATGCAAATAACAGGTTTGGGGTGTGCAGCGAATAGCTTGATATACAGGTAACTGAAAAAATAAAGGAAACACTTAAAACGAGAGTTCTGGTGGCTCTGTTATGGTGTGGGGTGCATTTTCCTGGCACGGTTTAGATTTACTCAATACCTTAGAGGGCAAGGTAAACACCAAGAAATACACAGCCATTCTGAGTGATCACCTTCAATCTATGATGAATAATTTCTATCCTGATGGGAGTGGTCTCTTCCAGGATGACAATGACACAATCCACAGGGCACGAGTGATCACTGAATGGTTTGATGAGCACGAAAATGATGTTTACCATATGCCATGGCCGTCTCAGTCACCAGATCTCAACCAAGTTTAACACTTTAACACAGATTCTGGAACGGTGCCTGAGACTGCGTATTCCACCAGCATCAACAAAACACCAAATGATGGAATTTCTCGTGGAAGAATGGTGTCGCATCCCTCCAATAGATAGCCATACACTTGTAAAATCTATGCCAAGGCACACTGAAGCTGTTCTGACGACTTGTGGCGGCCTAACGCCCTATTAAGACACATTATATTGTTGTTTCCTTTATTTTGGCAGTTACCTTCAGGTTACTGTTGGTGACTTGGGGAATACAGGCCTAGGTAAAGTGGGTAACAGGGCTGAGATAGGCAAGTAACAGGGATGTGTATTGGCAAAGGAACTGGGGTCTATGATTAGCAAATAGGGCATTTAGGGCTAAGATATGGGTGCATCGGTACTTGATTGTATCAATATTAGGGTATTAGTATGTGGGTGTTAGGGTTAGGGCATGGGTTAACAGGGCTGGAGTACAATGCCAAGCGTCCCGTCTGGAGGATTCCTGGCACCGTCCCTACAGTGAAGCATGGTGGTGGCAGCATCATGCTGTGAGGATGTTTTTCAGCGGCAGGGACTGTGAGACTAGTCAGGATCAAGGAAAAGATGAACGGAGCAAAGTACAGAGAGATCCTTGATGAAAACCTGCTCCAGAGCTCAGACTGGGGCGAAGGTTCACCTTTCAACAGGACAACGACCCTAAGCAAACAGCCAAAACAACGCAGGAGTGGCTTCGGGACAAGTTTCTGAATGTCCTTGAGTGGCCCAGCCAGAGCCCGGACATGATCCCGATCTAACGTCTCTGAAGAGACCTGAAAATAGCTGACAGATCTTGAGAGGATCTGCAGAGAAGAATGGGAGAAACTCCCCAAATACAGGTGTGGCAAGCTTGTAGCGTCATACCCAAGAAGACTCAAGGCTGTCTGAACCGGACCAAATCTGAACCAATCATAGACATCTATGTTTCACAAGTTTGGACAGCACAGTACAGTACAGCACAGCATAGCAGAGTACAGTACATTACAGTACAGCACAGTAAAGAAAAGTTGACTATAGTACAGTACAGTAGAGTACAGTACAATACAGTAGAGCACAGTACAGTAAATAAAAGTAAGTATAGTTCAGTACATTAGAGTACAGCACAGTAGAGTATAGTTCAGTATAATGTACTGTATTGTTTAATACTTTCCTCTAATGTACTCTACTGTACTGTACTCTACTGAATTAACTCTACTGTACTCTACTGATTTAAATTCTACTGTACACCTTACTGTACTGTACTGTAGTACTTTACTCAACCGAATAAAACCCTGATTTAACCCTGTAATAAAACAAATTGTAGTCTACAGAAGTTAATTGGTAAAATTCTTCCTCCTATTTTGCAAGTAAAGGTGCCTGGACAAACCTTTTGGGTTACCACACCAGCGGAACCTTTCCGGTTGAAAAAGGTTCCTCGAGTCTGAAAAGGGTCCTCGAGGTTCTTCGAGGAACCTCTGTGTAAAGGTCAATGATGTAAATAAACCCTGGACAGTGGGTGCTGCATTGAAGCCACCGCGCAGCCATCTTGGTACTCCTCCGTTGTAAAAAATATTTGCATTTATTCATGTCTACATTAATTTTTGACAAGTTTATTGTATGACAGACACCTTAATGCATACTTTTAAATTATATTATGTGAGCTAAACATAAAATAAATAATTAAAATATAAAAACACAAACTATATTGTACTAATGTTACTGTCCCCACTACAACAACAGAAAATACTTAAATACATGTCATTTTGTCCTTGAAACATTGAATTGAAATACTGTATTACTGTATAATAATTAGATTCATTCCTCTGGAGGACTGCTGTAAATCTCTCTCGGACCAGGTGACTTTTATCAACATATTCGGCTCTATTTATGCTCAGATTCGAAAATGCTAATTAGCATCAAAGTAGACATCATGCAAGACTACAAATCGCTGCAAGCTCCTGCACGTCATCTCTAGCTGACACCTTTGCTAACTGGTATTGTGTCAATTTAAAACTTGCACAAAACATTTCACAGAATTGTCCATTTAAAGAAATGTAGCTAATTTATTCATTACTACATTTAGCTAACATTAGATAGTTGATCCAGAGATTCTTACCTTTGCCTCGATTCGGCAGTCTCGTCCAGATCATCATGGCATTTGTACTTCTTTATGATAACGACATTAGCATATAATTAGCATTTCATTTTTGGAGGGTAAATGCAGGTGAATATATTGATAAAAGTCACCTTGTCCTAGAGAGATTTATACGGTTATCAAAACGTCACTCCAGGGTAAGCCTACATGAAACACAGCCCTTATTTTAAGTGTTTCAAAAAAAGAAAGATGGGAAAAATGAACGATTGTAACCATTTCCCTGTTTGACCGCTAGAGGTTCCTTGAGGATCTCCAGGGTTCATCGGGTCAACACTAATTCTAAGAGTGTACTGTGTACACTAAGACCAGTCACTGTCCTATTACTAGCTGGGTACAAATAACAGGTTATGGAATGTTATTGTAAGAGTGAAAATTGGAGTTGATGATCATTGATTAGTACTGCCTGACGTGTGTCCATAAATTCCTGTCTGTCACATGAACTGATTGGGATGGTAGTTGCTTCTAGAGAATCAAGTCTATCACTCCAGCCACAATTTGACAACCCCCACAAATTGGACCATGGTTTTATATTTGACCTCTCCTGCAGAATCTGATTCGGATGAAGAGTAAGGAGCTGAGGGAGAAGGGTGTGTACCAGGTGTTGGACTGGGTGGAGGCAGAGAGGCCCGACAGCATCAAGTTGTTCTGGAACTGTGTGTTCAGGGACCACCTCCTGCAGAAATACCCCACGTTACGCCTGCTACAAAACCGCCTGCTGAACGGTCAGTTCTGGAGCATTCACTCTTATTATTGTATTATAATGGCATTCGTTTGTATAAGTTAATATCGGTATATAATTCTAACTCCTAGTGTAATATAAATGTAGTCACAATGGTGGATACTTTGAAGTTGAGGTACAAAGCCCTGTCGAATTTGTATTTATTATAATTCTTTATTAGGTGTACATGAATTAGGTTGCGTGGTTTGCTCAATTTAGCCTCCAATCCCTTGTAGGATCGTTTACATTCTATGAGAAACTGCCAGAGAAGGTGGAGAAGGAAGAGGTGGAGGATAAGAAGAAGAAGGCTTCAGTGGAAGGAGAAGAGGAGGAGGAGGAGGAGGAGGAGAAGAAGACAGGAAGGAGAAAGAGGAAACAGAAAAAGAGAAGTGGGAGTATGGAGGAGGAGCAGCCCAGCACGTCCACCCAGTCCACCCCCAGTCAGAAGAGGAAAGTCCAGAGGCCCAAATACTGTGAGTCCCAGGCTTCATGTTCCCTGGGGGAAAGAGGAGGCCTTGAGTCGGAAAGTCTAAAGTACCTGTAAATAACTGTCAAATAGGAAAGATAGGGTCAGGAAAGATGGCAGACTGAACACAGCAGTGCAGATCACCTCAAGATAAAAACGTAATATTCAATATCTGTAAGTTAGACTAAATATTAGCACTTCACATACTGGTGGGTAATAACCTTCAATCTGGAAAAAAAAGACAAAACAAATCATAAGGCTAGAGAAATGTATTGACAAATATTACGAAAACAAGCAACACCCAAATATGACGGAGAGTAAACATTTTACATTTTTACATTTTAGTCATTTAGCAGACGCTCTTATCCAGAGCGACTTACAGTTTTAGTGAGTGCATACATTTTTCATACTGGCCCCCCGTGGGAATCGAACCCACAACCCTGGCGTTGCAAGCTCCATGCTCTACCAACTGAGCTACAGTTGGAGAACCAATCCCCATAAGGAAACGCGACTCCTCGATGGACACAGACGACTTAAGCTTTTCACCACCGGGAATGGTAAGGGTGGAAACCGATCTGTTTAAATGGATAAATGACAAACTGGGCATACTTGAATTAGTCAGTAAAGATATAAAGGAGTTGAAGGCGAGCCTTGAGATGAGTGACGAAAAAGCTGCGACAATAGAGAAAGAAACTAAAAAGCTAAAAGGGACAGTCAATAAGATTGAAACGGACGGTAATGAACTTAAAAAGGAGAACATTTTTCTGAGAGAAGCCTTACTTGACATACAGACTAGCTCTATGAGAGAAAATCTGGTACTTACTGGTATCCAAGAGAAAGAAGGAGATGTTCCTGAGGGTGTAGTGAGGTACTTCCTCCTTACAGCACTTCAGATTCCACGTGAAGCTGTCGACAAAATCCAACTCGAACGTGTACACCGTTTCGGACAGAGGGGACAGAGATATGAGCGCCCAATCGTTGCCAAATGTGCGTTTAAAAAATAAAATAATAATGGTTAAAAGCCTGGGTGAAAGACTTGCTGGCACGAAAATAGGCATGAATTATCATTTCCCGAAGGAAATTGTAGAACGGCGCAAAGTTCTGTACCCAGTCTTCAAAGATAATAGATTAAAGGGGAAACGTGTAGCACTCGTAGTCGATAAACTGTATATTGATAACCAAATGTTCAGAGACACAATGGCTATTCTGTTCTAATAGAGGAGTGGAATAATGGAACAGCCAATACTAGCCATGGTAGGGATTGTAATAATAAAACACATTTATAGTATTTTATAAAGGGATAAGACGGCAATACAAGAAAAGATAACTAGCGAAATAATACATCTTCAGATATAACTCATTAGAACACAAAATTACTCAATCAACATAGTGGAGATAAAAACATAGCAAACAGAAGACATAGAAGGCACAGTATGTGGGTATGTGTGGATGTATTGTGGTGGAATGTGTGGTGTGCGTTTTTGTGTTTGGAAAAGTGTGGCGTTAAGTGAGTGAAAGGAAATGGTTGCATATCCCAGAACCAATGTGTGTCTGTGAGCAGGGGTTGTGAGAGAGAGCTTTCAATTTTGTGCAGATGAAGGATATACAGTACCAGTCAAAAGTTTGGACACACCTACTCAATCATTTTTCATATTGTAGAATAATAGTGACGACATCAAAACTATGAAAAAACACACATGGAATCAAATCAAATCAAATCGAATTCAATTTTATTGGCCACATGCGCCGAATACAACAGGTGCAGACATTACAGTGAAATGCAGTGCAAATAGTCTGGGTAGCCATTATTAGCTGTTCAGGAGTCTTATGGCTTGGGGGTAGAAGCTGTTGAGAAGTCTTTTGGACCTAGACTTGGCACTCCGGTACCGCTTGCCATGCGGTAGCAGAGAGAACAGTCTATGACTAGGGTGGCTGGAGTCTTTGATAATTTTGAGGGCCTTCCTCTGACACCGCCTGGTATAGAGGTCCTGGATGGCAGGAAGCTTGGCCCCAGTGATGTACTGGGCCGTACGCACTACCCTTTGTAGTGCCTTGCAGTCGGAGGCCAAGCAGTTGCCATACCAGGCGGTGATGCAACCAGTCAGGATGCTCTCGATGGTGCAGCTGTAGAACTTTTTGAGGATCTGAGGACCCATGCCAAATCTTTTCAGTCTCCTGAGGGGGAATAGGCTTTGTTGTGCCCTCTTCACGACTGTCTTGGTGTGTTTGGACCATGATAGTTTGTTGGTGATGTGGACACCAAGGAACTTGAAGCTCTCAACCTGTTCCACTACAGCCCCGTCGATGAGAATGGGGGCGTGCTCAGTCCTCTTTTTTTTCCTGTAGTCCACAATCATCTCCTTTGTCTTGGTCACGTTGAGGGAGAGGTTGTTATCCTGGCACCACACGGCCAGGTCTCTGACTGTCAGCGGGTGCTGTAGGTGGGTGTGGTGCAGGAATCAGGCGCAGGACGCAGAAACTTAGTCCAAAAGACTTTAGTGAACAATCACTCATAACACGAGCCAAAAAGCCCGGAGGCGAGAAAGTACGCACACAGGCGTAAAACAAAATGCGCACTAACATGTGCGAGAACCCTCCCAAACAGAGGAGGAAAACAACTAAGCACAGACAACCAACAGAAGCGCAATCACACACAACACATGACAAACACAACGAGAACTTATAGGACAACTAATGAACGCTAAACGATAACAGGTGTACCACATCTAGACCAAACCAAACGAACATCGAAACATACAACGGTGGCAGCTAGTACTCCGGAGACGACGACCGCCGAAGCCTGCCCGAGCAAGGAAGAGAGGCAGCCTCGGCCGAAACCGTGACAGTACCCCCCCTTGACGCGCGGCTCCAGCCGTGCGCCGACCCCGGCCTCGGGGACGACCAGGAGGACGCGGAGCAGGGCGCGTCGGGTGACTACGGTGGAATTCTGTCAGGAGAGACGGGTTCAAAATGTCTCTCCTCGGCACCCAGCACCGTTCCTCCGGGCCGTACCCCTCCCACTCCACGAGATATTGGAGATCCCCCATCCGACGTCTCGAATCCAAGATGGACCGCACGGTGTACGCCGGTGCCCCCTCGATGTCCAATGGGGCGGAGGAGTCTCTCTGATCTCATCTTCCTGGAGTGGACCAGCTACCACCGGCCTGAGAAGAGACACATGGAACGAGGGGTTAATACGATAATCACTAGGCAGTTGTAATCTGTAACACACCTCGTTCAATCTTCTCAGGACTTTGAATGGCCCCACAAACCGCCGACCCAGCTTCCGGCAGGGCAGGCGGAGGGGCAGGTTTCTGGTAGAGAGCCAGACTCGATCACCAGGTGCGTACACCGGCCCCTCACTGCGGTGGAGATCGGCGCTCGCCTTCTGACGATGGAGGGCCCGCTGCAGGTGGACGTGTGCAGCGTTCCACGTCTCCTCCGAGCGCCGCACCCACTCATCCACCGCAGGAGCCTCGATCTGGCTCTGCTGCCATGGTGCCAGAACCGGCTGGTAACCTAACACACATTGGAAAGGGGTTAGGTTAGTTGAGGAGTGGCGTAGGGAATTCTGGGCCATTTCTGCCCTGGGAACGTACCGTGCCCACTCCTCCGGCCGGCCCTGGCAGTAAGATCTAAGAAACCTACCCACATCCTGGTTCACACGTTCCACCTGCCCATTACTCTCAGGATGGTAACCCGAGGTAAGGCTCACCGAGACCCCCAAACGCTCCATAAATGCTCTCCAGACTCTGGAGGTGAACTGGGGACCTCGATCAGACACAATATCCTCGGGTACCCCGTAGTGCCGGAAAACGTGGGTGAATAGAGCTTCGGCGGTCTGTAGGGCAGTAGGAAGGCCCGGCATAGGGAGCAAACGACAGGCCTTAGAGAACCGGTCCACAACGACCAGTATAGTAGTATTCCCCTGCGAGGGGGAAGGTCAGTGACGAAGTCCACCGAGAGGTGAGACCATGGTCGTTGTGGAACGGGCAGGGGTTGTAACTTACCCCTAGGCAGATGTCTAGGCGCCTTACACTGGGCGCACACCGAGCAGGAGGAGACATAAACCCTCACATCCCTGGCTAACGTGGGCCACCAGTACTTAGCACTCAGGCAGTGCACTGTCCGGCCAATACCAGGATGTCCAGAGGAGGGTGACGTGTGAGCCCAATAGATCAATCGATCCCGAACCTCGAGCGGGACGTACGCCCGACCCTCCGGGCATTGAGGAGGACTAGGGTCGGTGCGCAACGCCCGCTCGATTTCAGCATCGACCTCCCACACTACCGGTGCCACCAGACAAGACTCCGGCAGTATGGGAGTGGGCTCCACGGACCTCTCCTCTGTGTCATACCGCCGAGACAGTGCGTCTGCCTTACCGTTCTGTGACCCAGGGATGTACGTGATCTTAAATACGAACCGGGCCAAAACATGTTCCACCGTGCCTGGCGAGGGTTCAGTCTCCTAGCTGCCCGGATGTACTCCAGGTTACGGTGGTCAGTCAAAATGAGAAAAGGGTGTTGAGCCCCCTCAAGCCAATGCCTCCACACCTTTAGGGCCTGTACCACGGCTAACAGTTCCCTGTCCCCTACGTCATAATTTCGCTCCGCCGGACTGAGCTTTTTGGAATAAAAGGCACAGGGGCGGAGTTTAGGTGGCGTGCCGGACCGTTGCGAAAGCACGGCCCCTATACCGGCCTCTGACGCGTCCACCTCTACCTGAAATGGTAAAGCGGGATCCGGATGCGCCAGCACCGGAGCCGAAGTAAACAGGTCCTTCAGTCTCCCAAAAGCCCTGTCCGCCTCGGCTGACCACTGCAAACGCACCGGACCCCCCTTCAAATGAGACGTTATGGGAGCTGCCACCTGTCCAAAACCCCGGATAAACCTCCGGTAGTAATTTGCAAACCCCAAAAACTGCTGCACCTCTTTAACAGTGGTTGGAGTCTGCCAATTACGCACGGCTGACACCCGGTCAACCTCCATCTTCACCCCTGACGCAGACAACTGATAACCCAAAAAGGAGATCGACTCCTGGAAAAACAGACATTTCTCTGCCTTGACATACAGGTCGTGCTCCAACAGCCTCCTCAACACTCGGCGCACCAGGGCCACATGCTCGACTCGGGTAGACGAGTACACAAGAATGTCATCTATGTACACGACCACCCCCTGCCCCTGCATGTCCCTGAAGATCTCATCCACAAATGATTGGAAAACTGAAGGAGCGTTCATCAACCCGTATGGCATGACAAGATACTCGTAATGACCCGAGGTGGTACTAAACGCTGTCTTCCATTCATCGCCCTCCCTAATGCGTACCAAATCAAATCAAATCAAATCAAATTTTATTGGTCACATGCGCAGAATACAACAGGTGCAGACATTACAGTGAAATGCTTACTTACAGCCCTTAACCAACAGTGCATTTATTTTAAACAAAAAAAGTAAGAATAAAACAACAACAAAAAAAGTGTTGAGAAAAAAAGAGCAGAAGTAAAATAAAGTGACAGTAGGGAGGCTATATATACAGTAAAATAAAGTGACAGTAGGGAGGCTATATATACAGGGGGGTACCGTTGCAGAGTCAATGTGCGGGGGCACCGGCTAGTTGAGGTAGTTGAGGTAATATGTACGAAGTTGTAAGCGCTCCTGAGATCTAATTTTGTGAAAAAAACGCGCCCCGTGCAATGACTCCGTCATGGTCGCAATCAGAGGAAGTGGATAACTGTACTTCACCGTGATCTGATTGAGACTACGGTAATCAATGCACGGGCGTAACCCTCCATCCTTCTTCTTCACAAAAAAGAAACTCGAGGACGCAGGGGAAGTGGATGGCCGTATGTATCCTTGTCTCAGAGATTCGTCTATGTAAGTCTCCATAGCTCTCTTCTCCTCTTGAGACAGAGGATACACATGGCTCCGTGGGAGCGCAGCTCCTGCCTGGAGGTCTATCGCACAATCTCCCTGCCTATGAGGAGGTAACTGCGTCGCCCTCGACTTACTGAACACAATAGCCAAATCCTCATACTCGGGGGGAATGTGCAAAGCGGGCACCTGGTTTGGACTCTCCACCGAGGTAGCCCCCACGGAAACACCTAAACATCGCCCCACACACTGGGCAGACCACTCCATCAGAGCCCTCTCCTGCCACGAAATAGACGGATTATGGATACTCAACCAGGGCATTCCCAGCACCACCGGATACGCAGGAGAGTCGATCAGATATAGCTGGATAATCTCCTCATGACCCCCCTGCGTACACATCCTAAGTGGTGCTGTGACTTCCCTGATCAAGCCCGATCCCAACGGACGGCTATCTAGGGCATGAACGGGGAATGGGACGTCAACAGGAAGAAGGGGAATCCCTAATTCTAAACAAAATTTACTATCAACAAAATTCCCAGCCGCGCCTGAATCTACTAGCGCCTTATGCTGGGAATGAGGTGCAACCTGTGGAAATCGCACAGGTATACAGAAGTGCGCAACAGAGAGCTCTGGGTAAGTGGGGCGCCTACTCACCTGGAAGGACTCCCCAGTGCGGAGCCTGTCGTCTACTCCCCTAGGAGACCCTCCCCAGCACCTAGCCGCGGTGTGTCCTCCACGGCCACAGTTGGTGCAGGGGCGGCCCCCTCGTGCTCCGACCCCTCCTCTCTCTAGCGCCAGCACCCCGAGCTCCATAGGGCTCGGCTCGGAGGTGCTGGAGGATGGAATGGATGGACCCCCCTCGGAACGTCCGCGGGTAGCCAGCAGGGTGTCCAGCCTGATGGACATGTCCACTAACTGATCGAAAGTGAGGCTGGTATCCCTGCAGGCCAGCTCCCGACGGACGTCCTCTCGTAGACTACAGCGGTAGTGATCGATGAGGGCCCGCTCATTCCACCCTGCATCCGCCGCTAGAGTTCGGAATTCTAAAGCGAACTCCTGGGCGCTCCTCCTCCCCTGCCGGAGGTAGAACAGACGCTCCCCCACCGCTTTCCCCTCAGGTGGATGGTCAAACACAGCCCTGAAGCGGCGGGAGAACTCAGAGTAGGTGATAGTGGAGGCGTCTATTCTCCTCCACTCGGCGTTGGCCCATTCCAAAGCCTTGCCGGTAAGACAGGAGATGAGGGCGGACACGCTCTCGTGTCCCGAGGGCGCCGGGTGTACGGTGGCCAGGTATAGTTCCACCTGCAGATGGAAGCCCTGACACCCGGCAGCGGTCCCATCATAGGCCCTCGGGAGCGAGAGCCGAATTCCCCTGGGTTCCGGAGCTTGAATGGGCTGACTGGCCGATGGTGATGGCACGGGAGGTGGAGTTGTGGGTGTCCCTCTGGTCTCCCAGCGTTGAATGGTGTTAATCACGTCCTGAAGGGCGGTCCCGATACGAAGGATCTGATCGTTCTGCTCACGGACCCTATCCTCCAGAGACTCAGGTGCTGCTGCGGCTCCTGCTGATTCCATCCTTAAGGTGTGTGATTCTGTCAGCGGGTGCTGTAGGTGGGTGTGGTGCAGGAATCAGGCGCAGGACGCAGAAACTTAGTCCAAAAGACTTTAGTGAACAATCACTCATAACACAAGCCAAAAAGCCCGGAGGCGAGAAAGTACGCACACAGGCGTAAAACAAAATGCACACTAACATGTGCGAGAACCCTCCCAAACAGAGGAGGAAAACAACGAAGCACAGACAACCAACAGAAGCGCAATCACACACAACACATGACAAACACAACGAGAACTTATAGGACAACTAATGAACGCTAAACGATAACAGGTGTACCACATCTAGACCAAACCAAACGAACATCGAAACATACAACGGTGGCAGCTAGTACTCCGGAGACGACGACCGCCGAAGCCTGCCCGAGCAAGGAAGAGAGGCAGCTTCGGCCGAAACCGTGACACTGACCTCCTCCCTATAGGCTGTCTCATCGTTGTCGGTGATCAGGCCTACCACTGTTGTGTCGTCGGCAAACTTAATGATGGTGTTGGAGTCGTGCCTGGCCATGCAGTCATGGGTGAACAGGGAGTACAGGAGGGGACTGAGCACGCACCCCTGAGGGGCCCCCGTGTTGAGGATCAGTGTGGCAGATGTGTTGTTACCTACCCTTACCACCTGGGGGCGGCCCGTCAGGAAGTCCAGGATCCAGTTGCAGAGGGAGGTGTTTAGTCCCAGGATCCTTAGCTTAGTGGTGAGCTTTGAGGACACTATGGTGTTGAATGCTGAGCTGTAGTCAATGAATAGCATTCTCACGTAGGTGTTCCTCTTGTCCAGGCGGGAAAGTAATCATGTAGTAACCCAAAAAATGTTAAACAAATCAAAATATATTTGAGATTTGAGATTCTTCAAAGAGCCACCCTGTTATCATGAGTTTCTCTGGTATCAAGTCATTCTGGATGCAATAAGATATTTAACACTTAGATGGAGAGTTGATACAAAGTATTTAATACATACGGTACCGGGTTCAGCATAACAAATGGCACATGCGTTGCCTCTTGTCATCCGAACTACTAGACAAAGAAAATGTATCTCTTCTTATAGTCCCTGTTACATATTGCTTCAACAACATCTGGTTACCATCAGTGGGCACTCCCCACCCTGATGGTATCGCCTTGTACCCAAGGCAGGCTATTCCATCTATCAATCATTCTAAGATAAACACCAGTAAGCTCCCTCGACATACTGGAATCCTTGGCATTCAGACTCTGTGGCACCAAGAGTCACCTATCTAATAGATTTAACATTGTTCCTACAACACTATGAAAAGACGTCATATCAATCCCCCAATTCTTTTTTTTCTGTTGTAAGTAACATTCCCCAGATATAACATTACTTAACCCAAACAATTCACATAAAACTTCATATAAAAATAAAATGTTCTCCAATCAGTAGTATAGATATATGACTGGAGTCTAAACTATGCTAGATAAATAAGAATTCATCTCCCAGCTACATTCTCTATACTTGAATCCAACCATATTCTCAATGTATTTAATCAACAAAGGTATACATTCTCAGTCACCTGGCTCATGCACAATCAAACATCTCAAACCTCTATGGACTTAGTCTGAGTAAAATATCGATACATGACTAACTAATATATATATTCACTCTAAATATCTATGTAGGCAAAACCTCAGTTATAGATATGGAAAAATCCCACATAGACCCATCCTTTCAGACATGCTAACAATAAAAACATAAACATGAATGCTTAACATCATGATATCATCCAAGAAAATACATTGATTCATGAATATATCCCAATAAAAATAACTTCAATCTTCATTCTCCATTTCTTCATAGAAAACCCCACATTTTCACACTGGGTCACTATCTTATCTACTAAAATAGTCACGTTCCCCCATTACGCATCCTGTAACCTTATAGTCAAAGTTATACAATTCCAACATCACATTCCCCAATTGTCAATCAACATTATCAATGGACTCTACACTTGAATAAGATGATATAGATGAAGAATTTGTACTTTCCCTCCTTGCATTAATATTGACTGATAGAGCTCTAGCTATAATCACTGGCATGTTAGTAATCGTTTGTACAGATCTCAAAATCAATCCCCGAAATATGGGAAAACAACACCCCATGACTATGGCTATTATAATGAATATGGCTACTAGGGGACCTAGAATGCTTGCCATCCATGTTCCTATTGAATTACCACTAAAAAACCTTGAAAGGACTTCACCAGCGTTCAAATTGCTATATCCCCCTAATATCTTTGCATCCCTATTTGTATTCGTAATTCCATCCTCTATTTCTCTAATAGCTTTAGTTAAATTCCCAAGACCTTCCGATTCTGATGGTAAGTATGTACAACATGCATCTCCCCTATAATCGCATACACTCCCCCTTTAGCTGCTGTAATACCATCGAATGCTATGCGATTATCAATTGCATATTGTCTAATGAGTACCATTTCAGACCCAATTGCTTGAAAACCCATGACTGTTAGAAGGTACCAGGTTTAGCCTGAACTTTGTTCAACGCTGACTCCGTTCCAGTAATATTCCTTAGGATATAGGCAAAGGATAAGACTCTGGTTTCAGTCACTGATAAATCAGGACAGCCTTGGATTACTTAGGAATGAGGAATTCAACCCGAGGTCAGATCAGATAAAGATAGAAAACAAACTTTCCTCTTTCACACACCAACCCCAGTGATATGAAACAATTAAGTTCTTGCCTAGCAACACATATGTACCAATGTTTAAACCTTTCATTATAAAACATACACATCAATCCCCCTTCTCTAGGACTTCATAGGTCCCCTATCAATACATCCAAATACTTCAAATGTATATAGTGACTGATATGTGAATACAGTAACCTAATAATCAACATGTTCATGATATAAGGCACAATCATTGCATTAACCTTATATGTTTCAAACAGTAAGATTTCAAAATTTCTACTCGCACTAACCAATATTTGTGTCCTAACCTAGTAAAATAATATATCGCTGTTCTAACCATAATATCCATTTAAAACAGTTGTCATGCTGAGAATAGTTTCAACATCCTTAGTTACTAATAAATACTAATGATTTACTTAAATCACTCAGTAATCTTATAAGTCATAACCAAAACCAAATTAATTATCCCAACCAAATGTAGAATGATAATTCTTAGTGCTTCACATTGTCCAATCACTTAAAGTTAAAAACCCTCAACTTAACACACATTACCATTGTCAGAATGTACACATATGTTAACATACAGTGTAACTATCCATAATTCTAGTATTACCTTACTCATCATGAGAATAACTACAGATTATTATTACAATGCATTCTTAGTCGAAATTACTATGAATGTAGCAGTGGATATACAGTTGAAGTAGTTTACATACACTTAGGTTGGAGTCATTAAAACTTGTTTTTCAACCACTCCACACATTTCTTGTTAACAAACTATAGTTTTGGCAAGTCGGTTAGGACATCTACTTTGTGCATGACACAAGTAATTTTTCCAACAATTGTTTACAGACAGATTATTTCACTTACAATTCACTGTATCACAATTCCAGTGGGTCAGACGTTTACATACACTAAGTTGACTGTGCCTTTAAAAAGCTTTGAAAATTCCAGAAAACTATGTCATGGCTTTAGAAGCTTCTGATAGGCTACTTGACATAATTTGAGTCAATTGGAGGTGTACCTGTGGATGTTTTTCAAGGCCTACCTTCAAACTCAGTGCCTCTTTGCTTGACATCATGGGAAAATCAAAAGAAATCAGCCAAGACCTCAGAAAAAAAATGGTAGACCTCCACAAGTCTGGTTCATCCTTGGGAGTACTTTCCAAACGCCTGAAGGTACCACGTTCATCTGTACAAACAATAGTACACAAGTATTGTCACGTTCGTTGAATGACGGGTCAGACCAAGGATATACGTACATGTTTATTAAACCAAATAAACACAACGACAAAACAACAAACTAAACGAAACGTGAAGTCCAAGGTAGCACACACAACATACCTTACACCAGGGGTGTCAAACGTCCGGCCCGCGGGCCGGATCAGGCCCACAAACGGGTTTAATCCGGCCCGCAAGATGATTTTGTAAAGTATAAAAATGCGCTGCAATTTTTCAATAAAATAAACTGCTGTTCCAATTGAGTCCACTGGATGGCGCAATAGCAATTTTGTTAAGCAAGCAAACTGTTTATACCGGGGCAGAGCAAGTAGGTCAAGCAAGTGCTACTTTGTTTTGCCCGCAATATTTATTACGGCTTCTACTATTAACATTATGTGCTTTGGCACCCTCATTGCCCCAATATGTCTCTGTCAAAAAATAGAAAAGTGGACGCAGAGTGCAGATTGTTCCAAGAAAAATGGTCATCCTCCTATTTATTCACGGAATTGAATGGGAAAGCTGTATGTTTGGTGTGTTCACAGCATGTTGCAGTGCTGAAAGAATATAACCTTCGTCGCCACTATGTGAGTCTTCATGCGGACAAATATGACACGGAGAAGAGAGAAGGTGAATGAACTGTTGGCGGGTCTGAAGAAACAGCAGTCTGTGTTTACTCACAGCCGAGACATCAGTGACGCTGCAGTGAAAGCTAGCTACCTCATTGCTAATGAAATCGCAGTGGCTTCAAAACCATTTAGTGAGGGTGAATTTGTAAAAACATGCATGATGAAGGCAGCGGAGATTGTGTGCCCTGAAAAGCGCAAGGCTTTTGCAAATATCAGCCTGACAAGAAACACAGTTGCAGACAGGATTTCCGATCTTTCAGTGGATTTGGACAGCCAGTTGAAGCAAAAAGTAAAGCCATTTATTGCGTTTTCGGTTGCAATTGATGAAAGCACGGACATTACAGATGTTGCACAACTGGCCATTTTCATCCGCGGAGTTGATGACACATTGACCATCACCGAGGAGTTCGTGGAGTTGGTGCCGATGACAGATACAACGACAGCAGCTGATATTTTCACCGCACTCGTCGGCGCGCTGGACAGGGTCGGAGTGGACTGGTTCGCGCTGTCAGCCTGGCTACAGATGGTGCGCCCTCAATGATCGGGAAAAAAGCAGGCGTTGTAACAAAGTTCAGAGAGAAAGTGCAATCTGCAAATGGAGGACGTGATTTTTGGACTTTTCACTGTATTTTGCACCAGGAGGCTTTGTGTTGCAAGTCATTAAAGATGGATAACGTCATGAAGGTGGTCATCCAAACTGTTAATTTCATCTGATCCAGAAGCCTGAATCACCGTCAGTTTGACAGCCTTCTCAGAGAGAAAGACCACATCTATGGCCTGCCATACCACACTGAGGTAAGATGGTTAAGCCGAGGTGCTGTGCTGAGGCGTTTCTTTGATTTACGAGATGAAATTAAACAGTTCATGGAAGAAAAGGGCAAACCAGTGTTAGAATTTCATTCCGCAGAATGGATGCAGGACCTTGCATTTATGGTGGATGTTACAGAGCACCTGAATAACTTGAACAAACAGCTGCAAGGGCGCAACAAAGTTGTCACGCAGTATTATGACAGCATAAGTTTTTCAAGTTGAAGCTGTCATTGTGGGAGACGCAACTCGCCGGTGGTGATGCAGCTCACTTCCCCTGTCTGAAAAATGTGTGCGCGACCCAACATGTGACAGACATGAAGCGGTTCAAAGATAAAATAACGGGACTGTTAAGGGAGTTTGAGCAACGCTTTCAGATTTTGGGTGAACGGGAGAAAGACTTCAACGTTTTTTGCTCGCCATTCACCGTGAATCCTTCTGATCTGCCCGTCAGCATCCAACTTGAAATTATAGACTTGCTGTGTGACTCGGATTTGAAGGGCAAATTTGCCGCAGCTGGCTTGGACACATTTTATCAGAATCTCTTGCCAGGTTACCCCAACTTGACAACCCTCGCTGCAAAACTGTTGTGTATGTTTGGAACCACATATCTTTGTGAGCAAGTTTTCTCTGTAATGAGCATAAATAAAACAAAGCTGCTCTCAAGGCTCACGCACAAGCACTTGAATCACATCCTGAAGTTGGCTGCCACTCAGGATGTGACGCCTGATATTGATGCGCTGGTGAAAGCTAAAAGATGCCAGGTATCAGGAGTCAAATAAACTATGCAACCCCACTTAAAGTGCTGCATGAGACACCCTGATATAGTTCTGTGATCTGTGATATACTTATGTGAATCACTGAGGCATTGTGTGTTTGTGTGTTCTTTGTCCTCAGAATTTTCAAATAACTTGAGGTGTTTTATGATTAATAGTGATGTTGTGCTTTTGGACACACTGTCCTCAGGCTCCAGCTTTATGTTTATATGTTTTTATGTTGATGTTGTTTTTAATTGATTTTATTTTATTTATATATTTAACCTATTCTTGACTCTGTGGTTCTTGCACTTGTTTGGGGAACAGGATTTCATTCTTTTTATCTACATTTCTGCCTGAGAAATGACACCCTGATATAGTTCTGTGATCTGTGAAACAGTTCTGTGAATCACTGAGGAATTGTGTGTTTTGTGTGTTCTTTTTCTTTAGAATTTTCAAATAAACTTGAGGTGTTTTATGATTAATAGTGATGTTGTGCTTGTACTATTTTGGACACACTGTCCTCAGGCTCCAGCTTTATGTTTTATGTTGATCGTATTAAAACAATGAAAACAATCTGAAGTTGTTGTTTTTAAGTTATATATACCATGATTTTACCGGTCCGGCCCACTTGGGAATAGATTTTCCTCCATGTGGCCCCTGAGCTAAAATGAGTTTGACACCCCTGCCTTACACGGAACAAGATCCCACAACTAGACAGTGCCAATAGGCTGCCTAAGTATGGTCCACAATCAGAGACAACGAGCGACAGCTGCCTCTGATTGGGAACCACACCGGCCAACATAGAACTATACATACTAGATCACAAACATAGAAAATACAACAAGGAATATACACACCCTGACTCAGCATATAAGCGTCCCCTGAGTCAGGGCGTGACAGTACCCCCCCAAAAGTGCGGACTCCGACCGCACAACATAAACATAACAGGGTAGGGGCCGGGTGGGCATTCCGCCTCGGAGGCGGATCCGGCTCTGGGCGTGACGACCTCTTACTCTCTGCCTCCCTGTTGCGCCCCTGGTCTGGTCTGGAGCCGCTGACCGGAGCTGGACCAGGCACCGGTGGAGCGGACTGCTCAGGCTCCGGACTGGAGCCGCTGACCGGAGCTGGATCAGGCACCGGTGGAGCGGACTGCTCTGGCTCCGGAGTGGAACAGCTGACCGGAACTGGATCAGGCAACCGGTGTAAAGCGGTGGAACGGGCACGGGCCGTGCCGGACTGGACACACGCACCACTGGTCTGGTGCGAGGAGCAGGCACGGGCCGGACCGGACTAGGAACACGCACCACTGGCTTGGTGCGAGGAGCAGGAACGGGCCGGGCCGGACTGGCGACATGCACCACTGGCTTGGTGCGAGGAGCAGGAACAGGCCGGGCCGGACTGGCGACGCGCACCACTGGCTTGGTGCGAGGAGCAGGAACATGCCGGGCCGGACTGGCGACGCAAACCACTGGCTTGGTGCGAGGAGCAGTAACGGGCCGGGCCGGACTGGACACACGCACCACTGGTCTGGTGCGAGGAGCAGGCACGGGCCGGACCGGACTAGGAACACGCACCACTGGCTTGGTGCGAGGAGCAGGAACGGGCCGGGCCGGACTGGCGACATGCACCACTGGCTTGGTGCGAGGAGCAGGAACAGGCCGGGCCGGACTGGCGACGCAAACCACTGGCTTGGTGCGAGGAGCAGTAACGGGCCGGGCCGGACTGGCGACGCGCACAACTGGCTTGGTGCGAGGAGCAGGAACGGGCCGGGCCGGACTGGTGACACGCACCACTGGTTTGGTGTGAGGAGCAGGAACGGGCCGGGCCAGACTGTGGACGCGCACCACTGGCTTGGTGCGAGGAGCAGGAACAGGCCGGGCCGGACTGGCGACGCGCACCACAGGCTTGGTGCGAGGAGCAGGAACGGGCCGGGCCGGGCCGGACTGGCGACGCGCACCACTGGCTTGGTGCGGGGCGCAGGACTGGGTTCCTTTATTAACCCCCGCTCCTTCTGCTGCCTAATCAGCTCCTCTCACCGTGCCTCTACTTTTTCCTTCTCCCTTTTAGCCTCCTGTAGCGCCTCCCTCTGACCGAATAACTCCTGTTCCCTCTGAGCCAACAGCCCCCGTAACATGGTGGCCTCCTCTCCTAACCTGCAGATCCGCCCTTTCACGGCCTCCTGCTGCCTCGTCGTCCACACCGTGTGCCCCTCCCCCCCCACATTTTTTTTCTTGGGGTTGCCTCTCGGGTCTCCGTTGTTTCTCCTCTCCTACCCGGGCTTCCTCCTTCATTGCCTTCCGATAACGGACGGCCTCCTCCTCTGTAATTCTCCCCCAACCGAGGAGAACATCTACTAATGTTACCTCCTGTTGAGTCCCAGGCGTTTGCTCCTTCTCGGCACGTTGCTTGGTCCTTGTTTGGTGGGATCTTCTGTCACGTTCGTTGAATGATGGGTCAGACCAAGGCGCAGCGTGATATGCGTACATGTTTATTAACTTAGCAACACAACGTCAAAACAACAAACGAAACGTGAAGTCCAAGGTAGACACAACAAACCTTAACCGGAACAAGATCCCACAACTAGTGCCAATAGGCTGCCTAAGTATGGTCCCCAATCAGAGACAACGAGCGACAGCTGCCTCTGATTGGGAACCACACCGGCCAACATAGAACTATACATACTAGATCACAAACATAGAAAATACAACAAGGAATATACACACCCTGACTCAACATATAAGCGTCCCCTGAGTCAGGGCGTGACAAGTATAAACACCATGGGACCACGCAGCCGTCATACCGCTCAGGAAGGAGATGCATTCTGTCTCCTAGAGATGAACGTACTTTGGCCGCTCAGCAAGGAAGAAGCCACTGCTCCATAAAAACGCCAGACTACGGTTTGCAACTGCACATGGGGACAAAGATCGTACTTTTTGGAGAAATGTCCTCTGGTCTGATGAAACAAAAATAGAACTGTTTGGCCATAATGACCATTGTCATGTTGGAGGAAAAAGGGGGATCTTGCAAGCTGAAGAACACCATCCCAACCGTGAAGCACGGGGGTCGCAGCGTCATACTGTGGGGGTGCTTTGCTGCAGGAGGGACTGGTGCACTTCACAAAATAGATGGCGTCATGAGGAAGGAACATTATGTGGATATATTAAAGCAACATCTCAAGACATCAGTTAGGAAGTTAAAGCTTGGTCGCAAATGGGTCTTCCAAATGGACAATGACCCCAAGCATACTTCATAAAGTTGTGGCAAAATGGCTTAAGGACAACAAAGTCAAGGTATTGGAGTGGCCATCACAAAGCCCTGACCTCAATCCAATAGAACATTTGTGGGCAGAACTGAAAAAGTGTGTGCGAGCAAGTAGGCCTACAAACCTGACTCTGTTACACCAGCTCTGTCAGGAGGAATGGGCCAAAATTCACCCAACTTATTGTTTTATACACACTCGTTAGAGGAAAAATCCCACCCCGCTTTAGGCGGGCTTTATTTTTCCACTGTACATATTTTGTAAGCTCACACCTGGGTTTAGCTCATGTGATTTTCCTCTGCTCTCCTGACCATCAGGTCACACATACACACACACACACACACACACACACACACACACACGTAATTTATCATAGTCTACTCCTTGCTCGGGCAGGCTGCATTTTTTAGTTATCGCCGTTCTCACAATATCCTGCAATCCTTTTCACTCTCCTTTCCCTGTGTGTTTTGGAACCAGTCTCCTGTTATTGGTTTCAATCGTTTTGCACTTCTGCTTGCCTAATTACAAGACACAAATACTCTGTTGCTGGGATATAAACACATTTGATTAACTCTCTAAGCTCTAGTCTACTAATTAGTCATACATTATTAGTTTAACTGAGGGTGTGACATTTCAGTCATATCTTACTCACACATTTCTTTATCACCAGTATACCAGCAACATGAGAAATGTAGTTGAACGGATCTCTCTCCATGCCCACTCCCCGTGGACTCCTGTCACACCCCCGCGAGAAAAGCATGAGAGAAAATCAGTTGATAGCTTCGATTGGAAGCTGTACACCGGTTGCAGGTAGAAGTGGTGCTGTACAGGAACGTATTCAATGCCTTTGTTGCTCCTCTTCAGCCGGTTCGAAGTTTTTATTTTATTTTATTGCGGTTCACACCGTTCTGGACCGAATTATCTCTGCTATGCATCAAGACACCATCTGTAGTAACCTCGAGAGAGGACAGATCATAACAGTTTAGTTGAGTTCATTTCCAATCCAAGAAATCCACATAAGCATTGACTATATGACAAATTATTATGTTTTACCAATTATTCTTAATACCAATTTCTAATATACTCCCCTTATCACCCTGTCGAATCAGCCAGAGCACTTAGCTCATCAGTAGCCTTCCCATTGCCATCCTCCCCCATCTCCTAAGTCTGACCAGCTCCAGCATCCTCAGCTCCCTCATCTCTAGGTCGTCGGTTTCCTCATGGTACTCTTGTGCAGTGGTTTGGATGATACCAGGTCGAGCTCCCATCTATCCGTACAGCCGTCGGTACAGCCTGGGTGACGATGTATGGTCTCTTTGGCTCTGACCTTCTTCCGTCACTAGGGTCTCCGGATCAGGCAGAGTCCCTCTCAATCCATCGACATCGGTCTGCGGAGAGTGTCCTTCTGGCAGCGTACCAATAGGGAAGCTCGGTGTCCCTACTGCAAAGACACACAGACACAGACAGACACAAAATAAAACAATTCTACCAATGGCGGGGCCATCTTCCTCTTCTGGGGTTAGAACTCTCCTACAGTGGGACACATGGATCTAGGTATCTGTCTCTGCCACTTTCACCGTCATTGAGGTAGCCAGCAACACCTGGTACGGGCCCCTCCACCTAGGGTCTTTCCAGCTCTTTCTACTGTAGTCTTTTACCGCCACGAAGTCTCCAGGGCGCAGACAATGCTCAGATTCTCCTGCTCGGTTTGGCAAAGAAGCCTTCACCCGTGGGAAGAAAGTTTTAAGAACATTGTTAGGTGAGACACAGTATGCTACTGTACCATGTCTTCTCATCAGTCAGGAAAAGCCTTCAGATTAGGAAGTGCACATTATTGCAGCTTTTTGTAGTCCACTAGTTTCAGGGACCAGCCCCCTTTGTACTTTGTCTCTGGCCACAAATACATTTGCCCATAACATATTCCATCTAACCCATAACACATTAATTACTACTGCTCATATTCTTAATACAATTTGCATATTTACCAAAAGGCCCCAAGGGACCAGTAATTCCCCCCTTTGGTCACATGATTCACATCGTGATTCATGCGTTCAAAAAATAAAACAACATTGCCTGTTAAATCAAAATAACAAATCAAATTAGAATGACAACCATTGATATCATCTTAACTTAATTGTATCCCATAAAGTAATTGAAGGGGTAGTAAAATTGACTAGCGACAGGTGTCCCTCATTCAGGGCTAGCGCTCTCTCTCTGTCATTGTCATGGTCCGAATCATATATAGGACTATTGCCAAATTATAAACTTCTTCCTAATCATTAGTGTTTACATATTACATTTAAATGTCACCCAATGTTCTAGGTTCTCTAGTGAGGGTGATCAGATCCCACCAAAAAGTCAGAACAGAGGTCAGAGGTCATTGAAATCCTTCTAAGAAGTGTTTCATTCTATAGTAGACTAATCATTAACAACAATCAAAGGATTTAATACATTTTGTATCCCAAGTGTACAGTAAGTCCTCAGTACATTTATTTTCAAAAGAAATCACATGTTTAATTACAACTCACTCAGAAAATAAAACTTCAAAAAATTCCATGTGTTTGTCCCTTTAAGAAACCTCATTCCTAACCTGTGAAAACCCCCTAAAATAAAAATAAATACCCTATCCAACTAACATTTCATAATAGGTGGGTTGTGTGTGGTTATTTCAAAACCAAATGGTACAAAAACTAACAAAAATGGCCAGGCCTTATTTAATTTGGTAGCTCCCTTCACTGCCTACTCCGGATATCTTACTACTTATAAAATTGCAGAATTTAACTAACATCTCTCCCCAAGACCACATACTCTGGAACATCTGAAAAAGATAATGAAACCCCCTTCTCCTGTAAGAAAAAGTATACATATTGTTAACATTCACTCTTAATCAGTAACAATCATGACGACGATAATTCCACTATCTTCCCTCACATCTTAATTGATGTTTACATTTATTTCCTCGTTTCTACTCCAGAATAAGATGACCTAAACTCTCTCACAATATGAAAACCACCCAAGGTTCTCTGATTTTGCAATGAGTATCTTTAATTGATTACCCTTTAGACTCCACTGTCCGTAATTCACACAAGGATTATTCAATCCCAAAATTGGCTCCATTTGCTCCCATGTCAAATTATCGTGGTATAGTTACTGGATCAACGAAATAGGCAATAGCTGTTTCGCCTTACATTGTTCCTGTCAACCCTTTACATGTCATATTTTATTCATTCGCCAATATAATCAATTACTACGTGTAAGGAATCAGTGATATTTTATCCCAGGCATCTATTAAAAAAGTTGTTTGAGACGTTGTCTCCTACTTTTCCCTTAACATCAATCCTGGAAGAAAGAATCCCACTCAAGACACATCAGACAACACTGTTCCATTAAGTGTAAATACACCTTACAAACTAACAAACCCATAACCCCTTTCCGATAATCCAATCATTGCAACCAGTGATCCGTGTCAACAGCATCAATGTAACAGCTTTGCTTCAGTCCCTACCTGGGCTTGAACCAGGGACCCTCTGCACACATCAAAAACAATCTCCCTCGCAGCACAGTTACCCATCGCTCCACAAAAGCCGCGGCCCCTGGAGAGCAAGGGAAACAACTACCTCACTGTCTCAGAGCGAGTGACGTCACCAATTGAAACGCTACAAGTTCGCACCGCTAACTAGCTAGCCATTTCACACCAGTTACACTCACCCCCGTTTGACCTCCTCCTTTTCCGTAGCAACCAGTGATCCCACTACACCAAACTTAACCCATTATGTCCCTTACAGCCCGCTCCAGTTCAGCGAGCCCCAGTCCCTAACACCCGCAGACTAAAACCCATTCTCAAACAGCGTTCTATGTTTACCTCTATCGTAGGGTTAAAAAGCTAACTTGACAACTTTCATAATCCTAGATTGCTGTTGTAGCTTTATGTTTTGGTTCAGTGTCTCTGTTAGGATGTTGGGTCAGTAATATTTCTGTAGTGATCTCAGCAGGGACGGCTTGTTCAATAGGGCGATATGGGCGACGCACTGCCAAACGGGAAAAGGAAGGGATTTTTTTTCTAATCAATTATATAAAAAAAATAAAAATAAAATTATATTTTTTTTTTATAAATTTATAAAAAATTATATCACGGCAACAGCAGTTATCAGTGTTCACGTCTGATCTGCCAGCCACTAAATGTCAAATCAGGCTAAAGTCGTGCTTCAAATGGCCCCGCCCGTTTTTTGGGCGATTTCAGTCAGGTTGAAAATCGCCCAGAAGTCTCTCATAGCCTGTCATGTAAAATCTATTTTTTTAAATTTCAAAGCTTTCAATACATTCTCTATGGGTGTCTGTGGGCTTGCACTTACGCGCTTTCGTCATACATAACGTAACCACGAATGAACGTAACTAAGAAAAGACCAGGTAGCAGCCTCAATCAATTCACTACTACTATCAAAATGGCTAGGCTTCAGTCCAACTCGATTGTGTCTTTGAAAGAAGTTCCTTTTTGTCGGCGAACAAATTAAGATAAATTGGCAACGAAACAATTAGGACCTCCCAGACCAAATTTAATAATTCAACAGGTTTCTACTAAAGGCGGAAAGTCCTACACCCGAGGATTTTCCAAAAATTGGTACGAACGAAAAAGACATTGCCACTCACTCAACTGGATGACGAGGGATACAGGCTAGCTGTCCGCCGCCACAACGATGAGGTTAGTGTTGATAATCACAAGTTTACTGGATGTGGATATGGTGTAATAAAGGCAGTTTATTCAGAGGTAAATATATCTGGAATCGCGTTCACGGACCCGTTCGTCAAACTCTTAGGGAGCTATAAATTAAGCCCCATTACTTACCATATCAGATAAGAGAAATTGCTGCAGCTACATATATTTTACATCCTGGCCCTACATAGTTCACTATTTGCATCACTTACCAAAATATTACATGTGGTCATATATGCTTGGAAAGTGGAGATGCCATAGAACGTCAAAAAAAGTAAACATTGCTGGAGACACATTGTCGTTTTGGAGAAGACATCGCGTTTGCTAGCGAAGAGATTTGTTGTGGCAAATGAACTTGGGCTGGGAATTGCCAGGAACCTCACGATAAGATATATGCATCAGCATTGCGAGTCTCATGATTCTATACATATTGCGATTCGATACTGTGATTTTATTGCGCACCATATGTCTGTTGCAGAGGGATCAGAAAGCCATGAGAACGAGTTTTGATCAGTCATGGAAATAAAAGTGCTGAAAACTAATTGGCTCCCAATGTGAAAAGATTGAGAACAAGCTATGAAGGAACAATAATGGTGTTTTGGTGCAGGTACAGCCAACTAGCGCTAAAATATTGCGATATTGTCAATACAGTATATCGTAAAGTATCACTATGTAACTCGATTTCTTTCACCCCAATCCCTCAAATTAACGGTAAATAACTGAATTGTTTGCCCCACATTTAGCTAAGATGATTAGCTAGCCAGCTAAAATGTTTTATTTAGTTAGCAGTCGCATCTACAATAGTTTACTGTCAATAACATGTCTCCAAAAATGACGTGGTGTCTCCAATTGTGTTGACATTTTACAATTGCAATGCGCATCCATGAGTATCCACTTTCTGTAGCTCAGCTGGTAGAGCATGGTGCTTGTAACGCCAAGGTAGTGGGTTCGATCCCCGGGACCACCCATACACAAAAATGTATGCACGCATGACTGTAAGTCGCTTTGGATAAAAGCGTCTGCTAAATGGCATATTATTATTATTATTATCTGAAGAGAGCCCAGAAACATTGTGTGCAGACATTTTATGCAATAAATGAAGTAGGTTCAATCTAGTAGTTCTGATCTTCTGATTGGTCCTGATGAGTTGGGCGAGGTCACCTCCAGGCTACTGTCACTGTTGCATTGGCTCTGAGTCGGGTTCTCTGTCTTCAAATGTTCAGCCTAAGAGAGGGATTTTTGTGTGTGTGTGTGTGTGTGTGTGTTTAACAGTGATGATGTGTGTGTGTGTGTGTGTTTAACAGTGATGATGTGTGTGTGTGTGTGTGTGTTTGTGTGTGTGTGTGTCCTCAGAGCAAGAACTCGTGAGTTGGAAGAACTGAGAGGCCTATGGCGTGGGTGTTGTCCTTGGCCACCTGCTGACAAGGCTGACAAGATAGGACCCTTTTGTCCATTGTTATTGGATAGGAACAGAACTTATAACCAGCTCCTGACCTAAATAGATCTTAGCACAACATTTTACTCAACATATCATATTCCATATTCACTATAACAAATATATTTACTACGACATTAGCAAGAACCGCCACATCCTCAGCCGGCTAATCCAGTGTGTGAAGTTTTGCGGAGTGTTTGAGTTAGCTTTGCGAGGCAAAGATGAAACTGAGGGCTCCACCAACCCTGGTAAGCCAACACTTTTGAGATCAGTCAATAAATGCTTCTGGTATTGACTTATATGCTGCCCCTGTCTTCATGTTGTTGCTGGACATATCTTTTTTTAAATGTGTGTAGGTCACCTAAATCATCAGAAAAATTGCCCCTCCTGAGAATTTTTTCAGGAGCCGCCACTGGATCTCAGCTAAAAGTTTTTATATTCCTCAGTTAATGGTATCTTTCTCCCTAATATATCTTCATACTCTGCTTCTTTCCAACAATGTGTTTTTATCCCTTGTGTTTTTAATACTATTTTTATTATCTTTGTCCCCTTGCTTCACTTCCCATTAAGATAACACACTCGCTTCCCTGTGCTTCGGCACTATACTCTTATTTTCCCCTGTTATCAACTAAGATCATATCCACAGCTCTATGAAAAAACCAATCCGCTATTATTAGAAGTCAGCAGGTCTAGGTAACTGTCCTTTCTGATTAGGCTACAGGTAACAAACCAAACACTTGCTGTAGTTGACAAGCATATATTCAATTAATTTCCATATTCCATTCAATATTTAAAATTACAACCCCGTTTCCCAGTAGGTTCCTCCAGCATCATCAGGCCACACAAAACAAAAATGTATTCCCTCAAATCGTTCCGTTTACATCTTAAAATAAAGACTGGCTGCCATGTCAATCCAAGCAACCCACGGCCACAGCCGAGATAATCAGAAATCCAGATTTCAGTCAGTAACACCGAACCTATGCCTATTGAAATGACAAGTAAATCCCACAAATACCCCAATTACAATGGTTTGTAGTCTTAACATCTGTCACATAACACAATTACCATAAAATAGCCTTAAAGGTCATCCAAGTGTTTCTTTGCTGATATTACGTATTTTATACAGGATTAGTTCATGTTTGATATTGAGAGCTGCACATGATTTGGAGGATGAGGACATTCCATGTATTTATTTCTGTCACTGGTGGGTGCCAGAAGTTATGCGTACCAAGATAGCTGGGGGGCCGCTGGTGCTAATCTTAGAAGGAGTACGTGATGGAATATCCTGACTAGGGTGCAACACGATACCATATAGGGTGATGCTATTGTGGTGAGGAGTGACACTCAATAATGGTTGGCAACTGTTGGATAGAATTAGCTTGCAAACAAGTATATAAGCTAAGAGATTTCCTTTGTTCAGGAGTTCAGATAGCAATGGGCCACCCACGTGCCGTTTGCTATGTGAACCCGGTACCGCAATATTAAATACTTTGAATCAACTCTCCATGTAAGTATTTAAGTATCTTCTTGCATACTGAATTACATGATGCCAGAGAAACTCATCATAACATTTGCAAAGATCTCACATGCTCAAAGGGAATAAATTAACAGTCAACGAGTCAAATCTACATTCATTAATTTGGAAACAGATCTAACAAGTTTAATCAAATGGATTATGTTTTCTCTTGCGACATAATGAAATTCCTCTACTACACCACCTTAGCTCCGCAATGAGAGACAATCAAATAATGCTTAACCTCATCTCAATCAAATGATCTATGTATTGTTTCCCACCCCTCACGTACGTCTACGTTTTGGGTGCGCAAGTTATCATATGAATATTATTCCAATTATTACTTTATGAAATCTCTAGTATTCGACTACACACACATAAAATTCATCCTATTTTCATATATTCACATAATCCATATAGAACGTTAGAACTCCTAGGTACTCACATCAAGCAATCCCTTCGTATTTTTAACGATTCTCAATCAACATAAATCAGCTTCTTCAAACATACTCCCAGCGGAACCAAAAAACAGACTTTAGTTTCCCGGACATTGCCCTGCCTGTCATGGGATCCTCCCAGAAAATAACGACTTTCCAGTACTTTGTAAAACACCATCCCGCTCTCAATACCACTCCTTGATCTTCTATGACCTAATTCTGTTATATATCAAAATGTATTATCCAAACTTATATCAAATTATCATACACATTTCTGTAATTTATTATGCACACTTCAGATTAAAATTTATTTAAGCTCTCTGTTCATAAGGTAGCCTATGTTGTTCCATTCAATTACTTAACTTCGTAAGCTGACTTTTTCTCCTTATTAATTATATTTCCAGGCCATCGTGCGCTCATTAAATCCCCTGCTTTATATGCCTCTTTCATATAATTTAAATCCCATTTCGTGTTGCTACGGCAATATTGTAAATTATATATTTTCGCACTATCTGTAATTTATCCCTTTTAAAAATACCTTCTGGAGGATACTCATTATCTGTCCATGCTGATAAATCACTGAGATATGGTTCCACATAGAAAAACCCTAATTTACTTAACATCCATTCGCGCATTGTCTGATTTTAGATTTTATAAAATGCGGATTTGTCTGCAATACTTTCGTATTGTAACCTGTAATTTAAACTGATTTTTATTTGGATTTCATGTAATGGACATACACAAAATAGTCCAAATTGGTGAAGTGAAAAAAATAAAATAACTTGTTTAAAAAATGTCAAAAATAATTATAACAGAAAAGTGGTGTGTGCATATGTATTCACCCCCTTTGCTATGAAGCCCCTAAATAAGATCTGGTGCAACCAATTACCTTCAGAAGTCACATAATTAGTTAAATAAAGTCCACCTGTGTGCAATCTAAGTGTCACATGATCTGTCACATGATCTCAGTATATATACACTTGTTCTGAAAGGCCCAGAGTCTGCAACACAACTAAGCAAGGGGCACCACCAAGGAAGCGGCACCATGAAGACCAAGGAGCTCTCCAAACAGGTCAGGGACAAAGTTGTGGAGAAGTACAGTACAGGGTTGGGTTATAAAAAATTATCAGAAACTTTGAACATCCCACGAGGACCATTAAATCCATTATTAAAAAATGGAAAGAATATGGCACCACAACAAACCTGCCAAGAGAGGGCCACCCACCAAAACTCACAGACCAGGCAAGGAATGCATTAATCAGAGAGGCAACAAAGAGACCAAAGATAACCCTGAAGGAGCTGCAAAGCTCAAAGCGGAGATTGGAGTATCTGTCCATAGGACCACTTTAAGCCGTACGCTCCACAGAGCTGGGCTTTACGGAAGAGTGGCCATAAAAAAGCCATTGCTTAAAGAAAAAAATAAGCAAACACGTTTAGTGTTCACCAAAAGGCATGTGGGAGACTCCCCAAACATATGGAAGAAGGTACTCTGCTCAGTGAGACTAAAGTTGAGCTTTTTGGCCATCAAGGAAAACGCTATGCCTGGTGCAAACCCAACACCTCTCATCACCCCGAGAACACCATCACCACAGTGAAGCATGGTGGTGGCAGCATCATGCTGTGCGGATGGTTTTCATCTGCAGGGACTGGGAAACTGGTTAGAATTAAAGGAATGATGGATGGCGCTAAATACAGGTAAATTCTTGAGGGAAACCTGTTTCAGTCTTCCAGAGATTTGAGACTGGGACTGAGGTTCACCTTCCAGCAGGACAATGACCCTAAGCATACTGCTAAAGCAACACTTGAGTGGCTTAAGGGGAAACATTTAAATGTCTTGGAATGGCCTAGTCAAAGCCCAGACCTCAATCCAATTGAGAATCTGTGGTATGACTTAAAGATTAATGTACACCAGCTGAATCCATCCGACTTGAAGGAGCTGGAGCAGTTTTGCCTTGAAGAATGGGCAAAAATCCAAGTGGCTAGATGTGCCAAGCTTATAGAGACATACCCCAAGAGACTTGCAGCTGTAATTGCTGCAAAAGGTGGCTCTACAAAGTTTTGAATTTGGGGGGGTGAATAGTTATGCACGCTCAAGTTTACAGTTTTTTTGTCTTATTTCTTGTTTGTTTCACAATACAAAATATTTTGCAACTTCAAAGTGGTAGGCATGTTGTGTAAATCAAATGATACAAACCCCCAAAATTCCAAGGGGGGTGAATACTTTCGCAAGCCACTGTATATACAGTTGAAGTCGGAAGTTTGCATACACCTTAGCCAAATACATTTCATCTCAGTTTTTTACAATTCCTGGCATTTAATCCTAGTAAAAATTCCCTCTCTTAGGTCAGCTAGGATCACCACTTTATTTTAAGAATGTGAAATGTCAGAATAACGGTAGAGAGAATTATTTATTTCAGCTTTTATTTCTTTCATCACATTCCCAGTGGGTCAGAAGTTTACATATACTCAATTAGTATTTGGTAGCATTGCCTTTAAATTGTTTAACTTGGGTCAAACATTTCGGGTAGCCTTCCACAAGCTTCCCACAATAAGTTGGGTGAATTTTGGCCCATTCCTCCTGACAGAGCTGGTGTAACTGAGTCAGGTTTGTAGGCCTCCTTGCTTGCACACGCTTTTTCAGTTCTGCCCACACATTTTCTATAGGATTGAGGTCACAGCTTTGTGATGGCCACTCCAATACCTTGAATTTGTTGTCTTTAAGACATTTTGCCACAACTTTGGAATAATGCTTGGGGTCATTGTCCATTTGGAAGACCCATTTGCGACCAAGCTTTAACTTCCTGACTGATGTCTTGAGATGTTGCTTCAATATATCCACATAATGTTCCTTCCTCATGATGCCATCTATTTTGTGTAGTGCACCAGTTCCTCCTGCAGCAAAGCACCCCCACAGCATGATTCTGCCACCCCCGTCCTTCACGGTTGGGATGGTGTTCTTCGGCTTGGAAGCACCCCCTTTTTCCTCCAAACATAACGATGGTCATTATGGCCAAACAGTTCTATTTTTGTTTCATCAGACCAGAGGACATTTCTCCAAAAAGTATGATATTTTTCCCATGTGCAGTTGCAAACCGTAGTCTGGCTTTTTATGGCGGTTTTGGAGCAGTGGCTTCTTCCTTGCTGAGCGGCCTTTCAGGTTATGACGATATAGGGCTTGTTTTACTGTGGATATAGATAATTTTGTTACCTGTTTCCTCCAGCATCTTCACAAGGTCCTTTGCTGTTGTTCTGGGATTGATTTGCACTTTTCGCACCAAAGTACATTCATCTCTAGGAGACAGAACGCATCTCCTTCCTGAGTGGTTTGACGGCTGCGTGGTCCCATGGTGTTTATACTTGCATACTATTGTTTGTACAGATGAACATGGTACCTTCAGGCGTTTGTAAATTGCTCCCAAGGATGAACCAGACTTGTGGAGATCTACAATTTATTTTCTGAGGTCTTGGCTGATTTCTTTTGATTTTCCCATGATGTCAAGCAAAGAGGCACTGAGTTTGAAGGTAGGCCTTGAAATACATCCACAGGTACTTCTCCAATTCACTAAAATGATGTCAATTAGCCTATCAGAAGCTTCTAAAGCCATGACATAATTTTCTGTAATTTTCCAAGCTGTTTAAAGGCACAGTCAACTTAGTGTATGTAAACGTCTGACCCAATGGAATTGTGATACAGTAAATTATAAGTGAAATAATCTGTCTGTAAACAATTGTTGGAAAAACTACTTGTGTCATGCACAAAATAGATGTCCTAACCGACTTGCCAAAACTATAGTTTGTTAACAAGAAATGTGTGGAGTGGTTGAAAAACGAGTTTTAATGACTCCAACCTAAGTGTATATAAACTTCCGACTTCAACTGTATATATATATATATATACACTGCTCAAAAAAATAAAGGGAACACTTAAACAACGCAATGTAACTCCAAGTCAATCACACATCTGTGAAATCAAACTGTCCACTTAGGAAGCAACACTGATTGACAATAAATGTCACATGCTGTTGTGCAAATGGAATAGACAACAGGTGGAAATTATAGGCAATTAGCAAGACACCCCCAATAAAGGACTGGTTTTGCAGGTGGTGACCACAGACCACTTCTCAGTTCCTATGCTTCCTGGCTGATATTTTGGTCACTTTTGAATGCTGGCGGTGCTTTCACTCTAGTGGTAGCATGAGACGGAGTCTACAACCCACACAAGTGGCTCAGGTAGTGCAGCTCATCCAGGATGGCACATCAATGCGAGCTGTGGCAAGAAGGTTTGCTGTGTCTGTCAGCGTAGTGTCCAGAGCATGGAGGCGCTACCAGGAGACAGGCCAGTACATCAGGAGACGTAGAGGAGGCCGTAGGAGGGCAACAACCCAGCAGCAGGACTGCTACCTCCGCCTTTGTGCAAGGAGGAGCAGGAGGAGCACTGCCAGAGCCCTGCAAAATGACCTCCAGCAGGCCACAAATGTGCATGTGTCTGCTCAAACGGTCAGAAACAGACTCCATGAGGGTGGTATGAGGGCCCGACGTCCACAGGTGAGGGTTGTGCTTACAGCCCAACACCGTGCAGGACGTTTGGCATTTGCCAGAGAACACCAAGATTGGCAAATTCGCCACTGGCGCCCTGTGCTCTTCACAGATGAAAGCAGGTTCACACTGAGCACATGTGACAGACGTGACAGAGTCTGGAGACGCCGTGGAGAACGTTCTGCTGCCTGCAACATCCTCCAGCATGACCGGTTTGGCGGTGGGTCAGTCATGGTGTGTGGTGGCATTTCTTTGGGGGGCCGCACAGCCCTCCATGTGCTCGCCAGTGGTAGCCTGACTGCCATTAGGTACCGAGATGAGATCCTCAGACCCCTTGTGAGACCATATGCTGGTGCGGTTGGCCCTGGGTTCCTCCTAATGCAAGACAATGCTAGACCTCATGTGGCTGGAGTGTGTCAGCAGTTCCTGCAAGAGGAAGGCATTGATGCTATGGACTGGCCCGCCCGTTCCCCAGACCTGAATCCAATTGAGCACATCTGGGACATCATGTCTCGCTCCATCCACCAACGCCACGTTGCACCACAGACTGTCCAGGAGTTGGCGGATGCTTTAGTCCAGGTCTGGGAGGAGATCCCTCAGGAGACCATCCGCCACCTCATCATTTTGACTTGTTTTAAGGACATTACATCAAAATTACAACAAAGTTGGATCAGCCTGTAGTGTGGTTTTCCACTTTAATTTTGAGGGTGACTCCAAATCCAGACCTCCATGGGTTGATAAATTTGATTTCCATTGATAATTTCTGTGTGATTTTGTTGTCAGCACATTCAACTATGTAAAGAAAAAAGTATTTAATAACATTCTTTCATTCTAGGATGTGTTATTTTTGTGTTCCCTTAATTTTTTTGAGCAGTGTATATAGAAAATATATATTGGGGATTGGAAATGATGCCGACAATTACATTGATGGAAGCTACAAATCTATCTGCAATATTAAAGCTGATCTACCCCCTAAAAAAATAAAAAAATAATACGTCTGAAGTACCTCTGTAACTTCAAACATAGATTTTCTGAAATATTGACTGCTGAATTCATAGCGTAAGAAGTAGTTTTCTTTTTGGGGGGTGGGGGTGAAATATGTTTATTTTTATTTTCAAGTCACATCTTAATGACTGTCCCCAACGTGTCCCATTGCAGGTTCTACTTTAAGGAAAGGGGTGAAAGCTGACATCTGGACCTGGCCCATCTACAAGATCCAACTCCCAGTCAACTGTGGGGACAAAGAAGGCATGCTCAATAGGGTAAAGCTGGCCAAAGGTAGGTCGTAACAATAGACTTAATACTATGTGTTTGTGTGTAATGGTGGATGTGGTTTGGCCCGAATAACCTTGCCTGAGACCTTAAAAGTGGCAATCTGCAGTTGCTACATCCAATTTTGAATGTAGCAATATAACTTATAACAACCTCATGAGCTTAGTTCAACTGTCTTACCCCATCAGAACAAAATACTGTATACGGCTGTTTTACTCCAATATTTGTAAACAAAGTAAATGTAAACAAACACTGTATACCCTCAAAACATGGTTAACACTATAATGTTAATAGCATGGATGGTCAGTCCTTGCCTCCATAGCTCTTTTTTTCCAGGCCCATCCTTCAGCTTTTTACCGAAACATTGGTGGGGAGTCCTCTTTGTAATTGATGCAATTGCTGATTGCCCCTTTAAATACTCCTCGAGACCAGGGCCCGTATCCACAAAGCATCTCAGAAAAGGTCCTAGGAATGTTTTAAGACAGTTTTAAGACAAAGAAAACTACCAGCTCAGAGTAGGTTTTAGGATGATGTTAACACTGCCCACACAAATTCTGAGCCAGGAGTAAAATCAACTCATAAACTTTTATCTCAGCTGGTAATCACGACAGTTTGAGGTACCGCAAAGGAGAGATAGTGATGAGGCTCATTGACATTGCAAATTATGGGGAATAACCAATCGTGAGGAGGCATTGCCAGCTGTGAACTCTATAGGTAACACGCAACCATGGTGAATGTGACTGTGGTAAAAAGTTCGATATTATTTTCATCTGGCACGATCACTTTGCCTACTCTAATATGTTGGCATGCATTTTTTGATGGTCATTAAAAGCGGAATTATGCCAATATTACCATTATATCAACACAATCGTCACTTCCGTTTAACAACTCTGAAAAGCTTTGGCACAGTAGGCATCAATTCACTTGCCAACAATGTTGCATACAACGTTTGAAAGGTCTATCTGTCACGAACAGAAGAGGACCCAAGAGCGCAAGTTCAAATTCAGAGTTCTTTATTCAAGGTTACAGGCGGGAAGAGGAGTCCCAGGGGTGTCAGGGGTCTTTCAGGGTCCTCCTGTGGGTACCTGTGCTCCGGGGGTCACCAAATGTCCGGGGGTGTCCAGTCCAAGTGCTTAGTGTGTGTGTTCCCCAGTGATGGAGCGGCGTATCGGGCTGAGGGTGGTGAAACGTCTGGGCACGCTCATCTGGTGGTCGGAGACCTGGGGGAACACACACACACAACAGCAATATGAATGGCAGGCAGAAGTACAGATCAGGGCTGGGCAAATATCGTGGTGAGAGACAGAAGGCAGAAACGAGTTACCGGAGGGGCTGAAGATCGGAGAGTAGTCGAGGTCCAGAAGGCAGGTTGGGATAGACGGGGCAGTAGAACAAGGAGGCAGTCAAGAAAGGATCGGTATCACAAACAGGAGTCAGAGCGCAGACAGGCAGGTTACTGGTCCGGGTTTGAAGACGATCTGACAGGGCTTGGCTGAAAACCAGGGCTTGATATACTGGGAGAGGTAGTGGGGAAATGCAGTTCAGCTGGCAGAGTAATTAGAACAGAGTGAGGCAAGGTGAGGATGGTGAGTGGGAAATGCAGTGCAGCTGGCCAGGTAACAAGAGCAGAGCAGGGCAGGTGGAGCTAGTTAGGCTGAGTAGAGAGAGGGAGGTGAGCAGAGTGGAAGATAATTGAATGCAATTAATGTTGCTACCAGGGAGAGAGAGTGCTCATGACAGGACCCCCCTCCAAGGGACGGCCCCAGAAGTCCCAAGAACAACATCATGCCGGGAGGGTGGAGGGGAGCAGGCGGCGGGTCAGAACTCCTCCGAGCGGTCCGAGTGAATCTCCTCATCCTCAGAAGGAGCTGGAGGGTCACGGTCGGGAGACAGGACAGGCACTGAGACAGGAGCAGGGCGGGCCGGACGGCTAGGAACCCCTCTTGGACGGCCCCCTACGGATTGCAGGCTGATCAGGATGTAGTCGGTGGAAGTCAGTGATAAGGGTCCGGTCCACTATCCTCCTGGCCGGGATCCAGGTCCTCTCCTCTGGACCATATCCCTCCCAATCAACGAGGTACTGGAGACCCCTACCCCTTCGCCTAGAGCGGAGCAGCCGCCGGACGGTGAAGACCGGACCGCCATCTACGAGGCGCGGAGGAGGTGGCGCCGGAGCTGCAGGGACCAGGGGACTTTCATGGACCGGCTTGACCTTGGAGACGTGGAAGGTGGGGTGGACCCGCATGGAGCGGGCAACTGAAGTCGGACCGCCGTTGGACTGATGACTTTCTGCACAGGAAAAGGACCAATGAAGCGAGGGGCCAGCTTTCGTGATACAACCCGCAGCGGCAGATCCCGGGCAGACAGCCAGACCTTCTGACCAACCCGGTAAGTAGGTGCTGGGGTCCTCCGTCGGTTGGCACCGACGGCGTAGCTGGTTCCAGACTTCAGGAGCACAGTGCGAGCCTGGGCCCAAGTGCGGCGGCAGCGGCGGGCATACGCAAGAGCAGACGGACAGGTGGCATCCGCCTCCTGGCTGGCAAACAGTGGAGGTTGATACCCGTAGACACACTGAAAAGGGGGAGAGCCCGGTGGAGGAACTGGTGAGTGAATTATGGGCATATTCCACCCAGAGCAGGTGTTGAGCCCAGGCCCGGGGATTTTGGGAAGCCACACACCTCAGTGCCTTCTCCAGCTCCTGGTTCATGCGTTCAGTCTGGCCGTTTGACTGCGGGTGGAATCCAGACGATAGGCTGGCGGTGGCCCCAAGGAGATGACAGAACTCCTTCCAAAGGTTGCTGAGAATTGCGGGCCCCGGTCTGACACTATATCCTGGGGTAGGCCATGGATACGAAACACATGTTCCAGGACCACCTGGGAGGTCTCTTTAGCAGAGGGTAGTTTGGGAAGGGGGCACGAAGTGGGTCATCTTACTAAAGCGGTCAACAATGGTAAGGATGACTGTGTGTCCGTCAGAGGGCGGAAGGCCCGTAACAAAGTCCAGTGAAACGTGGGACCAGGGCCTCTTGGGTATGAGTAGGGGTTGCAGCAACCCAGCAGGAGGCTGGTTGGGAGTCTTGTTTCGGTTACAAGTGGGACAAGCTCGGATGAATTCTCGGACATCCCGTCTCATCCCCCGCCACCAGAACCGCTGGCGGACCAGATGAAGGGTGCGAGTGATGCCGGGATGACAGGCCAGACGGGATTCGTGCCCCCCACTGAATCACAGGTGACCTGAGATTTGCTGGAACAAACAGACGGTTGGGGGCGCTGGTGCTTGGACCTGGCTGGTCCCGAAGAGCCTCCATGATCTGCTTCTCGATCTCCCAGGTGAGGGCCGCTACGACCAAGTGGCTGGGAAGAATGGGAGCTGTCATGGCGGTGGTCTCGTCCTTCTGAAACATCCGGGAAAGAGCATCAGGTTTGATGTTGCGAGATCCCGGGCGGTAGGAGAGCGTGAAATTGAAGCGCGTAAAGAACAGAGACCACCGCTGTTGACGGGAGTTCAGCCTCCTGGCTGTTTGGATATACTCCAGGTTCTTGTGGTCTGTCCACACTACGAATGGTTCCTTTGACCCCTCTAACCAGTGCCGCCATTCTTCAAGGGCGAGCTTGACAGCCAACAGCTCGCGGTTCCCAATGTCGTAGTTGCATTCGGCAGGGGTTAGCCGACGGGAGTAGAAGGCACAGGGGTGCATCTTGCCATCCTCAGCTGCTCTTTGAGAAAGCACTGCACCCACTCCCACGTCCGAAGCATCTACCTCCACCACAAACTGCCTTGCTGCATCTGGCATCTGGAGGATGGGAGCAGAAGTGAAACATGTCTTGAGGATATTGAAGGCCTTATCAGCAGCTGATGTCCATTGGTACGGTTGTTTAGTGCTGGTTAGCGCCGTGAGGGGTGCAGCCACTGTGCTATAGTTTCTGATGAATCTCCTATAAAAGTTGGCAAAGCCCAGGAACTGTTGCAACTTCTTCCGAGACTCAGGAACTGGCCAGGAAGTGACAGCCGACACCTTCGTGAGATCCATCTGAATGCTGCCCTCGGTCACCACATACCCCAGGAATGAAACGGTCTTGGCATGGAACTCGCACTTCTCTGCCTTCACGAAAAGAGAGTTCTCCAGCAGGCGGCGCAGGACCAACCGGACGTGGTGCGTGTGTTCTGACAGAGTCTTTGAGAATATTAAAATATCGTCAAGGTACACAAATACGAACGTATTTAGCATGTCCCTGAGGATATCATTCACTAGGGCTTGAAAAACTGCTGGGGCATTGGTGAGGCCGAAGGGCATGACGAGATATTCATAGTGGCCGGTTGGTGTGTTGAACGCTGTCTTCCATTCGTCTCCCTCCCTCATCCGCACCAGATGGTAGGCATTGCGAAGGTCCAGCTTAGTGAATACAGTGGCTCCCTGCAGCAGTTCGAAGGCAGACGAAAGTAAGGGCAGTGGGTAGCGATTCTTAACCGTGATGTCGTTCAGACCCCGGTAATCTATGCATGGACGAAGAGAACCGTCCTTCTTGCCGACAAAGAAGAATCCCGCTCCTGCGGGGGAAGACGACGGTCTAATTATCCCGGAGGCAAGAGAGTCATTAATGTAGTCCTCCATGGCCTTTCTTTCCGGGGCTGACAGTGAATACAGACGACCCTTGGGAGGTGCTGTGCCAGGCAGGAGATCAATCGCGCAGTCATAGGGTCTGTGTGGGGGTAGAGATGTCGCCTTGGATTTGTTGAACACCTCTTTCAGGCTGTGGTAACAGGCCGGAACATTGGATATGTCGGAGGTAGCGCTAGATCCTTCCCGGTGAACGGGCAGGGTGGCCCCCCTTAAACAGGTCTGGTGACAACTCCTTCCCCACTCACGGACTGTTCCTGTCTCCCAGTCGATGTGGGGGGTTGTGCTGACGGAGCCACGGGTATCCAAGAATGAGTGGTTGGCCAGGTGAGTGTAGGAGGTGAAACTGGATGGACTCCTGGTGGTTTCCTGACAGCAGGATTGTCACAGGGGCGGAGATATGAGTGACAGTGCCAAGATGATGCCCATCCAGGGCTCGTGCAGGAATGGGTTGTGTCAGTTGATGATGGTTCACGCCCAGTTGCTGTGCAAGCTCAGGGTCCATGATGTTTGCTTCGGCTCCCGGAATCCACAAGGGCGGCCAATGTATGAGTCTTGTCAGAAAGCTGAAGGCGGAGATGAAGCAGGGTCTTTCGGATGGAGGGAGACTGAAGGCTTGTTGAGCTCACCCGGATCTCCCCTACACCTGGTGAGCTGCGGCTTTTGCCGGACAAGTAGCGACACGGTGATTCTCGCCACCACAGTAGAGGCAAAGGTTGGAGCTTAGACGGCGCCGACGCTCCTCGGGAGTCAGAGAGGCACGGCCAATCTCCATGGGCTCAGGCTGATTGAGTTGGCTATGGGACTTGACAGGCAGGGGCTGGACAGAAGCGGTATCGACCCGAGTACGGATGGCAGGTTGACTGAGACGGCCCTTCTCCCTCCTCCGGGTCTGTATACGGCGGTCAATGCGAACGGCAAGGTCAATGGCGGCATCAAGCGTTGAGGGCGGGTCATGGGAAACAAGCTGCGTCCTTGATATAGTCCGCCAGGCTATGGAGGAAGGCTTGCACCAGTGCCTCTGGGTTAAACGAGCTTTGACTGGCCAGGGTACGAAAGTCAATGGAGAAGTCTGCCACTGTCCGATTGCCCTGACGGATGGTGAGCAGAGCTTGTGACGCTTCGGCTGTTGGCGAGCCTAGGTCAAAGACCTTTAACATCTCCTCCTCAAAGGCACTGAAGGAGGCACAGGCTGGGGTTTGCCGGTCGAATTCCGCCGTTCCCCACAACCGAGCTCGACCGGTGAGATGTGTGATGACATACCCCACCTTGGCTCCCTCTGTTGAGAAAGTCCTGGGCTGTAGTGCAAACTGGATTCGGCAGCTGCTCAAGAATGGTCTTACTTGCTTCTGGTTGCCATCAAAACGTTCCGGGTTCCCAATCCTTGGTTCAGGAGCGTGGGGATCTGGTGGCAGCACTGCCGGGCCTGCAGCATTGGGACCTCCAGCGGAGGGATGAAGGAGTATCGGTGGTACAGGAACAAAAGGACCAGGGGGGGTGCAGGTGGAGTAGCCGGGGCTTGAGAGTAGTTGCAGGGCTTGGGCTAGCTGTTGTTGCTGCAGTTGGAACTGTTGTTGCTGCTGGTTGAATAGCTGGAGAAGGGAAGCGATGTCGCCAGCCATCCGATTTATGTCTCCCTCAGAACGTTCCAGTCGCTGTAGGGCAGTCCTCTCTGGCTCTTCCTCCATCGTGGTCAGGGAGTGCGCTGGGTCCATGATGGTCAGATCGTTCTGTCACGAACAGAAGAGGACCCAAGAGCGCAAGTTCAAATTCAGAGTTCTTTATTCAAGGTTACAGGCGGGAAGAGGAGTCCCAGGGGTGTCAGGGGGTCTTTCAGGGTCCTCCTGTGGGTACCTGTGCTCCGGGGGTCACCAAATGTCCGGGGGTGTCCAGTCCAAGTGCTTAGTGTGTGTGTTCCCCAGTGATGGAGCGGCGTATCGGGCTGAGGGTGGTGAAACGTCTGGGCACGCTCATCTGGTGGTCGGAGACCTGGGGAACACACACACACAACAGCAATATGAATGGCAGGCAGAAGTACAGATCAGGGCTGGGCAAATATCGTGGTGAGAGACAGAAGGCAGAAACGAGTTACCGGAGGGGCTGAAGATCGGAGAGTAGTCGAGGTCCAGAAGGCAGGTTGGGATAGACGGGGCAGTAGAACAAGGAGGCAGTCAAGAAAGGATCGGTATCACAAACAGGAGTCAGAGCGCAGACAGGCAGGTTACTGGTCCGGGTTTGAAGACGATCTGACAGGGCTTGGCTGAAAACCAGGGCTTGATATACTGGGAGAGAGAGTGCTCATGACACTATCATTTTCATCGAACACAATCAAAGTCAATATAAGCCCTAGATGCCTTCAATTGCCCAATTTATAGGCATGCCCAATATATACTTTTTTTTAACAAAGTGATGTTATGTAGATAAATAAATAATCAAAAGAAAACTTGTTTATTTATTAGCCTAGTGGTTCTAAGTATTTAGGCATATAATTGTGAAATAGGTCTCTTGAAATCATTGCCAAAAGCTCAAGAGATACTATTACAATTAGGTCTAGATTATTTATGGTTTGATCATATTCAAATATCAAAACATTCTTTTAACAACTCCAAAGTAATTGCATGTGGCGCAGGAACCACATTATCAAGACACCTGCTGGTAACTCTTAACTGGTTAGGACAGCTCATGAGGTGTCCTAAACATCTGTTGACTAGGTGTGACTCATGACTAAAGGCTTCAAGGATAGCTTTAATTTTCTACCCATCAGCACTTACAATAAATGTTCTACTCTGAGACCCTTTGTGAATACGGGCCCAGATCTAAAGCATAGCCTTTAGTGGGTGAACACAGTATTGTGAATTGCAGGAGACCCATGTTTCAATCACAGTCAGACACATGTGTACTACGGTCCATTTGACATTGCATGGTTTTAATTTGTGGTGGTGTGTATGATGTCTGACTTCCTCATTGGTTTGTCTCAGGGGAGAGGTGCATTGTGGTCCAGGGTCGCTGGTTAACCCCAAGTGTCTTTGAGGAGTTTGGGGGGAAGAAGAACAGTAAGAACTGGAAGTACAGTATCCGCTGTAGAGACACCACTCTGGGAAAACTGATCCAGGTACAGCATATACTGTAGCTGATTTATTTTATTTGACAATTAAAAACACAATTCAGCCAGACATGGATACAATGCATTTAAAATCATCAAAGATAAAACAGAAAAGTTGAACAGCTTGGTCACTTTTCATACTCTAATCAGGCCTATGTCATTTGGACAATTTTCATTTACGTCATTTAGCAGACGCTCTTATCCAGAGCGACTTACAAATAGGTGCATTCACCTTATAGCCAGTGGGATCACCACTTCACAATGTTTTTTTGGTTGTTTTTTTTGTTGCCATACACTACACTGTGGGATATAGGTCTGTATCATATAGTCTGTATCATATACTGTATCATATAGGGGAGACTGGTGTGTATTTCTCAGCACCAGTATATCTTACAAAACTATTTTCAATATTAGGAGAAACACCAAGGTCTTGGGTTGAAATGGGGTCCCTTTTTATCCTCATATCTTATTCCAACACTGTAAGACAGGTTAACATTCACAAGGCCACAGGGCCAGATGGATTACCAGGACACGTACTCAGAGCATGCACTGACCAGCTGGCAAGTGTCTTCACTGACATTTTCAACCTCTCCCTGACCCAGTCTGTAATACCTACGTACCTTCAATCAGACCACCATAGTCCCTGTGCCCAAGAACGCCATGGTAACCTGTCTAAATGACTATTACCCTGTATCACTCACATCTGTAGCCAATGAAATGTTTTGAAAGGCTGGTCATGGCTCACATCAACACCATCATCCCAGACACCCTGGACCAACGCCAATTCGGATACCGCCCCAACAGATCCACAGATGATGCAATCTCTATTGCACTCCACACTGCCCTTTCCCACTTGGACAAAAGGAACACCTACTTGAGAATGCTGTTCATTGACTAAAGCTCAGCGTTCAACACCATAGTACCCTCAAAGCTCATCACTAAGCTAAGTACCCTGGGACTGAACACCTCTCTCTGCAACTGGATCTTGGACTTCCTTACGGGATGCCCCCAGGTGGTGAGGGTAGGCAACAACACATCCGCCACTCTGACCCTCAAGACCAGGGCCCCTCAGGGGTGCGTGCTTAGTCCCCTCCTGTACTCCCTGTCCACCCACGACTGCGTGGCCACGCATGACTCCAACCCCATCATTAAGTTTTCAGACGACACGACGGCAGTAGACCTGATCACCGACGACGTTGAGATAATAATAATAATATATAATAATATAATATAATAAATAATAATATAATATGCCATTTAGCAGACGCTTTTATCCAAAGCGACTTACAGTCATGCGTGCATACATTTTTGTGTATGGGTGGTCCCGGGGATCGAACCCACTACCTTGGCGTTACAAGCGCCGTGCTCTACCAGCTGAGCTACAGAGGACCACATAGGGAGGAGGTCAGAGACCTGGCAGTGTATTGCCAGGACAATAACCTCTCCCTCAATGTCAGCAAGACAAAGAACTGATCGTGGACTACAGGAAACGGAGAGCCGAGCACGCCCCCATTCAAATCAACAGGGCTGTAGTGGAACCGGTCGAGAGCATCAAGTTCCTCAGTGTCCACATCACTAAGAATCTATCATGGTCCAAACACACCAACAGAGTCATGAAGAGGGCACAATAATGCCTCTTCCCTCTGAGGAGGCTGAAAAGATTTAGCATGGGCCCTCAGATCTTCAAAAAGTTCTACAGCTGCACCATTGAGAGCATCTTGACTGGCTGCGTCACCGCTTGGTATGGCAACTGCTTGGCATCTGACCGCAGCCTACATTTTCCCCCAGTGGCGCAGTGGTCAGCCCCTTGCCATTTGAGTGACAGCTAGCAAGATGCACACAAAGCAGAGCGAACGAGTGAGAGAGCAATGACGTGGTGAACATATCTGCACATATGTGTCCTTTTACGGTACCAGTCAAAGGTTTTTTCTTTATTTTTACTATTTTCTACATTGTAGAATAATAGTGAAGACATCAAAACTATGAAATAACACATATGGAATCATGTAGTAACCAAAAAAGTGTTAAACAAATCAAAATATATTTTATATTTTATATTTTTCAAAGTAGCCACCCTTTGCCTTGATGACAGCTTTGCACACTCTTGGTATTCTCTCAACCAGCTTCATGAGGAATGCTTTTCCAACAGTCTTGAAGGAGTTCCCACATATGCTGAGCACTTGTTGGCTTCTTTTCCTTCACTCTGCGTTCCAACTCATCCCAAACCATCTCAATTGGATTGAGGTCGGGTGATTGTGGAGACCAGGTCATCTGATGCTGCACTCCATCACTCTCCTTGGTCACAGCTTGGAGGTGTGTTTTGGGTCATTGTCCTGTTGGAAAAACAAATGATAGTCCCACTAAGCGCAAACCAGATGGGATGGCGTATCGCTGCAGAATGCTGTGGTAGCCATGCTGGTTAAGTGTGCCTTGAATTCTAAATAAATCACAGACAGTGTCACCAGCAAAGCACCCCCACACAATCACACCTCCGCCATGCTTCACGGTGGGAACCACAAATGCAGAGATGATCCGTTCACCTACTCTGCGTCTCACACAGACATGGCGGTTGGAACCAAAAATCTCAAATTTGGACTCATCAGACCAAAGAACAAATTTCGACCGGTCTAATGTCCATTGCTCGTGTTTCTTGGCCCAAGCAAGTCTCTTCTTATTATTGGTGTCCGTTAGTAGTGGTTTCTTTGCAGCAATTCGACCATGAAGGCCTGATTCACGCAGTCTCCTCTGAACAGTGGATGTTGAGAAGTGTCTGTTACTTGAACTCTGTGAAGCATTTATTTGGGCTGCAATCTAATGCAGTTAAATCTAATGAATTTATCCTCTGCAGCAGAGGTAACTCTGGGTCTTCCTTTCCTGTGGCGGTCCTCATGAGAGTCAGTTTCAACATAGCGCTTGATGTTTTTTGCGACTGCACTTGAAGAAACGTTCAAAGTTCTTTACATTTTCCGTATTGACTGACCTTCATGTCTTAAAGTAATTTGCTTATTTGAGCTGTTCTTGCCATAATATGGACTTGGTCTTTTACAAAATAGGGCTATCTTCTGTATACCACCCCTACCTTGTCACAACACAACTGATTGGCTCAAATTAACTTTTAACAAGGCACACCTGTTAATTGAAATGCGTTCCAGGTGACTACCACATGAAGCTGGTTGAGAGAATGCCAAGAGTGTGCAAAGCTGTCATCAAGGCAAAGAGTGGCTACTTTGAAGAATCTCAAATATAAAATATATTTTGATTTGTTTAACACTTTTTTGGTTACTATATGATTCCATATGTGTTATTTCACAGTTTTGATGTCTTCACTATTATTCTACAATGTAGAAAATAGTACAAATAAAGAAAAACCCTTGAATGAGTAGGTGTGTCCAAACTGTTTACTGGTACTGTATATTTATTTTTTTAGGGGGTAGATTAGCTTTAACATTGGAGATAGATTGTGGGTTCTATCAATGTAATTGTCTGCATCATTTCCAATCCCCCATATACAGTTGAATTCGGAAGTTTACATACACTTAGGTTGGAGTCATTAAAACTTGTTTTTCAACCACTCCACACATTTTTAGTTAACAAACTATAGTTTTGGCAAGTCGGTTAGGACATCTACTTTGTGCATGACACAAGTAATTTGTCACGCCCTGACGTATAGAACTCTTGTTAGTTGAGTCAGGGTGTGGAAGTTCTATGTTATTATTTCTATGTTTACATTCTAGGTATTGTATTGGCCGGGTGTGATTCCCAATCAGAGACAGCTGTCGCTCGTTGTCTCTGATTGGGGATCATACTTAGGTAGCCCAGTTGCCTACTAAGTTTGTGGGATCTTGTTCCTGTGTTAGGCTTGTATTGTGTATAGCCTTGGACTTCACGTTACGTTGGTTTGTTGTTTTGTCATGAGTGTTTATTCGTAAATAAACATGTTTGCATACCACGCTGCACCTTGGTCTGACCCATCTCTCAACGATCGTGACAGAAGATCCCACCAACAACGGACCAAGCAGCGTGCCCAGGAGCAGCAGACACCCTGGACACAGGTGGGGAAGAGTTTTTGGACATGGGAGGAGATTTTTGCAGGGAAAGGACCCTGGGCGAAGGAGGAGGCCCAGGCAGGAGAGGAACACAGACGGCGTCGGCCGAGGAGGAAGCCCGCGAGACAGCTCCAATAACATTTTTGGGGGGGGGCTAAAAGGGTGGTCGGGGATCGATAGAGAAGAGCCCCGACCACTGCACTCGTGGGGGCTCAAGGAGGAGTCCTCACACGGAGAGTAAAGGACTGGTACAGTCGTAGACCTCCAGCGTCGGTTCCCAGTCCGGTACGGCCCGTGCCTGTTCCCCACACCACACCAGTGGTGCGTGTCGTCAGCCCGGTACACCCCGTACCTGCTCCCCGCCCCAGGCCAGTGGTTCGTGTTCCCAGTCCGGCCCGGCCCGTTCCTGCTCCACGCACCAAGCCAGTGGTGCGTGTTCCCAGTACGGCCCGTCCCTGCTCCTCGCACCAAACCAGTGGTGCGTGTCGCCAGCCCGGTACGCCCCGTACCTGCTCCCCGCACCAAGCCAGTGGTGCGTGTTCCCAGTCCAGTACGGCCCATCCCTGCTCCTCGCACCAAACCAGTGGTGCGTATCGCCAGCCCGGTATGCCCTGTACCTGCTCCCCGCACCAAGCCAGTGGTGCATGTTCCCAGTCCAGTACGGCCCGTCCCTGCTCCTCGCACCAAACCAGTGGTGCGTGTCGCCAGCCCGGTACGCCCCGTACCTGCTCCCCACACCAGGCCAGTGGTGCGTATTCCCCAGTCCGGCCCGGCCCGTTCCTGCTCCACGCCCCAAGCCAGTGGTGCGTGTTCCCAGTCCAGTACGGCCCGTCCCTGCTCCTCGCATCAAACCAGTGGTGCGTGTCGCCAGTCCGGTACGCCCTGTACCTGCTCCCCGCACCAGGCAAATGGTGCATGTTCCCAGTCCGTCCTGGCCCATTCCTGCTCCACGCACCAAGCCAGTGGTGCGTGTTCCCAGTCTAATACGGCCCGTCCCTGCTCCTCGCACCAAACCAGTGGTGCGTGTCGCCAGCCCGGTACGCCCCGTACCTGCTCCCCACACCAGGCCAGTGGTGCATGTCGCCAGCCCGGTACACTCCGTACCTGCTCCACGCACCAAGCCAGTGGTGCGTGTTCCCAGTCCAGTACGGCCCGTCCCTGCTCCTCGCACCAAACCAGTGGTGCGTGTCGGCAGCCCGGTACGCCCCGTACCTGCTCCCCGCACCAAGCCAGTGGTGCGTGTTCCCAGTCCAGTACGGCCCGTCCCTGCTCCCCGCACCAAACCAGTGGTGCGTGTCTCCAGTCCGGCCTGGCCCGTGCCTGCACCTCGCACCAAGCCAGGGGTGCGTGTTCCCAGTCCGGCACGGCCCGTGCCCGTTCGACTGGTGCCTGGTCCAGCACCGGTCAGCTGCTCCACTCCGGAGCCAGAGCAGTCCGCTCCACCGGGGTCCAGTTCAGCTCCGGTCAGCGGCTCCAGTCCAGACCCAGACGTCAGCCCCTCTCCAGGTTCGGGGTCTCCCACACCAGGGCCCAGACAGGGCTTGGTGCATCGCGGGAGGATTGCCGATCCAGGCCCAGACGTCAGCCCCTCTCCAGGTTCGGGGTCTCCAACACCAGGGTCCAGACAGGGCTTGGTGCATCGTGGGAGGAAGGAGAGGGGAAGCATCGCGCCGAGGTCCAGACCAGACCAGGGGCGCAACGGGGAGGCTGAGAGGAGGAGGTCGTCACGCCCGGAGCCAGATCCGCCTCCGAGGCGGAATGCCCACCCGGACCCTACCCTGTTATGTCAGGTTTGTGCGGTCGAAGTCTGCACCTTTGGGGGGGGTGGTACTGTCACACCCTGACGTATGGAACTCTTGTATGTTGAGTCAGGGTGTGGAGATCTATGTGATGCATTCTATGTTTATATTCTAGGTATTGTGTTTCTATGGTTGGCCGGTGTGATTCCCAATCAGAGACCGCTGTCGCTCGTTGTCTCTGATTGGGGATCATACTTAGGTAGCCCAGTTGCCTACTATGTTTGTGGGATCTTGTTCCGTGTTAGGCTTGTATTGTGTATAGCCTTGGACTTCACGTTACGTTGATTTGTTGTTTTGTCGTGAGTGTTTATTCGTTAATAAACATGTATACATTTCACGCTGCGCCTTGGTCTGACCCGTCTCTCAATGATCGTGACATAATTTTTCCAACAATTATTTAGACAGATTATTTCACTTATAATTCACTGTATCACAATTCCAGTGGGTCAGAAGTTGACATACACTAAGTTGACTGTGCCTTTAAACAGCTTGGAAGATTCCAGAAAAATGTCATGGCTTTAGAAGCTTCTGATAGGCTAATTGACATCATTTGAGTCAATTGGAGGTGTACCTGTGGATGTATTTCAAGGCCTACCTTCAAACTCAGTGCCTCTTTGCTTGACATCATGGGAAAATCAAAAGAAATAAGCCAAGACCTCAGAAAAAGAATTGTAGACCTCCACAAGTCTGGTTCATCCTTGGAAACAATTTCCAAACGCCTGAAGGTACCACGTTCATCTGTACAAACAATAGTATGCAAGTATAAACACCATGGGACCACGCAGCCGTCATACCGCTCAGGAAGGAGACGCGTTCTGTCTCCTAGAGATGAACGTACTTTGGTGCGAAAAGTGCAAATCTATCCCAGAACAACAGCAAAGGACCTTGTGAAGATGCTGGAGAAAACAGGTACAAAAGTATCTATATCCACAGTAAAACGAGTCCTATATCGACATAACCTGAAAGGCCGCTCAGCAAGGAAGAAGCCACTGCTCCAAAACCGCCATAAAAAGCCAGACTACAGTTTGAAACTGCACATGGGGACCAAGATTGTACTTTTTGGAGAAATGTCCTGTGGTCCGATGAAACAAAAATAGAACTGATTGCCATAATGCCCATTGTTATGTTTGGAGGAAAAAGGGGGTACTTGCAAGCCGAATAACACCATCCCAACCGTGAAGCACGGGGGTGTCAGCATCATGCTGTGGGGGTGCTTTACTGAAGGAGGGACTGGTGCACTTCACAAAATAGATGGCATCATGAGGAAGGAAAATTATGTGGATATATTGAAGCAACATGTCAAGACATCAGTCAGGAAGTTAAAGCTTGGTCGCAAATGGGTGTTCCAAATGGACAATGACCCCAAGCATACTTCCAAAGCTGTGGCAAAATGGCTTAAGGACAACAAAGTCAAGGTATTGGAGTGGCCATCACAAAACCCTGACCTCAATCCTATAGAACATTTGTGGGCAGAACTGAAAAAGCGTGTGCGAGCAAGGAGGCCTACAAACCTGACTCAGTTACACCAACTTTGTCAGGAGGAATGGGCCAAAATTCACCCAACTTATTGTGGGAAACTTGTGGAAGGCTATTGTGGGAAGCTTGTGGAAGGCTATACAGTTGAAGTCGGAAGTTTACATACACCTTAGCTAAATACATTTAAACTCAGTTTTTCACAATTCCTAGGAAACATTCCCTGTCTTAGGTCAGTTAGGATCACCACTTTATTTTAAGAATGTGAAATGTCAGAATAATAGTAGAGAGAGTGATTTATTTCAGGTTTTATTTCTTTCATCACATTCCCAGTGGGTCAGAAATTTACATACACTCAATTAGTATTTGGTAGCATTGCCTTTAAATTGTTTAACTTGGGTCAAACATTTCGGGTAGCCTTCCACAAGCTTCCCACAATCAATTGGGTGAATTTAGGCCCATTCCTCCTGACAGAGCTGGTGTAACTGAGTCAGGTTTGTAGGAGTCCTTGCTCTCACACGCTTTTTCAGTTCTGCCCACAAATATTCTATAGGATTGAGGTCAGGGCTTTGTGATGGCCACTCCAATACCTTGACTTTGTTGTCCTTAAGCCATTTTGCCACAACTTTGGAAGTATGCTTGGGGTCATTGTCCATTTGGAACACCCATTTGCGACCAAGCTTTAACTTCCTGACTGATGTCTTGAGATGTTGCTTCAATATATCCACATAATGTTCCTTCCTCATGATGCCATCTATTTTGTGAAGTGCACCAGTCCCTCCTGCAGCAAAGCACCCCCACAGCATGATGCTGGTACCCCCGTGCTTCACGGTTGGGATGGTGTTCTTCGGCTTGCAAGCATCTGCCTTTTTCCTCCAAACTTAACGATGGTCATTATGGCCAAACAGTTATATTTTTGTTTCATCAGACCAGAGGACATTTCTCAAAAAAAGTACGATCTTTGTCCCCATGTGCAGTTGCAAACCATAGTCTGGCTTTTTTATGGCGGTTTTGGAGCAGTGGCTTCTTCCTTGCTGAGCGGCCTTTCAGGTTATGTCGATATAGGACTCGTTTTACTGTGGATATAGATTATTTTTTACCTGTTTCCTCCAGCATCTTCACAAGGTCCTTTGCTGTTGTTCTGGGATAGATTTGCACTTTTCACACCAAAGTACGTTAATCTCTAGGAAACAGAACGCGTCTCCTTCCTGAGCGGTATGATGGCTGCATGGTCCCATGGTGTTTATATATGCGTACTATTGTTTGTACAGATGAACGTGGTACCTTCAGGCGTTTGGAAATTGCTCCCAAGGATGAACCAGACTTGCGGAGGTCTACAATTCTTTTTCTGAGGTCTTGGCTGATTACTTTTGATTTTCCCATGATGTCAAGCAAATAGGCACTGAGTTTGAAGGTAGGCCTTGAAATACACCCACAGGTACACCTCCAATTGACTCAAATGATGTCAATTAGCCTATCAGAAGCTTCTAAAGCCAGGTCAACATTCACAAGGCCGCAGGGCCAGACGGATTACCAGGACGTGTACTCCGAGCATGTGCTGACCAACTGGCAAGTGTCTTCACTGACATTTTCAACATGTCCCTGACTGAGTCTGTAATACCAACATGTTTCAAGCAGACCACCATAGTCCCCGTGCCCAAGAACTCTAAGATAACCTGCCTAAATGACTACCGACCCGTGGCACTGACGTCTGTAGCCATGAAGTGCTTTGAAAGACTGGTCATGGCTCACATCAACAGCATAATCCCAGAAACCCTAGACCCACTCCAATTTGCATACCGCCCCAACAGATCCACAGATGATGCAATCTCTATCGCACTCCACACTGCCCTTTCCCACCTGGACAAGAGGAACACCTACGTGAGAATGCTATTCATTGACTACAGCTCAGCATTCAACACCATAGTGCCCTCTAAGCTCATCACTAAGCTAAGGATCCTGGGACTAAACACCTCCCTCTGCAACTGGATCCTGGACTTCCTGACGGGCCGCCCCCAGGTGGTAAGGGTAGGTAACAACACATCTGCCACACTGATCCTCAACACGGGGGCCCCTCAGGGGTGCGTGCTCAGTCCCCCTCCTGTACTCTCTGTTCACCCATGACTGCATGGCCAGGCACGACTCCAACACCATCATTAAGTTTGCCGACGACACAACAGTGGTAGGCCTGATCACCGACAACGATGAGACAGCCTATAGGGAGGAGGTCAGAGATCTGGCCATGTGGTGCCAGGACAACAACCTCTCCCTCAACGTGACCAAGACAAAGGAGATGATTGTGGACTACAGGAAAAAAAAGAGGACTGAGCACGCCCCCATTCTCATCGACGGGCTGTAGTGGAACAGGTTGAGAGCTTCAAGTTCCTTGGTGTCCACATCACCAACAAACTATCATGGTCCAAACACACCAAGACAGTCGTGAAGAGGGCACGACAAAGCCTATTCCCCCTCAGGAGACTAAAAAGATTTGGCATGGGTCCTCAGATCCTCAAAAAATTCTACAGCTGCACCATCGAGAGCATCCTGACTGGTTGCATCACCGCCTGGTATGGCAACTGCTTGGCCTCTGAACGCAAGGCACTACAGAGGGTAGTGCGTACGGCCCAGTACATCACTGGGGCAAAGCTCACTGCCATCCAGGACCTCTATACCAGGCGGTGTCAGAGGAAGGCCCTCAAAATTGTCAAAGACTCCAGCCACCCTAGTCATAGACTGTTCTCTCTGCTACCGCACGGCAAGCGGTACCGGAGTGCCAAGTCTAGGTCCAAAAGACTTCTCAACAGCTTCTACCCCCAAGCCATAAGACTCCTGAACAGCTAATCATGGCTACCCGGACTATTTGCACTGCCCCCCCACCCCATCCTTTTTACGCTGCTGCTACTCTGTTAAGTATTTATGCATAGTCACTTTAACTCTACCCACATGTACATATTACTTCAACTACCTCAACTAGCCGGTGCCCCCCGCACATTGACTCTGCAACGGTACCCCCCTGTATATATAGCCTCCCTACTGTCACTTTATTTTACTGTATATATAGCCTCCCTACTGTCACTTTATTTTACTTCTGCTCTTTTTTTCTCAACACTTTTTTTGTTGTTGTTTTATTCTTACTTTTTTTGTTTAAAATAAATGCACTGTTGGTTAAGGGCTGTAAGTAAGCATTTCACTGCAATGTCTGCACCTGTTGTATTCGGCGCATGTGACCAATAAAATTTGATTTGATTTGATTTGATTCTAAAGCCATGACATCATTTTCTGTAATTTTCCAAGCTGTTTAAAGGCACAGTCAACTTAGTGTATGTAAACTTCTGACCCACTGGAATTGTGATACAGTGAATTATAAGTGAAATAATCTGTCTGTAAACAATTGTTGGAAAAATGACTTGTTATGCACAAAGTAGATGTCCTAACTGACTTGCCAAAACTATAGTTTGTTAACAAGAAATTTGTGGAGTTGTTGAAAAACAAGTTTTAATGACTCCAACCTAAGTGTATGTAAACTTCCGACTTCAACTGTATATTCTTAATATTTGTTTCCTTCTTTATCAATTTACCCTAATCCTACGTCCCCTCCCCTAGTTGGAGTAAAATAATGGACAACAATACTTAGGTTTCTACGTCCAGCTTACACATACTATATATATTTTACGGACACGGTATATTTTACATTAGTTATATTTTTTTATTCGCTTTTAGTCCAACCCTTCAGCTACCCTCAACTCCTCCCATGTATCTCTAATTTCCATACATTTTTCAGCTGTGCTGTCATGTTTCACAAAAGTACTGAACTATTCTCATAGTTTTTACAGATTCTAAATTAAAGATGAATATTTTTACTAAAATTATTATTATATTATTGATCGATTGGCTATGGCTTTTCAAGTCACCCAGCAGTGCTATTTGCAGAGTTAGTTCCAGGTAAATGTTGCAATTCTTCAGCCATTCCTGAACATGCAACCAAAAACAAACTACAGTTACGTAATTTAGCTGATGCTCTTACCCAGTGCGATTTACAGGAGCAATTAGGGTTAAGTGCCTTGCTCAAGGGCACATTGACAAGGGCTCTTAACCACTAGGCTACCTGCCGCCCTACATATGGGCAGTACCAAAACAAGTGATCTAATGATTCTGTCTCTTTGCAGCAAAATCTGCAGAGCTGGGATTGTTTGTATCCCTCATATACATAACATTCTGTTGGTTGCAAGAATTTTGTATAATAATTTAAACTGAAAAACTCGTAACTTTTTAATCCGCCGTTGTTTTGTGTATCAGTTCATAAACCATGTGCCATGGAATCAGCACATCGAAAATCGCTTCCCAACTATTTTGTGACCTGCATGGCGCAACTGTCAATTTGTTAGTCCTTAAATGAAACTGGTATACTTTTCTATTCATCACAATTTGGTTTAACCAAATGTGGGCTTTAATGTAGGGCCATTCCACTTGCCTCTTCCATTTTTGTGGTAATGCTGCAATCAGTTGGTTGTAATTTTGGATATAGCAGACATTTCCATATATTTTTGTTAGCTGCATGTTTGACATAACTCCAACAGTTTGTCACGATCGTCGGATACAGAGGACCAAGGCGCAGCGTGGAAGGTGAACATATTTATTAAATAATGATTACACGAACAAAATAACAAAATCGATACGTGACGCCCAAAGGTGCAAAACACAAACCTACACAGGAACAAGATCCCACAAACACTGTGGGAAAACTGGCTGCTTAAGTATGGTTCCCAATCAGAGACAACAAGCAACAGCTGATACACGTTGCCTCTGATTGAGAACCACACTGGCCAACATAGAACTACAAAAACTAGAACAAAAACAAATGAAAACTCACACCCTGGCTCAACATACTAGAGTCCCCAGAGCCAGGGCGTGACAGTACCCCCCCCCCAAAGGCGCGGACTCTGGCCGCGCCAACCAAACACCACAGGGGAGGGACCGGGTGGGCACTCCGCCTTGGCGGCGGATCCGGCTCCGGGCATGATTCCCATTCCCTCTCCAACCCCCCAAAGTACCCCTGGTCTGGTCTGACCCTGCTGGCCGGAGCTGGACTGAACACCGGTGGAGTGGATTGCTCTAGCTCCGGCGTGGAGCAGCTGACCGGTGCCGAACCAGGCACCGGTGGAACAGGCACGGGCTGTGCCGGACTGACGACGCACACCACTGGCTTGGTGTGGGGAGCAGGAACAGGCCGAACCGGGCTGACGATGCGCACCATAGGCTTGGTGCGGGGAGCAGGAACAGGCCGGGCCGGGCTGTTCCTGCTCCCCGTAGGCTTGGTGCGGGGAGCAGGAACAGGCCGGACCGGGCTGGCGACGCGCACCATAGGCTTGGTGCGGGGAGCAGGAACAGGCCAGACCGGGCTGACGACGCGCACCACAGGCTCGATGCGAGGAACAGGAACAGGCCGGACCGTACTGGGGACACACATCACTGGCCCTACGCAGGGATCAGGAACGGGCCGGACCGGACTGGTAACACACCCCAGTACCTCTCGCCGTGCCTCTACACTTTCCCTCTCCTCTGTGACCAGTGGCCCCCTTAACCTGGCACCCTCCTCTGCAAACCCGCTGGACCGCTCCATCGCGGCCTCCTGCTGCCCCGTCGTCCGCGGCGTGAGCCCCCCCCTAAAAAAATTCTGGGCTTCTCTCCTTCCTGTGGGCCAGGTCTCCATATCTCTCGCCAGCCTTTCGCCCTTCTGCTTCCAAGTCAAGCCCCTCTCTTCCTCACACGGCTTGACCCAGTCGAGGAGGCGAAGGAGATCCGCTAGAGATCTCCCTGGCAATGGCTCCTGGACACGCTGCTTGGTCCAGTCTTGGTGGGATCTTCTGTCACGATCGTCGGATACAGAGGACCAAGGCGCAGCGTGGAAGGTGAACATATTTATTAAATAATGATTACACGAACAAAATAACAAAATCAATACGTGACGCCCAATGGTGCAAAACACAAACCTACACAGGAACAAGATCCCACAAACACTGTGGGAAAACTGGCTGCTTAAGTATGGTTCCCAATCAGAGACAACAAGCAACAGCTGATACACGTTGCCTCTGATTGAGAACCACACTGGCCAACATAGAACTACAAAAACTAGAACAAAAACAAATGAAAACTCACACCCTGGCTCAACATACTAGAGTCCCCAGAGCCAGGGCGTGACACAGTTATATTTATGATATCATTAACAAAGATTATAACAATGTTTTTAATCAATTAGTGTATTTGAGTTGAACCATAATATTTGTTGTAATATTTGTTCTGTCTTTTCTGATGGATTAAACTGAAATTGCAACCAGCTTTCTATGGCCTGTTTTAAAAATAGCAATATTCTGGAGATTATTTCATTTTCAAATAACCAAAAGTGAGAGGTTGTAATCTGAATAAAGGGAAAAGGGCCATTTTTAACATGGGGTGAGCCATTTTGACTAATCTGCTGGAAAACCAGTTCAGATTTAAGTACAACTTTGGTATGGCTGAAGCCTTTAGTGAGAGGTTCAATGCTTTAATATTTAATAATTTCAGCCCTCCAAATTCATATTCATTATATACAGTGGGGAAAAAAAGTGTCACGCTCTGGCTCCGGGACTGTGTATTTTGAGCCAGGGTGTGTTCATTTGGTTGTGTTTCCTTGTTTGGTCGTGTGACTCCCAATCAGTGGTAACGAGTGTCAGCTGTCGGCTCGTTATCTCTGATTGGGAGCCATATTTAAACTGTCAGTGTTCACCTTAGTGTTGTGGGTTTTTGTTCCTTGTCAGTCATTGTAACTGAGGACTTCACGATTCGTCACTGTTTGTTGTTTTTGTAGTGAGTACTTTAATTTAATAAAGTCATGTTCGCTCAACGCGCTGCGCTTTGGTCTCCCTCATTAGACGATCGTGACAGAAAAACCCACCTTAACCAGATCAAGCAGCATGAAGAAAGAGAGGATGGACTTGGGAGCAGTTGAGTAGGAGTCTCGACTGGGCCAAGCCAAGAGAAGAGGAGAGAGGTTGGACTTTGGAGCAGTGGGGTGATAGTCTGGCGAGAACGATGGAGGCCTGGTCCACGAAGAGGAGAGAACCCCAGAAAATTTTTAGGGGGGCTCACGACGTCGGACCAGCAGGAGGCCGCGATAGAGCGGTCCAGTGGGTTGCCGGAGGAGGCCGTCGGGTTACGGGGGCCACTGGTCGAAGAGGGGATGGAGGAAGTAGAGGCACGGCGAGAGGTACTGGCGTGTGTTGCCAGTCCGGTCCGGCCCGTTCCAGATCCCGGTGTAGGGCCAGTGGTGTGTGTCCCCAGTACAGTCCGGCCCATCCAAGCTCCCCGCACCAAGCCAGTTGTGTGCGTCGTCAGCCCTGTCCGGCCCGTTCCTGCTCTCCGCGCCAAGTCTGTGGTGCGCGTCGCCAGCCCTGTCAGGCCCGTGCCTGCTCTCCGCACCAAGTCTATGGTGCGTTTCGTCAGCCCTGTCCGGCCCGTTCCTGCTCTCCGCACCAAGTCTGTGGTGCGCGTCGCCAGCCCAGTCCGGCCCATCCAAGCTCCCCGCACCAGGTCAGTGGTGTGCGTCGTCAGCCCGGTCCGGCTCAGTCCTGCTCCCCGCACCAAGACAAGGGTGCGAGTCGTCAGCCGGATTCAGCCTGTTCCTGCCACTCGCACCAAGTCAAGGGTGCGAGTCGTCAGCCGGATTCAGCCCATTCCTGCTACTCGCACCAAGCCAAGGGTGCGAGTCGTCAGCCGGATTCAGCCCATTCCTGCTACTCGCACCAAGCCAAGGGTGCGAGTCGTCAGCCGGATTCATCCCATTCCTGCTACTCGCACCAAGCCAGGGATGCGAGTCTTCAGCCTGGTGAGGCCTGTTCCGGCTCCACGCACCATGCAAAGGGTGCGTATCGTCTGCCAGGTCCGGTCCATTCCTGCCTCACGCGCCAAGCCAGGGGTGTGCGTCGGCAGTCCTGATCCAGCTAACTGGGTCAGATCGGACTGGGGGCACTACGGGGGGATTGTAGTAGGGTGGTGGTCAAGCCCGGAGCCGGAGCCGCCTCCGAGGAGCAATACCCATCCAGCCCTTCCCTATTTGGGGTGTAGGCGCGGTCGGAGTCCGCGCCTTTAGGGGGGGGTACTGTCACGCTCTGGCTCCGGGACTGTGTATTTTGAGCCAGGGTGTGTTCATTTGGTTGTGTTTCCTTGTTTGGTCGTGTGACTCCCAATCAGTGGTAACGAGTGTCAGCTGTCGGCTCGTTATCTCTGATTGGGAGCCATATTTAAACTGTCAGTGTTCACCTTAGTGTTGTGGGTTTTTGTTCCTTGTCAGTCATTGTAACTGAGGACTTCACGATTCGTCACTGTTTGTTGTTTTTGTAGTGAGTACTTTAATTTAATAAAGTAATGTTCGCTCAACGCGCTGCGCTTTGGTCTCCCTCATTAGACGATCGTGACAAAAAGTATTTAGTCAGCCACCAATTGTGCAAGTTCTCCCACTTAAAAAGATGAGAGAGGCCTGTAATTTTCATCATAGATACACGTCAACTATGACAGACAAATTGAGGAAAAAAAATCCCGAAAATCACATTGTATGATTTTTAATGAATTTATTTGCAAATTATGGTGGAAAATAAGTATTTGGTCACATACAAACAAGCAAGATTTCTGGCTCTCACAGACCTGTAACTTCTTCTTTAAGAGGCTCCTCTGTCCTCCACTCGTTACCTGTATTAATGGCACCTGTTTGAACTTGTTATCAGTATAAAAGACACCTGTCCACAACCTCAAACAGTCACACTCCAAACTCCACTATGGCCAAGACCAAAGAGCTGTCAAAGGACACCAGAAACAAAATTGTAGACCTGCACCAGGCTGGGAAGACTGAATCTGCAATAGGTAAGCAGCTTGGTTTGAAGAAATCAACTGTGGGAGCAATTATTAGGAAATGGAAGACATACAAGACCACTGATAATCTCCCTCGATCTGGGGCTCCACGCAAGATCTCACCCCGTGGGGTCAAAATGATCACAAGAACGGTGAGCAAAAATCCCAGAACCACACGGGGGGACCTAGTGAATGACCTGCAGAGAGCTGGGACCAAAGTAACAAAGCCTACCATCAGTAACACACTACGACGCCAGGGACTCAAATCCTGCAGTGCTAGACGTGTCCCACTGCTTAAGCCAGTACATGTCCAGGCCCGTCTGAAGTTTGCTAGAGTGCATTTGGATGATCCAGAAGAGGATTGGGAGAATGTCATATGGTCAGATGAAACCAAAATAGAACATTTTGGTAAAAACTCAATTCGTCGTGTTTGGAGGACAAAGAATGCTGAGTTGCATCCAAAGAACACCATACCTACTGTGAAGCATGGGGGTGGAAACATCATGCTTTGGGGCTGTTTTTCTGCAAAGGGACCAGGACGACTGATCCGTGTAAAGGAAATAATGAATGGGGCCATGTATCGTGAGATTTTGAGTGAAAACCTCCTTCCATCAGCAAGGGCATTGAAGATGAAACGTGGCTGGGTCTTTCAGCATGACAATGATCTCAAACACACCGCCCGGGCAACGAAGGAGTGGCTTCTTAAGAAGCATTTCAAGGTCCTGGCGTGGCCTAGCCAGTCTCCAGATCTCAACCCCATAAAAAATCTTTGGAGGGAGTTGAAAGTCCGTGTTGCCCAGCGACAGCCCCAAAACATCACTGCTCTAGAGGAGATCTGCATGGAGGAATGGGCCAAAATACCAGCAACAGTGTGTGAAAACCTTGTGAAGACTTACAGAAAACCTTTGACCTGTGTCATTGCCAACAAAGGGTATATAACACAGTATTGAGAAACTTTTCTTATTGACCAAATACTTATTTTCCACCATAATTTGCAAATAAATTCATTAAAAATCCTACAATGTGATTTTCTGGATTATTTTTTCTCATTTTGTCTGTCATAGTTGACGTGTATCTATGATAAAAATTACAGGCCTCTCTCATCTTTTTAAGTGGGAGAACATGCACAATTGGTGGCTGACTAAATACTTTTTTTCCCCACTGTAAATAGGCCCGTTTAATTTTGCCTGGCTTGCCATTCCAAATAAAGTGGAATATTTTTTGTTAATATAATAAAATATTTAAAAAGTAGTTTGGTGTATGCAGGGCCATAAGTAAATAGGTAAACTGGGATAAGACTAAATCATTGAAGATGCTAGTTACCACGTGGCTTGACCTAGGGACTCAGAAATAGGTTTGAATAGCTATCCCTTTCCTCTTTTCAACAAACATACGTGTTCATGGATGCTCCCATAATTCAAACATTTACAAAGAAAATATCACACATATTTTTTTTATTTTTTTTTTATTTTTTTTAGGGGGGATGGATCAGCTTAATATTGCAGATAGATTGTATCTTCTATCAATGTAATTGTCTGCATCACTTCCAATCCCCCATGTTTTTATTTTTTTTATTTTTTATATTCCCCTTTATTACTTTTCAACCCCACCATCCTTTCCCTACTTGGAGTAAATTAGTGAACAACAACGCCCAGGCCTCTACTTCCGGTCTATACTTACTATCTACACCTTATGGACAGAGTTAATTTTACAATAATTCTATATCTATATATATATATATATATTTATTTATTTATTTTTTTGCTCCAACCTCTCCGATCATTTTCATGATGTCCATCCGGTTTGCTTCTAAATGCCATATCTTTCTAACTGTGCTCTTTCCCAAAAGCTCCCAACATACAACCTATATACTTATTATGGACACAGTATGCTTACATTATTAGCTATCTTTGTTATTATTTGTTGTTATTTGTTATTAGTCCCATCCTTCAACTCTATTCAATACCTCCCATCTATCTCTTAACACCATCCATATAGGATTTCTATTTGCCATATATATTTCAACCGTACTGTGATGTTTTACAAAAGTTCTGAACCTTTCTATTCTCATTGCTTCTACAGATTGTGAATTAAAAATAAACATTTTTGCTAAAAGTATTATTATATTATTGATTGATTGACTATGACTTTTCAGATCACCCAGTAATGCTATCTGCAAGGTTAGTTCCAGGTAAATATTGCAATCCTTTAGCCATTCCTGGACCTGTGTCCAAAAACAAGCTACAAATGGACAGAACCAAAACAAATGATCTAATGATTCTATCTCTTCACAGCAAAATCTGCAGAGCTGGGAAGATTGTATCCCCCATATAAATAACATTCTATTGGTAGCAAGAATTTTATATAATAATTTAAATTGAAAGATTCTAATTTTTGAATCCGGGGGTCGTTTTGCGTGTCAGTTCATAAACACTATGCCATGGGATCGGTACGTCAAAGATCTCTTCCCAACTATTTTGCAATCTATATGGGACGGCTGTCAATCCTTTGGTCCTTAAGTGAAACTGATATACTTTTTTATTTATCACAGTTTTCCTTAACCAATTATGTTCTTTAATGCAAGGCCGACAGACAAGTTCCTTACTTTCTCCCCCTTCAACTTTCCTCTTCCACTTTTGCGGTAAGGCTGCAATTATTTGGTTATAATTCTGGGTAGAGCAGACATTTCCATATGTTTTTGTTAGCTGCATGTGCGACATAACTCCACCAGTCCTACCGATGATATCATTTACGAAGATTATACCTTTTTAAACATTCTGTCAAAAAATAAAGGTTTTTTGTCAATTAGTATATTTGAATTTAACCACAATATTTGTTGCATTATTTGTTCTGTCGTTTCTGGAGGATTAAATTGAAATTGCAACCAACTTTCTATGGCTTGTTTTAGAAATAGTGACATTTGGGAGATTATTTCCTTTTCAAATAACTGAAAGTGAGAGGTTGTAATCTGAATAAAGGGAAAAAGGCCTTTCTTGAACAGTGGGTGAGACAATCTTACTAATTTGCTTGAGAACCAGTTCGGATTTAAGTATAACTTTTGGATGACTGAAGATTTTAGTGATAGGTCTAATGCTTTAATATTTAATAATTTCTGTCCTCCGAATTCATATTCATTATATAAATATGCTCTTTTAATTTTGTCTGGCTTGCCGTTCCAAATAAAATTGAATATTTTTTTCTCATATAATTTAAAAAACTGTTTGCTAGGCGTAGGCAAGACCATAAGCAAATAGGTAAACTGGGATAATACTAAAGAGTTAATCAGGGTGATTTTTCCACAAATTGACAGGTATTTTCCTTTCCATGGTAGTAAGATCTTATCTATTTTTGCTAACTTTCTATTAAAATTTATTGAAGTGAGATCATTTATTTCCTTTGGGATATGTATTCAGTATATCTACATCACCATCAGACCATTTTATTGGTAAACTACATGGTAATGTAAAAATTGTATTTTTAGTGATCCAATACGTAATATAGTACATTTGTCATAATTTGGTTTTAATCCAGAGAGGTTAGAAAATGTATCTAGATCCTCTATGAGGCTGTGGAGGGATTCTAGTTGTGGATCTAAAAGAAAACATGAATCATCTGCGTACAATGACACCTTTGTTTTTAAGCCCTGTATTTCTAATCCTCTGATATTATTATTGGATCTGATTTTAATAGCTAACATCTCGATGGCCACAATAAATAGATATGCCGATAGTGGACAACCTTGTTTCACTCCTCTTGACAGTTTAAAACTTTCTGAGAAATAGCCATTATTTACTATTTTACACCTAGGGTTACTATACATGATTTTGACCCATTTTATAAGAGATTCTCCAAAATTGAAATGCTCCAGGCATTTATATATAAATTCCAGTCGAACTTTATCAAATGCCTTTTTCGAAGTCTGCTATGAATAGCAGGCCTGGTTTCCCATATTTTTCATAGTGTTCTATTGTTTCCAATACTTGCCTTATATTATCTCCAATGTATCTTCCATGTAAAAAACCTGTCTGATTAGAATGAATAATATCCGACAATACCTTTTTAATTCTATGCGCTATACATTTTGCTAGGATTTTTGCATCACAACACTGAAGTGTAAGTGGCCTCCAATTTTGTAAATGGACTGGATCTTTATATTTTCCACTTGTATCCTGTTTCAGTAATAATGAGATCAGACCTTCTTCTTGAGTGTCAGATAATCTACCATTTACATAGGAGTGGTTAAAACATGCTAATAACGGTCCTCTTAGTATATCAAAAAAGGTTTGGTATACCTCGATTGGTATGCCATCCAACCCTGGAGTTTTCCCCGGACTTAAAGTCTTTAATTGCATCCAGAAGTTCCTCCTCTGTAATTTCACCTTCACATGAGTCTTTCTGTGTGGCTGTTAATTTGACATTATCAATAGAAAAAAATCTCTACAATTAGCTTCAGTTAGAGGAGATGGAGGCGACTGAAAAGAAAACATATGCTTAAAATACTTTGTTTCTTCCTTCAAAATATCATTAGGTGAATTATGGGTGACTCCGTCAATTGTAACCAGTTTCATTAAGTTCTTTTTGGTAGCATTCCTATGTTGAAGATTAAAAAGAATTTTGTGCATTTTTCCCCATATTCCATCCAGTTTGCTTTATTTTTATAATATATTACACTTGATCTTTCTTGAATAAGTTTTTCCATTTCTTTTTGTTTTTCCTCTAATTTATTCTGAGCCTCTATGTTACAGTTTTTATTGCCATCTATCTGTTCTGTTAGACTTTCTATTTCCTTTCTTAGTATAAACTCTTTTGACCTAAATTGCTTTTGTTTTCGAGATGAGTACTGAATTGCATGGCCTCTAAAGGCACATTTAAAGGTGTCCCATACAATAAGGGGATTCGCTGTACCTATGTTATGTTGGAAAAAGTCAGTTATAAATTCCTTTGTTCTAATTATAAATAAATTATCATCTAATAGGCTTTGATTAAATTTCCAATATCCTCGCCCACGTGGAAATTCAGTCAGAGTAATGTATATGCCTATTATATGATGGTCCAACCGCATTCTGTCCCCTATCACATATTTTTTTTACTTGTACCTATAAAAAACAGACATTCCCCTCACCTCAATGTGTTGTCATGCTGACATGAACTGACCAGGTGGATGAGTTCTTTCGAAGAATTCACACATTTTTGTTCTTCTGTAACTGTACAGGTATTTCACTGATTTGCCATTCAGTCATTCAACACTAAAAAGCTATGTCTCTCCCCCTTTCTCTCCCCCCTCACTTCACCATCCCACCCACCTCAGGAAGGTCATTTAACTTCACCAGGCTTTAAAAGAAGAAAGAGTGCACAGGTAGGAGAGCAGTCTTTCATTATAAACTGAGTGGTTCGAGCCCTGAATGCTGATTGGCTGACAGCCGTGGTATATCAGACTGTATACCACACCCCCTCGGCCCTTATTGCTTAAATTTACCCTCTGAATTAACAGCCAAACTTAATTTAACTATTTAGTTGTACAAATGCCCTCAAATGTTTAGTACATCCACATCATACTGTATATCTTGATAACAGTTCACCCACATCATTCTATGTAAAAATTACTTTGTAGTAACTGTGAAAAAAAAAAAATCCTTGACTTTATCAACTAAATATAATCAAGGTCCCCATGAATTAATAGAATGTAGCATATCATGGCAATTCGGTTTCTCTAAGTAGAGGCTTATACCATACTGGGCATAGGAAGATGTGTGACCATTGAAAATGCAAAGAAAGTGCTGCATCGTCATAGCATCTGAGTACATGTTGTTTATGAATATTAGTCATGAATCAGTTTTATTGCAACATCTAAACTTGACAACAGCTTAGCCTTAGCCGTTGATATTGTGATGTTTCTACGGGCATGTATTTATATTTCTTGGGCGTGATCATACTTTGACCAATGATACTTTTCTTTGTCCATGTTCTTACCATATTAGATGAAGAAGAGTCTATTATGTGACTGATATATGTAAAACTGCTCTGTCCCTTTTCTCCTATCTAGGCCAAGAGAACACTGTTACCCTCCAACCAATCAGCGGGCTCAATCACAGGTATGTACACCAATCACAACAATGGAATCTTTCTGAATCCTTCAGACATGACTATCTGGTAAAGGGGTTGGTGTCTCTCTAACCGTGTGTTGTTGTTGTTATAAGGTTTTGTGAATAACACAGGCCTGACCCTTCACACTTATATAATAAACCATCTTTCCCTAAACCTCTTTGTTTATCCTTACTCCAGAATCTGAGGAGGATGACAATGATGAGGAGGAAGAGGAGGAAGAAGAAGCTGAGCAGGAAGGAGAGAGAGGAAAGCAGGCAAACACTGCTGGAGGAGAGAGCAGTACAGGAGGCAGCCATGGTGTGGTGAAAAAGTCTGTCTTCAAAGTCACCTGTGGGGCCATCAATGGAACGCTACATAAGGAGCGGTTTGCATCAGGTACATATTTTATTCTCTCAAGGTTTAATAAACATAAGAAAGTCCTATAGCTATTGCCGTGTCTCAGAAACTATTGGAGGTACTGGAGACACTTTTACATGTTGGCAACCCTCTTTCTCTGGCTGCACCTCAAATACTGCCCCCACTTAGTGCTTTTATCAAGCAGAAAACCCATGGCAGCAGATCCATAAGGTCTGCAATGAGAGGTGACTGTATAGTTCCCTTAAGGAAAAGTACCTTCAGTCAGACGGCTTCAGTCAGAGCTTCCCATGTCTGGAACATAACTGCCTCCAGACACACGTAACTGCGCCACACACAACCTGTCTGTAGTTTGTGAGGTGTTAGTGTGTTAGTTGTCATATGTTGCTCTCTATGTGCTCATTGTCTGTCTGTACTATGGGACTACGGTCGAAATGTTGCCAACTGGCTAAAACCGGCACTTTTACTGAAAATCTCTCTGCAAAAATAAACGTAATAAAGTAAAGTAAATGACACACTTTTAGCTATTGTCGATAATACACTACATGTTATTTTACCATAGCCCTATGTCACTCTGGTCAGCTGTCGTGCGCCATATTGGATTTATACTAGGGTTATAATAGGGTTTCATTTGAGATTTTCCTTCTGCCCCTATCTTCTCTGTTGCCCCAGGGTCATGTGGAAAGAGCATCCGTACGGAGCTGCGCTGGATGACCCCGATGGAGTTTGTGACGGGGGGGTCAGCTCTGGCAGATGCCTCCTGGAAGAAAGACATCCAGTGGGATGGGAAACCACTCAGCATCCTCATCGAGGTACAGAGGGAAAGAGAACAGAAAGAGAGAGAGGAAGAGAGATGAGAGAGAATGAAGATGTGTGTTTGGCACGTACCAACCTACTGTACATGGAATGGCTTAAGATAGTCTGCCAGGTCTATAAGGATCTGTGATGAAAACATTTCCCTTCTTCAAAAACGTTTTACTAGTACTTCTACTGTCTTTGTTTGTTTCTCATTTTCAGAGTAAGATCTTGGTCATCCACTCCCTCCTTTGTAAATGCAAGCTGTGCAGCCCCACGGCCAAAGACCGTGTAAGTTTCCCCCTCAACCCTCAGGAACATGGGAACAACGTAGGAACAACCATTTCAGTTTCTCCTCATCGCTCAACCACATATTGCCAGGGTATATCTGGTGGGCTTTCTGGAATAAGGACAAGTGTGTATATTGTGGTAGAAAGTGCAATAGATTATAAGATGAATGTTATTCTCTATTTCATCGAGGTCACAATACTTACATAGTCTTTCCCCATCCATTTCACCATTATACCGATCTGTTTCAATACGCAGGGGCAATATCCCTGATCTTACACGTAGCGATCTCTTGCTTTTAGGTAGGTTGTACATAATATACTGTATCTCTCACACACAAATTCACCCTTAATCAAACAAAAGGTTCTCAATTTGGGTTTATGATTAATGTCCCCCACCCATTTATTTTCATATTGCGTCATCAGTTGTTTTTTAATTGTGTCTATGTCTCCCTTAATTTGGTTTTCATACAAATGTTCTAAGTCAGACTGCTGGAAAAGGTCCCATTGAAAAACTTTTCTAGCTATTCTGGCAATTGGCATATCCAATAGTCTATTCCAAAGTCTCACCATACACGCTTCCATCTCACCTCACAGGGTTCCCAGCCCATGTCCCCAGTTATTGCCAGTATAGGCGCAAACTTGTGGACACCTAAAAAATTATGTACTGCTTTGAGATACCTCTTAGCAATCCACACTCCTGCCGAATAGTCCAGAACAGGTCACAAACGTCTTATACATTTTGGAATATGTGGCATAACCGATATGTTTGTTTTTGTTTTTCCTATAACTCCCCCATGAGCTCTACTTGCTGAGTGAACCAGGGCAGATGTGCCGTATAGAAAGGTCATATGTTCATCAAAATAAAGACCCAAATATTTATAATGGCTAGTAAACACAATAATTTCTTCACCACAATAAAACTGAAAAAGTACTTAGTACATGATTCTCCATCTTTTGCACCAATTGACAACTTGTTCAGTTTCTGCCATCGAAATAAAACCATCAGCATTTCATCATCATATCTTACTCCAATATTTAACTGTTTAATTTATTTTGCCAAAGCATTAATAAACATAGCAAACAGAGTCGGTGATAAGGTGTCTCCTTGTTTTACACCCGAGGGTGTGGGAAACAAATCTGTACGATATTTATTAACACACAAACAGGCAGTTGGTGCTTGATTGTTAACCAATTCCTTCTCACCTTCCTCTCTTCTCTGTCTTGTCAGCACGATCAGGACAACGATGATGACTGCTTCATCTGTAGAAGCCAGGGCAGCTTGATATGCTGTGATAAGTGTCCTCGCTCCTTCCATCAGAGATGTCATCTTCCTAATGTGGATGACGCTATGCTGGGGTGAGTAGAGTTGAGGGTTGATGAGAGAGAGAGTGAGAAAGATTGATAGAAGAGAGGTCTGTTTGTTCTGTGTAGGTAAACTTAGCTGTCAGCTTATTTGTACACTATTGAAATGTTTGTGTGTGTGTGTGTGTGTGTAATCACAGGAATAATCGTCTGTGGATGTGTACATTCTGTGTACTGAGGAACAGTCAGTCGTGGCGTTACCCCAAACAAATGACCTACCAGGAAGCCTTAACCTGCCGAATCTCTGACCACCTACTGGTGAGGAGCCTGAATGAATGACTGCTATCATTGGGCCAATTGCCTCCTATTGCCTCTCAATCAATAAATTAATTAACCTACAGTGGCTTGTGAAAGTATTCACCCCCCCCCTTGGCATTTTTCCTATTTTGTTGCCTTACAACCTGGAATTGAAATGGATTTTTGGGGGGGTTGTATCATTTGATTTACACAACATGCCTACCACTTTGAAGATGCAAAATATGTTTTATTGTGAAACAAACAAGAAATAAGACATAAAAACAGAACTTGAGCGTACATAACTATTCACCCCCCCAAAGTCAATACTTTGTAGAGCTACCTTTTGCAGCAATTACAGCTGCAAGTCTCTTGGGGTATGTCTCTATAAGCTTGGCACATCTAGCCACTGGGAATTTTGCCCATTCTTCAAGGCAAAACTGCTCCAGCTCCTTCAAGTTGGATAGGTTCCGCTGGTGTACAGCAATCTTTAAGTCATACCACAGATTCTCAATTGGATTGAGGTCTGGGCTTTGACTAGGCCATTCCAAGACATTTAAATGTTTCCCCTTAAACCACTTGAGTGTTTCTTTAGCAGTATGCTTAGGGTAATTGTCCTGCTGGAAGGTGATGGCCAAAAAGCTCAATTTTAGTCTCATCTGACCAGAGTACCTTCTTCCATATGTTTGGGGAGTCTCCCACATGCCTTTTGGTGAACACCAAACGTGTTTGCTTATTTTTGTCTTTAAGCAATGGCTTTTTTATGGCCACTCTTCCGTAAAGCCCAGCTCTGTGGAGTGTACGGCTTAAAGTGGTCCTATGGACAGATACTCCAATCTCCGTTGTGGAGCTTTGCAGCTCCTTCAGGGTTATCTTTGGTCTCTTTGTTGCCTCTGATTAATGCCCTCCTTGCCTGGACTGTGGGTTTTGGTGGGCGGCCCTCTCTTGGCAGGTTTGTTGTGGTGCCACATTCGTTCCATTTTTTAATAATGGATTTAATGGTGCTTCGTGGAATGTTAAAACATTTCTGATATTTTTTTATAACCCAACGCTGATCTGTACTTCTCCACAACTTTGTCCCTGACCTGTTTGGAGAGCTCCTTGGTCTTCATGGTGCCGCTTGCTTGGTGGTGCCCCTTGCTTAGTGGTGTTGCAGACTCTGGGGCTTTTCAGAACAGGTGTATGTATACTGAGATCATGTGACACTTAGATTGCACACAGGTGGACTTTATTTAACTAATTATGTGACTTCTGAAGGTAATTGGTTGCACCAGATCTTATTTAGGGGCTTCATAGCAAAGGGGGTGAATACATATGCACGCACCACTCTTCCATTATTTATTTGTTTGAATTCTTTGAAAAAGTAATTTTTTTCATTTCACTTCACCAATTTGTACTATTTTGAATATGTCCATTACATGAAATCCAAATAAAAATCCATTTAAATTACAGGTTGTAATGCAACAAAATAGGAAAATCGCCAAGGGGGATGAATACTTTTGCAAGGCACTGTATCCATCTGTCTGTATGTCTGTCAGTTTGGCCATTATAAGTATTACTACAGTGAGGGAAAAAAGTATTTGATCCCCTGCTGATTTTGTACGTTTGCCCACTGACAAAGAAATGATCAGTCAAAAATTTTAATGGTAGGTTTATTTGAACAGTGAGAGACAGAATAAAAACAAAAAAATCTAGAAAAACGCATGTCATAAATGTTATAAATTGATTTGCATTTTAATGAGGGAAATAAGTATTTGACCCCCTCTCAATCAGAAAAATGTCTGGCTCCCAGGTGTCTTTTATACAGGTAACGAGCTGAGATTAGTAGCACACTCTTAAAGGGAGTGCTCCTAATCTCAGCTTGTTACTTTTATAAAAGACACCTGTCCACAGAAGCAATCAATCAATCAGATTCCAAACTCTCCACCATGGCCAAGACCAAAGAGCTCTCCAAGGATGTCAGGGACAAGATAGTAGACCTAAACAAGGCTGGAATGGGCTACAAGACCATCGCCAAGCAGCTTGGTGAGAAGGTGACAACAGTTGGTGCAATTATTCACAAATGGAAGAAACACAAAATAACTGTCAATCTCCCTCGGCCTGGGGCTCCATGCAAGATCTCACCTCGTGGAGTTGCAATGATCATGAGAATGGTGAGGAATCAGCCCAGAACTACACAGGAGGATCTTGTCAATGATCTCAAGGCAGCTGGGACCATAGTCACCAAGAAAACAATTGGTAACACACTACGCCGTGAAGGACTGAAATCCTGCAGCGCCCGCAAGGTCCCCCTGCGCAAGAAAGCACATATACAGGCCCGTCTGAAGTTTGCCAATGAACATCTGAATGATTCAGAGGAGAACTGGGTGAAAGTGTTGTGGTCAGATGAGACCAAAATCGAGCTCTTTGGCATCAACTCAACTCGCCGTGTTTGGAGGAGGAGGAATGCTGCCTATGACCCCAAGAACACTATCCCCACCGTCAAACATGGAGGTGGAAACATTATGCTTTGGGGGTGTTTTTCTGCTAAGGGGATTGGACAACTTCACCGCATCAAAGGGACTCTGGACGGGGCCATGTACCGTCAAATCTTGGGTGAGAACCTCATTCCCTCAGCCAGGGCATTGAAAATGGGTCGTGGATGGGTATTCTAGCATGACAATGACCCAAACCACATGGCCAAGGCAACAAAGGAGTGGCTCAAGAAGAAGCACATTAAGGTCCTGGAGTGGCCTAGCCAGTCTCCAGACCTTAATCCCATAGAAAATCTGTGGAGGGAGCTGAAGGTTCGAGTTGCCAAACGTCAGCCTCGAAACCTTAATGACTTGGAGAAGATCTGCAAAGAGGAGTGGGACAAAATCCCTCCTGAGATGTGTGCAAACCTGGTGGCCAACTATAAGAAACGTCTGACCTCTGTGATTGCCAACAAGGGTTTTTCCACCAAGTACTAAGTCATGTTTTGCAGAGTGGTCAAATACTTATTTCCCTCATTAAAATGCAAATCAATTTATAACATTTTTGACATGCGTTTTTCTGGATTTTTCGGTTGTTATTCTGTCTCTCACTGTTCAAATAAACCTACCATTAAAATTATAGACTGATCATTTCTTTGTCAGTGGGCAACCATACAAAATCAGCAGGGGATCAAATACTTTTTTCCCTCACTGTATATACTTGACATTAAATAATTATTTAGAATTAAATGTAAACCAGCTTTGACCAGACACATAAAGGTGTGTTTACTCTGACAGGAATGCCAGTACCTCCTGCTCTGTCTATACTACGCGGACGAGGACCAGATCTTTGTGGAAGATCCTTGCATCCACGTAAGTTTGCTTGATTTTCTCTCTCTCTGTGTGTGTGTGTGTGTGTGTGTGTGTGTTCGTGTGCGTGCGCGTGCGTGCGTGTGAAAGTGAGAGAGAAAGTTCACATATATCTCCGTCTATATGTTTCATTGCCAGGTGAGAAACTACACCAGTGTGATTAAGACCCCTATATGGCTGGACAGGGTTGTGGAGAACCTGCAGCAGAATCTCTACCAGTCAGTGCAACACTTTGTGTCTGACGTGTTGCTTATCTTCACCAACTGTGCCACATTTAACAGGGTAAGACTGCACTACTGCAGTATCCAATGTGAAGACTCAGGGCTAACATTTTGAAAAATAAATCTTGGAATTATGCTAGTCAACTTTACTTATGCTAATGAATGAATAACACTTTAAAAATGTGCCTTTGTTTAATCCATAACAAAGCTGCATTAGGCAAAATGAGCTGTTTTAATTGCATTTCTACCTTATTTATTATGTTTTCTATACAATTGTGTCTGTCTTTTTTTTCTGAAGGACAATGCAGAGTTTCGTGGTATGGGCGAAAGATTGAAGGATCTATTTGAGAGAGAGTTCAAGAGTACATTCAGCATCCAACTTCAGCATCCAACTGCATCCAACAGCCAGTAGAGCCTTCATCAAGTCTGTACTGTTATCTCACTATGAGACAACAGGGATTATTCACCATGCCCTGGTCTTTGTATACGGCCTTCATACAGACTTGTACACCAAGTTGTACAGATCTTATTTTCCATGCATGTACATTATTATCCATCTAGTCCTTTCATGAATTTCTTTCATTCTTTCTACCAGTCAAAAATGGGTGTGTGATAATAATTGAAATAGAATGATGGTGAAAACATTGCATTTCATACAGTAAATGTCGCTTTCCTAACTTCTCATGCAAGAGCCATAGAAGTCCTTACCTTCCAGGCTTCTTACTTCTGGTCAGGCCTTACTAGATTTATGTCCAGGGATTCTGTCGAAAATAAACTAAAGATTTTCAAAAAAATTGTACAACATACTGTAGGTCTACTTGTTTGACTGTGTGTAGCCTACCAAAATGGGGTTATTTTGGAAGGAGAATATCATCAGACAGAGTAGCAGCACTCTCTTTAGGGCAGTTTGGACAGCGTCTGCGTTGCGTCTCTGCCCTCGTGCAGGGCCCGGGAACGCTGGTAACGTCACCACAATTGCCAGCAGCGAATCCCTGCCCAGAGCTGCGCATCAGTGTTGCGCAGACATGCTTGGTAAAGAACGCAGCCTTTTCTCTTCAGCTTGTTGTAAAGCCACAGGTCCAAGAATGTAAATACTGCAATAGTTGCTGATGTTGGGTTTGTAGGCAAGTTTCTTTATATCTACTTGAAAGACGAAAACTTTTTCCTTCTCATAAACATTGAGAAAGCCACATAGGCAGCCTATTTATCGATCGATTCCATAGCCAAGAAAGTGTGCTTGGTAGACACGGTAATGTAATTTAATATCACTGTAAAAAGAGAAGACTCCGAAGACGACGATTCATCTTCACTGCATTTGGATAAAAGAGGCTCAGAGTCTGCAGTTCTTCATAATATTTATCCGGGAGAAGGCAGTCCAATAGAAGACAATGCAGAGTATTCAACACAGCATGGGCGGCTGGCAACTAAAAGGACCACCAAACCCACTGTACTTTAAGTTATTGTTGGAACTGTATAATCAGACAGAGATAGCATATTTCAGTCTTGTCTCACAGGAACTTTTTGTTTAGAAACACTAGTAGATAATAGCAGAATATACCGCACAACCAGAGCTGATTAGCCTAGTGAAGGTGCTGGAGGCAAAACTGGAGTAACAGGAAAATGTCTCTGCACACATTAGAAATACTAGAACAGTATTTAATGAAAGATCAGAATTGTATTGAAATTATGAGCTAAAGCAAAATAAAATGCGTGCACATCTTCCGGGCATAACAGACAGTGTTGGCTTAAAATCATGGGATTATTGAAACTATATTTTCGTCTGCACCAATGGCGACCCGTCATTCAGGGCAGGTGGGGCATAGCCCACCCGTTTAGCTAAAAACCTGTTTTGTATGTTTCTTTTTTTTGTGCCTGTTTTGCATGTTCTTTTGGCGTTAATACGTGTCACATATCAGTTTGCAAACAATGTAAAAAAAACAAAAATACAATAATTGAGTTAATAAAGCCGCATACAAACAGTCTCTTTTTTGCTTGTTTGAGTAAGGCAGCTCCAAAATGCAGGTGTTTCAGCTTAGCTCAGTGCTTTCTGTGGTGGTGGGGCAGCCAGCGGAAAATACGGAGCGTAGGGGTTGGCATTGTTCTCTAGTTGTGCCGTGATTGGCTCATTGTTCTGTCACTCATGGAGACACTACGCCACCGCAAAATCTACGGTTAGAGCTTGAAAATTCAAGCCCCTTGGGTGCTGCCATAGTGTTACATTAGAGGTCCCATTCAAGAAGGCTCAAGGTCATTGGCCACAGATAAAATTACTTCAAATCAAGTTATATCTACAGTAGCTTTGATTGGACTGATCATGTCAGAATCATACTTTCAAAATCTTAGCTAGCAAGCTAGACAAGCAGTCATCATCATGAATCAAGTCGACAATCTACTGGCAAATCCTTTTCAATCCTTGTCATATGAAGATAAATAATTAGATACAACGTATCGGTGCTCATCGGCTATTGGACATAAACATTACACAACAAGTTGGAAATCGGAAATTCAACAAAGAGTGGTTTGGAAGGAATCAGCGGTTAACTGCAAGCATTGCAAAGCAATCGCTAGCCTGCTATTCAGTGGAATGGGTGTGTGGTCCAAGTCTGTTTTTAAGGGTCTCTTTTCCAAGCTTAAAAGGATAAACATTCAACATTGGCCATCCTGTCAATCCAGCATGCCTTCTGTCACGCTCAAAACAACTGGAAACTCAAAAGTGGGAAATCTCGGACTTCAGTGAGTTCAAGACAACTGGGAAATCTGAAAAGAACGAGCTCCAACTGGGAAAATACATTTTGAACGGTCATCCAACTCTGAATTGCAAGGTCGGGAACTCTGACCTCTTTCTAGAGCTCCGACCTGAAGATCACTGACGTCACCATGATTCGACCTAGCTTTTTTCCAAGTTCCCAGTTGTCTTGAAAGCACCATAAATCCAGAGAATGCCAGACTTTGATGACAAAGTTTGATGACAAAATTTACCCAAGAAGGACCGCCGTGCCACCTTCCTGTTCAAGTGAGCACAACAAGGGGAGTCCAAAAATGTATTGTATGCTGCTGCATAAATGATGTAATATGCCAGGGAGATAGTATTACTTTCTTAGCTACAGTATACATAAGTGTATGTTGTGTAGTAAGCTGTTAGTAGCCCATGTGCCTCACCCTAACACTTTGGTCAATTTTCCCCTCATAATTTCACCTATTGTTCTGACTTGGTGGTGCACATGTAGCCTATAGCCTGTTTTAGAGAAATGTAATCATTGAATATTGTAAGAGCTTTCATTGTCTGCTTATATACCCCCTTTTATTTATCCTACGGTTCTGACTTGGTATACAGAGAGAATACTGTAAGAACGGCCCATGTTCTGAATTCGCTCGCTGTACATTTCAAAAGTGCTGAACAAATAGTTATATTGACTACGTCCGTCCTAGCCTCTTAAATATAAAGTTCCCATTTTTTTTATTCAATTCAGTCTGGTATGAGAACGGTAGCCCCTATCTGCAAAACCAGGGTGTCTGCAGAAAGCCGAGTATCTTGGCTATTGATCGGTGCCTTCAAATCTTTGGTGTGACTTAGTACTATATATGGGCATATGAATTTATAAGGGCAGGCCGAGCCGATTACCTAATTTCAAGATGGATGCTACCTACATTCCGGTTAGTGTTGTGAAGCATAAATTAAATAAACACGGAATACGTTGATACACACCGAAAGCTGGGACTCCACAGATCATGAGGATATCATATTTGTCTGCCTGTGACCTACCGTTATTGATCACCAGCTCCGAGAGTCAAACGTTTTCACCAAACATCTTACAAGGTAAGCATTGATTTGATCTGTGTTTAAGCTATAGCTACATGGGTGGTATCAAATGAAACTTTAGGTTGGTAGGAACAAATCTAGCCTATTAATGGCAACATCAAATGTCCACAGTGACTATATCTTTGCGCTTCAAAAATATGATGTTGCCTGCTCACATGCTGTGGGCATCCATTACACAGGGGATTGACTCCTATGGCACCTTGACAGTCTTGTAGCCAATGAGATAAGCTTTCCAGGGAAATGCAGTTGACCTGGGTGGGACAAAGCAAGGCCTAGAACCTTTTTATGCGCAATGCGAACTTTTGCTACCTGGCTCAGAGACGCACTGAGCACGCTACATTACATTGTAAACAGATTTCATCGCTTTAATTTAATCTCTTTAGCATAAAAGATGGCTTCTCAAGGGGAAAGAAACGCTACAAACTAAGAATATCAAACAGGAACCTAAAAAGCAGGCAGCTATTTTGGAGAGGTTTAGGGACACTTGGAAACGTCCCGTGACCACACCTGACACCACTTACTAAAACATCTGCCCATTTCTAGTTGTTAGGTCTATCAATCCCATTTTTCCCCCCGATATTATTCACGTTGTAGAAGTATTCAACACTCCTGAGTCAATACTTTGTAGAAGCACCTTTGGCAGCGATTAAAGCTGTGAGTCTTTCTGGGTAAGTCTCTAAGAGCTTTCCACGTCTGGATTGTGCAACATTTGCCCATTATTCATTTCAAAATTATTTAAGCTCTTAAATTGGTTGTTGATCATTGTTAGACAACTATTTTCAGGTTTTGCCATAGATTTCCATGTAGATTTAAGTCAAAACTGTAACTCGGCCACTCAGGAACATTTAATGTTGTCTTGGTAAGCAACTCCAGTGTAGATTTGGCCTGCTGAAAGGTGAAATACTCTCCCAGTGTCTGAACCAGGTTTTCCTCTATGATTTTGCCTGTGGTTAGCTCCATTACGTTTCATTTTTATCCTAAAAAAATCCCCAGTCTTTAACAATTACAAACAAGCAATCCCATAACATGATGCACCCACCATTATGTTTGAAAATATGGAGTGGTACTCAGTAATGTGTTGTATTGGATTTGCCCCAAACATAACACTTTGTATTCAGGACAAAACAATTATTGCTTTGCCAATTTATTTGCAGTGTTACTTTAGTGGCTTGTTGTAAATAGGATGCATGTTTTGGAATATTTTTATTCTGTACAGGCTTCCTTCTTTTCCCTCTGTCAGTTAGGTTAGTATTGTGGCGTAACTACAATTTTGTTGATCCATCCTCAGTTTTCTCCTATCACAGCCATTAAACCCTGGCCTCATGGTGAAATCTTTGAGCGGTTTCCTTCCTATCCAGCAACTGAGTTAGGAAGGACGCCTGTATTATTTGTAGTGACTGGGTGTATTGATACACCATTCACAGTGTAATTAATAACTTCAGCACATTCAATGTCTGCTTTTTTTTTTACCTAACTACCAATAGGTACCAGTGGCGGCTCCTGAAAAAATTCTCAGGAGGGGCAATTTTTCTGATGATTTAGGTGACCTACACACATTTAAAAAAAAGATATGTCCAGCAACAACATGAAGACAGGGGCAGCATATAAGTCAATACCAGAAGCATTTATTGACTGATCTCAAAAGTGTTGGCTTACCAGGGTTGGTGGAGCCCTCAGTTTCATCTTTGCCTCGCAAAAGCTAACTCAAACACTCCGCAAAACTTCACACACTGGATTAGCCGGCTGAGGATGTGGCGGTTCTTGCTAATGTCGTAGTAAATATATTTGTTATAGTGAATATGGAATATGATATGTTGAGTAAAATGTTGTGCTAAGATCTATTTAGGTCAGGAGCTGGTTATAAGTTCTGTTCCTATCCAATAACAATGGACAAAAGGGTCCTATCTTGTCAGCCTTGTCAGCAGGTGGCCAAGGACAACACCCACGCCATAGGCCTCTCAGTTCTTCCAACTCACGAGTTCTTGCTCTGAGGACACACACACACACAAACACACACACACACACATCATCACTGTTAAACACACACACACACACACACATCATCACTGTTAAACACACACACACACACACACAAAAATCCCCTCTCTTAGGCTGAACATTTGAAGACAGAGAACCCGACTCAGAGCCAATGCAACAGTGACAGTAGCCTGGAGGTGACCTCGCCCAACTCATCAGGACCAATCAGAAGATCAGAACTACTAGATTGAACCTACTTCATTTATTGCATAAAATGTCTGCACACAATGTTTCGGGGCTCTCTTCAGATAATAATAATAATAATAATATGCCATTTAGCAGACGCTTTTATCCAAAGCGACTTACAGTCATGCGTGCATACATTTTTGTGTATGGGTGGTCCCGGGGATCGAACCCACTACCTTGGCGTTACAAGCACCATGCTCTACCAGCTGAGCTACAGAAAGTGGATACTCATGGATGCGCATTGCAATTGTAAAATGTCAACACAATTGGAGACACCACGTCATTTTTGGAGACATGTTATTGACAGTAAACTATTGTAGATGCGACTGCTAACTAAATAAAACATTTTAGCTGGCTAGCTAATCATCTTAGCTAAATGTGGGGCAAACAATTCAGTTATTTACCGTTAATTTGAGGGATTGGGGTGAAAGAAATCGAGTTACATAGTGATACTTTACGATATACTGTATTGACAATATCGCAATATTTTAGCGCTAGTTGGCTGTACCTGCACCAAAACACCATTATTGTTCCTTCATAGCTTGTTCTCAATCTTTTCACATTGGGAGCCAATTAGTTTTCAGCACTTTTATTTCCATGACTGATCAAAACTCGTTCTCATGGCTTTCTTATCCCTCTGCAACAGACATATGGTGCGCAATAAAATCACAGTATCGAATCGCAATACGTATAGAATCATGAGACTCGCAATGCTGATGCATATATCTTATCGTGAGGTTCCTGGCAATTCCCAGGCCAAGTTCATTTGCCACAACAAATCTCTTCGCTAGCAAACGCGATGTCTTCTCCAAAACGACAATGTGTCTCCAGCAATGTTTACTTTTTTGACGTTCTATGGCATCTCCACTTTCCAAGCATATATGACCACATGTAATATTTTGGTAAGTGATGCAAATAGTGAACTATGTAGGGCCAGGATGTAAAATATATGTAGCTGCAGCAATTTCTCTTATCTGATATGGTAAGTAATGGGGCTTAATTTATAGCTCCCTAAGAGTTTGACGAACGGGTCCGTGAACGCGATTCCAGATATATTTACCTCTGAATAAACTGCCTTTATTACACCATATCCACATCCAGTAAACTTGTGATTATCAACACTAACCTCATCGTTGTGGCGGCGGACAGCTAGCCTGTATCCCTCGTCATCCAGTTGAGTGAGTGGCAATGTCTTTTTCGTTCGTACCAATTTTTGGAAAATCCTCGGGTGTAGGACTTTCCGCCTTTAGTAGAAACCTGTTGAATTATTAAATTTGGTCTGGGAGGTCCTAATTGTTTCGTTGCCAATTTATCTTAATTTGTTCGCCGACAAAAAGGAACTTCTTTCAAAGACACAATCGAGTTGGACTGAAGCCTAGCCATTTTGATAGTAGTAGTGAATTGATTGAGGCTGCTACCTGGTCTTTTCTTAGTTACGTTCATTCGTGGTTACGTTATGTATGACGAAAGCGCGTAAGTGCAAGCCCACAGACACCCATAGAGAATGTATTGAAAGCTTTGAAATGTGAAAAAAAATAGATTTTACATGACAGGCTATGAGAGACTTCTGGGCGATTTTCAACCTGACTGAAATCGCCCAAAAAACGGGCGGGGCCATTTGAAGCACGACTTTAGCCTGATTTGACATTTAGTGGCTGTCAGATCAGACGTGAACACTGATAACTGCTGTTGCCGTGATATAATTTTTTATAAATTTATTTAAAAAATATATAATTTTTTTTTTATTTTTTTTTTTTATAATTGATTAGAAAAAAAATCCCTTCCTTTTCCCGTTTGGCAGTGCGTCGCCCATATCGCCCTATTGAACAAGCCGTCCCTGATAGGTACCCTTCTTTGCGAGGCATTGGAAAACCTCTCTGGTCTTTGTGGTTGAATCTGTGTTTGAAATCCACTGCTCGACTGAGGGACCTTACAGATAATTGTGTGGGGTAGAGATAAGGTACTCATTCAAAAATCATGTTAAACACCATTATGTGACCTGTTAAGTACAGTGGGGAAAAAAAGTATTTAGTCAGCCACCAATTGTGCAAGTTCTCCCACTTAAAAAGATGAGAGAGGCCTGTCATTTTCATCATAGGTACACGTCAACTATGACAGACAAAATGAGGAAAAAAATCCAGAAAATCACATTGTAGGATTTTTTATGAATTTATTTGCGAATTATGGTGGAAAATAAGTATTTGGTCAATAACAAAAGTTTCTCAATACTTTGTTATATACCCTTTGTTGGCAATGACACAGGTCAAACGTTTTCTGTAAGTCTTCACAAGGTTTTCACACACTGTTGCTGGTATTTTGGCCCATTTCTCCATGCAGATCTCCTCTTGAGCAGTGATGTTTTGGGGCTGTCGCTGGGCAACACAGACTTTCAACTCCCTCCAAAGATTTTCTATGGGGTTGAGATCTGGAGACTGGCTAGGCCACTCCAGGACCTTGAAATGCTTCTTACGAAGCCACTCCTTCGTTGCCCGGGCGGTGTGTTTGGGATCATTGTCATGCTGAAAGACCCAGCCACGTTTCATCTTCAATGCCCTTGCTGATGGAAGGAGGTTTTCACTCAAAATCTCACGATACATGGCCCCATTCATTCTTTCCTTTACACGGATCAGTCGTCCTGGTCCCTTTGCAGAAAAAACAGCCCCAAAGCTTGATGTTTCCACCCCCATGCTTCACAGTAGGTATGGTGTTCTTTGGATGCAACTCAGCATTCTTTGTCCTCCAAACACGACGAGTTGAGTTTTTACCAAAAAGTTATATTTTGGTTTCATCTGACCATATGACATTCTCCCAATCCTCTTTTGGATCATCCAAATGCACTCTAGCAAACTTCAGACGGGCCTGGACATGTACTGGCTTAAGCAGGGGACACGTCTTGCACTGCAGGATTTGAGTCCCTGGCGGCGTAGTTTGTTACTGATGGTAGGCTTTGTTACTTTGGTCCCAGCTCTCTGCAGGTCATTCACTAGGTCCCCCCGTGTGGTTCTGGGATTTTTGCTCACCGTTCTTGTGATCATTTTGACCCCACAGGGTGAGATCTTGCGTGGAGCCCCAGATCGAGGGAGATTATCAGTGGTCTTGTATGTCTTCCATTTCCTAATAATTGCTCCCACAGTTGATTTCTTCAAACCAAGCTGCTTACCTATTGCAGATTCAGTCTTCCCAGAAAATCCAGAAAATCACATTGTAGGATTTTTAATGAATTTATTTGCAAATTAGGGTGGAAAATAATTATTTGGTCACCTACAAACAAGCAAGATTTCTGGCTCTCACAGACCTGTAACTTCTTCTTTAAGAGGCTCCTCTGTCCTCCACTCGTTACCTGTATTAATGGCACCTGTTTGAACTTGTTATCAGTATAAAAGACACCTGTCCACAACCTCAAACAGTCACACTCCAAACTCCACTATGGCCAAGACCAAAGAGCTGTCAAAGGACACCAGAAACAAAATTGTAGACCTGCACCAGGCTGGGAAGACTGAATCTGCAATAGGTAAGCAGCTTGGTTTGAAGAAATCAACTGTGGGAGCAATTATTAGGAAATGGAAGACATACAAGACCACTGATAATCTCCCTCGATCTGGGGCTCCACGCAAGATCTCACCCCGTGGGGTCAAAATGATAACAAGAACGGTGAGCAAAAATCCCAGAACCACACGGGGGGACCTAGTGAATGACCTGCAGAGAGCTGGGACCAAAGTAACAAAGCCTACCATCAGTAACACACTACGCCGCCAGGGACTCAAATCCTGCAGTGCTAGACGTGTCCCCCTGCTTAAGCCAGTACATGTCCAGGCCCGTCTGAAGTTTGCTAGAGTGCATCCAGAAGAGGATTGGGAGAATGTCATATGGTCAGATGAAACCAAAATAGAACTTTTTGGTAAAAACTCAACTCTTCGTGTTTGGAGGACAAAGAATGCTGAGTTGCATCCAAAGAACACCATACCTACTGTGAAGCATGGGAGTGAAAACATCATACTTTGGGGCAGTTTTTCTGCAAAGGGACCAGGACGACTGAGCCGTGTAAAGGAAAGAATGAATGGGGCCATGTATCGTGAGATTTTGAGTGAAAACCTCCTTCCATCAGCAAGGGCATTGAAGATGAAACGTGGCTGGGTCTTTCAGCATGACAATGATCCCAAACACACCGCCCGGGCAACGAAGGAGTGGCTTCGTAAGAAGCATTTCAAGGTCCTGGAGTCTCCAGATCTCAACCCCATAGAAAATCTTTGGAGGGAGTTGAAAGTCCGTGTTGCCCAGCGACAGCCCCAAAACATCACTGCTCTAGAGGAGATCTGCATGGAGGAATGGGCCAAAACCTGGGCTGGCTCCTCTGTTCCAAGATGGTCAGGAACAGTCAGAGGTGAAGGGGGCTGTGGAGCAATTATCTTGGCGGCGTTTGTGGAAGGGTGGGTAGAATCTGCAAGCGGAGCTAGCTGGAGCTCAGCAGTATCATTGCTGCTGGGCTTGGCGGCGGCCTCAGTGGTTTGATGCTTCTGCTACTCATCGCTCTCCTTCTCTTTTGGCTTTCTTTTGGGTACTTTGGTGAAGCATCAAACCAAGCCCAGCAGTGACGATACTGCCGAGCTGGTTCGAGCTAGCTAAATAGGTTAAGGCTAATAACACTAAAGCTTTTTATGCTCTAAACTCTGTAGTAGTGGGGTGTGAGGCAGAGTTGAATGAAGCCGCTTCAACTGTAAACTTAACCCCGCCTTTTATAAATCAAAATAAAATATTACAGGCGGAGGCACATCACGTTATTCACTAAGCCTACCACAGATGAGAAGCGTTTTTTCCCACTTTTTATGGAAACCCCAAGGAGTCATATCTAACCACCCCAGTGGCTTTCCATAGCCCCCCTACACACACCGTGGCGCGATCTGTCCTTTGTGCTGGCTTGGCACAGCGAATGTACACATTTTGTACCCCCATTTTGCCCTCACGTGGAGCCGGGCCACAATGTTTTCATTAGTCTATCAAGAAATGTATATACCCAACTTAACTGAATAAGTGTATAATAATCCTTACTGAAGTGGTAATTACTCAGAATCGCAAAATATAAAATAATGTTAGTTAATTTGATCACTTACAACCTTAATGTAACCATTTATAGCATAACAATAAACAATGAAGCTGACGGACCATACGCGTACACCAAAAACACCATACATTTAGTTAATTATTACAACAACAAAACAAATTATTTAGATGGGTAACATTATCTGCCAAGGTAACACCCTCACTAAAGCTAGAAACTTTAACTGAAACAATTACAAAGCGGGCACCCCGCCTGTGTTTTGGTAAAACGCTGAGGGATGGGCCTGGGGTAATGTAAACATTCTCAAATTCATAGACAGCGCTATGGATGCAAGGACTGACCATCCATGATATCAAAATTATAGTAGTCATACATAGTTAACCATGTTTTGAGGCTATGCAGTGTTTGTTTACGTTTACATTGTTTACAAACATTGGAGTAAAACAAGCTTGCATTTTGGGTTCTAATGGGGTTATATTCTTCAAGAATCAATGGGATCAATGGGTATTCAACATTAATTTATACAGTGCATTTGTAAAGTATTCAGGCCCCTTCACTTTTTCCATATTTTTTTACATTACAGCCTTATTCTAAAATGGATTAAATAAATAAAAATCCTCAAATTTACACACAATACCTCATAATGACGACGTGAAAACAGGTTTTTAGAAATGTTGGCACATTTATTAAAAATAAATACCTTATTTACATAAGTATTCAGACCATTTGCTATGAGACTCGAAATTGAGCTCAGGTGCATCCTGTTTCCATTGGTCATCCTTGAGATATTTCTACAACTTGATTGGAGTCCACCTGTGATAAATTCAATTGATTGGACATGATTTGGAAAAGCACACACCTGCCTTTATAAAAGGTCCCACAGTTGAGCAAAAACCAAGCCATGAGGTCAAATTATCTGTAGAGCTCCGAGACAGGATTGTGTCAAGGCACAGATCTGGGGAAGGGTACCAAAGAATTTCTGCAGCAGCATTGACGGTCCCCAAGAATACAGTGGCCTCCATCATTCTTAAATGGAAGAAGTTTGGAACCACCAAGACTCTTCCTAGAGCTGGCCGCCCGGCCAAACTGAGCAATCAGCGGACAAGGGCCTTGGTCAGGGAGGTCACTCTGACAGAGCTCCCAGAGTTCCTCTGTGAAGATGGGAGAACCTTCCAGAAGGTCAACCATCTCTGCAGCACTCCACCAATCCATTTTTTTTTTGGTAGAGTGGCCAGACGGAAGCCACTCCTCAATAAAAGGCACATGACAGCCTGCTTGGAGTTTGCCAAAAGGCACCTAAAGGACTCTCAGACCATGAGGAACAAGATCATCTGGTATGATGAAACCAAGATTGAACTCTTGGTCTGAATGCCAAGCATCACGTCTGGAGGAAACCTGGCACCATCCCTAAGGTTAATCATGGTGGTGGCAGAATCATGCTGTGGGGATGTTTTTCAGCGGCAGGAACTGAGAGACTAGTGAGGATCGAGGGAATGATGAACGGAGCAAAGTACAGAGAGATCCCTGATGAAAACCTGCTCCAGAGCACTCAGGACCTCAGACTGGGGTGAAGATTCACCTTCCAACAGGACAACAACCCTAAGCACACAGACAAGAAAGGAGTGGCTTTGAGACGAGTCTGAAAAATATACTTTAGGAGCAATTGCTAGATGTCCACTTTTGGCCATCTATCGAAGTCTTGGTAGCATCCCCTCAGTAGCAGCCCAAAAAACTACAGATGGATCTGTGGCTGTGGGTGCTGGTTCTCATAGGCAAGAAATAATTTTGGTGAAGACCTCCTTTTTCCTGATCATTCACACTGGGATGGACTCTCCTTCTGGAGGCCTTGGGTGTCTCTCCATCGGGACTTGACCCATTTTGTACTTGGTCCACTGGGGCTTGGACTGGTGCTTGCACTGCGGAAGGGTCTTCTGGGCTCATTGTGCGTTTCATCGTCTTCCTGAAAAGCAAAACAAACTACGTTTGTTTGAGGATTTTTGTTGTTGTTGCCACAGTCATCTTATAACAGTAGTTTAATCACATTATCTAAATCAGTGTTTCTCAATAAATTCCAAGAGTCCTTCCAAGGGTCGGATTTAAATAAGTTGTAAGCAAAAAAGCTAGCTTTCTGTCTATCTCTCTCCCTCTCTCTCTCTCGCTTCTCCTTCATTTTGGAAGGAATTTGTTAACTGTTCAACTATTGTATTTCTCTCTCCTTGAGTCAACTACTCATCACATTTTATGCACTGCTGTGCTAGCTAGCTGTAGCTTGTGCTTTCAGTACTAGATTTATTCTCTGATCCTTTGATTGGGTGGACAACATGTCAGTTCATGCTACAAGAGCTCTGATAGGTTGGAGGATGTCCTCTGCAAGCTGTCATAATTACTGTGTAGGTCTATGGAAGGGGGTGAGAACCATGAGCCTCCTAGGTTTTGTATTGAAGTCAATGTACGCAGAGGAGGACAGAAGCTAGCTGTCCTCTGGCTAAACAATGGTGCTATAACCTACAGAGTGCTGCTGAGGCTACTCTAGACCTTCATCGCAAAACAGTGTGTTTTAATCAATTATTTGGTACGTGAATAACTTTAGTATCATTTTATCTAAAAAGGATAACTTTTTTTATGTTTTACTATTTATAAAAAAAAAAAAATTAAATCACTGAGGATGGTCCTCTCCTTCCTCCTCTGAGGAGCCTCCTCTGATACACACAAACACACACACACAAAAACACACATTAGTTGGAGAGGCTGGATCAGCAGCCAAATTAACATACATATGGGGTTTGCTTGGTTAGATAAATCTGCCTGTTATTTAACAAGCTTCAGCAAGTTTTCAAGCTTATTAGTCTTTACATTAGACCAAATTATGTAGATGTTGGAGAATGTCAAAAAATGTCACTACTTTTGCCCACTTTAAACTGAATTGGAGTGTGTGTCTGGTTTCTTTCTTTGTCTGCTAAGAAAACTTTAGGAGGCAGGGCACAACCTGGTTGCAAACAAACAACTGTATGAGACTGGGGGGTAAACCATGGCCGCATGTTAACACATCTCAACATCTGGATCTGGCTAACCAGGCCATGGTATAGGGTAAACTGTTGCTAGCAAAGGTAGCTACCTTCATAAGAAGCCTGTTTTGTGCCGTTTTGGTTGCTCTGATTAAATCAAATTAAACATCAACCAATGTGTTACAGTTTCGCTTAGTTTTGGTTATCCCAAGAGTTTATACTGCAGTTGACAAGCAGCTACGTTAGCAACGTGATCGCAAGGTTTTTTCTTTTTTTAGTTATTCTAGCTAGCTAGCAAACGTTACGCCCTATCCTGCATTCCACTAATTCGTGTCGCGAGTGATCAAAGTATGACAGACAGTTAAAACTTACCGTTGACAGTGGTGGTACAGTGGCATCGCCCCACGTTGTGTTTGATAAGGTGTGATATCAAAGACAACTCCTTTCTTAGAGTTAGTTAACATGACTTCTCAGTGATCACTACAGTCTCTTGCTTCTTCTGCCAGCAAAGACCGTCAACGCAACGGCCATTAATGAGGTCAGGTTTTCCTTTGTGATTGGCTGGAAGGGAGTTAGATTTATCATTGCTCTTCTACTTTTCCTGGCTGGCAAAGTACCAGGATGTTGTTGAGAGCAGTTTGAAAACTGAATTTGAAAACTGAATCTGAATCCATCTGAGAAATTGAACATATGAATCTTTAGTAGACTTGAAATGATATTTTGTAAACTTGATACACATAAAATGAATGCAATATCTACCATATTGAAACTGAATATTTACATTTTGAATTTGAATATTTAATTACATTGAAATTGAATTTTAAAACTGAATGCAATATTCGTTCAATTTAGGAATTTAATGATTCAATTTGTGCATTACGAATTCAAAGATATTAAATTCAATATCCTAACACAAATTCTAAATTATACAATTCTAATACAATTCTGTTGTCACTGAAATTGCTCCACACACTCCATACGCCTCCCTATTCATGTTGAATGAATTAGTCTGTGAATTTGAACTAAGAAAGCTGCTAAATCGTTCATTTTATATATTGCATACATCTTGCCTAGGTTAGGGCCAGGTCAAGGAGGGCCGAACACTTCTGTTTTTATCTACTGTAGTTAATGATACTGGTGCCAGGTCTGAATTCCCTGATTAGAAGGACTGAAGAACCCTGCTGTAGGCTATCTGTAATTAGATGTATGCCTATCGGGGACTGTAGGCTACCAGCATCTAGCTAACCAAACCATGGCAAAGTTGAATTACAATCATAAACCCTGATTTTAGTCAGTAGGCCTAGCCTATGTCTATTGAAATGACAAGTCAATCTAAAAAATAGGCCATAATAACGGTTTGTAGTCTTAAAATCTGGCACATAATAAAGTCACAATTGCCAGAAAAGTTCGTCCAAGTATTTCTTGCACAGCTTTTTTGAGATCCTCTGTCGAACTTTCATCCCTCAAACAAATTCCTGTCTCAAACAAACTCTTGTCGGATGTATCTATAGTTAAGCACATGTGCATAACGGATTTATTTACAATCATAGCAGTCAAACAAGTAAAATGTTGGGCTAGTTTTCAGGCCTTGTGGTCCAGTGTTTTTGTTGGTCATTGGTCTAGACATTTCAGCTACACCTGGCAACCCTTGCGCCAATGCCTAGACTGGCTAAATTACTTCCGAACAAAAAGTGTCCGCGGAGCTCCTCCTCACAGATAGAACAATGAGGTAAAAAAAAAATCTATAGCCTCTCCCCTTGTGGTTCACATGAACACTTTCACTTTCCAAACGTCATTTGAAGTGTACTTCCGTGTTGGCGGGCTATGTATTTTATCTTACAAAAAAACAAAAACAATTTGTTGGCCTACAGCTGAAAACGTTTTGTTTACGTCCTCTCCGTTCTTCGTCAAAACGCGCGTCTATCCGTATGAGCGCTCGTCTGAATGAATCAGTCCGCCCGGGGCCTGTATTGAAATCTAAAAGACTACATCACATAATTTAAACTTTAATTTATCAGTCTGTAGGTGCAACCCAATATGATCTGGTTCGTCTATATGTGCAACCCGATATGAGCCGTTTCGTTCATTACTAAACTACTAATGATATTCAGTGACCTGCTAAATATAGGATTTTTTCTACAAGGAAAACTGTATTGAAGAGGTAAACTGCAGTTGCGTCGGCGCCAATGGACCCGTTGGATTTTCTGACAGATGAGGAGTTACTGCGATTTTTCCGCTGTAGTAAGACAGAGATGTCGTGCATGGAGAAACCACACACCTTTCTTAACCAGCTCCGAGACTACCACCTCATTCCGGAAGAAATGTACAAGGTGAGAGCAGCAGAGACTGCGAAGTTTCTATATAGACACACCCGCCCACTCAAAGTCTAAGCAAGCAGCGCTAAATTACATCCTACCAAGCACGGACAGACGCCCAGGTCTTCAGCCATCTTTTTTTTTGGTGTGTTTTTTTTTTTCATCCACTGACGTTGAGTTTTGGTCTGGACTGGACCAAATCGGAACCAATCACAGACTTCAATGTTTGGTTCAGATTTGGTCCGGTCTGTACTGGACTTAATTTCAACTTCCACAGACATCTGGTCCAGACAGGAATTTATTTGGGCCAAACATAGACGTCTAAAATTGGTTCAGATTTGGTCCAGTCAGGACCGGCTTTGATTTGGCCCAAACATTGACAGATGTCTATGATTGGTTCAGAAATCTGAACCAATCATAGACATCTATGTTTCACAAGTTTGGACAGCACAGTGCAGTACAGTAGAGCACAGCAGAGTACAGTACATTAAAGAAAAGTGAAGTATAGTTCAGTACAATAGAGTACAGCACATTAGAGTATAGTACAGTATAATGTACTGTATTGTACCCTACTAAACTAAACTGTATACTGAATTAAACTCTACTGAACTAAACTGTACTCTGCTGAACTAAACTGTACTCTACTGAACTAAACTGTACTGTACTCTACTGAATTAAACTATACTGTACCGTACTGTACTCTACTATGCTCTACTGAATAAAACCCAGATTAAACCCTGTAACAAAACAAACTGTAGTCTACAGAATTGATTTGGTAAAATTATTTATCCTATTTTGTATAAGTGTGAGTGTACTGTGTACACTAACACCAGTTACTGTCCTATTGCTAGCTGGTAACAGGTCTCTAAACATTATTGTAGGAGTGGAAATTGGAGTTGATGATCATTGATTAGTAATGCCTGAACATTGTCCATAAATTCCTGTCTGTCTCATGAACTGATTGAGATGGTGGTTGCTTTTAGAGAATCAAGTCTATCACTCCACTCCAGTCTTCATTTGACAACCCCCACAAATTGGACCATAGATTTGTATTTGACCTCTCCTGCAGAAGCTGATTCGGATTCGGAGTAAGGAGCTGAGGGAGAAGGGTGTGTACCAGGTGTTGGACTGGGTGGAGGCAGAGAGGCCCGACAGCATCAAGGTGTTCTGGAACTGTGTGTTCAGGGACCACCTCCTGCAGCAGTACCCCACGTTACGCCTGCTACGAAACCGCCTGCTGGACGGTCAGTTCTGGAGCATTCACTCTTATTATTGTATTATTATGGCATTTGTTAGTTAATATCGGTATATAATTCTAACTCCTAGTGTAATATAAATGTAGTCACAATGGTGGATACTTTGAAGTTGAGGTTCAAAGACCTGTCAAATTTGTATAATAATTTTTGTAATTAGGTGTACATGGTTTGCTAAATGTTGCCTCCAATCCCTTCCAGGGTCGTTCACATTCTATGAGAAACTGCCAGAGAAGGAAGAGGAAGAGGATAAGAAGAAGAAGAAGGCTTCAGCGGAAGGAGAAGAGGAGGAGGAGGAGGAGGAGGAGGAGGAGGAGATGAAAGGAAGGAAACAGAGGAAAAAGAGAAATGAGAGTATGGAGGAGGAGCAGCCCAGCACGTCCACCCAGTCCACCCCAGTCAAATCAAATCAAATCAAACTGTATTTGTCACATGCGCCGAATACAACAGGTGTAGACCTTACAGTGAAATGCTTACTTACAAGACCTAACCAACAATGCAGTTTTAAGAGAAATAAGTGTTAAGTAAACAATAGATAAGTACAATTATCAGTAGCGAGGCTATTTACAGGGGGTACCGGTACAGAGTCAATGTGCGAGGTAATTGCGGTAATATGTACATGTAGGTATAGTTAAAGTGACTATGCATAGATAGTAAACAGAGAGTAGCAGCAGCGTAAAAGAGGAGGGGGGAGGGGGGGGTGGTAACTTGAAGCTCTCAACCTGCTCCACTACAGCCCCGTCGATGAGAATGGGGGCGTGCTTGGTCCACTTATTTTTCCTGTTGTCCACAATCATCTCCATTGTCTTGATCACGTTGAGGGAGAGGTTGTTATCCTGGCACCACATGGCCAGGTCTCTGACCTCCTCCCTATAAGCTCTCATTGTTGTCGGTGATCAGGCCTACCACTGTTGTGTCGTCGGCTACCTTAATGATGGTGTTGGAGTCATGCCTGGCCATGCAGTCATGGGTGAACAGGGAGTACAGGAGGGGACTGAGCATGCACCCATGAGGGGCTCCTGTGTTGAGGATCAGCATGGCAGATGTGTTGTTACCTACCCTTACCACCTGGGGGCGGCCCGTCAGGAAGTCTAGGATCCAGTTGCAGAGGGAGGTGTTTAGTCCCAGGGTCCTTAGCTTAGTGATGAGCTTCGAGGGCACTATGGTGTTGAACGCTGAGCTGTAGTCAATGAATAGCATTCTCACGTAGGTGTTCCTTTTGTTCAGGTGGGAAAGGGCAGTATGGAGTGCAATAGAGATTGAATCATCTGTGGATCTGTTGGGGCGGTATGCAAATTGGAGTGGGTCTAGGGTTTCTGGGATAATGGTGTTGATGTGAGCCATGACCAGCCTTTCAAAGCACTTCATGGCTACAGACGTGAGTGCTACAGGTCTGTAGTCATTTAGGCAGGTTACCTTAGTGTTCTTGGACACAGGGACTATGGTGGTCTGCTTGAAACATGTTGGTATTACAGACTCAGACAGGGACATATTGAAAATGTCAGTGAAGACACTTGCAAGTTGATCAGCGCGTGCTCGGAGTGCACGTCCTGGTAATCCGTCTGGCCCTGCGGCCTTGTGAATGTAGACCTGTTTAAAGGTTTTACTCACATCGGCTACGGAGAGCCGGAAAGTCCAGAGGCTCAAATACTGTGAGTCCCAGACTTCATGTTCTTTGGGGGAAAGAGGAGGCCTTGAGTCAGAAAGTCTAAAGTCCCTCTGTAACCTTTTTTTGGGGGGTGAAATATATTCATTTTAAATTTCAAGTCACATCTTAATGACTATCCCCAACGTGTCCCAATGCAGGTTCTCCTTTCAGGAATGGGGAGAAAGCTGACATCTGGAACTGGCCCATCTACAAGACCCAGCTCCCAGTCACCTGTGGGGACAAAGAAGGCATACTCATCAGGGACAAGCTGGCCAAAGGTAGATCGTAACAATGGACTTAATGTGATGTGATTCTCTGTGTTTTTGTGTAACAGTGGATGTGGTTCGGCCGGAATAACCGCACCTGAAACCTTGAAAGTGGCAATCTGCAGTTGCTACATCCATTTTTGGACTTATACATTTATGATATGTACCCATTGATTCTTGAAGAATATAACTTATAAATGCCTTATGAATTAGTTCAACTGTCTTACCCCATCAGAACAAAATGTAAGCTTGTTTTACTTCAATGTTTGTAAACAAAGTACATGTAAACAAACACGGTATACCCTCAAAACATGGTTAAAACTATAATGTTAATAGCATGGATGGTCAGTCCTTGCATCCATAGCCCCTTTTATGAATTTGAGATTGGTTACATTTCTCCAGCCCAGAGACCAGGGCCCGTATCCACAAAGGATCTCAAAAGGTCCTAGGAATCCTGTTAAAACATGTTTTAAGACAACAACAAACAAAAAAACTCACAGTAGGTTTTAGGATGTTGTAAGACACTGCCCAGACAAATTCTGAGCCAGGGTTAAAATCAACTCTTAAGTTTTTCTCAGCAGGTAATCATGACATTTGTAGGTACAGCAAAGGAAAGATAGTGATGAGGCTCATTGACATTGTTGCAAATGATGGGGAATAACCAATCGCAATGAGGCATTGCCAGTTGTGAACTCTATAGGTAACATGTAACCATGTTGAAATGACTTTAGCCTACATCAAATGTTGCAATGGTAAAAACTTTGATATAATTTTCGCCTGCCATGATCACTTTCCTACTCCAATATGTTGGCATGCATAACTTTTATTTTTATTTTATTCTGATGGTTGTTAAAATATTTTTACAAGATTACCTTTATATCAACCTACATTTAACAACTCCGAATCGCTTTGGCACAGGAGGCATCAAGTCGCTTGCCAACAATGTTGCATACAACGTTTGAAAGGTCTATCATTTTCATCGAACACAATCAGTCAACAGAAGCCTTAAATGCCTTCAATTGCCCAATTTATAGGCATGCCCAATTTAGAAATATATTTTTAACAGTGATGTTGCGCTCCAAATGGATAACTTGAAATAACATGATGTAGGTAATTAAATAATCGAAAAGAGAAACGTGTTTATTTATTAGCCTAGTGGATTATAAGTATTTAGGCATATACTTGTGAAATAGGCCTAATGTAAAATCATTGTCAAATGCTCAAGAGATACTGTTACATGTAGGTCTAGATTATTTATGGATTGATCATATAGAAATATCAAAACATTATTTTAACAACTCCAAAGTAATTGCATGTGGCGCAGGAACCACTGACTCGTTGCGTTTTTCTAGATGTGACTCATGACTAAAGGCTTCAAGGATAGCTTTAATTTTCTACCCATCAGCACTTACAATAAATGTTCTACTCTGAGACCCTTTGTGAATACGGGCCCAGATCTAAAGCATAGCCTTTAGTGGGTGAACACAGTATTGTGAATTGCAGGAGACCCATGTTTCAATCACAGTCAGGAACATGTACTACGGTCCATTTGACATTGCATGGTTTTAATTTGTGGTGGTGTGTATGATGTCTGACTTCCTCATTGGTTTGTCTCAGGGGAGAGGTGCATTGTGGTCCAGGGTCGCTGGTTAACCCCAAGTGGCTTTGAGGAGTTTGGGGGGAAGAAGAGCAGTAAGAACTGGAAGTACAGTATCCGCTGTAGAGACACCACTCTGGGAAAACTGATTCAGGTACGGCATATATTTATATTTGATTTGATTTATTTGACCATTTAAAAAAACAATTCAACCAGATATGTGGATACAATGCATTAGCCCCTCGTGTAGCTCAGTTGGTAGAGCATGGCGCTTGCAACGCCAGGGTTGTGGGTTCGATTTCCCACGGGGGGCCAGTATTAAAATGTATGCACTCACTAACTGTAAGTCCCTCTGGATAAGAGCATCTGCTAAATGACTAAAATGTAAAAAAAATAAAATAAAAAAAAATGAAGATAAACTTTTCTTTGTTAACAGCTTCGTCACTTTTCATACTCTAATCAGGACTATAGCAATTGAACACTGTTGCCATTCACTACACTCTGGGATTTACACTGAGTGTACAAAACATTGCATAGTCCAGGGATCATCAACTAGATTCAGCCGCGGGCAGATTCTTTTTCTTGAGCGGATGGTCAGGGGCCCGGAACATAATTACAAATAATTTGTAGACTGCAAATTGACCGCAAGAAGTCCAAACATATATAATATTTGACTAAAACATGAAACTGTAAGAGTTTACAAAGCTGTCATCATGTCAAAGGGTAGCTATTGAAGAATCTCAAATCTAAAGAATATTTTGATTTGTTTAACACTTTTTTGGTTACTACATGATTCCATATGTGTTATTTCATAGTTTTGATATCTTCACTAATATTCTACAATGTAGAAAATAGTAAAAAATAAAGAAAACCCCTTAAATGAGTAGGTTTTTCCAAACTTTTGACTGGTACTGTATATGCAGATGTGTGATATAGGACGCAATTTTCAAGGACTACTTTTGGCTTGTGAGTGCTACATTCAGAACTACTGGCTAAAAAGTATACAGAAGTACCAGATAATTTCTTTAAAATGCTAGTTACCACATGGCTTGACCCAGGAACTCAGAAATTGGTTTGAAATATAGTTCTCTCTTTCCTCTTTTCAACAAACATAATTGTTCATGGATACTCTCATAATTGAAACATTTACAAAGAAAATACCAATAATAACTTTTGTAAATTTCACCTGTAAAAACATAAATTCCCCTTACCTCAATGTTTTGTCATGCTGACATAATTGACCAGGTGAATGAGTTATTTCGAGGAATTCACACATTTTAACTTAAAAAACATTACACAGCGCCATTTAGATTGGGAGTAATTAGCACTGTGACAACCAACCCGTGAGACAACCAACCCCCGTCTCCCCTCTTACCACAGCATATCGGTTTATCATTACATATACCAGAAAATTGGGCCAGACGGAGCAACAAACTATAGCTACATTATACCCTTTTTGTTTTTCTGTAAAGAAACTAACTGTACAGGTATTTCACTGATATGCCATTCAGTCACTCAACACCCAAAATAACTCTCTCCCCCTTTCTCTCCCCCCTCACTTCACCATCCCACCCACCTCAGGAAGGTCATTTAACTTCACCAGGCTTTAAAAGAAGAAAGTGTACACAGGTAGGTGACCTATCTTTAAATATACCACATCCTCTAGATTACATGTGTTTTCGCTCAAACTTTGGGGGCCAAATTAAATCACCCGCAGGCCACAATCAACATTATTTATGGAACCCTTGCATAGACTGATCAGGTGAATCCAGGTGAAAGATATGATCCCTTAAACTTAATATTAGGATTATTTGTGTTCTTAATGTTTTGTACACTTAGTGTATATAGGTTTGTATCATAGTCTGTATCATATCATATAGGGGAGACTGGAGTTGGTTGTCACCATTTTTTACTCTGTGTGTATTTCTCAGTATATCTAACAAGACTCTTTTCAATATTAGGAGAAAGACCAAGGTCTTGGGTTGAAATGGGGTCCCTTTTTATCCTCATATCTTATTCCAACATGGAGTTATAAGCCATCAGAATAAAGTTAGGAATTTTCATGCGAGACAGGAGTCAGGATTTGGGGTTTCAGTGGGATTGGGACTGGATAGGAAAATAGCCTTGGCTATAGGTCAGGAGAAGATAGCATTTTCCCGTATGCCTCTCTGAATTATTAACAGACTTCATGTCTGTGACAGAGATGCATATGTAGTGAATTGTGCGTAGACCTATCAAATTTGTGACTGTCTGAAGAGTCACAATGACAGCTCAAAGAGGCACATGCTCTTTTATAGCAGGGATCATCAACTAGATTCAGCCACAGGACGATTTTTTCTTGAGCGGATGGTGTGGGGGATGGAACATAATTACAAATAATTTGTAGACTGCAAATTGACCACAAGAAGCCCAAACAGATATAATATACAGTGGGGGAAAAAAGTATTTAGTCAGCCACCAATTGTGCAAGTTCTCCCACTTAAAAAGATGAGAGAGGCCTGTCATTTTCGTCATAGGTACACGTCAACTATGACAGACAAATTGAGGAGAAAAAAATCCAGAAAATCACATTGTAGGATTTTTAATGAATTTATTTGCAAATTATGGTGGAAAATAAGTATTTGGTCACCTACAAACAAGCAAGATTTCTGGCTCTCACAGACCTGTAACTTCTTCTTTAAGAGGCTCCTCTGTCCTCCACTCGTTACCTGTATTAATGGCATCTGTTTGAACTTGTTATCAGTATAAAAGACACCTGTCCACAACCTCAAACAGTCACACTCCAAACTCCACTATGGCCAAGACCAAAGAGCTGTCAAAGGACACCAGAAACAAAATTGTAGACCTGCACCAGGCTGGGAAGACTGAATCTGCAATAGGTAAGCAGCTTGGTTTGAAGAAATCAACTGTGGGAGCAATTATTAGGAAATGGAAGACATACAAGACCACTGATAATCTCCCTCGATCTGGGGCTCCACGCAAGATCTCACCCCGTGGGGTCAAAATGATCACAAGAACGGTGAGCAAAAATCCCAGAACCACACGGGGGGACCTAGTGAATGACCTGCAGAGAGCTGGGACCAAAGTAACAAAGCCTACCATCAGTAACACACTACTCCGCCAGGGACTCAAATCCTGCATTGCCAGACGTGTCCCCCTGCTTAAGCCAGTACATGTCCAGGCCCGTCTGAAGTTTGCTAGAGTGCATTTGGATGATCCAGAAGAGGATTGGGAGAATGTCATATGGTCAGATGAAACCAAAATATAACTTTTTTGGTAAAAACTCAACTCATCGTGTTTGGAGGACAAAGAATGCTGAGTTGCATCCAAAGAACACCATACCTACTGTGAAGCATGGGGGTGGAAACTTCATGCTTTGGGGCTGTTTTTCTGCAAAGGGACCAGGACGACTGATCCGTGTAAAGGAAAGAATGAATGGGGCCATGTATCGTGAGATTTTGAGTGAAAACCTCCTTCCATCAGCAAGGGCATTGAAGATGAAACGTGGCTGGGTCTTTTAGCATGACAATGATCCCAAACACACCTCCCGGGCAACGAAGGAGTGGCTTCTTAAGAAGCATTTCAAGGTCCTGGAGTGGCCTAGCCAGTCTCCAGATCTCAACCCCATAGAAAATCTTTGGAGGGAGTTGCCTAGCGACAGCCCCAAAACATCACTGCTCTAGAGGAGATCTGCATGGAGGAATGGGCCAAAATACCAGCAACAGTGTGTGAAAACCTTGTGAAGACTTACAGAAAACGTTTGACCTGTGTCATTGCCAACAAGGGGTATATAACAAAGTATTGAGAAACTTTTGTTATTGACCAAATACTTATTTTCCACCATAATTTGCAAATAAATTCATAAAAAATCCTACAATGTGATTTTCTGGAAAACAAATTCTCATTTTGTCTGTCATAGTTGACATGTACCTATGATGAAAATTACAGGCCTCTCTCATCTTTTTAAGTGGGAGAACTTGCACAATTGGTTGCTGACTAAATACTTTTTTTCCCCACTGTATGACTAAAACATAATAATTTCAAACCTTGCTTAAATTTGTATATGATCACGTGTGTCTTTATTATGCGTGGAAATACTTTGGAACAGATTTCCAAAATTAAAATCACTTGGAGTTGATTTGCTGGTGTTAATTATAGTATTTTATGTCCAACAATGAAAATTTGCTCAGAAAACTTGATGGGCCAAATACAACCACCAGTGGGCCAAATTCAGCCCGCAGGCCGCCAGTTGGGGAACCTTGTTTTATAGGCTGTAATGTAGGGGTTTCCTGTAGGTTTTATTAATTGCATTCGGGTCGCGTGTGCAGTCCAGCAGTATCAATTATGCGTGTACTTTGAATTAATGCAATTTGTTTGTGAAGTAAATACGCTAGTCTAAAGGATTCCATGCGACAACCTGTTAGGATAATGTGCTATTTCATTTTTTGCTAATCTGATGCTGCTCATGTTGTGTATTTTGTGGAATTGCATTAGTGCCGACATTGGGGGAAAATTTGATAAATTTTTTTGGGGAAATGTGAAATATATTCCCTGCATACTGACGCCACAAACACACACTCTTTCACACTCACCACATACGCTGCTACTACTGTGTATTATCTATGCTGTTGCCTAGTCACTTTACCCCTACCTACAGTACATAGCTACCTCAATTACCTCGTTATCTTTAACTCTGCATTGTTGGAAAAGGACCTGTAAGTAAGTATTTCTCTGTTAGTCTAGACCTGTTGTTTATGAAGCGTGACAAATAAAATGTAATTTGATTTGATTTTATAAGCCATCAAACACACTCTGTCCACTTGTTACAACCAGCCCCATTGTGGGGTTGGATGTCACACAGTATGTGGTTGGTTGTCACAATGTTTACTAGTAGATTATTCCTTTTGTAACAAGAAGTGAAGCAATTTAGCAAACAGTCTTAGAAATAGCCTTTCTTTGATCAAACAATATTCCTAACAAAATTCAGCATTTCATGCCTTAAGAATAACATATGACATTTTGAGTAAATGTGTGTTTGCACACGTGGGTGTGTGACAGGAAAAATATGTGTGAGAGAGAGGCAACGAAGGGATCTCTTTATAGCGCAAGCACAAAAGATCTTGGGATTTATTGTGCACTGGCAGTGGCAATGTTGGTAGTGACAACCAACCCCACATTCCATGTGACAACCATCCCCATCCAACCAGCTTCAGCCCCTCACCATTTGAGTGACATCTAGCAAGAAGCACACACATCAGAGCATGCGAGAGAGCAATAACATGGTGCACATACAGCACCAGTCAAAAGTTTGGACACACCTATTCATTCCACGGTTTTTCTTAATTTTTACTATTTTCTACATTGTATAATAATAGAGAAGACATCAAAACTATGAAATAACACATATGGAATCATGTAGTAACCAAAAAAGTGTTAAACAAATCAAAATATATTTTATATTTGAGATTCTTCAAATAGCCACCCTTTGCCTTGATGACAGCTTTGCACCCGCTTGGCTTTCTCTTAACCAGCTTCACCTGGAATGCTTTTCCAACAGTCTTGAAAGAGTTCCCACATATGCTGAGCACTTGTTGGCTTCTTTTCCTTCACTCTGCGTTCCGACTCATCCCAAACTATCTCAATTAGGTTGAGGTCGGGGGATTGTGGAGGCCAGGTCATCTGATGCAGCACTCTATCACTCTCCTTCTTGGTAAAATAGCCCTTAAACAGCCTGGAGATGTGTTGGTTCATTGTCCTGTTGAAAAACAAATGATAGTCCCATTAAGCCCAAGCCAGATGGGATGGCATATCGCTGCAGAATGCTGTGGTAGCCATGCTTGTTAAGTGTGCCTTGAATTCTAAATAAATCACTGACAGTGTCACCAGCAAAGCATCCCCACACCATAACACCTCCTCCTCCATGCTTTACAGTGGGAAATACACATGCGGATATCATCCGTTCACCCACACTGCATCTCACAAAGCCACGGCGGTTGGAACCAAAAATCTCCAATTTGGACTCCAGACCAAAGGACAGATTTCCAACGGTCTAATGTCCATTACGCATGTTTCTTGGCCCAAGAAAACGTATTCTTATTGGTGTCCTTTAGCAGTGGTTTCTTCGCAGCAATTTGACCATGAAGGCCTGATTCACACAGTCTCCTCTGAACAGTTGATTTTGAGATGTGTCTGTTACCTGAATTCTGTGAAGCATTTGTTTGAGCTGCAATTTCTGAGGTGCAGTTAACTCTAATGAACTTATCCTCTGCAGCAGAGGTAACTCTGGGTCTTCCATTCCTGTGGCGGTCCTCATGAGAGCCAGTTTTATCATAGCGGTTGATGGTTTTTGCGACTGCACTTGAAGAAACTTTCAACGTTCATGAAATGTTCCGTATTGACTGTCCTTCATGTCTTAAAGTAATGATGGACTGTTGTTTCTCTTTGTTTATTTGAGCTGTTCTTGCCATAATATGGACTTGGTCTTTTACCAAATAGGACTGTCTTTTGTATAAAAAGTTTAACACTTTTTTGGTTACTACATGATTCCATATTTGTTATTTCATAGTTTTGATGTCTTCACTATTATTCTACAATGTAGAAAATAGTAAAAATATAGAAAACACCTTGAATGAGTAGGTGTGTCCAAACTTTTGACTGGTACTGTATATGCACGTGTGATATAGGACGCAATTTTCTGGGACTAATTTTGGCTTGTGAGCGCTATGTTCAGGACTACTGGAGAATCTCTTTAAAATGGTAGTTTCCACATGGCTTGACCCAGGAACTCAGAAATTGGTTTGAAATATAGCTCTCCCTTTCCTCTTGTCCCATCCAATTGTTCATGGATACTCTCATAATTCAAACATTTACAAAGAAAATACCAATAATTAATTTAGTTAATTTCACCTATAAAAACATAAATTCCCCTCACCTCAATGTTTTGTCATTCTGACATGAATTGACCAGGTGGATGAGTTCTTTCGAGGAATTCACACATTTTAACTTAAAAAACATTACACAGCGCCATTTAGATTGGGAGTAATTAGCACTGTGACAACCAACCCGTGAGACAACCAACCCCCGTCTCCCCTACTCTTACCACAGCATATCGGTTTATCATTACATATACCAGAAAATTGGGCCAGACGGAGCAACAAACTATAGCTACATTATACCCTTTTTGTTTTTCTGTAAAGAAACTGTACAAGTATTTCACTGATATGCCATTCAGTCACTCAACACTCAAATTAAATGTGTCCCCCTTTCTTTCCCCACTCACTTCACCATCCCGCCCACCTCAGGAAGGTCATTTAACTTCACCAGGCTTTAAAAGAAGAAAGAGTACACGGGTAAGTGACCAATCTTTAAATATACCACATCCTCTAGATTAACAGCCAAACTTAATTTGACTATTTAGTTGTACAAATGCCCTCAAATGCTTAGTACATCCACATTGTACTGTATATCTATATAACAGTTCACCCACATCATTCTATGTAAAAATTACTTTGTAATAACTGAATTAAAAAAGATATCCTTGCCTTTATAAACTGAATATAATCCAGGTTCACCACCCTGGTACCTCATCCACTGTTAGGAGGTCCCCACAAATTAATAGAACGTTAACATATCATGGCAATTCAGCTTCCCTAGCTAGAGCCTTATACCATACTGGGCATAGAAAGATGTGCAAAGGAAGTGCTGCATCGTCATAGCATCTGAAGACATGCTGTTTATAAATGTTAGTCATGAATCAGTTTTAATGCAACAGCTTAGCCTTAGCCGTTGATATTGTGATGTTTCTACGGGCATGTATTTATATTTCTTGGGCGTGATCATACTTTGACCAATGATACTTTTCTTTGTCCATGTTCTTACCATATTAGATGAAGAAGAGTCTATTATGTGACTGATATATGTAAAACTGCTCTGTCCCTTTTCTCCTATCTAGGCCAAGAGAACACTGTTACCCTCCAACCAATCAGCGGGCTCAATCACAGGTATGTACACCAATCACAACAATGGAATCTTTCTGAATCCTTTAGACATGACTCTCTGGTAAAGGGGATGGTGTTGTCTCTCTAATTGTGTGTTTTTGTTGTTGTAACGTTTTGTGAATAACACAGGCCTGTCCCTTCACACTTGCCTTCGGAAAGTGTTCAGACCCCTTGACCTTTTCCACATTACTGCCTTTTTCTAAAATTGATGAAATCGTTTTTTCCACTCATCAATCTACACACAATAACCCATAATGACAAAGCAAAAATAGGTTTGTAGAAATGTATTAAAAATAAAAAACGGAATATTACATTTACATAAGTATTCAGACCCTTTATTCAGTACTTTGTTGAAGCACCTTTGGCAGCTATTATAGCCTAGAGCAGGGGTGTCAAACGTACGGCCCGCGGGCCGGATCAGGCCCGCAAACGGGTTTAATCCGGCCCGCGAGATGATTTCAAAAAATATATATATATATATATATATTTTTTTTTTTAAGTATAAAAATGCGCTGCAATTTTTCAATTAAATAAACTGCTGTTCCAATTGCGTCCACTGGATGGCGCAATAGCAATTGTGTTAAGCAAGCAAACTGTTTATACCGGGGCAGAGCAAGTAGGTCAAGCACGTGCAGCCAATGAGCTACTTTGTTTTGCCCGCGATATTTATTACGGCTTCTACTTTTAACATTATGTGCTTTGGCACCCTCATTGCCCCAATATGTCTCTGTCAAAAAAGAGAAAAGTGGACGCAGAGTGCAGAGTGTTCCAAGAAAAATGGTCATCCTATTTAATCACGGAATTGAATGGGAAAGCTGTATGTTTGGTGTGTTCAGAGCATGTTGCAGTGCTGAAAGAATATAACCTTCGTCGCCACTATGTGAGTCTTCATGCCGACAAATATGACAACTTTCAAGGACAGCGGAGATGAGAGAAGGTGAATGAACTGTTGGCGGGTCTGAAGAAACAGCAGTCTGTGTTTACTCACAGCCGAGACATCAGTGACGCTGCAGTGAAAGCTAGCTACCTCATTGCTAATGAAATCGCAGTGGCTTCAAAACCATTTAGTGAGGGTGAATTTGTAAAAACATGCATGATGAAGGCAGCGGAGATTGTGTGCCCTGAAAAGCAGCAGGCTTTTGCAAATATCAGCCTGACAAGAAACACAGTTGCAGACAGGATTTCCGATCTTTCAGTGGATTTGGACAGCCAGTTGAAGCAAAAAGTAAAGTCATTTATTGCGTTTTCGGTTGCAATTGATGAAAGCACGGACATTACAGATGTTGCACAACTGGCAATTTTTTCATCCGCGGAGTTGATGACACATTGACCGTCACCGAGGAGTTCGTGGAGTTGGTGCCGGTGACAGATACAACGACAGCAGCTGATATTTTTACCGCACTCGTCGGGCGCGCTGGACAGGGTCGGAGTGGACTGGTCCCGCGCTGTCAGCCTGGCTACAGATGGTGCGCCCTCAATGATCGGGGAAAAAAGCAGGCGTTGTGACAAAGTTCAGAGAGAAAGTGCAATCTGCAAATGGAGGATGTGATTTTTTGACTTTTCACTGTATTTTGCACCAGGAGGCTTTGTGTTGCAAGTCATTAAAGATGGATAACGTCATGAAGGTGGTCATCCAAACTGTTAATTTCATCCGATCCAGAAGCCTGAATCACCGTCAGTTTGACAGCCTTCTCAGAGAGAAAGACCACATCTATGGCCTGCCATACCACACTGAGGTAAGATGGTTAAGCCGAGGTGCTGTGCTGAGGCGTTTCTTTGATTTACGAGAAGAAATTGAACAGTTCATGGAAGAAAAGGGCAAACCAGTGTTAGAATTTCATTCCGCAGAATGGATGCCGGACCTTGCATTTATGGTGGATGTTACAGAGCACCTGAATAACTTGAACAAACAGCTGCAAGGGCGCAACAAAGTTGTCACGCAGTATTATGACAGCATACGTTCTTTCAAGTTGAAGCTGTCATTGTGGGAGACGCAACTTGCCGGTGGTGATGCAGCTCACTTCCCCTGTCTGAAAAATGTGTGCGCGACCCAACATGTGGCAGACATGAAGCGGTTCAAAGATAAAATAACTGGACTGTTACGGGAGTTTGAGCAACGCTTTCAGATTTATGTTTATATGTTTTTATGTTGATGTGCTATTGTTTTTAATTGATTTTATTTTATTTGTATATTTAACCTATTCTTGACTCTGTGGTTCTTGCACTTGTTTGGGGAACAGGATTTCATTATTTTTATCTACATTTCTGCCTGAGAAATGACACCCTGATATAGTTCTGTGATCTGTGAAACAGTTCTGTTAATCACTGAGGCATTGTGTGTTTGTGTGTTCTTTTTCTTTAGAATTTTCAAATAAACTTGACGTGTTTTATGATTAATAGTGATGTTGTGCTTGTACTATTTTGGACACACTGTCCTCAGGCTCCAGCTTTATGTTGTATGTTGATCGTATTAAAACAAAGAAAACAATCTGAAGTTGTTGTTTTTAAGTTATATATACCATGATTTTTCCGGTCCGGCCCACTTGGGAATAGATTTTCCTCCATGTGGCCCCTGAGCTAAAATGAGTTTGACACCCCTGGCCTAGAGTCTTCTTGGGGATGATGCTACAAGCTTGGCACAGATGTAATTGGGGAGTTTCTCCCATTCTTCTCTGCAGATCCTCTCAAGCTCTGTCAGGTTGGATGGGGAGCGTTGATGCACAGCTATTTTCAGGTCTCTCCAGAGATGTTCGATCGGGTTCAAGTCCGGGCTCTGGCTGGGCCACTCAAGGACATTCAGAGACTTGGCCCGAAGCCACTCCTGTGTTGTCTTGTCTGTGTGCTTAGGGTCGTTGTCCTGTTGGAAGGTGAACCTTCGCCCCAGTCTGAGGTCCTGAGCGCTCTGGAGCAGATTTTCATCAAGGATCTCTCTATACTTTGCTCTGTTCATCTTTCCCTCGATCCTGACTAGTCTCCCAGTCCCTGTTGCTGAAATATATCCCCACAGCATGATGAGACCACCTCCGTGCTTCACCATAGGGATGGTGCCAGGTTTCCTCTAGACGTGACGCTTGGCATTCAGGCCAAAGAGTTCAATCTTGGTTTCATCAGACCAGAGAATCTTGTTTCTCATAGTCTGAGAGTCTTTAGGTGCCTTTTACTCAGGAGTGGCTTCCTTCTGGCTATTCTACCTTAAATGTCTGATTGGTGGTGCTGCAGAGATGGTTGTCCTTCTAGAAGGTTCTCCCATCTCCACAGAGGAACTCTAGAGCTCTGTCAGAGTGACAATCGGGTTCTTGGTCACCTCCCTGACCAAGGCCCTTCTCTCCCAATTGCTCAGTTGGGCCGGGGGCCAGCTCTAGGAAGAGTCTTTGTGGTTCCAAACATCTTCCATTTAAGAATAATGGAGGCCACTGTGTTCTTGGGGACTTTCAATACTGCAGAAATGTTTTGGTACCCTTCCCCAGATCTGTGCCTCGACACAATCCTGTCTCTGAGTTTTACGGACAATTCCTTCGACCTCATGGCTTGGTTTTTGCTCTGACATGCACTGTCAACTGTGGGACCTTATATAGACAGGTGTGTGCCTTTCCAAATCACATCCAATCAATAGAATTTACCACAGGTGGACTCCAATCAAGTTGTAGAAACATCTCAAAGATGATCAATGGAAACAGGATGCGCCTGAGCTCAATTTTGAGTCTCATAGCAAAGGGTCTGAATACTTATGTAAATAAGGTATTTCTGTTTTTTTATAAATTAGCAAAAATGTCTAGAAATCTGTATTCCCTTTGTCATTATAGGGCATTGTGTGTAGATTGCTCAGGATTTTTATTTAATCAATTTTAGAATAAGGCTGTAACATAACAAAATGTGGAAAAGGTCAAGGGGTCTGAATACTTTCAAAAGGCACCTCTTTGTTTATCTTTACTTCAGAATCTGAGGAGGATGATGACGATGATGAGGAGGAAGAGGAGGAAGAAGAAGCTGAGCAGGAAAGAGAGGAAGGAGGGAGAGGAGAGCAGGCAAACACTGCTGGAGGAGAGAGCAGTACAGGAGGCAGCCATGGTGTTGTGAAAAAGTCTGTCTTCAAAGTCACCTGTGGGGCCATCAATGGAACGCTACATAAGGATCGGTTTGCATCAGGTACATATTTTATTCTCTCAAGGTTTAATAAACATAAGAAAGTCCTATAGCTATTGCCGTGTCTCAGAAACTATTGGAGGTACTGGAGACACTTTTACATGTTGGCAACCCTCTTTCTCTGGCTGCACCTCAAATAATGCCCCCACTTAGTGCTTTTATCAAGCAGAAAACCCATGGCAGCAGATCCACAAGGTCTGCCATGAAAGGTGACTGTATAGTTCCCTTAAGGAAAAGTACCTTCAGTCAGACGGCTTCAGTCAGAGCTTCCCATGTCTGGAACATAACTACCTCCAGACACAGGTAACTGCGCCACACACAACCTGTCTGTAGTTTGTGAGGTGTTCGTGTCTTAGTTGTCATATGTTGCTCTCTATGTGCTCATTGTCTGTCTGTACTACGGGACTAAGGTCGAAATTTTGCCAACTGGCTAAAACCGGCACTTTTACTGAAAATCTCTCTGCAAAAATAAACGTAATAAAGTAAAGTAAATGACACACTTTGTCGATAATACACTACAGGTTATTTTACCATAGCCCTATGTCACTCTGGTCAGCTGTCGTGCGCCATATTGGATTTATACTAGGGTTATAATAGGTTTTCATTTGAGATTATCCTTCTGCCCCTATCTTCTCTGTTGCCCCAGGGTCATGTGGAAAGAGCATCCGTACGGAGCTGCGCTGGATGACCCCGGTGGAGTTTGTGAAGGGGAGTTCAGCTCTGGAGGATGCCTCCTGGAAGAAAGACATCCAGTGGGATGGGAAACCACTCAGTGTCCTTCTCGAGGTACAGACGAAAAGAGAACAGAAAGAGAGAGAGGAACAGAGATGAGAGAGAATGAAGATGTGTGTTTGGCACTTACCAACCTACTGTACATGGAATGGCTTAAGATAGTCTGCCAGGTCTTTAAGGATCTGTGATGAAAACATTTCCCTTCTTCAAAAACGTTTTACTAGTACTACTACTGTCTTTGTTTGTTTCTCATTTTCAGAGTAAGATCTTGGTCATCCACTCTCTCCTTTGTAAATGCAAGCTGTGCAGCCCCACAGCCAAAGACCAGGTATGTTTCCCCATCGACCCTCAGGAACATGGTGGCACCCACTTACCAATCAGCCAATCACATTGGTTAAACGAATGCTTCAGTTGTAATAATGAAATTCCAAGATGTTTCTTAACATCACCTCTTTAGGGAATTAATTCATGACATTTTCATGTCAAATCATCAGTTGCAAGATTAATTGACACATAAACAAACATTACAATGATTCACAGTGATAATTCAGTGATAATTATTCTGGTGTTCTGCGCAGTGCGCACAACATAAATAATGAAAAAGAAATCAGTACATAATAGTAGATAAGGTTATTCAAGCAATAATAATAATAACCCTAGACCAGTAAAAATTATAAAAAATAAATACAGAAAAATTAAACAAAGTGTTTAAACCTGGTCTCGCACAAAGAGACGATTCAAGTGTGAAACAGGCCTACACACAATCTATAGACATATGTGCACTTTGCTATATAGGAGCTACAGTTGAAGTCGGAAGTTTACATACACTTAGGTTGGAGTCATTAAATCTAGTTTTTCAACCACTCCACAAATGTCTTGTTAACAAACTATAATTTTGGCAAGTCGGTTAGGACATCTACTTTGTGCATGACACAAGTCATTTTTCCAACAATTGTTTACAGACAGATTATTTCACTTATAATTCACTGTATCACAATTCCAGTGGGTCAGAAGTTTACATACACTAAGTTGACTGTGCCTTTAAACAGCTTGGAAAATTACAGAAAATGATGTCATGGCTTTAGAAGCTTCTGATAGGCTAATTGACACCATTTGAGTCAATTGGAGGTGTACCTGTGGATGTATTTCAAGGCCTACCTTCAAACTCAGTGCCTCTTTGCTTGACATCATGGAAAAATCAAAAGAAATCAGCCAAGAACTCCGAAAACAATTGTAGACCTCCACAAGTCTGGTTCATCCTTGGGAGCAATTTCTGAAGGTACCACGTTCATCTGTACAAACAATACTAAGCAAGTATAAACACCATGGGACCATGCAGCCGTCATACCGCTCAGGAAGGAGACACGTTCTGTCTCCTAGAGATGAACGTACTTTGGTGCGAAAAGTGCAAATCAATCCCAGAACAACAGCAAAGGACCTTGTGAAGATGCTGGAGGAAACAGGTACAAAAGTATCTATATCCACAGTAAAACGAGTCCTATATCGACATAACCTGAAAGGCCGCTCAGCAAGAAAGAAGCCACTGCTCCAAAACCGCCATAAAAAAGCCAGACTACGGTTTGCAACTGCACATGGGGACAAAGATCGTACTTTTTTGAGAAATGTCCTCTGGTCTGATGAAACAAAAATAGAACTGTTTGGCCATAATGACCATCGTTATGTTTGGAGGAAAAAGGGGGTATGCTTCCAAGCAGAAGAACACCATCCCAACCATGAAGCACGGGGGTGTCAGCATCATGCTGTGGGGGTGCTTTGCTGCAGGAGGGACTGGTGCACTTCACAAAATAGATGGCATCATGAGGAAGGAAATGTATGTGGATATATTGAAGCAACATCTCAAGACATCATTCAGGAAGTTAAAGCTTGGTCGCAAATGAGTCTTCCAAATGGAAAATCACCCCAAGCATACTTCCAAAGTTGTGGCAAAATGGCTTATGGACAACAAAGTCAAGGTATTGGAGTGGCCATCACAAAGCCCTGACCTCAATCCTATAGAAAATGTGTGGGCAAAACTGAAAAAGCGTGTGCGAGCAAGGAGGCCTACAAACCTGACTCAGTTACACCAGCTCTGTCAGGAGGAATGGGCCAGAATTCACCCAACTTATTGTGGGAAGCTTGTGGAAGGCTACCCAAACATTTGACCCAAGTTAAACAATTTAAAGGCAATGCTAGCAAATACTGTCACGACTTCCGCCGAGGCTGCCTCCTCTCCTTGTTCGGGCAGGTTTCGGCTTTCGGTGTCACCGGCTTACTAGCTACTGCCAATCCATTTATCATCACTCCATTTGTCTTGTCTTCAATCACACACACCTGGTCCTTATTCCCTCATTAGTCATGGTATAAGTGTTCCCTCTGCTTTCCTTGTCTGTGTGGGTGATTGTTTATTGTGGAGGTTTGTGAAGCTTGTGTATTTCCCGTGTGCCTTGTATTTTCCAGTGTGCCTGTTTTGTGCCCTGGAGTGTGTTTGACGCATTTCTGCGTAAACCTGTATTTTGCGGATTAAAGCCTGTTATTCTGTGATATACCCTCCTGCTCCTGACTTCTTCAATACCACCTCATCACAAATACTAATTGAGTGTATGTAAACTTCTGACCCACTGGGAATGTGATGAAAGAAATAAAAGCTGAAATAAATCATTCTCTCTACTATTATTCTGACATTTCACATTCTTAAAATAAATTGATGATCCTAACTGACCTAAGACAGGGAATCTTTACTAGGATTAAATGTCAGGAATTGTGAAAAACTGAGTTTAAATGTATTTGGCTAAGGTGTATGTAAACTTCCGACTTCAACTGTACATAAAAAACAAAATACCTCAAAGTTTCCTAAGAGCTAGTCGCGAGGCCGCCATCTTCGTCGGCGCCAGGTATGCATAACCAATATATTTTTGACTTTCCTATAACTCCCCCAATATTTCTACATGCTGAGGGCAGATGTGCCATATAGACAGGTCTTATGTTCATCAAAATAAAGACCCAAATATTGATAATTGCTAGTAAACTAAATCATTTTTTCACCACAACAAAACTGAAAAAACGTATCTTAGTACTTGGATTTCTAAAATGCATTTTTGTTGTAAAAAAAAAACAAAACATGATTCTCCATCTTTTGCACCAATTGACATTTTCCGCAGGTCTTGTTCAGTTTCTGGCATCAAAGTAATATCATCAGCATTTCATCATCATATCTTACTCCAATATTTAACTGTTTAATTTATTTTGCCAAAGTATTAATAAACATAGCAAACAGAGTCGGTGATAAGGCGTCTCCTTGTTTTACACCCGAGGGTGTGGGAAACAAATCTGTACGATATTTATTAACACACAAACAGGCAGTTGGTGCTTGATTGTTAACCAATTCCTTCTCACCTTCCTCTCTTCTCTGTCTTGTCAGCACGATCAGGATAACGATGACGACTGCTTCATCTGTAGAAGCCAGGGCAGCTTGATATGCTGTGATAAGTGTCCTCGCTCCTTCCATCAGAGATGTCATCTTCCTAATGTGGATGACGATATGCTGGGGTGAGAAGAGTTGAGGGTTGATGAGAGAGAGAGTGAGAGAAAGAGATTGATAGAAGAGAGGTCTGTTTGTTCTGTGTAGGTAAATTTAGCTGTTTAGCTTATTTGTGCACTATTGAAGTGTGTGTGTTTGTGTGTGTGTGTGTGTGTGTGTGTAATCACAGGGATAATGGTCCATGGATGTGTACATTCTGTGTACTGAGGGACAGTCAGTCGTGGCGTTACCCCAAACAAATGACCTACCAGGAAGCCTTGACCTGCCAAATCTCTGACCACCTACTGGTGAGGAGCCTGAATTAATGACTGCTACCATTCGGCCAATTGCCTGTCAATCAATTAATCAACCTATCCATCTGTCAGTCTTTCCATTATAAGCATCACAAAATAATTATTCAGAATTAAATGTAAACAAGCTTTGATCAGTCACATAAAGGTGCGTGTTTACTCTGACAGGAATGCCACTACCTCCTGCTCTGTCTGTACCACGCGGACAAGGACCGCATCTTTGTGACAGAACGTTGCATCAATGTAAGTTTGCTTGGTTCTCTCTGTGTGTGTGTGTGTGTGTGTGTGTGTGTGTGTGTGTGCGTGTGCGTGTGCGTGAGTGCGTGCGTGCGTGAAAGTGAGAGAGAAAGTTCACATATATCTCCGTCTGTATGTTTCATTGCCAGGTGAGAAACTACACCAGTGTGATTAAGACCCCTATATGGCTGGACAGGGTTGTGGAGAAGCTGCAGCAGAATCTCTACCAGTCAGTGCAACACTTTGTGTCTGACGTGTTGCTTATCTTCACCAACTGTGCCACATTTAACAGGGTAAGACTGCACTACTGCAGTATCCAATGTGAAGACTCAGGGCTAACATTTTGAAAATAAATCTTGGAATTATGCTAGTCAACTTTACTTGTGCTAATGCATGAATAACACTTTAAAAATTTGCCTTTGTTTAATCCGTAACAAAGCTGCATTAGGCAAAATGAGCTGTTTTAATTGCATTTCTACCTTATTTATTATGTTTTCTATACAATTGTGTCTGTCTTTTTTTTCTGAAGGACAATGCAGAGTTTCGTGGGATGGGCGAAAGATTAAAGGATCTATTTGAGAGCGAGTTCAAGAGTACATTCAGCATCCAACTTCAGCATCCAACTGCATCCAACAGCCAGTAGAGCCTTCATCAAGTCTGTACTGTTATCTCACTATGAGACAACAGGGAATATTCACCATGCCCTGGTCTTTGTATACGGCCTTCATACAGACTTGTACACCAAGTTGTACAGATCTTATTTTCCATGCATGTACATTATTATCCATCTAGTCCTTTCATGAATGTCTTTCATTCGTTCTACCAGTCAAACATGGGTGTGTGATAATAATTGAAATAGAATGATGGTGAAAACATTGCATTTCATACAGTAAATGTCGTTTTCCTAACTTCTCATGCTAGAGCCATAGAAGTCCTTACCTTCCAGGCTTCTTACTTCTGGTCAGGCCTTACTAGATTTATGTCCAGGGATTCTGTCGAAAATAAACTAAAGATTTTCTAAAACATTGTACAACATACTGTAGGTCTACTTGTTTGACTGTGTGTAGCCTACCAGAATGGGGTTATTTTGAAAGGAGAATATCATCAGACAGAGTAGCAGCGCCCTCTTTAGGGCAGTTTGGACAGCGTCTGCGTTGCGTCTCTGCCCTCGTGCAAGGCCCGGGAACGCTGTTACACGTCACCACAATTGCCAGCAGCGAATCCCTGCCCAGAGCTGCGCATCAGTGTTGCGCAGACATGCTTGGTAAAGAACACAGCCTTTTCTCTTCAGCTTGTTGGAAAGCCTCAGGTCCGAGAATGCAAATACTGCAATAGTGGCTGATGTTGGGTTTGTAGGCAAGTTTCTTTATACAGTGGGGGAAAAAAGTTTTTAGTCAGCCACCAATTGTGCAAGTTCTCCCACTTAAAAAGATGAGAGAGGCCTGTAATTTTCATCATAGGTACACGTCAACTATGACAGACAAATTGAGAAAAACAATTCCAGAAAATCACATTGTAGGAATTTTAATGAATTTATTTGCAAATTATGGTGGAAAATAAGTATTTGGTCACCTACAAACAAGCAAGATTTCTGGCTCTCACAGACCTGTAACTTCTTCTTTAAGAGGCTCCTCTGTCCTCCACTCGTTACCTGTATTAATGGCACCTGTTTGAACTTGTTATCAGTATAAAAGACACCTGTCCACAACCTCAAACAGTCACACTCCAAACTCCACTATGGCCAAGACCAAAGAGCTGTCAAAGGACACCAGAAACAAAATTGTAGACCTGCACCAGGCTGGGAAGACTGAATCTGCAATAGGTAAGCAGCTTGGTTTGAAGAAATCAACTGTGGGAGCAATTATTAGGAAATGGAAGACATACAAGACCACTGATAATCTCCCTCGATCTGGGGCTCCACGCAAGATCTCACCCCATGGGGTCAAAATTTTCACAAGAACGGTGAGCAAAAATCCCAAAACCACACGGGGTGACCTAGTGAATGACCTGCAGAGAGCTGGGACCAAAGTAACAAAGCCTACCATCAGTAACACACTACGCCGCCAGGGACTCAAATCCTGCAGTGCCAGATGTGTCCCCCTGCTTAAGCCAGTACATGTCCAGGCCTGTCTGAAGTTTGCTAGAGTGCATTTGGATGATCCAGAAGAGGATTGGGAGAATGTCATATGGTCAGATGAAACCAAAATAGAACTTTTTGGTAAAAACTCAACTCGTCGTGTTTGGAGGACAAAGAATGCTGAGTTGCATCCAAAGAACACCATACCTACTGTGAAGCATGGGGGTGGAAACATCATGCTTTGGGGCTGTTTTTCTGCAAAGGGACCAGGACGACTGATCCGTGTAAAGGAAAGAATGAATGGGGCCATGTATCGTGAGATTTTGAGTGAAAACCTCCTTCCATCAGCAAGGGCATTGAAGATGAAACGTGGCTGGGTCTTTCAGCATGACAATGATCCCAAACACACCGCCCGGGCAACGAAGGAGTGGCTTCGTAAGAAGCATTTCAAGGTCCTGGAGTGGCCTAGCCAGTCTCCAGATCTCAACCCCATAGAAAATCTTTGGAGGAAGTTGAAAGTCCGTGTTGCCCAGCGACAGCCCCAAAACATCACTGCTCTAGAGGAGATCTGCATGGAGGAATGGGCCAAAATACCAGCAACAGTGTGTGAAAACCTTGTGAAGACTTACAGAAAACGTTTGACCTGTGTCATTACCAACAAAGGGTATATAACAAAGTATTGAGAAACTTTTGTTGTTGACCAAATTATTATTTTCCACCATAATTTGCAAATAAATTCATAAAAAATCCTACAATGTGATTTTCTGGATTATTTTTTCTCATTTTGTCTGTCATAGTTGACGTGTACCTATGATGAAAATTACAGGCCTCTCTCATTTTTTAAGTGGGAGAACTTGCACAATTGGTGGCTGACTAAATACTTTTTTTCCCCACTGTATCTACTTGAAAGACGAAAACTTTTTCCTTCTCATAAACATTGAGAGAAACACACATAGGCAGCCTATTTAGACGAGGTCGATCGATTCCATAGCCAAGAAAGTGCGCTTGGTAGATGCGGTTATGTCATTGAATATCACTGTAAAAAGTGAAGACTCCGAGTCCTTAGACTCGCTGCTTTTGGATAAAAGAGGCTCAGAGTCGGCAGTTCTTCATAATATTTATCCGGGAGAAGGCAGTCCAATAGAAGACAATGCAGAATATTCAACACAGCATGGGCGGCTAGCAACTAAAAGGACCACCAAACCCATTGTACTTTAAGTTGTTGTTGGAACTGTATAATCAGACAGAGATAGCATAGTCTTGTCTCACAGGAACTTTTTGTTTAGAAACACTAGTAGATAATAGCAGAATATACCGCACAACCAGAGCTGATTAGCCTAGTGAAGGTGCTGGAGGAAAACCTGGAGAAACAGGAAAAAGTATCTGCACACTTTAGAAATACTAGTACAATCTATAATGAAATATCAGAATTGTATTGAAACTATGAGCTAAAGCAAAATAAAATGCGTGCACATCTTCCGAGCCAAACAGACAGGGTTGGCTTAGAATCATGGGATTATTGAAACTATATTTTTGTCTGCACCAGTGGCGACGCCTCATTCAGAGCAGGTGAGAGCCCCTCCTGTTTTGAGCCCCACCTGTTTAGCTAAAAACCTGTTATTTATTTTGTGCGTGTTTTGCATGTTCTTTTGACATTAATACGTGTCACATATCAGTTTGCAAACAATGTAAAAAAATAATAATAATAATTGAGTTAATAAAGCCGCATACAAACACAGTCTCTTTTTTGCTTGTTTGAGTAAGCCAGCTCCAAAATGCAGGTGTTTGGTAATCTTCTCTAGTTGCGCCGTGATTGGCTCATTGTTCTGTCACTCATGGGGGTACAACGTCACCGCAAAATCTATTTAAATGTATTAAATAAATAAAAATCCTCATCAATCTACACACAATACCCCATAATGACAAAGTGGAAACAGGATTTTAGAAATGTTTGCACATTTATTAAAAATAAGAAACAGAAATATCTTATTTACATAAGTATTTAGACCCTTTGCTATGAGACTCGAAATTGAGCTCAAGTGCGTCCTGTTTCCATTGATCATCCTTGAGATGTTTCTACAACTTGATAGGAGTCCATCTGTGGTAAATGCAATTGATTGATTTGGAAAGGCAGACACCTGTCTAAATAAGGTCCCACAGTTGACAGTGCATGTCAGAGCAAAAACCAAGCCATGAGGTCGAAGGAATTGTCCATAGAGCTCCGAGTCAGGATTGTGTCGAGGCACTGATGGGAAGGGTACCAAAACATTTATTTAGCATTGAAGGTCCCCAAGAACACAGTGGCCTCCATCATCACCAAGACTCTTCATGGAGCTGGCCGCCCGGCCAAACTGAGCAATCGGGGGAGAAGAGCCTTGGTCAGGGAGATGAACAAGAACCCGATGGTCACTCTGACACAGCTCCAGAGTTCCTCTGTGGAGATGGAAGAACCTTCCAGAAGGACAACCATCTCTGTAGCACTCCACCAATCAGGCCTTTATGGTAGAGTGGCCAGACAGAAGCCACTCCTCAGTAAAAGGCACATGACAGCCCATTTAGAGTGGCACCTAAAAGACTCTCAGACCATGAAAAACAAGAACTGTTTGGCCTGAATGCCAAGCGCCACGTCTGGAGGAAACCTGGCACCATCCCTAGAGTGAAGCGTGGTGGCAGCATCATGCTGTGGGCATGTTTTTCAGCGGCAGGGACTGGGAGACTAATCAGGATTGAGGGAAAGATGAACAGAGATCCTTGATTAACACCTGCTCCAGAGCGCTCAGGACCTCAGATTGGGGGTGAAGGTTCACCTTCCAACAGGACAACGACCCTAAGCACACAGCCAAGACAACGCAGGAGTGGCTTCAGGACAAGTCTCTGAATGTCCTTGAGTGGCCCAGCCAGAGCCCGGACTTGAACCCGATCCAACATCTCTGGAGAGACCTGAAAATAGCTGTGCAGCGACGCTCCCCATCCAACCTGAAAGAGCTTGAGATGATCTGCAGAGAAGAATGGGAGAAACTCCCCAAATACATGTGTGCCAAGCTTGTAGCGTCATACCCAAGAAGACTCTAGGCTATAATAGCTGCCAAAGGTGCTTCAACAAAGTACTGAATAAAGGGTCTGAATACTTATGAAAATGTGATTAGTGAGTGCATACCTTTTTCATACTGAGTTATGGTTATAGTTATGGGGTATTATGAGTAGATTGATTGAGGGGGGGGGAAAACTATTTAATCCATTTTAGAATAAGGCTGTAACGTAACAAAATGTGTAAAAAGTCAAGGTGTCTGAACACTTTCTGAATGCACTCTATTTGTATGGGTGTTGCTAGGCCCAAGTTGAGGGCCGGCAAACCGTGCCAATATGTCCTCCAAACACCGTCTTCAAGGAATTATCCCTTTTAAACAACGGGTTACCAACATATTCAAATAATGATTTACATATTTTCATTAAAAACGTTATTTTGATTAATTTATTCATACTGTTTCATCCTTCCACAAGATATATTCCCGACACAAATCTAGGGCTGCTACCCAAGCCGGCTGGTCATTCGTTCTATCGGTTTGGTTGCCAGAGACGTGACCCAGTCGTTCAGTCTTTTTGTTCTGTATCGATGGACGCGACCCAGTCGTTTGTTCTAAATGTTCCATTGCCATACTGGCTGGCAACGTTCTTATCCCTTGCTTGCTAGCTAGCCAACTACGGCTAACTCCTCTGAACAACAGTGTCCTGACGAGTGAGCACATTTTGAGGGTTGAGGGGCAGCTCTCTGGGAACTGTGGGGGGGATCTTGGATGATTGGTGGCCTGGCGGTTGGGAGCTTGGGCCGGTCGCCAATGGGTCGCTTGTTCGGGTCCCCGATTTGACTTGGTGGGAGATCTGTCGACGTGCCCTTGGGCGGGGTGCTTGACCCTGGTTGCTCCTGTGTGTCACTCTGGATGGGAGTCTGTTAGATGACTGAATGTAATGTAAATGTTGAGCGGCTTCACTGCAGGTAGATTGTATGTTTTAATATTCAATAAAATAAAATAGTGTATTCCAATGTCTCACCATGCACATCTTCCATCTCACCTCACAGCGTTCCCAGCCCATGTCCCCAGTTATTGCCAGTATAGGCGCAAACTTGTGAACACCTAAAAAATTACGTACTGCTTTGAGATACCTCTTAGCAATCCACACTCCTGCCGAATAGTCCAGAACAGGACACAAACGTCTGATACAGTTTGGAATACGTGGCATAACCGATATGTTTGTTTTTGTTTTTCCCATAACTCCCCCATGAGCTCTACTTGCTGAGTGAACCAGGGCAGATGTGCCGTATAGAAAGGTAATATGTTCATCAAATTAAAGACCCACATATTTATAATTGCTAGTAAACTCAATAATTTCTTCACCAAAGCAAACTGAAAAACACTTCTCTTAGTACTTGGTTTTCTAAAATGCATTATTTGTGTTTTTTTTATGATTGATCATGAGTCTCCGTCTTTTGCACCAATTCACTGCACTTAATATCATTTTCAGCAGGACTTGTTCAGTTTCTGCCATCAAAATAATATAATCCTCATATCTTACTCCAATATTTAACTGTTTAATTTATTTTGCCAAAGCATTAATAAACATAGTAATCAGAGTCGGTGATAAGGCGTATCTTTGTTTTACACCTAAGGGTGTGGGAAACAAATCTGTACGATATTTATTAACACACAAACAGGCAGTTGGTGCTTGATTGTTAACCAATTCCTTCTCACCTTCCTCTCTTCTCTGTCTTGTCAGCACGATCAGGATAACGATGACGACTGCTTCATCTGTAGAAGCCAGGGCAGCTTGATATGCTGTGATAAGTGTCCTCGCTCCTTCCATCAGAGATATCATCTTCCTAATGTGGATGACGATATGCTGGGGTGAGAAGAGTTGAGGGTTGATGAGAGAGAGAGTGAGAAAGATTGATAGAAGAGAGGTCTGTTTGTTCTGTGTAGGTAAACTTAGCTGTCAGCTTGTTATCTGTGTGTGTGTGTGTGTGTGTGTGTGTGTGTGTGTGTGTGTGTGTGTGTGTGTGTGTGTGTGTGTGTGTGTGTGTGTGTGTGTGTGTGTGTGTGTAATCACAGGGATAATCTTCTGTGGGTGTGTACATTGTGTGTACTGAGGGCCAGTCATTCGTGGTGTTACCCCGTTCAAAAGACTTACCAGGTGGCTCTGACCTGCCGAAACTCTGACTATCTACTGGTGAGGAGCCCGACTGCATGAATGCTACCATTGGGCCAATTGCCTGTCGATCGATCAATCAATCAATTGTCTATCTATCTATCTACCTGTCTGTCCATTATAAGCATCACTATATACTTGACATTAAATAATTATTCAGAATTAAATGTAAACAAGCTTTGACCAGACACATAAAGGTGTGTTTACTCTGACAGGAATGCCACTACCTCCTGCTCTGTCTATACTACGTGGACGAGGACCACATCTTTGTGGAAGATCCTTGCATCCACGTAAGTTTGCTTGATTTTCTCTCTCTGTGTGTGTGTGTGTGTGTGTGTGTGTGCGTGCGCGTGCGTGTGAGAGTGAGAGAGAAAGTTCACATATCTCCGTCTATATGTTTCATTGCCAGGTGAGAAACTACACCAGTGTGATTAAGACCCCTATATGGCTGGACAGGGTTGTGGAGAACCTGCAACAGAATCTCTACCAGTCAGTGCAACACTGAGTCTGACGTGTTGCTTATCTTCACCAACTGTGCCACGTGTGTGTGTGTGTGTGTGTGTGTGTCAAAGTTCACATACAGTGAGGGAAAAAAGTATTTGATCCCCTGCTGATTTTGTACGTTTGTCCACTGACAAAGAAATGATCAGTCTATAATTTTAATGGTAGGTTTTTTTGAACAATGAGTGACAGAATAACAACAAAAAAATCCAGAAAAACACATTTCAAAAATGTTATAAATTGATTTGCATTTTAATGAGGGAAATAAGTATTTGACCCCCTCTCAATCAGAAAGATTTCTGGCTCCCAGGTGTCTTTTATACAGGTAACAAGCTGAGATTAGGAGCACACTCTTAAAGGGAGTGCTCCTAATCTCAGCTTGTTACCTGTATAAAAGACACCTGTCCACAGAAGCAATCAATCAATCAGATTCCAAACTCTCCACCATGGCCAAGACCAAAGAGCTCTCCAAGGATGTCAGGGACAAGATTGTAGACCTACACAAGGCTGGAATGGGCTACAAGACCATCGCCAAGCAGCTTGGTGAGAAGGTGACAACAGTTGGTGCGATTATTCGCAAATGGAAGAAACAGAAAAGAAGAACTGTCAATCTCCCTCGGCCTGGGGCTCCATGCAAGATCTCACCTCGTGGAGTTGCAATGATAATGAGAACGGTGAGGAATCAGCCCAGAACTACACGGGAGGATCTTGTCAATGATCTCAAGGCAGCTGGGACCATAGTCACCAAGAAAACAATTGGTAACACACTACGCCGTGAAGGACTGAAATCCTGCAGCGCCCGCAAGGTCCCCCTGCTCAAGAAAGCACATATACAGGGCCGTCTGAAGTTTGCCAATGAACATCTGAATGATTCAGAGGAGAACTGGGTGAAAGTGTTGTGGTCAGATGAGACCAAAATCGAGCTCTTTGGCATCAACTCAACTCGCCGTGTTTGGAGGAGGAGGAATGCTGCCTATGACCCCAAGAACACCATCCACACCGTCAAACATGGAGGTGGAAACATTATGCTTTGGGGTGTTTTTCTGCTAAGAGGACAGGACAACTTCACCGCATCAAAGGGACGATGGACGGGGCCATGTACCGTCAAATCTTGGGTGAGAACCTCCTTCCCTCAGCCAGGGCATTGAAAATGGGTCGTGGATGGGTATTCCAGCATGACAATGACCCAAAACACACGGCCAAGGCGACAAAGGAGTGGCTCAAGAAGAAGCACATTAAGGTCCTAGAGTGGCCTAGCCAGTCTCCAGACCTTAATCCCATAGAAAATCTGTGGAGGGAGCTGAAGGTTTGAGTTGCCAAACATCAGCCTCGAAACCTTAATGACTTGGAGAAGATCTGCAAAGAGGAGTGGGACAAAATCCCTCCTGAGATGTGTGCAAACCTGGTGGCCAACTACAAGAAACGTCTGACCTCTGTGATTGCCAACAAGGGTTTTGCCTCCAAGTACTAAGTCATGTTTTGCAGAGGGGTCAAATAATAATTTCCCTCATTAAAATGCAAATCAATTTATAACATTTTTGACATGCGTTTTTCTGGATTTTTTTGTTGTTATTCTGTCTCTCACTGTTCAAATAAACCTACCATTAAAATTATAGACTGATCATGTCTTTGTCAGTGGGCAAACAAAATCAGCAGGGGATCAAATACTTTTTTCCCTCACTGTATATCTCTGTCTGTATGTTTCATTGCCAGGTGAGAAACTACACCAGTGTGATTAAGACCCCTATATGGCTGGACAGGGTTGTGGAGAAGCTGCAGCAGAATCTCTACCAGTCAGTGCAACACTTTGTGTCTGACGTGTTGCTTATCTTCACCAACTGTGCCACATTTAACAGGGTAAGACTGCACTACTGCAGTATCCAATGTGAAGACTCAGGGCTAACATTTTGAAAATAAATCTTGGAATTATGCTAGTCAACTTTACTTATGCTAATGCATGAATAACACTTAAAAAATGCGCCTTTGTTTAATCCATAACAAAAGATGAATTACACTAAATGTGGTGTGTTTATTGCATTTCTAGCTTGTTTATTATGTTTTCTATACAATTGTCTCTTTTTTTTCTGAAGGATAATGCAGTTTCGTGGTATGGGCAAAAGATTGAAGTATCTATTTGAGAGCGAGTTCAAGAGTACATTCAGCATCCAACTTCAGCATCCAACTGCATCCAACAGCCAGTAGAGCCTTCATCAAGTCTGTACTGTTATCTCACTATGAGACAACAGGGATTATTCACCATGCCCTGGTTTTTGTATACAGCATTCATACAGACTTGTACACCAAGTTGTACAAATCTTATTTTCCATGCATGTGCATTGTTCACTGTCATCTATCTAGTCATTTCATTCATTCCTTTCATTCGTTCTATCAGTCAAAAATGGGTGTGTGATAACCATTGAAATAGAATTGTGGTCTTAACGTTGCATTTCATACAGTGAATGTCACTCTCCTAACTTCTCATGCAAGTCATTACCTTCCAGGCCTCTAGACTTCTTACTTCTGGTTAGGCTTTACTGGATTTATGTCCAGGGATTCTCCACAGAGTTGGATTCTCTGAGACCTCCACTGTCCAGTGGTGCTGAACCATCGGAGTTACGATGGTTCCGATTTCGCCATTGTCCACTGTGACGTCACGAGAGGCTACACAGCTTTCAGCGGGATTGCTCAAGTAGTGCAAGGAGACAAGGTTCAAACAAAACAAGGATTTTATTATAGGTCTTGGGAAATTAACGAAAATATAACAAAATTCTGTTCTCTTGTGGCTCTTTAAGGGTTAACAGTTCAGGGATGTCTCTTCCACATCCAAAGTCATAATTCTCACTCGCTCAGATAACTTTTCCCCAGCCTTACTGTAGTCCACGTTGCAGCTAGTGGCCAACCCAGCAAAAAGTCCTTCCAAATGTCTCTCACGTATTTCCCCAGGTGCATATATCCCAAGGTGAGTATTTCCCAAAGGTAAGTATCTCCAAATCCTTATATTCCTCATGGAAGTGGACGTGCAGCACTCTTGTCCTCCAGAGAGCCCAGGTTGGAGACTGTGTCTCTTCACCCCCCACACACTCCCTCAGTGTGTCTCTTCCCTTCCCCAACCTTCAGCTCATCAGCTCCTCATTTGTTTCAGCTGCGTGGGAAGATTGGCCATAGAGGGGTGGAGTTCCCGACCCTACCAGCAGATGGAGCCATAGCTGTCTGGGTTTGCAGCCATCTCAGGGGGATGTAACGTCCCTCCAGGCCACAGCCTCTCGTGACATCACACCACTTAGAGAGATTATGTTAACAAATTGTAAAAATATATATTTTTTCATGATGCCTAAAAGCAGAAATGTTCATGTGATATTGCTGTGTAAAAAAGCATTGTATTTGAATATATTAATTATATGAAATATGAAATTATATATTTATTTTAAGACAAAATACACAGAATGTGTACGAGCTAGCGAAATCCTAGCATCATCTGCATATTTCCGTTAGGGAGCGCATACTATGTGAAGTGCGCCTGTGCAATTACTCAATTCGCCTTTGCACTCCTAAACAACGCGATTTTTAAAGTAAAGTCTACAAACCTTAGTCCACTATGATCATAACATATTGTAGTTTTGGGAACAGAAAACTGTATTGAGATCAAATGTTTCATCGATGAGAACATTTGCAGAATGTCGGCCAAAATCCATCTCGTTCCATCTTCTCCCACTGCCCGCCAGTGAGCTTCCTCTCAGTACCATATTTGGTAGTGAGTGGCAACGCCAAGCGGATGCTTCACATTTAAACATCCAGTTAAATATTTGTCTCATTGTTCTATGTGTGATGTCACCTGCATATTGTTTTTTAAATCAGCTTTTTACGTGCGTTTTTGAGATTTGCTGTCGAAAATAAACCAAATATTTTCTAAAACATTGTACAACATACTGTAGGTCTACTTGTTTGACTACAGCAGCACCTCTTTAGGGCAGTTTAGGAAGCGTCTGCGTTGCGTCTCTGCACTCGTGCAGGGCCTGCGCACGCTGTTACACGTCAGCACAATTGCCAGCAGCGAATCCCTGCCCAGAGCTGCGCAGCAGCGTTGCGCAGACCTGCTTGGTAAAAATCGCAGCCATTTCTCTTCATCTTGTTGTAAAGCCACAGGTCCGAGAATGCAAATACTATAATAGTGGCTGATGTTGGAGTTTATAGGCGAATTTCTTTATATCTAATTGAAAGACTTAAACTTTTTCCTTCTCATGAGCATTGAGAGAAACAGCCACATAGGCAGCCTATTTAGACGGAGTCGAGCGATTCCATAGCCAAGAAAGTGCGGTTGGTAGACGCGGTAATGTCATTGAATATCACTGTGAAAAGTGAAGACTCTGAGTCCTTTGACGAAGAAGACGAATCATCTTCGCTGCTTTCAGGCAAAAGAGGCTCCGAGTCTGCAGCTCGTCATGATATTTCTCCGGGAGAAGGCGGTCCAATAGAAGACCATGCAGGGTATTCAACACAGCATGGGCGGCTAGCAACTAAAACGACCAGCAAACCAATCGTACTGTGTAAGTTGTTGGTACTGTATAATCCGACAGAGGTAGCATATTTTTCAGTCTTGTCTCATAGGAACTTTCACTTTTACTTTAGAAATACTATTAGATAATAGGCAGAATCTACCGCACACCCAGAGCAGAGTAGTGAAGGTACTGGACGAAACAGGAAAAAGTCTCTGCACACTTTAGAAATATTAGTACAATCTACAATGAAAGATTAGAATTGTATTGACATTATGAGCTATCGCAAAATACTAAACTGTATTTGACTGTTTTGCATGTGACACCTGCCTCTTTCTTTCTCTCCACTAGATCCTGTGAGTGCTGACCGTTTCTTTTCCTCTACTTCTGCAGATGGCAAAACCATCTTAAAGATTGCTCCAGGTGAGTCCTATTTGTCCCATTAAAGAGACACCTTCCTATATTTCCTGGTCTAAGCACCTACTGTAGATGTACCATTTATCTGCAGCACCCAGAACCAAATCTCACGTGCATGCTGGCTAGCTGGTCGTTAACATTTGAATGGTTAAGTCTGTCATGAGAGAGAGGATTTACATTTTGGTAATTTAGCAGATGTTCTTATCCAGAGCGACTTACAGTACTTATTAAACATCCCTCTTCTCCTCAGCCCCAGTCATGACCCGGCCGACTCCTCAGCCTCCTCCCCAGGTGTCCCCAGAGTTCTCCTACCAGGCTATCGTGTACCTGATTGAAGCAGTGGGGCGCCGGTGGAGCCTGTATGGGACGCGGGAGCGCTCGCAGCTCTTCCAGAGCGTGCAGAAGGAGCTGGAGGAGCAGGGTCACTGTCTGCCCGTTGAGAAGATCCGCCGCAAGTGGAACAACTTGATCGTCACCTATAAGAGGGTCAAATACAGAGGCAGGGAGACCGGCCAGGCCAGAACCTCCTGGGAGTACTTTGAGGTACTTGTTTGTTTTATAATAATAGACGTGTGTTGTTTAGCAAGAAAACCGATGTGTGTGCATCTTCTGGGCAAAACAGACAGGGTTGGCTTAAGATTATTGAAACTAAATTTAGTCTCCAAATGTTTATTGAAAACATACATACATTTGCACAATAAGCACTTTTTGTCTCAAATACATTGTGACAGTTGTTAGTTAGCTAGCTAGTGAAGTTGAGCCATGTCATAGATGTGGTATAAGTCAAAACACCTTAAAACAAGACATGGTATCAAGAACAAGATACAGTTAACTGAAACAAGCCACCTACGATTCCCCACATGGCAGTTTCTTGTCATTGTTGCTAGCTGGCTGTTCAGGATCACAGCAACACACAGCCTTCTACTCCTGCGTTGCTCACGCATCATTTTTATGACGTCAGGAAACGTTCTATTCATTTTGTTGAAAATGTTGTTCTTGTGGTCACAGCTGTCTTCTAGTGAATGCTCATAAATTCTAGTGGCATTGGGGGTGTACTATGAAAGTAAGAAACAAGATTGTTATAAGCTGCCCAAGGGTGTTGACACCCTGTCTCTTTCTGTCTCTCTCTTTCTCTCGCATAAGATGATGGATGCCATGCTTGGTGACACCATCGGTGCCGAGACCACTAGCAGCCCTACCCTAGTAACCAGCATCCCTAAGGTGAACGTCGCCACGGAAACCGCCAAAACAGAGCAGAAGCCCCTCCTCCTTCCCCATGGCAACCTCATCACTACCTGCACTCGGACGCTCACCCTTGTCCCCTCCTCCCTCCCACTCCACACGCCAGTTCCCTCCACCCTCCCTCTCTACACCTTTGTCAGATCCCTACCTCCCCCCACCCCCGTCCGCTCCTCCCTCCCTCTCCCCACCCCCTTGGACACGCCCTCCCCCAGGATAGCTAATAACACAGACCCTCTACAGCCAAACCCCTCCCCTGCTCCGGCCGCACAGCCCGCTGCCTCCTGTCACATCCCCTCCGACCTCAGCCGCGTGCACCTTAGCAGAAAGAAGCGCCGTCGCTTCTCCTCCTCCAAGGGCTCCTCCATTACCTCCCTCCTGGCCCAGCAGCAGAAGCGAGCAGAAGAAGGCACCTCCCTGCTGCAGGTGTTCCTGAGGAGGCAGGCGGGGCAGGCCAAGGAGGAGCAGGTGCGTCGCAGCAGAGCGGAGGCCCGGGGGAGGAGGCGCGAGAGGAGGGAGGCGCGCATGGCAGAGTCCCTGGGTAGGATGGCCACGGCTCTGGAGCTGCTCTCCTCCAAACAGGACACAGTCATTGCCCTGCTGCAGAGACTGGCCGAGAGAGACAGGAAGTGACAGCCATCACCCTGCTGCAGGGTTGTCACTAGCTTCTATAGCCACAAAGCCATAATTATGGCTAAACCCCGCCTATTTTTACTATTTATCTTCTTAAAATTTGATTTTAAACCTAACATTAACCTTATGCCTAACCCTAACCTTAAATTAAGGACAAAAAGCTCATTTTTGTTTTCATGAATTTCGACTTTGTGGCTATAAAATCTAGTGGAAACCATGTTGCAGAGACTAGCTGAAGTGACACTGTAATCGCCCTACTGCAGAGACTGGCCGAGAGAGATGGGGAGGCTGACTCAGCATGCGACCGAAGTGTCACTCTTTTTCCCTATATATTGCACTACTTATGAGCTAAAACACAGTAAAAACCCTGGTGTAAACCCACAGTAAAAACCCTGGTGTCCCAGGTCTAAATCGGTCCCTGATTAGAGGGGAAGAATGAAAATTAGCAGTGGAACTGGGTTCGAGGTCCATATTTGAATTTGCCTAATGTAAGGAATAGGGTGCCATTTTGGACTCAGATAATGTTAATTGATTGTGTTGTAAAATGTACAATGGAATAACAATTTTGATTGATAAATGGTTTGTTAATTAATGATTGATCATGATAATCAAAGTAATTTACAATAACAGCATTTGGTTTCAGCATTTATTGCTGGAGAAACCGTTGTGGCGAGTGGAAACTACCATTTAGGCCTACACAGATGGATAAGGATGGTGAAATAGTAGGTGAAACTTGTTCTCACTACTCTGGCATCTGGTCTAACCAGTAACTCCCAAAACACACACGGTCATCTCAACTGTTTGATTGTCAGGCAGCATGCATGAGGCCGATTCAGACTGAGGCAGGTGCAGACACTGAGGCAGGCTAACAACGTTAGAGAACAGCACCTGTAGCTACAGTAAGTGAATTGTTTGACAAAGATTATCTTAAATGATAGTAATGTTTACTAAATGGGTGTTTTCATAGTGTTGCCGGCTTGTAAAAAAAACACATACTGTATAGTCAAGGTGCGTAAATCAAATCATTGAGGAGGACACAAAAAAGTATTGACTTATATCCATAGTGGATCTCTATAGATGCGACCAGTACGTCCGTGATGGAGAGGGATCTCCTAGAAGGGGCACCTTCAGTGGTCAACATGAGACAGACTGAAGGAACTGATCCACTCTGAGGGGGTGGTGATATCAGATAACCAGATTCTGGTTTCACCTTTCGCTAAGAAAAACGGGTTGCCTTAACTCAGCCAATGGAGACAGAAACAATGGAAGGGTGATTGATTGTACAGTTTAGGTGATTCAATACAATTTTTTACAAAATCATCAAAAAGAAAGGATGGGAGAGGGAACAGAGACAGACAGATCATTCTCCATCCAGGGGAGAAGAAAAGACGAGAAGGACATAGGAGGAGGGGGTAGATCCACTCCCGAGTGGCGCAGTGGTCTAAGGCACTGCATCGCAGTGCTAAACTGTGCGACTAGAGATCCTGGTTCGAATCCAGGCTCTGTCGTAGCCGGCCGCGACCGGGAGACCCATGGGGCGGCGCGTACAATTGGCCCAGCGTCGTCCAGGGTAGGGGAGGGATTTGGCCGGCAGGGGATGTAGCTCAGTTGGTAGAGCATGGCGTTTGCAACGCCAGGGTTGTGGGTTCGATAAAATAATGTATGCACTAACTGTAAGTCGCTCTGGATAAGAGCGTCTGCTAAATGACTTAAATGTAAATGCTGGAGCATCATGGGACGTCAGAGGGCGTTTGTAAGGGCCATACTGGTTGTGGTGGGTCTGGGAGCTCTCTTTCTTTCTCTTGGAGCATGGTCAGCACTGGGACTGGAAGACATAGAGGAGGAGGGGAGTCCAGGGGAAGCAGAGTCACTGCCACCAGCAAGACAGCTGGACTACCACCTCTGTGTGGAGCTGGTGTTGAGAACCACAGCCAGAGGGGGTGCCATCGGTCTACTGACAGGAGCAACAGCCATCTCAGCGGTCTGGATAGCAGAGGTCCTGTCTGGGTCTAATGGCCTGGTCACATTGGTGCTCCGCGCCCCTTTCTTGGGGCTTCTGATCGGGCTGGGGGTGGGTGCTGCAGATGGGGTGGGCCGGGCGGAGGAGCTCCTGGGGTGTGGTGGGAGGTTGTGGGTAACTGGGTGAGCGGGGCTGGGGTGGGGGCCAGGGTGGCTGCAGTGAGTGGGGTGGCCATCGCGGGTTTGATGAGCATCATGACGGTCAGAGCAGTGAAGAATGTGGCGAGATCAGGATGGCTCAGTTCATTACCATATCAGTGGCTGTGGGGGCTGCTAGGATGGTGCTGTATTTGGCTCCCGGGTGCATGGCCACAGGAGCCTTGGTAGTATCCATACTAGGGACCGGGAGGGACCTCCACACCTTCGGGGGCCCTAGTGGTGCTGGGGTTGGGGTGGTGTGCAGGGCAAAGGTGGCTTGGTGGTGTGTCAGTTTTCATGATGTGGGATAAATCAAGGCACCTCTCACCCAGACATCTAATAGGAAGGTTAGTGGGCTCGACTGTAGCTGTGGTTGGATCCATGTGCCTGGGTTTTTCTCTGCAGATGTACTCAGCCCTGGTCAGTGTGTTACTGGGTGCTTCTATAGCCTTTCTGTCCTGGAGGGGTGGGGAGGCTGTTTGTCAAACTTTTGCTGAGATGGTAGAGAGATTATTTGTAGCTATAAGCATCAATACATATCATGGACAAGAAGAGAGACTTATGGATACCTTTTGGATGGGGAAAGAGGCCTCTGGATGCTTGATATATTTGTCTTATTTTGTTGTGATTCATTACTGTGATTAGTAGTCTCAAATGCATTTATTTCCCAGCATGATTTACTGTAGTTACAAATGTTAAAAGTTTAGAATTTGTTGAATAGGGCTGCAGAAAGCACATTTTGTAGTGAACTTTAATATTTGCAACCACGAAACACATACTTTCTTCCAGAAAGGAGCACATTTTAGAAGTTTAGAATTCAGAATACAGACGGGTGTAGTAGCTAGCCTGTAGAACCCTGCCTGTGCCATTAAACCCCTACAACTCATCCAGAATGCCGCAGCCCGTCTGGTGTTCAACCTTCCCAAGTTCTCTTACGTCACCCCCCTCCTCCGCACACTCCACTGGCTTCCAGTTGAAGCTCGCATCCGTTACAAGACCATGGTGCTTGCCTATGGAGCAGTGAGGGGAACGGCACCTCCGTACCTTCAGGCTCTGATCAGTCCCTACACACAAACGAGGGCATTGCGTTCATCCACCTCTGGCCTGCTGGCTCCCCTTCCTCTGCGGAAGCATAGTTCCCGCTCAGCCCAGTCAAAACTGTTCGCTGCTCTGGCACCCCAATGGTGGAACAAGCTCCCTCATGACGCCAGGACAGCGGAGTCACTCACCACCTTCCGGAGACATTTGAAACCCCACCTCTTTAAGGAACACCTGGGATAGGATAAAGTAATCCTTCTACCCCCCCCCCCAAAAAAAAAAAAAAAAGTATAATTGTAAAGTGGTTATCCCACTGGCTATAGGGTGAATGCACCAATTTGTAGTTGCTCTGGATAAGAGCGTCTGCTAAATGACGTAAATGTGCCCTTGAGCAAGGCACTTAACCCTAATTGCTCCTGTAAGTCGCTCTGGATAAGAGCGTCTGCTAAATGACTAAAATGTAATGTAAATGTAGAATGAACAAGACTAGGAAACATGGTTTCCACTAGATAGCACAGCCACAAAGTCAACTTTGGCTATCGTAAAAATGAATGAAAAAAATGTTTAGGGTTAGGCATAAAGTTAACAGTGTTAGGTTTAAAATGACATTTTAAGAATAATTATTTTAGAAATAGGCGGGGTTTATGACTTTATGGTTGTGGTAACCGTGACGACCGGTAAACATTGTGGGACAAGCACCAAGCCAGAGATATTAAGAGAAAAGTATCTCAAACCACTGGAGATTGGTGGCACCTTAATTGGGGAGGACGGGCTTGTGGTAATGCTCCATTACAGACATTATTATGAGCCGTCCTCCCCTCAGCAGGCAAGTCCACATTTTTGTTTTTTAACTAACCTATTGTTTTATCTGTGGTACTGTTTCTCTGGACAAGCATGAGGTGCGTTCAGTTCGCTTGAACGTTTGCTACGTTAGGGAACGGTTTGTACTGAACGACACGTTTACCCAAAACGTTCTTGTACGTTCTTGAACAGACTTTGAGGTACGTTTGCTCCCGTTTGGTGGGTGTGGCTTGAAGTAATTAGTGTATTTAAAGGGAAGTGGCCATGCTGACAGCGTTTCCCAACCCATAACCCAACCAAATACAGTACAGTATGACCCAACCCATACCCGTTCTTCGACAGGTCATTCAGTACAGCACCGTTTCCGTTCAATTGAACGTTTCAGAACGTGAAAACGTACTGAACGCATCCCTGCTGTTACATTTGTTTGAGTGACAACAGGAAACGCCAATGAAATGAACACGTGGCATCGCCTATTGTCCAATCACCTTATTGGGAAAAGGGACTATCTACCATTGGCTACACGAACGACCTGGATGTAAAACAAGCAAGAAGCGCATTCGGAGAAAAAAATGGGTTTAATGTCTATGAGGGGAAAAAATCATAAGAGCATTCAGGCGCGTAGTTGTTTTCTGGAAGGACCTGAAATAAAAAACAGTATCTCTATTCCTTAACTATTGTGGATGGTGGAATGTCAAGTTTACATTTGTATCTACCGCAATCAAAATGATCACTGAAGACTTTCGATTTGCTGAAGTTTTCTCGTACGAAAGCTTGGTGCATGCAATGGCTGGAGCAGTGGTAAGTAAACGTTGTTTATGTGCATTGGCTTTTTTATAGTAGGTTATTGCAGATTCTCTGCATTACATGAAAAGAAGGGGCAGTATTTTTTCTTTAAATTGCTATCTGACCCTACATTTGACAGTAGGCCTATATGTTTTTAGGGGAGTGTGACGGCAATGACCGTTTTCTTCCCACTTGACACTGCAAGACTACGGCTGCAAGGTAAGGCTAGCTACCTCTATATCTTTACGCCTCTATGCCAAACTGAATAGAGGACATAAGATATGTTGGTGCAAGTCTCATGTCTATTCTTCTCTGTTCCTCCTTTTCTATAGTGGATGAGAACAGAAAAGCCAGGTCCACTCCTGCCATTCTGTCAGAGATTGTCAAGGAAGAGGGGTTGTGAGTAAACAAGAGCTTTGTCTTTCTCTCGCTCTGCTTTCTCAGCCTTTTCTATTTGAACAGAATCAGCTTAGGTTGTGTCTGTCCCCCTGCCTGTCCTCTCTGCAGGCTGGCGCCGTACAGGGGCTGGTTCCCAGTGATCTGCAGTCTCTGTTGCTCCAACTTCGTCTACTTCTACTGCTTCCACAGCCTGAGAGCCAGCTGGCTCCGGGGACACAAGTCAACTCCAAGCAGAGACCTGCTAATGGGCATCGCTGCAGGTAGGCCTACATAAGATCCTAAAGACCCAGACGCTGATACTAACTAACTTACGAAGTTATTAAGACTTAATAACACTTAAACAGTGTCAAGGAATGATTCCGAGCTCTCTCTCCCTCCCAGGTGTAGTGAACGTGCTTGTGACCACTCCGTTGTGGGTGGTCAACACACGACTCAAGCTTCAGGGAGCAAAGTTCCGCAATGCAGACATCCGTCCCACTAACTACTCAGGCATCATGGGTAAAGGCAGCAGCAGTATGAGTGTTGGAAACAGATAAAGTTGTAGATGTGTGCCAGTATAATGTCTCTGTCACTCTCTCTCTTTATTTTTCTCTCTCTAAAGCATCGTACACACACAGACACATACACACTCTCCCTCTATCTTTCTTTCTCTCTCTTTTTCTTTCACACACACAGGCAAACACACATTGTACTACTGTTTCCTAGTCTGGTTTCTTTGTCACTATGTCTCTAGGGTAAACAGTGTCCCTCTTTCCTCCCCTCAGATGGCTTTGTGCAGATCATTGAGGACGAAGGGGTGGGGGCCCTGTGGAACGGGACATTCCCCTCTCTCCTGCTGGTGCTCAACCCGGCTGTCCAGTTCATGATCTATGAGGGTCTGAAGAGGCAGCTGAGAAGCTTGGTTCACAAAGAGGTAATGGGAGGGAGTACTTGCAAAGACTAGGCAGAATTATGGATGAGAATTGAATTCTCATTGATGGGAAAAAGCCCTGCAATCCTCCCTCACTAACAAAAAATGTGATAACAGAAAAGCAAAGAGGAATTAGCTTTATCTTTCAACTAGTACACACCTTGATTGAAGATATATTGATTTAAAAAGTACAAATATTGACATGTATTAACAAACGCTTCCATGGTATTGGAAGTCAGACCTCCAATATATAAAAATACCCTGGTATGCTGTATTATCATATACAGTGGGGGGGGGGAAGTATTTAGTCAGCCACCAATTGTGCAAGTTCTCCCACTTAAAAAGATGAGAGAGGCCTGTAATTTTCATCATAGGTACACGTCAACCATGACAGACAAATTGAGAAGAAAAAAATCCAGAAAATCACATTGTAGGATTTTTAATGAATTTATTTGCAAATTATGGTGGAAAATAAGTATTTGGTCACCTACAAACAAGCAAGATTTCTGGCTCTCACAGACCTGTAACTTCTTCTTTAAGAGGCTCCTCTGTCCTCCACTCGTTACCTGTATTAATGGCACCTGTTTGAACTTGTTATCAGTATAAAAGACACCTGTCCACAACCTCAAACAGTCACACTCCAAACTCCACTATGGCCAAGACCAAAGAGCTGTCAAAGGACACCAGAAACAAAATTGTAGACCTGCACCAGGCTGGGAAGACTGAATCTGCAATAGGTAAGCAGCTTGGTTTGAAGAAATCAACTGTGGGAGCAATTATTAGGAAATGGAAGACATACAAGACCACTGATAATCTCCCTTGATCTGGGGCTCCACGCAAGATCTCACCCCGTGGGGGTCAAAATGATCACAAGAACGGTGAGCAAAAATCCCAGAACCACACGGGGGGGACCTAGTGAATGACCTGCAGAGAGCTGGGACCAAAGTAACAAAGCCTAACATCAGTAACACACTACGCCGCCAGGGACTCAAATCCTGCAGTGCCAGACGTGTCCCCCTGCTTAAGCCAGTACATGTCCAGGCCCGTCTGAAGTTTGCTAGAGTGCATTTGGATGATCCAGAAGAGGATTGGGAGAATGTCATATGGTCAGATGAAACCAAAATAGAACTTTTTGATAAAAACTCAACTCGTCGTGTTTGGAGGACAAAGAATGCTGAGTTGCATCCAAAGAACACCATACCTACTGTGAAGCATGGGGGTGGAAACATCATGTTTTGGGGCTGTTTTTCTGCAAAGGGACCAGGACGACTGATCCGCCGTGTAAAGGAATGAATGAATGGGGCCATGTATCGTGAGATTTTGAGTGAAAACCTCCTTCCATCAGCAAGGGCATTGAAGATGAAACGTGGCTGGGTCTTTCAGCATGACAATGATCCCAAACACACCGCCCGGGCAACGAAGGAGTGGCTTTGTAAGAAGCATTTCAAGGTCCTGGAGTGGCCTAGCCAGTCTCCAGATCTCAACCCCATAGAAAATCTTTGGAGGGAGTTGAAAGTCTGTGTTGCCCAGCGACAGACCCAAAACATCCCTGCTCTAGAGGAGATCTGCATGGAGGAATGGGCCAAAATACCAGCAACAGTGTGTGAAAACCTTGTGAAGACTTACAGAAAACGTTTGACCTGTGTCATTGCCAACAAAGGGTATATAACAAAGTATTGAGAAACTTTTGTTATTGACCAAATACTTATTTTCCACCATAATTTGTAAATAAATTCATAAAAAATCCTACAATGTGATTTTCTGCGAAAAAAATTCTCATTTTGTCTGTCATAGTTGACGTGTACCTATGATGAAAATTACAGGCCTCTCTCATCTTTTTAAGTGGGAGAACTTGCACAATTGGTGGCTGACTAAATATTTTTTTTCCCCACTGTACCTGCCCAACCCTATTTAAACTGGAACTAACTGATCCTGATACTGTTGTGTGTCCATTTCTCTAGCTGTTGTCTCTGGAGGTATTTCTGATTGGTGCCATAGCCAAAGCAGTGGCCACCACAGTCACATACCCACTACAGACTGTACAGTCCATCCTGAGGGTAAGAACAGTGTGTGTGTGTTTGTGAGAATGTTCCTCATGAAAAAGTACTACTGAATCACAACTCATCACTACTACCCAAGATCTACACAAAACCTACTGGTTTTACTAATTGATTGCTATTGAGATGTGTAGTAAATCAGTAGTGATTTATGTAGTAATTTAAGTACTAATGAGTGATAAATTGGGACCTTTTTACTACTTGTGAACACAACATATTTCCTACTCAAATCACTACATAATTATTCCTTAATGACTACTGTGTAACAACTGAGCTTTTGGGTATCTACTACTTAAAACCTACACATTCTACCACAATTCCTACATGTTCACTATTGAAATACTACGTCATGCCTACACATTCAATGTGTGTAGTGTTGTGTCAGTACTGATTTGTTCCTGATACTTTTTCATTTCCTACATAAACCCTTTTGAATTACTATTGAAAACGGACACATTTACTACTGTTTGCCTATTAAAATCCCTATTGACATCTTCTTGTTTCACTACTGTGTCACTACTAGACTAGTGCACATGTTATTTCCTTGAGTTTCTAACTGTAGTTATATCATCAAACAATAAATAATACGTTTATACAAATGTAAAAGCAACAAAATATTACATTAATTACATATTTACACTCTTTGTTAATCCTTTTAAAGATGTATCTATATTTAGAAAATAAAGACAAGCACAAGAAAACAACCAATTATAAGCCATTATCAATCCTCTGCTAACAGAAGTCACATCAGACAAAAATAATAATGATTGATAAACAATATTAATCTTACCAACAATGGCCTCCAGTCTTCTTATGTCGAGGGCCACCTCGGCAACAGGTCAAAATAGGTAAGTAGAATGGGTAAGTATACCAATATGAACATACTGTACATTTGCATACAAACACACCTACTTATTAACTAGCATGACGAAAACGGGCTACATTTCAACGGTGCTAGCAAACAGCTCGGCTACCAACATCAAGTAGTACAAATCTCTACCTGATTACTACTGGAAACACTACTGTTTTCCTACTGAACACTACAAAACTCTACTTGTGTATCTTGAGTAGTGTGTAAACTATACATTCACTACACAATCCCTACAAGTCTCTACATTGCCACCACTGCACGAATAGGTTTTGTGTAGTAATTATGTAGTACTTTTTAATGAGGGGTCTCTGTCTGTCCTGTGACTGTGTATGTGTGTGTCTGCCAATGAATGTTTAGTGCTCTGCTGTGAACATTGGGCTGTCCCAATGTTTAGTGTTATTCCAGTGGAATAAGCTCCTACAGTGGGGAGAACAAATATTTGATACACTGCCGATTTTGCAGGTTTTCCTACTTACAAAGCATGTAGAGGTCTGTCATTTTTATCATAGGTACACTTCAACTGTGAGAGACGGAATCTAAAACAAAAATCCAGAAAATCACATTGTATGATTTTTAAGTAATTAATTTGCATTTTATTGCCTGACATAAGTATTTGATCACCTACCAACCAGTAAGAATTCCGGCTCTCACAGACCTGTTTTTCTTTAAGAAGCCCTCCTGTTCTCCACTCATTACCTGTATTAACTGCACCTGTTTGAACTCGTTACCTGTATAAAAGACACCTGTCCACACACTCAATCAAACAGACTCCAACCTCTCCACAATGGCCAAGACCAGAGCGCTGTGTAAGGACATCAGGGTTAAAATTGTAGACATGCACAAGGCTGGGATGGGCTACAGGACAATAGGCAAGCAGCTTGGTGAGAAGGCAACAACTGTTGGCGCAATTATTAGAAAATGGAAGTTCAAGATGACGGTCAATCACCCTCGGTCTGGGGCTCCATGCAAGATCTCACCTCGTGGGGCATCAATGATCATGAGGAAGGTGAGGGATCAGCCCAGAACTACACGGCAGGACCTGGTCAATGACCTGAAGAGAGCTGGAACCACAGTCTCAAAGAAAACCATTAGTAACACACTACGCCGTCATGGATTAAAATCCTGCAGCGCACGCAAGGTCCCCCTGCTCAAGCCAGCGCATGTCCAGGCCCGTCTGAAGTTTGCCAATGACCATCTGGATGATCCAGAGGAGGAATGGGAGAAGGTCATGTGGTCTAAACTTCACTCGCCGTGTTTGGAGGAAGAAGAAGGATGAGTACAACCCCAAGAACACCATCCGAACCGTGAAGCATGGAGGTGGAAAAATAATTATTTGGGGATGCTTTTCTGCAAAGGGGACAGGACGACTGAACCGTATTGAGGGGAGGATGGAAGGGGCCATGTATCGCGAGATCTTGGCCAACAACCTCCTTCCCTCAGTAAGAGCATTGAAGATGGGTCGTGGCTGGGTCTTCCAGCATGACAACGACCCGAAACACACAGCCAGGGCAACTAAGGAGTGGCTCCGTAAGAAGCATCTCAAGGTCCTGGAGTGGCCTAGCCATTCTCCAGACCTGAACCCAATAGAAAATCTTTGGAGGGAGCTGAAAGTCCGTATTGCCCAGCGACAGCCCCGAAACCTGAAGGATCTGGAGAAGGTCTGTATGGACGAGTGGGCCAAAATCCCTGCTGCAGTGTGTGCAAACCTGGTCAAGACCTACAGGAAACGTATGATCTCTGTAATTGCAAACAAAGGTTTCTGTACCAAATATTAAGTTCTGCTTTTCTGATGTATCAAATACTTATGTCATGCAATAAAAAGCAAATTAATTACTTAAAAATCATACAATGTGATTTTCTGGATTTTTGTTTTAGATTCCGTCTCTCACAGTTGAAGTGTACCTATGATAAAAATTACAGACCTCTACATGCTTTGTAAGTAGGAAAACCTGCAAAATCGGCAGTGTATCAAATACTTGTTCTCCCCACTGTATGTATGCTAATTCCACTGCTCGTTCTCTGCATCTGGTTCTCAGTTTGGTCAACACAAGCATCACACAGACAGATCACCGTTGCTGAACAGCCTGAGAAGTGTGATGTATCTGCTGATCAATAGAGTGAGGTTGGTCCACACACGCACACACAGCTGCCTACCTTATTTCAACATTTTATTTACCAAGCACCATGACTGCTACCACACCCAGATTGTCCAGATTTAAAGTCAGTGGTTGCGTTTCAGGTTGTCTTTATTGCTGTCGTGCTGTGCATCTCAGAGGATTACTATACCATATTAATGTGTTTCCTGAGATGTCAAACACTTCTCCAGGCGTTGTGAGATCTGATCATCTGTGCAGCACTATTGCAATTAAGACTACCTGGAACGCAGCCAATGCCTTAATCTCCTACATATTCTGTTTTTCGATGCTCTCTCCCACCCATAGGAAGTATGGCATGCTGGGCCTGTTCAAAGGCCTGGAAGCTAAACTCCTACAGACCGTCCTGACCGCTGCCCTCATGTTCCTGCTCTACGAGAAGATCGCCAGCCGCACCTTCAGGGTCATGGGAGTGAAGAGGCCTGCGTCCAGCCACTAGCCTGTCTGTGACATCAGACATCCGATCCCATATTGCTCCCTGTCCCCCCTTGGCCCTAACCCCTCAATGTTGGCATGTCTAAAGGATCCAGATAGATATAAGCAGTGTAGCTAGGGGTGAATCTTCCACCATATTGCTTCCACCTTACAGATATTCAAGCATCAAAAGGGTTAGGGCCAAAGGGAGGGGAAGGGATCGAACTGAGACCAGCTGAGACTGTACCAGAGATATTAGAGAAAGGATGAGATAGGAGTCCCATTGGGCAATGAATGGAGGAACGTATAACGCTTCACCCAGCAGACTGTCGACCAATCACTTGGCCCACGCGTGCATTCTGGGTGATTCTGGGACAAGGAGAGCTCTCCTTCAAGGAGTAAATGGGAGTAAATTGGGCGCTATCTCAAAAACCCATCATTAGCATGAATAACCCTAACCCTTTTCCTAACCTTAACCTAATTCTCCTAACCTGCTACGTTAATTCTCCTAATCTGCTGCGTAAATTCTCCTAACCTGCAACGAAAAGCCAAATCGGACTTTAATTTGACAAAAGCTGGATCCCTTCTAGCCATGCCCGAGCTCTCCTTGTCCCAGGTTTTTTGTTTGTATTTATTTTCCTTTAACTGCCATTTTTGTGGAAGTAGACACCACTTGTTTCTCAGACTCCTGTGAATTTAATCGTTTTGTACTATGTTCTTCTAAGATTAGCTGCTTAACTAAATATTTTGTGATGCATTGTTGCTCTTGTCAAATCAATGGGAAATGTTTTCATTGTGTCATTAACTGTCTCTGACAAACGTATATAATAATTAAGGAATGTATTTTAAGTGCATTTTTGTACAGTGCAATGTGATGGATGGATAATTCACCAACATTTCAGATTCTCAGAAAGGTTGGTAGAAATAAAATGTTGCTGCTCAAATAAGTACATTGTAGCTTTTTTTTTGCTCAAATAAGTACATTTTAGCTTTTTTTGACCATATGCATTCATCTCTTCCACCCACCCTGCCGGCTCTCTCTCTCCATCGAAGCAGGTGAGCCTGGGGACAAGGTTAAATATGCATCAACAACTGTCATTTTCAGATTGTCGTTGAAAAAAACAGTTTTTCCTCTGATTTGCATACTTCCTTGTGGAGCAGTTGTTGTTGTTTTTGACAATAATATCATTTTGGACCAGTAGATGGGGTCACAGCCCCACAAAATAAGAACGGTTTAAAATGTAGTGTTTACTACGATGCTATATGTTTAATCAAATGATTGTAATGTATTCCGTTCAACTAAAAATGTTCGAGTTAACAAAGCATATTTTTATCCACATGTACGCTATTTTAATCTATGATTTTCGTCATAGAGAATCCCAAAAGTGTTTTACGTCATACATATGCGTTGGCCGGAAGTTGAATTTCCATTGCCTGTTTTTGTTCCCAGTTAAATTCTGTTAAGCAGCTGGGTTAGGTAGGCCATTTGTGGTCGAAATAGGCGAGATATTTGGTTAGTTTAAACAACTTCAATATCAATTCAAACGGTGTTTGGACTATAACGCAGAGCCATGTCTAAACGCGCTTCTTTTCACACACAACTGTCCTCCATCATGGAAATACTGTCTAGAACCGCAATGGCTCATGTGTGCAAACTGGTTGACGACGAGTACGCAGGAATATCTCTAGAAAATGAGGCTCTCACTGAGAAATTGCATAGTCTGGAAAGTGAACTGACAATTGTGAAAAGCACAGCACCCAAGCTGGCAGGAAACTATCGCTCTGTTGGTGTTCAAACTGGTGAAACAATCAACAGAGTAGACAGAGGTATGTTGTGGTCCTTTGACAATGCATCCATGACAAGGAGGAGGATGCATGTTGTGTTGACAAAGAATGCATGCAGAATGGGGATCTTATAGTCTTCATTCCTTTCCCTTTTAGTCTATTCATCCCATAGGGGACACTGTTTTCAATGTGTTTATGACACAAAATGCCCAAGTGCCAATTCAGTTCTGCATTCTCTTCCAGGGCTAAACGGATCCCCCACCATCGAAGGAATATTTGGGAAGGAATGGTGCCTTGATCTATGGAACCATGGGGATCCCAACAGCACAGAGAACAGTCTGCAGCACAATGCCAACGTGAGTGAGGAGACTGGGGACAGTTTTCCTTGCCTCGTCTGTTGTCTGCACTGATATGAGAAAGCGCTAGACAGGATTGTGGAAACCAACAGAGGACTCAGGCTTACCAGAGGACATGCTGTCAGATGCCCAGCTCTCTGAAATGAGTGAATCAGAGGCTACCCTACATTATTGACACTTACCCCTTATGTCATATTTAGTACTCTTATTACTTCAATGCATTTTGTTATTCAGTGTCTGCGTTTTTCAAGTGGCTCTAAAAATATTTGTCTTATTCTCGTAGTCAACGGGGGTGCCTTCAGGCCAAGCTGATGTTAAAGAGGAGGATTTTGAGGTGGAAATCATAAACAGCAGATACCCACAGGAAAGACCAACAATAATTTTAGACGGTAAGTTGTTAGAGTTAAACTATGCGATTTAGCACTACACCAGCCAGGCAAATCAAACATCTCAGATTAAAACCTCTATGCGTTTGATAACATGCAGTTATAAGACAATGTGACCCTCTCTTATTTGGTCATCATAGAGGTTGGACATTGTTTTTCATGAATTGGTGGACAGGCAATCGAAGCCACAACTCTCTTATGTGCATTCTTCTTTTTGTATTTTATCTTGCTTCAGGAGATGACGACTTAGTGGACAATGGAAGAGAAGGGCCCTCCAACGAGTATCCATCCTTTCATTCCTTCCTCCAGGACAGGCCAGAGAGACGGGATAAACAGGTACTGGAGATGTCTACTACGGATGTCTCCACAGGACACACTTTACGTTTCATATCCATCGATGGAGTGGAGGAGGAATACGGCGAACATGTCTTTCCCATTGAGGACGATGAGTTCCTACCAGACGATACCGAGCTGTTGCCCAACGAAGGACAAGATGAACACATCACAAAGCCAACGTATGCAAAGAAGTCTTTAGCAAAGTCAAAAAGCAAAGCTGGAAAGACTGCTGGGAAGACTTTCAGTTACTTTAACAGGTTTAACTTGCACTCCCATAGTAAATCCGACACAAACAAGTTAAGTTGCGTGATTTGTAAGAAGACTTTCTTGCGGCAGAACCATCTGACAATGCATATGAAATCTCACAAGTCGCTGTACTGCAGTGTGTGTAAAAACTATTATCCTGGGAAAACTCAGCTCAAAAAACACAAATGTGTCTCTCTCGATGATCTGGCCTCGAACAGCTCAAAGTACTTTTGCCATTACTGCGGCAAGTCTTTCAGCTGTCCGTCAAGCATGAGGATACACCACCTGGTGCACACTGGAGAGAGACCCCACACGTGCACTGTCTGCGGGAGAGGATTCGCACAGAAGGGCAATCTGAAATGTCACATGCGCCTTCACACTGGTGAGAAACCGTTCAAATGCCTCACATGCGAAGTTGGTTTCACCCAGAAAGTATACCTCACTCAGCACTTGGCCAAAGCTCACGGTCAAAAGGAAGAAAATAAGAAAAAGAAGAAGGACCAAGTGCACAAATGTTCTAAGTGTCCGTTGTCTTTCATCAATCAGCAACTGCTCCAAACACACATGGCTGTTCATAAAAATAAATGAAGTATTTTTGGCTGATTGCAATACTCTTGACTTAAAGGGGCAAACTGCAGTTGTTACATCCATTTTTGGACACTTTGGTTTTATTTGTCTGAATTCGCTACAACACTAGCAGGATGTATTAGTCTATCTGGTATGATTTACCTACAATAAAAGTAAATTACGAAGTTTTATTTTGCAAAGAACGTGGTGCATTGCACAATTTATAAGTACTGTAATGTTCACCTACCACTAGCCTATGTTCTATATTTTAGGCTAAAGGAATGGACCTGCCAATGTTTGGTGCAAGATGGCAGTTGGTACTGTATCTGCATTGTCCTCTGTATACATTGGTACAAATTACATAAGATATCATTAAATGGATGTTTTCAATTTCTGTTCCCAGCAGTGCATTTTGTACTTGTTTTGTACATAATGCTTCCATGATCGTGTCAGTTGTTTTTCTGGAATATATTCAGCTGCTGTAAACTTAATTTGCTTTCATAATTAAAACAGCATTAAGGGTATAACATTTCAATCATTTAATCGTTGCCATGTTTAAATTTTTATAACATATGGAATCACACAAATGTAATGCGAGTACAAACAAGTAAATGTATTACTGAACGCGTTACTTTAATTCCATAATTCATTACAGCCTTTTTTGGGAACATGTTTACATACTCTGTCTACCACACTGGCATTCTTCACAGTAGCACAAACAACTGGTAACAGGACAACCACTGTTTAGCCCAGAAACAGTACATGTCTTTAGAGATACTTCTTCAGAAATGTCACTCAAATCTCTATTCATCAAACAGTGGGGCATCTAGTCTCTTGCCAATTGTGTGACAAGAAGGCACAGTGTTTGTGTGAAATCCTACTGACGGAGCAGAGGGAAAACTCAACTGGAACAGTTCTCTGTCATGTAGTGAAGAGTAACAGCTGGGTCATGTTCATTAGTGCACACAGTAGCAAAACACAGTTTTAAAACAAAAAACTATACCTACTGAAAACCACCATGATTACGGTTGTCAGTTTTCAAAACAAGGTTGAAATGTAAATTTAAAAACAAATTAACAATATAAAATGACTACTCCCCAATCACTTAATTGAAACATTGGTGTGTGTTAAAACCGTGTTTATAGGTGTAGCTCTTCCCACAGTCGACACAGCTATAAGGCTTCTCCCCGGTGTGACTCCGGAGGTGGACATTCAACGAGCTCTTCTGAGAGAAACTCTTCCCACACTCTGTGCAACTGTAAGGTTTCTCCCCAGAGTGTGTACGCTGATGCAGCTTCAGGTACGTCTTCTGAGCGAAGCGCTTCCCACAAACGGTGCAGCCGAACGGTTTCTCTCCAGAGTGGCGTCTAATGTGGACTTTCAAGTAGCTCAAATAACCAAAGCTCTTCCCACAAAACAAACAGTCAAACTGCTGCTTCAGGTCTTTTCCAGTTCCCTGCTGGTGGCTTGGCCGGTTTCTTGGTGCGTATGTGTTGCGGGGAGGATAGTCCATGTACATTCCATCGGCTGTGTCAGGGCCAGGCTCTGCTGTGTTGTCAACCAGACCAGCCAGAGTGGGGTCTTCCATGAGGCTCTCGATGGATGTGGGCTGCTCTGTGTCAGGCTGTACCTGATGCCTGCCTGCAGGGTCAGGCATTGAAGGGTATGTCTTCAAGTCCCCCTGGAATAGGTGAAGTTCACTGGCAGCTGCTCTTTCTACTGCTGGACCATCCTCCACTGCTACACTCCCTGTATAGTACAAATGAAAACAATCTCAATACCAGCATCACAGCTGTGAAACAACTCAATAACCAGTCGCATATAGGGCTGTTGCAGTGACCGTATTACTGCCACACCGGCAGTCATGAGTCACGGCTGCAGTAAAATTCAATGTGACAGTCGAGTCATGGTAATCTCCTTTTATGCACTCTGGACATGCATTAGTAGTACCCAACTCGCAAATTCATCAGGTCGTACCCAACTCATCAGGTCGCTAATGGCCTGGTACTCAGGGCTCTACTTTGCCTCTAACCACTGACATCAATGCAAATGCAATCGAAAATCACATCAAACATCATCGAAACAGTATGTGCTTTTAAAACTGTGATTGATCAATTTGAAGAAAGCAGTTCAACAATAGGTTGAAACTGAGTGGAAAACGGACAGTGCTTTCTAAGGTGATGATTAATTAAAAACACCCGTATGCATATTAGAGCTTATGCATAGGCCTATTTATGAGGCCAAGCCCTGAATTTTTTTTTTTATGATGGTTGTGCCATTATACAATGCATAGTCTACCACATATTACACATGGCAGAAAAAATGATTTAAGATATCTGGTCTGGCCTAAATTAAACAAATTCAGATTTAGCCTACAATTATAGTGAATTTGTTTTTGAATAGCCTAGTAATAGGGCTTTTTTCTTCTTCTTAATTAATAGACTGACATTACCTTTAGCTACAGAATATCTAACCACTGTGAGTTTCCATCTCCTCCCCTCTCTCCTTCATTCCTTTCTCCAGCGTGCAGAGAGGGGCTGTCAACAGTTTAATTAAATATATTTAGTTGTGAAAACGTGTTCCTATCCATGTTCCCGAACAGATTTCATTTGGTTTCCCAAATTAAGCACTGGGTAGCTGCAGGAACAGGGTTGGAGAGCCCATGGCATACAGAGTTTGGGTGGAATATAATCTGTGGCACAGCGAAATTACCGGAGTAGCCTACCCAACATGAGTGAAAAACGTCCCGACGGTAAAGTGGCCTCCACTCGCTATTCCAGTGCATACGGACGACATGTCTTTTTTGTCTTGCCCCTGTTCTTGCGCATTTGATAATGGGGCATTCTAAATCTAAACTAATTTCCATAGTAGTAAAGACAAGATTAAATTGAGAAATGTCTGATGGGTGAAAATATGATCACTTGATGAGAGAACAGTGTGTGTAGCCTGAGATAAGAGCGCAAGCAGCCCATATATCTTTTGATTTCTAAGGGCTTGTATCATTCACAACTAAAGTTGCCAAATAACTCTAAATCTAGCGTATAGGACCTGTTTCAAATGATCAATTTTACGCTCAACATAGCCACTTCATATGCGCACACTCTCACTCCGGAATGGGAAAAATATCCATTCTATTTTATTCAGGTAAGTTCAATTATATTCTTCTTACTATAAAATCATATAATATAAAATAATGGCACGGGTCTTAAGCATATCTTGTCTGCTAAATGAACAAGCCTACAGCCTATGGCATGGCCACATAACATACAGTAGGCCAACTCATATTCTGTTCTTCTGAAATACATTTTCTTCATATCATAATGTTTCTTTAGACCTGCCTAAAATAATGAATTCATTGTGATGGTGTATATTCAATTGATTTATTCAACTTTTTAAAATGTAGATGTTCAAAAGGCGCGCATCAGAGGCTTGTATGAGTGGAGCCTGGAGATGCTAAACGTGTTTATGTTCATTAACAGCCAATTACCAGCAGTCTTTTGCATGACAGCAGTCTTTTGCATGACAATAACAGGCTGACAAAATGTCATGACCGCCACAGCCCTAGTTCCTTAACAAGTCATAGTAGCATACAACTCTTCTCCAGAGACGGACTTACAGTTGCAACATATGAATGAGCAGTCAGAATTTCGCAATGATCACAACACACTTACTTTTTCTGTTGCTTGCATGTCCCCTCTGCTGGTCCACTGGCCGATCCTCAAACAGCTCTTCTTTGATAAACACCAACTCAGGCTCATTGTCCACTAAGTCTAAGTCTATCGCCTACACAAGACAGGTGAGTGACAGTTAGACAACATTGTTCTTTTTTATTCTGATTGTAACAGAAGCACCTTTGTAACCTTCGTTGTGAGTATAACCCTTCCCAGTCCCAATTCGCTCCTTAACCCTTTCCCTGGTCCCTAACCCTTTGATCTGAATGGTCTGGATAGGTATAAACACTCAGTGGGGGTATGTGGCGCTTCCACCACATTGCTTGGGTCTTCACCTTACAGATCTGCAAACATCGAATGGGTAGGGTTAAGGTCAGGGGAAGGGAGCAAATTGGGACAGCCTGGCTAGAAGAGATGCACTATTCAAGGATATTAATAAATCTGACCTGAGTGACCTCATCATCGCCCAAGATGGCCGATCCAATTGTTGTCTCTTTATCCTGAGGGATGGACTCCCCATCTCTCCATAGATCCATGCACCAGTCCTTACCAAAGACACCCTCTATGGCGGGGGCAGACTGCTTCTCTGAAAATGGAAACGTCTATCATGAATATACTGACCGTGGCTGAACCAGTAAAAACCAGAAAACGTCCATTCATCTTCCCATTAAACAGCTCTGCAAGTGTTATAATGTCAAAATATGTTAATTACTCACCAAATATGCCTGCCCTGCCTGCAACTATCGTCATTTACTGCCGTTAATGTTATGTACTTCCAAAAAAGGTCTAAATAAAAACTGACAAGCAACCTAATTTTATTTTATTTTAATGTATTGTTTTTGACCGGAAGAGGTGCCTCCTGGTAGCTCTTCTGGTCAAAAACAATACATACAACTTTTTTCTGATTGCTTATACATTTTAATTTTCACCTTTTTTGGAAGTATAATACCAGTCAAAAGTTTGGACACACCTACTCATTCCAGGGTTTTTCTTTATTTTTACTATTTTCTACATTGTAGAATAATAGTGAAGACATCAAAACTATGAAATAACACACATGGAATCATGTAGTAACCAAAAAAGTGTTAAACAAATCCAAATATAGTTTATATTTGAGATTCTTCTAAGTAGCCACCCTTTGCCTTGATGACAGCTTTGCACACTCTTGGCATTCTCTCAACCAGCTTCATGAGGTAGTCACCTGGAATGCATTTCAATTAACAGGTGTGCAGTGTTAAAAGTTAATTTGTGGAATTTCTTTCCTTAATGCGTTTGAGCCAATCAGTTGTGTTGTGACAAGGTAGGGGTGGTATACAGAAGATAGCCCTATTTGGTAAAAGACCAAGTCCATATTATGGCAAGAACAGCTCAAATAAGCAAAGAGAAACAACAGTCCATCATCACTTTAAGACATGAAGGTCAGTCAATCCCGGAAATTTCAAGAACTTTGAACGTTTCTTCAAGTGCAGTCAGTCGCAAAAACCATCAAGCGCTATGATGAAACTGGCTCTCATGAGGACCGCGACAGGAATGGAAGACCCAGAGTTACCTCTGCTGCAGAGGATAAGTTCATTAGAGTTAACTGCACCTCAGATTGCAGCGGAAATAAATGCTTCAGAGTTCAAGTAACAGACACATCTCAACAACTGTTCAGAGGACACTGCGTGAAATCAGGCCTTCATGGTCGAATTGCTGCAAAGAAACCACTACTAAAGGACACCAATAAGAAGAAGAGACTTGCTTGGGCCAAGAAACACGAGCAATGGACATTAGACCGGTGGAAATCTGTCCTTTTTGGTTCCAACCGCTGAGTCTTTGTGAGACGCAAAGTAGGTCAACGGATGATATCCGCATGTGTGGTTCCCACCGTGAAGCATGGAGGAGGAGATGTTATGGTGTACTTTGCTGGTGACACTGTCTGTGATTTATTTAGAATTCAAGGCACACTTAACCAGCATGGCTACCACAGCATTCTGCAGCGATACGCCATCCCATCTGGTTTGTGCTTAGTGGGACTATCATTTGTTTTTCAACAGGACAGTGACCCAAAACACACATCCAGGCTGTGTAAGGGCTATTTGACCAGGGAGAGTGATGGAGTGCTGCATCAGATGACCTGGCCTCCACAATCACCCGACCTCAACCCAATTGAGATGGTTTGGGATGAGTTGGACCGCAGAGTGAAGGAAAAACAGCCAACAAGTGCTCCTTCAAGACTGTTGGAAAAGCATTCCTCATGAAACTGGTTGAGAAAATGTCAAGAGCATGCAAAGTTGTCATCAAGGCAAAGGGTGGCTACTTTGAAAAATCTAAAATATATTTTGATTTGTTTAACACTTTTTTGGTTACTTCATAGTTGATGTCTTCACTATTATTCTACGATGTAAAAAATATAGAAAAACCCTTGAATGAGTAGTTGTGTCCAAACTTTTGACTGGTACTGTACATACACACTTGCAAGAGAGTTAGTGCAAAAAGGGTCAATGCAGGTAGTCCGGGTAGCCATTTGATTAGCTATTTAGAAGTCTTGTTTAGCAGTCTTATGTCTTGGGGGTAGAAGCTGTTCAGGATCATGTTGGTTCCAGACTTGGTTCACTGGTACCACTTGCTGTGCGGTAGCAGAAAACAGTCTATATTGCTTGGGTGGCTGGAGTCTGACCATTTTTGCATTCTTCCTCTGACACTGCCTGGTATAAAGGTCCTCGATGGCAGGGAGCTCGGCCTCATTGATGTACTGGGCCGTACTCACCACCCTCTGTAGCGCCTTGCGGTCAGGTGCCTTGCATTTGGCGTACCAAGGGGTGATGCAGCCAGTCAAGATGCTCTTAATGGTTACAGCTGTAGAACTTTTTGAGGATCTGAGGGCCCATGCCAAATCTTTTCAGCCTCCTGAGGGGGAAGAGGTACGGTCATGCCCTCTTTACAAATGTGTGGGTGTCTGTGGACCATGTTAATTCCTTAGTGATGTGGACACCGAGGAACTTGAAGCTCTCGACCCTCTCCACTACTGCTCCATCAATGTGGATGGGAGCATGCTCGCCCCTCTGTTTCCTGTAGTCAACGATCAGCTCCTTTGTCTTGCTGACGTTGAGGGAGAGGTTGTTGTGCTGGCACCACATTGCCAGGTCTCTGACCTCCTCCCTATATGCTGCCTCATCGTCATCAGTCCTCCCACCATCGTGTTGTCAGCAAACTTGATGATGGTGTTGGAGTCGTGCGCAGCCACGCAGTTGTGGGTGAACAGGGAGTCCAGGAGGGGACCAAGCACACACCCCTGAGAGGCCCGGTTTTGATGGTCAGCGTGGCAGATGTGTTGTTGGCTACCCTCACTGCCTGGGGGCGGCCCATCAGGAAGTCCAGGATCCAGTTGCAGAGGGAGGTGTTCGGTCCCAGGGTCCTGAGCTTGGAGGGGACTATGACGTTGAATGCTGAGCTGTAGTCAATGAACAGCATTCTTACATAGGTATTCATTTTGTCCAGGTGGGTGAGGGCAGTGTGGAGTGCAATAGAGATTGCGTCATCTGTTTGAGCAATGGCCAGCCTTTCAAAGCATTTCTATACATGTGAGTGCTACGGGCGATAGTCATTTAGGCAGGTTACCTTGGCGTTCTTGGGCAAGGGGACTATGGTGGTCTTATTATTACAGACCGGGTCAGGGAGAGGTTGAAAATGTCAGTAAAGACACTTGCCAGTTGGTCAGCGCATGCTCTGTGTATGCTTCCTGGTATTCTGTCTGTCTTGTTTACGGAAAACAGCTTGAAGATAGAGGCGTACCTGTGCTAATTAACGTTAGCCATCTGCGTCTCTGAACACCTTCGTGTAAACGGAAGATGGACGCCACAAACATGTTGTCACTGAAAAATACTGTCTGCTGCAACTGTGTTAATATCGGCTAAAACAGTGCAGTAACTGTTTAATTTGCATTTGTGAAATGTTTTTGATGTAATATGAAAGTTGAGGGCTTTATGTTTCTAGAACTGTACCGCAATTGAGTATCGACTCACGTTTAGATGGAGTATTTGTCTGTTTGGCCGAAGTCACATAAAAAGTTATCAAAAACGAATGTACTGATTACATCTCCCAAAGCACACAATTACGTCACAGAACAATGTGTGTAGCTAATTGCGGGCTATTCTTTGGGCGCTGAAATAGTTGTATCTTTAAAGTCCGCCCACACTAGTCGAACTCGTACATTGTGGAATGTATTTGAATCGGCTACAGTAGCTAGCTAGCAAACTGCCATTGATTTAAGCTAGCTAACGTAACCGTCTAAAAATGCTCACCTCGGTTCTCTGTTGGTCGACGCATAAATATTTGTCCCGAGACCTGAACTCCATTCTGACAACGGCTGGCAATGACCCTTTTACGCTCGTGCAGTTTTACCGTCTTTAATTCAATCTCTAGCAGATAACATTTCTTCTTTAATGCCTCGTTCTCATTCATGTGTTGAGATATTTCAGAACGGAGAACGGTCGAGCACTCGTCGACAAGTTTACCGATTTCAACCACAGCAGCTTTGCTTAGCGTTTCCATAATGGAAGCTAACTGGGTCTGAAAACTTCCCCGATGTATCATCGTATTCATGGTTTTGTTTTTAAAAAGAAACTAAGTCCAACGTGTATGATAGGCTGGCGAAATTAATAAAACAGAATAATAATCGACATTGATTGGGTGGCTAGCTAGCTGAAATCGACCAGAGATAATAGAGAAATTAGGAGATAGAAATCCCTTTGGGCAAAGAACGGATAACGCCTCACCCAGAAGACTCTCGACCAATCGCCTTCAAGTTGTTAAACTGCGTCACGCAATCCCTTCTCAAAGTCAGGGTATGTCTATTTTCCTCGAAAGTACGTAATGTCACGATTCAAGAGCTATACGATATTACAGAGAACAAGTTAATTATCTCACATCTCGGAAAATATCTGTAATGTTGTACTTTTTGTTGACGAAATTCATGCTAATGTGGGGTTTTGAGCTAGCGCCCAATTGACTCCCATTCACTCCTTGGAGAGCTCTGCTTGTCCCAGAATCGCCCAGAATGCACCGCGCGGCTCATTGATGACGCATGGGCAGAGTAGACAATGGAGGTTAATACGAATGCAATGGAGTTTCCCATCTTCTCAAAAGTATCTCTGAATAGACCTCTCGCTCATGAATCTAAACATTACAGCATTGAATTGTGGGGTATTTTACCGTAAACCATGAAGTAAAGGTCAGGAACACAATTAAGTTGAGCTTTCATTCATGGTTTACGGTCAAATAGCCCACAATTCAATGAGGTAATGTTCAGATCCAATTCAAAAACTAGACACCTTGGCGGCAGTCTGTTACTTTCAGGGCTATATTTCACCTCCAAAACCCATTTCAAATTAGGAAAAATATGACAGACAGCAAAATAGAGACCTGGCAAATGTTGAAAAAGGTACACCTTTATTTTTCTGAAAAGCAAAGACTAATATTCTATGAGGAAAACTTTGAATGACTGAAGTCCAGCAAATCCACTGTAGAGACTGTAGGCCTATAGTTGGTACTAGTACTGATGAGGTTTACTTGTCCATCTGTCCTCTTGTAAACTGGACTCACTGTAAACATGCATGTTAAACTCTGTATGTACACCCATGTGTTTCTTAAGGTTACAGTTTTTAGTAAATCCCTTCCCACATTTCACACAAACATAAGGTTTTTCTCCAGTGTGGGTGCGCTGGTGCATATCGAGAGTGCATTTTTGAATGAAGCTCTTGCCACAGTCGAGGCAGCGATATGGCTTTTCTCCAGTGTGGGTTCGTTGGTGGGTATAAAGATGCCCTTTCTGTGCATATCTCTTTCCACACAGCGTGCATCGGTACGGTTTCTCTCCCGTGTGACTTCGCTGGTGTATTTCCAGCTGACTATAACACCTGAAGTTCTTGCCACATTGCATACAGCCAAATCTTTTAGCTCCTGACGTTCTCAGGCTGTGGATCTTCATGTTTGACTTTGCCACACTGAAACTCTGAGGGGGGACATTTGTTATACCACCATAGCTGTTTCCAGTTATGGAGTTTCTCTGTGCAGCAGATGTGAGCTGCTGTGCATCCTGGCTCTGTGAACATGCAGGCGTTGTCCAATGTGTGTCCAGGTCCTCCAATTGCACTCTGGATGAGGGTTGAGTGCTGTGGTTCACTTGGCTCTCAGTAAGCATAGGGTGTTTGTCTGAGCCATCTGGACAATGTTGAAGCCCACTGAGACGCCCAACATCTGTATCAAGTGATGTTGCTGCTCCTGTTTGTGACACAGGAAGGCATGTATACGTATATATTTTAGAACAGAACTAAACAGTTCAACCTTTATATTCAGTTACACAAGACAAGCCGATGCTTCTGCATTTTGCATTATTGGACTAGATTACCCAACCTTCTAGGTTACCCAACTGTTCAGCAATGCCAATACAAGTCCTCCCTGACGGTGTACTATTTGGCACCCAGGCCCTCATGTGATTTTTAACCCATCAACACTCACCCTTTACATTTATGAGTTTGGTCTTTGGCCCACTGCCCCATATGTCCACCTCTGAAGGTTCCTCCTTGATCACAATCAACTCAGGCTGGTCTCTCACCACTGTGGTAGGCTTTAGGGTAAATAACAATAACTCAGCAAAAAATTGTAACTAGAAGGACATTACAGTAAGGCTACTTGACAGAAGGAATGACAGTTCATAACTTACCACTGTTTTCAAAGCAACAGCACTATCTTCATCCTGATGGATGACATGCATCTCTTGGAGAGGACAAATGTTTTCCCAGGAACTCTCACTAAGCATACAAGAAAACAAATAGATTAAATTCTGCCAGATGAAAAGGGTTGGGTTCAATCAATAAATACAGTATTTCATAAAATCCTTTTTACATCAGCATTTATCAATAACTGATTTACAGTTACCCAGCCTAGGCCCAAAGAGCAAGCAGAAGCCACATAATTCACGCAGCAAAGGGTTTCATGCAGAATCATTCTAATATATGTGATTTGTGGCCAGTATAATCCAGACCTGGGTCAAAAACTATAGCAAATAAGACATTTGCACTTTTGGGACATTACCTGCCCATAGAATATTCAATAAGGGTCAACTTTGCAAACCTTTTTTTGATTGCAGGTCTTTTGGGCTCAGAATGAGGTCTTTCACAATAATCGTTCATTGAGCCATCTCTCACTCTTGTTGGTGTTTTCGTGCGTGTATCTGCCTTTGCGTCCTGCCTGTGCCCTGCGTCGATCCTAAGCAAATTCTCCATCAACTGCAGTTTCTTTGTAAGTGCTCCTATTTCATTCCGACCACGCGTTATTTCTAATTTTAAAACCTTTGATTCGATGTCGACCAGTTTGCTTATTTCTGAAACAGCTGTTTTTGATAACGCGTCCATGACAGAAACGAGCTGTGCTTGAAAACAAAAGGCTGTCGACATTTTGGCAAAAGTATGTATTACTTCCAATCTGCCTATAACCTTACGTGTTACTTTCAACGAGCTGTCAAATATTTAGTTTGTTATATATAACAATGTGTGCCTCGAGTTCTTTGTACGAACGTGCACACAACAAAGACACATGGTTCCATCTACAGGATCGGAGGGGAAATCACAAAGGATCACAGCAAAGAGAAGTGGCAACTTTGTATCTAAAAAGTATTTGGGATAATAATTTTAGAACATTTTAATTTAATAACTACCATAACTATATCGAGTAAAGGGGGGTACATTATTATAAGTAGTTCATAGACTGTTAATATACTATTCATTATCAGTTAGTTGATTTCCATCAAATATCGTATACGATCCAGCTCATCAAAGACGATTAGAGGGTACTAAATACAGGTTTTAAGTATAAATCCATAAACAGTGCACATAACACACACAGGAGTTGGGACAATCAATACAATTACCAGAATGCAACATAACAGGGCGGTCCTGGATATTTGATTGGCTAGTGGAGGAATATTTTCAGGAAGTGCTGCGAGTGGCAAAATTGCGTTCGCCGACAAAAAAAAAAAAAGGTAATTCTACAAAATTTACTTTGAGTAAAATGTTGCTTTTCCACACGCTTTATTAGAGCTAATAGTATGAATTTGATACCTGTCTGGAACTGGTGAGCTTCACCTACTCTCCAGATTGAGATGCAAAGTATCAATGGCACTGCAGAGCTCTCTTACATGCACCATAGTGGACACTATTGCAACGTGCATCAGAGAGATTATGCTGATAAATCACTTTTTTACCAGTTTTCTGGTTACACAGCCTGAAACTAAACACTGCAAAAACTTGGAAAGTTTCTTTACAAGCCAGAATGTTTAATAAAATTACATTTGAATTTAGTCTGCTGTACAGGCAATGGAAAGCATAGTCACATTCGGCTACAGTGAGATGTGAATTTCCACGAAGAGTACTCACCATCATCATTATTATTATAGACCAGTCCACTCTTTACTTTCTTTGCTATATTTATTGGTAGCTGGCCCTCTTCTCTTGAATTGGGGAAATTCTGCAATAGCATGGTGAATTGTAAAACAATGTGGTGGATTGTCAGTGACACTTCCTCCTTGCTGGTATAAGAAGTGCATCACTGATTATAAAATAAACTGTTTTCCGTTACCTCAACCTTCTTTCTTTCCTCTCTTCTATTCCAGTCAGGATGTCAGGCAGAAGAGTAGTGGTGTTCCCCTCAGCAGCAGAGCTTGGTCCAGCGCTGGCTCACCTGGTAGCATCTCGGGCTGACAAGGCCCTGTTGGACCATGGCCGGTTCTCCCTGGGCCTCTCAGGAGGCAGTCTGGTGTCCATGCTCAGCAAGGAGCTGCCTGCCCTGCCAGACCTGGACTGCAGCCACTGGCTAGCAGGGTTCTGTGATGAGAGGCTGGTTCCCTTCGATGATGGAGAGAGTACCTATGGACTGTACAAGGTAACAGAATCTCATAGTTTACTGGTCCTCGCCTCAGCAGCTGCATATATTAAAATCACAGAGTTTACTGTAAACCTGATATGCACAAAAGATGACAATTAATATACACTGAATGTACAAAACATTAGGATTAGTCTTTCCATGACAGACTGACCAGGTGAAACCTATGATCCCTTATTGATGTCAGTTGTTAAATCCACTTCAGTCAGTGTAGATGAAGGGGAGGAGAGAGGTTAAAGAAGGACAATTGAGACATGGATTGTGTACAGTATGTGTGCCATTCAGAGGGTGAATGGGCAAGACAAAATATTTAAGTGCCTTTGAACGAGGTATGGTACTAGGTGCCAAGCGCACCGGTTTAAATGTGGGTCAAGAACTGCAACGCTGATCGGTTTTTCACACTCAACAGTTTCCCGTGTGTATCAAGAATGGTCCACCACCCAAAGGACATCCAGCCAATTTGACACCACTGTGGGAAGCATTGGAGTCAACATGGGTCAGCATCCCTGTGGAACGCTTTCCACACCTTTTAGAGTCCATGCCCCCGATTAATTGAGGCTGTTCCGAGGGAAAAGGGGGTGCAACTCAATGTTAGGAAGGTGTTCCTAATGTTTTGTACACGCAGTCTATGTGCATATACTTATCTACAGACTGATGTCTATATTTTTCTGCAAGCACACATATTTAATTCAGGTGCAGGGCATTTCTATTTTTTATAGTTCTCATTAAAACCTTTAGTAAGAACAGTTCTTCTGCATCTATCAAGTCTTGATCCTGTTAGGTTAAATAACTCTTTATATTCAATCATGTTTTGTTTTTGTCAACAGAATCAGTTGTTCTCCAAAATCAACATCCCAGACAGTGGGGTCCTGGCGATTGACCCCTCTTTACCTGTACAGGAGTGTGCTGAGGATTATGCCTGCAAACTGAAGGAGGTACACACACACACAAACACACACACACACACACACACACACACACACACAGTGAATGTATCACTTGTATGGTTATGAAACAAAAAAAAGTTATGACATGAAACAATGAGATATATTGTTTATTTTGGTATTAAAGGTAGACTCAGTAATATGATGTAGATGCAGAAAGTAAACAGCATAGTGGGTCAATTTCCGCAACAACTAAGAGCATTGAAGCATGAGACTCAACTTCTCTGCTGTTTTGGTGCCCTGTCTACCACACTGTGAACAGCGTGAAGGGAACCCGTGCAGATACTGTGTGTGACTGTGTGAGAGCGAAGTGTTGCATCTCGCTCATCTCAATATCTCCGGTGCTGCTCGTGGCAACGTCATTTCGCTGAGTCTACCTTTAATTATTTTGTCTTACATATAGGCCTTCCCTAAGGAGGATATCCCTGTGTTTGATCTGTTGCTGCTGGGCATGGGGCCTGATGGACACACCTGTTCCCTCTTCCCAGACCATCCCCTGCTGGAGGTGAGCACAGTCTACAGCCCAGTTCCAGGTCGTCTTTATTGCACTGTAGCCTCGTTCCATGTTGACTCCCAGGTTGTCTTTTTTGCAGTCACGTTTCACTGATTATCAAATCTCACAACGCCTGGAGAAATTTTTAGCATTTTATATGATAAAGCAATCTTCTCAGACGACCGGGAACGCCACCTGTATCACTCACTAGGTTGTAATTCTGGTATCAAAGGAGCTAAAATGGATAACTATTTACATCAATGTTACTGATATGTCTTCTTTTTTATCCTTATGGTCTTGTGAGGATCAGATCATGATGTTCCATCTGTTCTCCATGAGGGGGAAAAAAAACATTAACGTTTAAAAAGGCGTTGCTTGGTCTGGGCGTAAATAAAGCTGTTAGATACTATTCTCATCAGATAGTCTTTCATAACGGAAGAACTGTCAAAAAACTCAGCATACATGTCCCAAGCAGCCGCCCTCTCCCAGTTTCATGTTATCTGAACTGGAAATGAGCCATAACCCCTCTACAGTTAGTTGAATACAAATATTTATGTTTAGCACATGTAAGGGAAGGCGTTCATGTTGACACAAACATAATGTATTGTAGTGCAAAGCCATGAATGCATGATCGCAAATTACTGTCAGACCGACATATGGGGCTTTTAACCATGTTAGAAAATCTCACACACCTTCACACACCCGTTTTAGAAATCCCCCTGGGAACCCACCCTTCAGTCTATCATAATTAGAATGTCTTTTAACGACACCTATAGATAATTTACAGTAGGTTAAGATATGGATTCAGAGGTTTGGAGCTATAAATTGATATACAGCCAGTATTTTGTGGCGTCTCAGTGTAAGGTTTAAAAAAAATTATCTTTAGATTCATCCTTTCAGTTTATTCAAGTCTGGCTCTGTCCAGTACTGTGTTTATTTCATGTCTTCCTTCACACACATGGATACACCTGTCCTGTCATGCATATGTTGTTTTAGTCACTCCACTGGCTATGTATGGACCGTTCTTGTATTTCTGTTCAACCACTTTTTAAGAAATAAAAATATTTGGAATCCAGTGTAAGTTACTTTCGCAACATTTGTAAAAAGTTTGTTTAACTTCTCTCTCAGCAAGCCTTGTGTAATAACTATCTTGAAAATATCAGATTTAGTGGTTGCCTTGGTACTTTTGGGTTGACTTTGAGTGCTTTTGACAATTGATGTGGGTTTGGGTTTACCCAACTTTTAGGAAACCCAGAAAATTGTGGCCCCAATCAGTGACTCGCCCAAGCCCCCACCACAACGTGTGACCATGACGTTTCCCATGGTGAACTTAGCCCGCTGTGTGGTCTTTGTGTCAACAGGGGGCAGCAAAGCACCAGTGCTAAAGGTACTGTATCCTATCCTACAAACTGGCATCCTCTCTGACGCAATATTTCACCCTGATCCCAACCTATTAAGCATCAAGAAATGTCACTATGAAGACTTGATTCAGTTTATTTGTATTTATGTTTACCTGTCATTTATTGTAAAAAAAAAAAAACAACAAAAAAGATCAGAAAAATAAATGTCACTGTACAACAGTAATGGATTGAAAGCATTTCTGTTGTTGTTGATAACACTACAAGTGAGCTTTTCCTTTCAACTTGTGAGTTTCTGTTTCGGTCTCCCACAGCAAGTGCTGGAGGGTCGGGAAGGCCAGGCCCTACCTGCAGCCAGAGTGTTCCCCAGCCACGGTGAGCTGTTCTGGCTCATAGATGAACCGGCCGCTGCCTCCTTGACAGTCCAGGTGGAGAGACCAGGCTCTGCAGCAAAACTCTAAAGACCATAGAGAAGGACAAAAAGGAGCTCGAGAACTCAACATCCACAGAGAGAAATATACAGGATATCACTGAACATTCCTGTTTCTATTTGACAGTGTTATGTTTTAGACATGAGATTAAACCCTACATATCAGGAAAATGGGATGTAATTGAATGAATGAATAGGAAAAACATTGGATTGTTAACACATAAGTTGTAGTACTGTGCTGAATGTCTGTATAATGATGGGACAACCATTTGAAGTAGTTGCTGGATGATTCATTCCAGAGGAAACAGTGTAATGTCATAAAAATACAAATGTCATAATAATACAAATATATTTACTATTGAAGTTTCAGGGTTCTGATGTCATGAAAACTGTAGTGTGTATTATCTCGTAGAACTGTATGCGATTCCAGCTAGCTGCTTATATGGTAGCCTCAGTCAGAAAGTCTCCATATGAGACCAGTGTTTACTTTGTTTCTGATCTGTTGACCTCTGTACTTTTAAAGTTCGACTTTACATTTGACTATTAAAGTGGGCGATAAAATGTATGACATGCACTTCTGTCTAACCAAAAAATGTATGATTTTGATGATAAACTGAAATGGCACATGCCCTTCTTGGCTAAAGATGAAGAAAATAAAAGTGAAGATTTGTACAGAATTATTATCAATATTAACGTTAAGAATCGATTAATAAAGGTTAAAAAAAAAAAAAATTGCTCAATTCGCAGTAGTTTTCATATGCAAAAATGATTATTCAATATGTCATTATAAACTTGCTGTTACATTGTAACAACCACTGTGTAATTTAGGCCCATCCCCTTTAAACATTGAGGGACATCCCCTTTAATCCTCTGGTTGAATAGAGCCTGACATTATTTGCAGCGTTGTCACTGAGGTGTTGCGTTTTTCTCGGTGGTGCGAAAGGGCTTCAAATCAGTGAAATCTTTGCTCTTTCTGCATAGTGTGTTTCTTTGTTAGTTTATAACTTGCTTTTTCTCTATTTGCTGTGCGATGCACCGGTACATGTTCCTTCTGTCCACCGCCCTGACGTTACTGTTCTCCGGACCAGCTCAAGGATACTTTCCCGAAGAGCGCTGGAGCCCGGAATCGCCACTTCTTGCCCCGCGGGTCCTCATTGCCCTCGTCTGCCGCAACTCTGAACATTCTCTGCCTTATTTCCTTGGAACTATCGAACGTCTGAATTATCCCAAGGACCGCGTGGCAATTTGGTAAGTGTCTCTCGAACATTCAGTTTAAATGTGAGGTATGGTCTCTGTTTTATGATGGTATTGATGTGGCAAACATATTAGCTAGCTAACGTTACTGTAATTTACAAGGGCAGGGTGTCATATTCCTCGTTACTTGTTAATTTTATTATTTTTAGATGACAGTCAAAAGCAACTTTCCTAGCACCAACCACATTGTACATATGCAAGATCAGAATTACAACTAACATCACAAAAGTTCTGGAAAGATGAAACCAGGCGAGGGGGGCGCGACTTTCATTGCAGTGAGTCTGTGAGAGAATTTAGGGGGAAAGTGGGGTAGTCATTTTCTTGCAACGTCACCAGATTCTCGAATTAATTACGTAGAGTGCACTGCATGGTGCATAGTGTTCAATTTAATTGGTCAGATATTTGGCATTTCTGTTGAAGTTGTAGCCACTACTACTAGCCAGGGCCTACGTAGTATTTATTCACCCATTGAAAAGATAGAGCCCCACTCCCTGTAACTAGCTGAGACCTGTCTATATATCTTCTATTTCTCCCCTCTGTCTGCAGGCTATTCTCTATTCAGATTTATGAATGTATCGCCCTAAGGCCTAGGCTAAATACTGATCCGTTAGTTCAGCTATTAAACTGAGATGATGACTACAGGAAATTTAGCCACAGGAAATCTCTTGATTGTCCCCCCATGATGAAATCGGGGAGGGGACTGTGGATCTTTATATTTTAGCAGTCTATGTGGGTGGTGGGATGGAGGTCAATTGGAGTTTTACTTGGTATTAACCTCCAGGTCAGATAAGATACTGTGTAGCCTATCGCTACACAGCATTGATGTTGTTTTGAGGTAAAAAAATAAAATAAACAATGACTTGGAACCTCTGCTATGGTTAGACTACTACTGATATGGACATATTGTTAGTGAATGAGTTGTGTACAGGCCAATGTGCTTGGACTAAGTGGGACAATGCCATCATTACAATGGACTAACCAGAGCAACTGGAAAATCCTCTCAAACTAGAGTAGCTGACAACATTAGTTTAGATTAACACTTTGTTAACACTCTGTTAATGTAGTTAAATAAATGGCATTCAGTTGGTTTAAAGGGCATGAGTGTGATGTGCAAAGGGTAGCCAAGTAGTTTACTGTCCGATAAAAATAAAATGGGGGGGAGAGTAAGGTTCAACCTGCTTGTCCACCTGTGTCTTGTGTGCTACAGTACCAACCCACTGGGCACAGATGTCAATTCAACGTCTATTCAACGTAATTTCATTGAAATTATGTGGAAACAACGTTGATTCAACCAGTGTGCCCAGTGGGCCTAAACATAGAATTACATATAGAATCCTTATTAATTTAATAGGATTCCATGGGCCTAATAGTACATTTAACTTTGAAATGTATTACATTTTAATGTGGCATAAACACAACCAGTCATGATGTTTTCATCTGATTGCAAACAATTACTTCAAAAGGCTCATGTAGGCTACCTGTGCACGTTACTCAGGGACGGTGTAACAATTTTGTAACTGGGGTGCGAAAAAATTAATGTTTTGAAGCCTAATTTAAATATTTGTTTACTCATTTCCAACATTTGGTAAGCTATTTTGTTAGTCAACATGTCTATAATTAGATCTAGAATACTAAATAAAGGCTTAATCATACTGGCGTAACACACTTTAGCACAGCTATGCTGAACAAAAATATAAACGCAACATTTTCAAACAATTTCAAAGACTTTACTGAGTTGCAGTTCATATAAGGAAACCAGTCAATTGAATAAATGCATTAGGCCCTAATCTATGGATTTCAAATGACTGGGAATACAGATATGCATCTGCTGGTCACAGATACAGTGCATTCAGAAAGTATTCAGACCCCTTGACTTTTTCCACATTTTGTTACGTAACAGCCTTATTCTAAAATTGATTAAGTTAATTTTTTCCCTCGTCAATCTACACACAATACCCCATAATCACAAAGCAAAAACAGGTTTTTAGAAATTGTAGCAAATTTATCAAATAAACAGATATTAAATTTACAAAAGTATTCAGACCCTTTACTCAGTACTTTGTTGAAGCACCTTTGGCAGCGATTACAGCCTCGAGTCTTCTTGGGTATGATGCTACAATCTTGGCACACCTGTATATGGGGAGTTTCTCCCATTCTTCTCTGCAGATCCTCTCAAACTCTGTCAGGTTGGATGGGGAGTGTCGCTGCAATGCTATTTTCAGGTCTCTCCAGAGATGTTGGATTGGGTTCAAGTCCAGGCTCTGGCTGGGCCACTCAAGGACATTCAGAGACTTGTCCCGAAGCCACTCCTGCGTTGTCTTGGCTGTGTGCTTAGGGTTGTTGTCCTGTTGGAAGGTGAACCTTTGCCCCCATCTGAGGTACTGAGTGCTCTGGAGCAGATTTTCATCAAGGATCTCTCTGTACTTTGCTCCGTTCATCTTTCCCTCGATCCTGACTAGTCTCCCAGTCCCTGCCGCTGAAAAACATCCCCACAGCATGATGCTGCCACCACCATGCTTCACCGAAAGGATGGTGCCAGGTTTCCTCCAGACGTGACACTTTGCATTCAGGCCAAAGAGTTCAATCTTGGTTTCATCAGACCAGATAATATTTTTTCTCATGGAAAGTTCTCCCATCTCCACAGAGGAACTCTGGAGTTCTGTCAGAGTGACCATCAGGTTCTTGGTCACTTCCCTGACCAAGGCCCTTCTCCCCCGATTGCTCAGTTTGGCCGGGCGGCCAACTCTAAGAAGAGTCTTGGTGGTTCCAAACTTCTTCCATTTAAGAATGATGGAGGCCACTGTGTTCTTGGGGACCTTCACTGCTGCAGAAATGTTTTGGTACCCTTCCCGAGATCTGTGCCTCGACACAAACCTGTCTCGGAGCTCTACGAACAATTCCTTCGACCTTGTGGCATGGTTTTTGCTCTGACATGCACTGTCAACTGTGGGACCTTTATATAGACAGGTGTGTGCCTTTCCAAATCATGTCCAATCAATTGAATTTACCACAGGTGGACTCCAATCAAGTTGTAGAAGGATGATCAATGGAAACAGGATGCACCTGAGTTCAATTTCGAGTCTCATAGCAAAGGGTCTAAATACTTATATAAATAAGGTATCATTATTAAATGTTTTATAAATGTGCAAAAATGTCTAAACCTGTTTTCGCTTTGTCATTATGGGGTATTGTGTGTAGATTAATGAGTAAAAAAAAATAGAATCCATTTTAGAATAAGGCTGTAACGTAACAAAATGTGGAAAAGGGTAAGCTGTCTGAATACTAAGCATTTTTCCTATTTTGTTGCCTTACAACCTGGAATTAAAATAGATTTTTTTGGGGGTTTGTATCATTTGATTTACACAACATGCCTACCACTTTGAAGATACAAAATATTTTTTGGGTGAAACAAACAAGAAATAAGACAATTCATCCCCCCCCAAAGACAATACTTTGTAGAGCCACCGTCTGCAGCAATTACAGCTGCGAGTCTCTTGGGGTATGTCTCTATAAGTTTGGCACATCTAGCCACTGGGATTTTTTTCAAGTCAAAATTGCTCCAGCTCCTTCAAGTTGGATGGGTTCCGCTGGTGTACAGCAATCTTTAAGTCATACCACAGATTCTCAACTGGATTGAGGTCTGGGCTTTGACTAGGCCATTCCAAGATATTTAAATGTTTCCCCTTAAGCCACTCAAGTGTTGCTTTAGCAGTATGCTTCGGGTCATTGTCCTGCTGGAAGGTGAACCTCCGTCCCAGTCTCAAATCTCTGGAAGACTGAAACAGGTTTCCCTCAAGAATTTCCCTGTATTTAACGCCATCCATCATTCCTTCAATTCTGACCAGTTTCCCAGTCCCTGCCGATGAAAACCATCTGCACAGCATGATGCTGCCACCACCATGCTTCACTGTGGGGATGGTGTTCTCGGGGTGATGAGAGGTGTTGGGTATGCGCCAGACATAGCATTTTCCTTGATGGCCCAAAAGCTCAATTTTAGTCTCATCTGACAAGAGTACCTTTTTCCATTTGTTTGGGGAGTCTCCCACATGCCTTTTGGCGAACACCAAACATGTTTGCTTATTTTTTTCTTTAAGCAATGGCTTTTTTCTGGCCACTCTTCCGTAAAGCCCAGCTCTGTGGAGTGTACGGCTTAATGTGTTCCTATGGACAGATACTCCAATCTCCACTGTGGAGCTTTGCAGCTCCTTCAGTGTTATCTTTGGTCTCTTTGTTGCCTCTCTGATTAATGCCTTCCTTGCCTGGTCTGTGAGTTTTGGTGAGCGGCCCTCTCTTGGCAGGTTTGTTGTGGTGCCATATTCTTTCAATTTATAAATAATGGATTTAATGGTGCTCCGTGGGATGTTCAAAGTTTCAGATTTTTTTTAATAACCCAACCCTGATCTGTACTTCTCAACAACTTTGTCCCTGACCTGTGTGGAGCGCTCCTTTGTCTTCATGGTGCTGCTTGCTTGGTGGTGCCCCTTGCTTAGTGGTGTTGCAGACTCTGGGGCCTTTCAGAACAGGTGTATATATACTGAGATCATGTGACATTTAGATTGCACACAGGTGGACTTTATTTAACTAATTATGTGACTTCTGAAGGTAATTGGTTGCACCAGATCTTATTTAGGGGCTTCATGGAAAAGGGGGTGAATACATATGCACGCACCACTGTTCTGTTATTAATTTGTTTGATTTTTTTTTAAACAAGTTCTTTTTTTCATTTAACTTCACCGATTTTGACTATTTTGTGTATGTCCATTACATGAAATCCAAATAAAAAACCATTTAAATTACAGGTTGGGAAAGCCCCAGGTCCATTTCAGAACGGGTCCAACTTTTTGGACCTGTGAAGACCTCTACTGTGCACATGCCACTTGATAAATGCAAAGAGACATCAGTTCGATGATTGTCATTCATTAGGCCTACACAAGTCTTGTAACCTGAATGTATGCGTACACTGCTGTCCGCGCGCGTCTCGGCCACTCATCTCTGCCTTGGCCAAATGTCAGTGTTATCTGGAACCACACATTTTGGAGCGTATTCCACACGTTTTTCATGCAACTGACATGCGGTAATGATAAGTAGTGTAATAGTTTACAGTTTTCTTGGAATCTATGTTTTAATTATTGTGAGAGGCTCATGTTTTACCAGTATGGCATAACCCCACTATTTATTTTGCCTGTACTCTGTGCCGGAGCCTACCAGCTTACTTTCACCCCTGCATACTCCTGACCTGAACCAAAATAGGAAGTGGCAAATAGAGATCTAGCCCTAGGTTTTGTAAACATCTGTCTACCAGCGGCTGGCTGGAGGTGAGGGTGGGGCACTGGGGAAGGGAGGAGGGGAAGAGGGGGATGGGGTTCACCATTTACACCCAAACAAAATGTTCAAACAGTCACCCTACACATGGGTATGAGGCTCTGAGGCACAAGCTGTCTGCTTGGCTGGGGCTGGGGACTCGCTGGAGAGGATTGGAATGCTCTAAAATGATATTCACTCACCTACTTTAGGCCTACCTCCATGAATGGGCCACAGTGTAGTGAGGTCACAATATACCACGGCGTTCCGGCTAGACTAGTCTTTCAATATACTAGCCTAACTGTGTGGGCTTAGGCTATACTCCAGTTGACAGTAAATATGTTACTGCTTGTGTAAAAAAACAAAAACATTTTTATTCAATGTTATACTTGTAATATGTGTTAGGTAAGGACGTGTGGTAGACACCAAAACGAAGCATTTTTTTTGATGTGTTTGTAAGCCCATTAAGTCACATCTGTGCCTTTTCCTAACAGTTTCCTATGTTAAAAACATGGTTAATGTTCTGTCATAAACACATAGCTATGTTATAAGCACGGCCTTACAGTAAGAAACAGTTTTGCACTTTGATTTCCATAATAGGCTTAAGGACATTTCACTGTAACATCAATGTTTTGTCAGCTCATGTTGAGATAAGTCCATGCCCCAGCTCCAGACCATTTTTGTATAGATCCAGCTATATGCCTCAGATCCTAAATGAATGTAAAATGTCATTATTGGAGTTGAAGCATAGCCCTATCTGGATCTACACAACCAATGGCTTGGACAGAATGACAGTGTAGGCTACCCCTGCATACGGTTTCTGGAGAGCAGAGGAGTGGATTTTGACTGTACACAAGACTTGGAGAGGCCTGGATGTGTAATCGGGAGTTTGAGTATGTAGGTAAATCTTGCACAGCTAGAGTGAGGAGACTGGAGAGAACAAACTTAGCAAGGAGCTGCAGTGTTCTCACAGACCAGTGTGACATCAGCACTCCAGCACCCTACTCCACACTGAGAAGATAGAACCTGCTTTGGCTGCTTGCCATCAGGACTGGAGCATTACAAGCTGTTCTGTCAGTGACACTGTTGTGCCTAGAGGTTTAGGCCAAACCAGCACTCTGACTCGGTTGCCTGCCTAGAAACAACCCCTAGGCACTATTCTGCATGATTTGGATAGGTTAAGGCTAAGCAATATGGGTAGTAGCTCATCCCTTGGGCCCCATCCAGAAACAGCCCCTAGCCCCTAACCCCTTAGGCACTGATCTGGAAGAATTTGACAGGAAGGCCTGCAGACTAAACATGAAGATAGTTAGCCTCCTCCTTGCCCTCTGCTTACAGTATAGCCTACCTAGCCAATCCTCTCAGATCTACGTGCCTAGAGGAGATGGGGGATAGGGATTGTCTCTTGATGGGGCCTAGGGCTCAGGAGGAGTGATAGGTGTTGTCATGTTGTAACTAGAGAACGACCAATATGGATTTTTTAGGGCCAATAGCGATTTTTGGGGGTCAAGGAGGCCGATGGCTGATATTTTAGGCCGATATGCAATATCATAAAATTTGAACATTTTGATGACAAAATGTTCCAGAGACAGCCATGTATATTCGTTAATGAATCCATTTTAAAATCACACAATAAATTTGACTTTGTTTTTACCAATCTAACTACATAACAACAATTGTATTTGAATGGTAAATCTCTTGATAAACTGGGTAAATTAAGATGGCATAGGCCTACTCACAATACAGGTGAATGCATATTCAATAGGAATGTGTGTATGCATTGAGTTATTGAGCTTGTTTTGGCTGATCAGTGGAGTTTATCTATGGTGCTACAGATGACAAAATCTGTTTGCCTTCCATTTTTTTGACTTATATTAGCCTACAACTGATCAGAGATGGGTATTTCTGTTAAATGTATTTGAAATACGTATTTTAATTACTTCTGAGTATTTTGTTATTTGAATTACACTGGGCTGAATTACACTGGGCTGAAAAAATTGTTTTATAGCAGTTCACATTTTGTGGCACCCCTTTCACCCTGCATTGGTATCAGAAGTCTGATACACTATGGTGTGATAAGAGCATCTGCTAAATGAAATAAATGTATATGTAAAAATGTTGAGGGACAAAGTACTTGATACAATTGTGATATGTTGTCTCACCTAGCTACAGTGCATTCAGAAAGTATTCAGACCCCTTGACTTTTTCCACATTTTGTTACGTTACAGGCTTATTCTAAAATGGATTAAATGATTTTTCCCCCTCATCAATCTACACACAATACCCCATAATGACAAAGTGAAAACAGTTTTTTAGAAATTGTTGCTAATTTATTAAAAATAAAAAACATTTACGTAAGTACTTATGTAAGTATTCAGACCCTTTGCCAAGACAACGCAGCAGTGGCTTCGGGACAAGTATCTGAATGTCCTTGAGTGGCCCAGCCAGAGCCCGGACTTGAACCCGATCTAACATCTCTGGAGAGACCTGAAAATAGCTGTGCAGCGATGCTCCCCATCCAACCTGACAGAGCTTGAGAGGATCTGCAGAGAAGAATGGGAGAAACTCCCCAAATACAGGTGTGCCAAGCTTGTAGGGTCATACCCAAGAAGACTGGAGGATGTAATAGCTGCCAAAGGCGCTTCAACAAAGTACTGAGAAAAGGGTCTGGATACTTATGTAAAATATTTATTTATTTGTATACATTTGCAAAAATGTCTAAAAACCTGTTTTTGCATTGTGATTATGGGGTATTGTGTGTACATTGATAAGAGAGATAAAAATAAAATAAAAATCAATTTTAGAATAAAGCTGTAACGTAACAAAATGTGGAAAAGGTCAAGGGGTCTGAATACTTTCCGAATGCACTTTATCTTATGATGAATGCACTAATTGTAAGTCACCCTGGAGAAGAGTGTCTGCTAAATGACTAAAATGTTAATGTGAAAATGAACAATTGCAAAGCATGCTGAGTATTATTCTAATAAGCTCTGCCCTGAAACAAGTCCAATAATATTACCCAGTGTGCTTTGCAGTTCATTTTGGTATGTTCTGTTGACATATACATTTTGGTCATTTAGCAGACACTCTTATCCAGAGGGACTTGCTCAACTAAGGTAGATAAACAACAACATATCACAGTCATAGCAAAAGTTTTTGTAACCGTTACTGAGAATGTTGTTGCTGTACGGCCAGCTACTTGCAAATGTATTTTTGTATTTTAAAATACAAAAATTATGTATTTTAATTAAATACAATACAAAATAGACATTTTTTTGTAGTTTATTTTGATACATTGATCTTTATGGTATTTTGTATCTGTATGTTGTAATTGTAATTTTTGCCCATCCCTGCTACTGATCAACATTTGCATAGAATCATCACTCCAGCATGTCACGCCTGTATGGAAGGACATCATAATAGGCACTGCTCTTAGTTTGAGAATATAAAGTAACATCTATTCAATGCAAATGGATCCCATCGTAACATTATGATTTGTGATCATGGATGCTTATGAAACAAGTATTTTTTGGTCATTTTCCATGATTGTGATTTTTTTTTCTTCCCCAGCTGTCAGAAGCATCTCTAAACAACTCAAATGCCAGCATGAAATTTGAAACAACTAAATTGGCTATTTCAGCTATCTGTTAAGAAATGGGCTGGTTGTAACTTGATCCTACTGCTACGATTGGATAGAGCGAGGCTGTAGCTCCACTCCCTTTTACATCTCCTGATATCTCTCTCCATTGCTCATACACTACATGGCCAAAGGTATGGGGACACCCCTTCAAATGAGTGAATTCGGCTATTTCCGCTACACCCGTTGCTGACAGTTGTATAAAATCGAGCACACAGCCATGCAATCTCCATAGACAAACATTGGCAGTAGAATGGCCCATACTGAAGAGCTCACTGACTTTCAACATGGCACCGTCATAGGATGCCACCTTTCCATCAGGTCAGTTCGTCAAATTTCTGCCCTGCTAGAGCTGCCTCGATCAACTGTAAGTGCTGTTATTGTGGAGTGGAAACGTCTAGGAGCAACAACGGCTCAGCCGCGAAGTGGTAGGCCACACAAGCTCACAGAACGGGACCGCAGAGTACTGAAGCGCGTAAAAATAGTCTGTCCTCGGTTGCAAAACTCACTATCGAGTTCCAAACTGCCTCTGGAAGCAACGTCAGCACAAGAACTGTTTGTCGGGAGCTTCATGAAATGGGTTTCCATGGCCGAGCAGCCTCACACAAGCCTAAGATCACCATGTGCAATGCCAAGCGTCTGCTGGACTGGTGTAAAGCTCGCCGCCATTGGACTCTGGGGCAATGGAAACACGTTCTCTGGAGTGATGAATCGCGCTTCACCATCTGGCAGTCCAATGGCGGGTGCCAGGAGAACGCTACCTGCCCCAATGCATAGTGCCAACTGTAACGTTTGGTGGAGGAGGAATAATGGTCTTGGGCTGTTTTTCATGGTTCGGGCTAGGCCCTTTAGTTCCAGTGAAAGGAAATCGTAACGCTACAGCATACAATGACATTCTAGACAATTCGGTGCTTCCAACTTTGTGGCAATAGTTTGGGGAAGGCCCTTTCCTGTTTCAGCATGACAATGTCCCGTGCACAAATCGAGGTACATACAGAAATGGTTTGTCGAGATCGGTGTGGAAGAACTTGACTGGCCTGCACAGAGCCCTGACCTAAACCCCATCGAACACCTTTGGGATGAATTGGAACGCTGACTGCGAGCCAGGCCTAATCGCCCAACATCAGTGCCCGACCTCACTAATGCTCTTGTGGCTGAATGGAAGCAAGTCCCCGCAACAATGTTCCAACAGCCTTCCCAGAAGAGTGGAGATTGTTATAGCAGCAAAGGGGGGATCAACTCCATATTAATGCCCATGATTTTGGAAAGAGATGTTCGATGAGCTGGTGTCCACATACTTTTGGTCATGTAGTGTGTCACTTGGTTCAGTTTACTGCTACATTGAGAACTAGCTCAATGGCGATGACATTTGCTACCAAGCCATAAATGTGCATAATATCTAACAATGAGAGCGAAGGTAGGAAAAACTATGAAACGATGATGCACGTCAATATACGGATACGATTGCGGCTGGTCAGATCAGAAAACCAGTAAATAGCTAACGTTACTCAGCAAGTCAGATGGCTCGTTGCCGAAAATGGTGCATGTAGCTAGCTAGCCACATTGGCTATTAGCTCCTATCTGATATCTTAGCACCATGTTTATCTAGCCAGCTAGAGAGCAATAGTAATGGTGTCTTTTTGTAGGCACTAGCACCGCCATAGTTTGTTGGACAAAGCGTATGAGAAAATGAGTTTTTGTAGTTAAAAAAATAATAAACGTCAAAAATAAGGTCTCTGGTAAACACAGGCTTAGGAGATCTTATACGTTTTGTTCTATGAGACCATTTTCATCAGCTAACGTCATGTTTTTTTAAATAAAAAAGCACATAAATCCCATAAAAGGCAGTGGCGCAGTGGTCTAAGGCACTGCATCGCAGTGCTAGCTGTGCCTCTAGAGATCCTGGTTCGAATCCAGGCTCTGTCGTAGCCGGCCGCGACCGGGAGACCCATGGGGCGGCGCACAATTGGCCCAGCGTCGTCCAGGGTAGAGGAGGGAATGGCCGGCAGGGATGTAGCTCAGTTGGTAGAGCATGTTCGATTCCCACGGGGGGCCAGTATGGTTGTTTACAAAAATGTTTTAAATGTATGCACTCACTAACTGGAAGTCGCTCTGGATAAGAGCGTCTGCTAAATGACTAAAATGTAAAGGCTTTATATTTCATAAAGGTCATGTTAACTGACTGATATTATTTGATAGGAAAAAAAACATAAAATATCTCCTAAGCCTGTGTTAACTTCAGGGTTCTGGTCTAGAAGCACGGTTTTGACTGCTCCTACAGTTTTGCATCGGCAATACAGTTTAACTGATGCCCTGGCCCAAAAAGACCATTTCCATACACCGCCACATATAGAAGTCAGATTTGAAAATTCCTAATAAGACACTTTAGTCATTTGCCTTTTTGCTCAAAACATCCATTGAATTATTCAAATAATTGTCACTGAGGCCAATTGTTTTTCATCACTCACAGGCGAAGATATTACAATTTTATATTTATCCAATGTCTGACCTGTTTTTGGATGACGTGATGACGTCGTCGCTTCTCACGCTGCTCTCTGTGCGCACTGAGTGCTAGTGCGCATGTGATGTTGGTCCGTATTAACCGGATGCAACCCGGATATAGACGGTCCGTGAATCGGCATATGTGAACGTGAGTAGATTACCTTATTATTAGTGAATTAACAAAAATAATTTGATTTTGGTCACTGTGTCATTTCATCAATTTCTCAATACTGCACCTTTCTGTTGGAGAATGAGCTAGCTTGCTGCTTCTGATCTTCCCAGCTAGACATTTGCATTGTGCAGTGCATGTGGCTCAGGCAGTGAGTGGTGGCTGGCATAGCTGCAGTTTTGCTATGCAGAGGGACTATCAGCAAAGCAGATAGAGATGGGCCAATAGCCGGTAGACTAGAAAAGGCCGGCCTCCCGAGTGGCACAGCGGTCTAAGACACTGCATCGCAGTGCTTGAGGCGTCACTACAGATCCAGGTTCGATCCCGGGCTGTGTCGCAGCCGGCCGCGACCGGGAGACCCATGAGGTGGCGCACAATTGGTCCAGCGTCGTCCGGGTTAGGGGAGGGTTTGGCCGGCTGGGATGTCCTTGTCCCATCGCTCTCTAGCGACTCCTTGTGGCGGCCAGGCGCTGACGTCGGTCGCCAGCTGTACGGCGTTTCCTCCGACACATTGCTGCGGCTGGCTTCCGGGTTAAGCAAGCAATGTGTCAAGAAGCAGTGCGACTTGGCAGGGTCGTGTTTCGGAGGACGCATGGCTCTCGACCTTCGCCTCGCCCGTGTCCGTACGGGAGTTGCAGCAATGGGACAAGACTGTAACTACCAATTGGATATCACGAAATTGGGGAATAAAAGAGGTAAAAAGTACCCCAAAAAAGACTAGAAAAGGCCAATATCGTCTCGGCTGATTATCAGTCGTTTTCTAATTCCTATTCACATAGACGGAAAGAAGGAAGAGCTTGATGACGTGGTTTGAGTTGGAACCTCAGCAGAATGGAATCGGGCACGCAAACTGTCAGTGTGGCACAAGAACTCTCTCAAACACACACACAGTGCACACACACAGTCCTTCTTTTCAGTAGCTACTAACCATAAAGTTTCACTTCCCCAGCATTCTTGCTTATTTAGTATATTTTCTGCTATTTAGTAACCCGGCAAGGATGTGTGATGGATATTAGAGCTGCTATGGTATGGGTGTACAACATGCTTGTATGGAATTCAATGCAGGAGACAGTATCCCACAGCTCCTGACAATAGACCACAATGAAGTGAACACTGAAGTACTGTCATCTGAGCCCTGATATGATCCTTCACGTTCACTGTGTCTACTTTACTCAGGTCTACTTCCAATTCCACGTCTCCTATAAACGTGGGGGTGTGTGGGCTTATTACCCTTAAACTGTTGACCAGAAAAGGAAAAAAAATGAATCATACCTGTAATAATAATGTGCCTCTGTCTCCGTGTTGTACAGGGTAGCGACGGACCACAATGTGGACAACACTACAGCCATCCTGCGTGACTGGCTCGTCAAGGTCCAAAAGCTCTACCACTATGTGGAGTGGAGGCCGCAGGAGGAGCCCACGTGAGTTCCTCTCATGTTCACTTTATAAACTGTGTGTGTTTCTGTATCTATCTGTGTCATTTATACAGGAGAGTTAACGCTTTACATTACATTTATAAGTCATTTATAGATGGTTAATATGTGATTTATAAACTACATATTAACTAATAATTACAAATTACGTATAAACCCTTAATATCCTCCTTAAAGACACCTTCATGTAAAGTGTTACGGAGAGGCACCTTCATGTAAAGTGTTACGGAGAGGCACCTTAAAGCGGCAATCAGCGGTAGAAACAATAATAAAGCGTAATCCCCGCCCCTGTTTCGGTATAAAGCTGAGGGATGGGGCTGGAGAAATATAACCACTCAAATTCATAGACAGAGCTATGGATGCAAGGACTGACCATTCATTATATCAACATTATAGTTTTAATCATGTCGTGAGACTATATAGTGTTAGTTCACATTTACTTTGTTTACAAACATTGGAGTAAAACAAGCTTATATTTTGGGTTCTGATGGGGTACAACTGTTGAACTAAGCTAACCATTGATTCTTGAAGAATATAGGCTAATTTATAAATGCCTCATATTGATAAATTAGCCTATATTCTTCAAGAATCAATGGGTAAGCCTACATATCGTTCATTCATTCATTCATTCATTCATTTATAAGTCCAAAAAGTGATGTAGCAACTGCTGATTGCCCCTTTAATGTAAAGTGATACAAAGAGGCACCTGAATGTAAAGTGTCACTGGAGAGGCACCTGAATGTAACGTGTCACTGGAGAGGCACCTGAATGTAAAGTGTTACAGAGAGGCACCTTGCTGTAAATTGTTCCCAGAGAGGATGTACTGAATGTCCTGTTTGTTTATGTTTGTCACTCAGAGAGTACCAGGATGCAGACAGCCCGAAGCAGTGGACCAACCTCCGCTACGCACACGTGATGAAGCTGCGGCAGGCAGCACTGGACTCCGCGAGAGAGATGTGGGCAGACTACTTCATGGTACTTCTTTCTCCGGTCTCCATGACGACCCCACCCTCTTTTACAGATAAACAGTTTGCATCCCAAACGGCACCCTATTCCCTACATAGTGCACTACCTTTGACCAGTGGGTCCTGGTCAAAAGTAGTGCACTATGTAGGGAATATGGTGTCATTTGGGACGCAGTCAAGTCTTTCTCCACGACGACCCGCCCTATTTTACAGAGACGCAGAGTTCTCCTTTTTAGAACAATAAAGCAATAAGAGAACAGCAGGAGTCATGTTTTCCTATCTCACTTCTGGTTTAGAGTAAACCAATTCATCTGGCTTGGTGATACTATTTACCGTTCTGGAACAAACCTGGCAGAATCTTAGATATGACAGCTTTGAGTTCTATTCTTTCACCCCTAAGCGTAGACACATTGTCCAGGACTCGCAGGGGTATAATTTTGGGACTGAGTGAAAACGCAGATGAGGTAGTTTTGTTCTTTAAATGTGCCTGTTGTCTTCAGTAATGGTGTGCAATTAGAACTGGGTTAAAATAGAGCAGCTAAAGTTTGTGAAAGAAAACAAGTACTGTTTGAACCCAGCTCTGTGGCCAACGCTGCCTCTTCATTCTAACACTGATTCTGGTGGCTGGACATAGGCTGCCGCTACAATGACATTGTTTAAAGTGTCTCTAGAGAGGTTTGATGTTGCAGAGTGATGTTTAAAGCTGGAAGTGGATAAAGTGTCTCACTGTTCCCTCTCCCTTCCTTTGCTCAGTTCCATCACACACACACACACACACACTCACACGCTCTTCCACTCTCCCCTGTCTAGGTGGTGGACTGTGATAACCTATTGACCAATCCTAATGTGCTGTGGAAGCTCATCAAGGAGAACAAGACCATTGTAGCTCCCATGTTAGAGTCCCGTGCAGCCTACTCCAACTTCTGGTGTGGCATGACCTCCCAGGTACGGTACTAGTTGTGGATGCGTGCGTGCAGTCGTGTCCTCCCAGATACTTTGCGTGCATTAAAGCGAGAGCACAATCACCTTGATTGAAACGCTTAGAAGTGCTCATCATATTCTAAACACTTCTCCCTCATCTCTCTCTTCCTCCTCCAGGGTTACTATAAGCGCACCCCGGCTTACATCCCTATGAGAAAGCAGGTGCGTAAGGGATGCTTTGCGGTTCCCATGGTGCACTCCACCTTCCTGATTGACCTGAGGAAGGAGTCGTCACGCCAGCTGGCCTTCCACCCCCCTCACCCAGACTACAGCTGGGCCTTCGATGACATCATTGTCTTCGCCTTCTCCGCTCGCATGGCAGGTACTGTTAACATGTTCACTCTCTTTTGTCCTGTTTAGTAGCTTTCATATACAATACAGCATGATAATGATTTGGTACACTTCATTGTGTTTGCCGTCTACGCTCGCATGGCAGGTATGCCTACTACTGCGGTTCTGTTTTACATGGCAGGTAGGCCTACTGCTGTTCTGTTTTACATGGCAGGTAGGCCTACTGCGGTTCTGTTTTACATGGCAGGTAGGCCTACTGCTGTTATTCTGTTTTACATGGCAGGTAGGCCTACTGCTGTTATTCTGTTTTACATGGCAGGTAGGCCTACTGCTGTTATTCTGTTTTACATGGCAGGTAGGCCTACTGCTGTTCTGTTTTACATGGCAGGTAGGCCTACTGCTGTTCTGTTTTACATGGCAGGTAGGCCTACTGCTGTTCTGTTTTACATGGCAGGTAGGCCTACTGCTGTTCTGTTTTACATGGCAGGTAGGCCTACTGCTGTTCTGTTTTACATGGCAGATAGGTTTACTGTGGTAATTCAGAATGGCTGCCATTTAGATCGGAGTTTTCCACAACAGTAATGAATAAGATTATATGGACAGGGAGGACCTGATTCTAGATCAGCTGTCCGACTCCGAGGCACTTTGTGAATAGGCAGAGGCTACAACTACTACCGCCCCTCTGGAAACTTATTTCTCAAATCTAAGGATCCAAATCACGTTCTGCGCATGTGTTTCTTTTGCTGAATTCCTGGGGGTTTAACGGACAGTGGTGAGTTCCCAGAGTCTGGTTGTTCTAATTCCATCCGTGGACATAGTGTATGCTTTGTGTAAGATATCTTAATACACTTTTGCATAAATACATAAGTGTCATGTTTTTGTTTTGAAAGTTGATATTTTGAGGCATGACACAAATAACCTCATCTACAGTGTGAATAGCCATAGCAAAGCCAAGTGTAAATGTTTGTAGAAAACTTGTCGTTAATAACAAACTTCTCTTCTCCCTCTACACTCTACTCTTCCTCCGTCTTCCTCAGATGTGCAGATGTTCCTATGTAACAGAGAGACTTATGGGTATTTCCCTGTGCCACTACGAGCCCACAACTCCCTGACAGACGAAGCAGACAGTTTCCTGCATTCCTTGTTGGAGGTCAATGGTGAGTGTTATGTTATATTGTCACAGGTCAAAAGTTAGTCGGCTCTCTAATGTCCATACTAGCATATACTAGCATCCGAATGGGCAAAACTGGTTGAAATGACGTCTTTTTGACATACCACTGGGTTACCACAGGATGGATACTCAATACATTGCTTCATTCTAAGTAGTATGCCAGTGTGGATATCGGAACACAGCTGGACATTGGAGCTTTTCGCTCTTCTCTAACTAATGTTACTGGTCGGCATGTGAGAGTTGTTTATCATTCCTATCATTTTTCTCCTTTCTCACGTTAGTGCGGAACCCTCATGTGCTGCCCTCGGAGCACATCCCGGCCCCCAGAAAGATACAAGACAAACTGGGCTTTGATGAGGTGAGGATATGAGCCAGCTCAGAATATGGTTCTGAGTTCCTTATTGACCCCTACCCCCTAGGCCCATATTGTCAAATTCTTTCTATGGAGGCCAAGTGTCTGCAGGTTTTCACTCCTCCCTTGTACTTGATTGATCAATTAAGGTCACTGATTAGTTAAGAATGCCCCTAGGTCTTAATTGGACATGATTGAAAGGAAATTACAAAAATCAGCAGACACTTGGCCCTCTATGGAATGAGTTTGACACCCCTGCCCTAGGCACTCCTGAAGATGTGTAAGGATCTAATGGGTTTAAGCAATAAGGCAATTGCTTCAACTTCTGGTAGGCTGGGTTGAATTGTCACCACATTTCATACACCTATCCAATTGTTTCCGAGTGTCTAAGCGTAGCTGTCGTTTTGGAATTTATCACTAGAATTCAAAATGTCTCTTTTGTACCCTTCAACTAAATGTCTCCCTCTATGGGTGTCATGTGGTATTGCATGTATTGACTCACTACCGTACAGTAAGGCCCATGTATTGCGTGTGTGTGCAGGTGTTCATGATCAACCTAAAGAAACGGCCCGACCGGCGGGATCGCATGCTGAGGACTCTGTATGAGCAAGAGATTGCCTGCAAGGTCATTCAAGCGGTAGACGGCAAGTAAGTTTACCCCTTTTTGAAGGCACTCCTCTCTCTGCACGTCATATACTTCATGCAGCATTAAAGATAGACTCAGTGATGGCACATTGTCATACACAGCAGAAGTTGCCCCACTGTTTATGATGTCTTTAAGCGCTCAAAATGACCCTGTTATCTCTCTCTCCCTCTCTATTTTGTGTCTCTCTCTTTATCTCTGTCTATTTCTTTCTCCCTCACCCCCCCTCTCTCCTGCCCCTCCCTCTTTCCCCCTCAGAGCAATGAACATCAGTGAAATCAATGCCCTGGGGATCCACATGCTACCAGGCTACAGTGATCCGTACCACGGCAGGCCCCTCACCAAGGGAGAGCTGGGCTGCTTCCTCTCACACTACAACATCTGGAAAGAGGTGTGAGCAGGGGAAGTGCTACCTGAACTTGCCCAATAATAGTTTTGCAACGGTGTGCTCCTAATGAACACAGCAGGGTTGGGCTCAATTCTTCATATTATTGAGAATGCCTCAAATTCCAATTCAATTCTTGAATTCAATTTTAATTTAATTTTAATTGAAGTAGGAAACCGGATACAGAGTTGCAATTCAAATTTGAATTAAAGGAAATAGAATTTAATTCAATGAAATTCAAATGCCTCTTCTATTCTACATTGTACATACAGTGAGGGAAAAAGGTATTTGATCCCCTGCTGATTTTGTATGTTTACCCACTGACAAAGACATAATCAGTCTATAATTTTAATGGTAGGTTTATTTGAACAGTGATTGACAGAATAACAACAAAAAAATCCAGAAAAACACATGTCAAAAATGTTATAAATTGATTTGCATTTTAATGAGGGAAATAAGTATTTGACCCCTCTGCAAAACATGACTTAGTACTTGGTGGCAAAACCCTTGTTGGCAATCACAGAGGTCAGACGTTTCTTGTAGTTGGCCACCAGGTTTGCACACATCTCAGGAGGGATTTTGTCCCACTCCTCTTTGCAGATCTTCTCCAAGTCATTAAGGTTTCGAGGCTGACGTTTGGCAACTCGAACCTTCAGCTCCCTCCACAGATTGTCTATGGGATTAAGGTCTGGAGACTGGCTAGGCCACTCCAGGACCTTAATGTGCTTCTTCTTGAGCCACTCCTTTGTTGCCTTGGCCGTGTGTTTTGGGTCATTGTCATGCTGGAATACCCATCCACGACCTATTGTCAATGCCCTGGCTGAGGGAAGGAGGTTCTCACCCAAGATTTGACGGTACATGGCCCGTCCATCGTCCCTTTGATGCGGTGAAGTTGTCCTGTCCCCTTAGCAGAAAAACACCCCCAAAGCATAATGTTTCCACCTCCATGTTTGACGGTGGGGATGGTGTTCTTGGGGTCATAGGCAGCATTCCTCCTCCTCCAAACACGGCGAGTTGAGTTGATGCCAAAGAGCTCGATTTTGGTCTCATCTGACCACAACACTTTCACCCAGTTCTCCTCTGAATCATTCAGATGTTAATTGGCAAACTTCAGACGGCCCTGTATATGTGCTTTCTTGAGCAGGGGGAACTTGCGGGCGCTGCAGGATTTCAGTCCTTCACGGTGTAGTGTGTTACCAATTGTTTTCTTGGTGACTATGGTCCCAGCTGCCTTGAGATCATTGATAAGATCCTCCCGTGTAGTTCTGGGCTGATTCCTCACCGTTCTCATGATCATTGCAACTCCATGAGGTGAGATCTTGCATGGAGCCCCAAGCCGAGGGAGATTGACAGTTATTTTGTGTTTCTTCCATTTGCGAATAATCGCACCAACTGTTGTCACCTTCTCACCAAGCTGCTTGGCGATGGTCTTGTAGCCCATTCCAGCCTTGTGTAGGTCTACAATCTTGTCCCTGACATCATTGGGGAGCTCTTTGGTCTTGGCCATGGTGGAGAGTTTGGAATCTGATTGATTGATCGCTTCTGTGGACAGTTGTCTTTTATACAGGTAACAAACTGAGATTAGGAGGACTCCCTTTAAGAATGTGCTCCTAATCTCAGTTCGTAACCTGTATAAAAGACACCTGGGAGCCAGAAATCTTTCTGATTGAGAGGGGGTCAAATACTTATTTCCCTCATTAAAATGCAAATCAATTTATAACATTTTTAACATGCGTTTTTCTGGAGTTTTTTGTTGTTATTCTGTCTCTCACTGTTCAAATAAACCTACCATAAAAATTATAGACTGATCATTTCTTTGTCAGTGGGCAAACGTACAAAATCAGCAGGGGATCAAATACTTTTTTCCCTCACTGTATCTAGGGCACGTATAGGGAAGGGTACATCTACAGGCAATATAGGAATCCCTAATTTATGCGCAACCAGCCTATCCATAAAATTCCCAGCTGCGCCGGAATCTACGAGCGCCTTATGCTGGGAATGTGGGGAAAACCCAGGGAAATGTACATTGACCGTCATGTGAGCAACAGGGAGCTCTGGGTTAGGTGGGTGCCTACTCACCTGGGATGGTCCACCAGGGCCCTGCCTGCTGCCTCGATTCCATGAGGGTCCTCTCCTGCACCGGCCCGCAGTGTGTCCTCTGCGGCCACAGTTGGTGCAGGAGACCACCCCCTTGCCGGGTCTCTCCACATCAGCACCTCCAAGCTCCATATGAGTGGAGTCGGAAGTGCTTGGGGATGGACTGGACGAACCCTGATCCGGACGTCCGCGGGTGGCCAACAGGTTATCCAGCCTGATCGATAAATCTACCAGCTGGTCCAGGTTTAGATTCGTGTCCCTGCAGGCCAGCTCCCTACGAACGTCCTCCCGTAGACTGCATCGGCAGTGGTCAATCAGGACCCTCTCATTCCATCCCGCGCTGGCTGCCAGTGTCCTGAAATCCAGGGCGAAGTCCTGTGCGCTCCTCCCTCCCTGGCTGAGGTGAAACAGATGCTCCCCTGCCGCTCTCCCCTCCGGCGGATGATCGAATACTGCCCGGAAACGGCGGGTGAAATCCTCATAACGAACGGACTCAGCGTCTATTCCACCCCACTCCGCGTTGGCCCATTCCAGCGCTCTGCCCGACAGACAGGAGATGAGGGCGGACACACTCTCGTATCCCGAGGGAGCCGGTTGGATGGTTGCCAGGTAGAGCTCCACCTGGAGCAGGAAACCCTTACACCCGGCAGCTGTCCCATCATATTCCCTCGGGAGCAAGAGCCGAATTCCACTGGATCCAGGGTTTGATTGTCTTGATGGGGGAGAAATCGGAGGAGGAGGAAGTGTAGGAAACCCACTTCTCTCCCATCGATCCATGGTGTTCACCACTCGATATATAGACGACCCTAAAGCCTGCAGCATGGTCGAGTGCTGCTGGATGCGTTCCTCCACCGAGGCGCTGGGATCGGACGTGCCTGCTGACTCCATAGGTGGTGTGTGATTCTGTCAACGTCTGGGTGAAGTGGTCAAACGGAATCAGGCGCAGGACACAGAACTGAGAAAATGAATGGATTTACTATTCAAAAGTAAACCATAACAAACCCTCCACGCAGGGAAGAGCAGAACAACAGCTCACCAAACGACGTAAAACAACGGACAATCACGCACAAACTCAGGAGGGAAAACAGAGGTAATTATAGGGACACAAATAAGCATAATGGGTAACAGGTGTGATTAATAAAGACAAGACTAGTGTAACACAGAAACATTGATCGGTGGCAGCTAGTACTCCGGTGACGACGAACGCCGAAGCCTGCCCGAGCAAGGAGGAGGGGCAGCCTCGGCTGTATTCGTGACACAGAGGTAACTCTGGGTTTTCCATTCCTGCGGTGGTCCTCATGAGAGCCAGTTTCATCATAGCGCTTGATGTTTTTTGCGACTGCACTTGAAGAAACTTTCAAAGTTCTTGAAATGTTCCGTATTGACTGACCTACATTTCTTAAAGTAATGATGGGCTGTTGTTTCTCTTTGCTTATTTGAGCTGTTCTTGCCATGATATGGACTTGGTCTTTTACATTTTACATTTACATTTTAGTCATTTAGCAGACGCTCTTATCCAGAGCGACTTAAAGTTAGTGAGTGCATACATTATTTTTATTTATTTTGCATACTGGCCCCCCGTGGGAATCGAACCCACAACCCTGGCGTTGCAAACGCCATGCTCTACCAACTGAGCTACATCCCTGCCGGCCATTCCCTCCCCTACCCTGGACGACGCTGGGCCAATTGTGCGCTGCCCCATGGGTCTCCCGGTCACGGCCGGCTACGACAGAGCCTGGATTCGAACCAGGATCTAGTGGCACAGCTAGCACTGCAATGCAGTGCCTTAGACCACAATAGGGCTATCTTCTGTATAACCCCCTACCTTGTCACAACACAACTGATTGGCTCAAACGCATTAAGAAGGAAAGAAATTCCACAAATTAACTTTTAAGAAGGCACACCTGTTAATTGAAATGCATTCCAGGTGACTATCTCATGAAGCTGGTTGAGAGAATGTCAAGCGTGTGCAAAGCTGTCATCAAGGCTAAGGGTGGCTATTTTGACTGGTAGTGTACATGCAGGACAAACTCTTAAAATGAATGGTCAAGGAAAACAAAACCTGTATGCTAATAACATTTAAAGATAACATTGACCTGTATGCGAATAAGTTATTATATTTAATTAATCACTGTAACTTTGTTCAATTTGGGGGAAATAATATATTTCCCAGAATGTATTAGTTTAACCCTCAAGTTAACCCTGAGGCCTTCAAAAAGAAGCCAAAGAAATGAAATGGTTGTTGGAAATATATAATTGGCTATTCTAGTGATATATATTCTTTGGTATCTGGAAGTGTGACCTGTCGGATTCAATAAAACTCTCATGTTCTATGACTGAGTGGTATTTCTTTGAATTGCACTGAATTAAATTACACTTCCTGTCACTCAAATTCAACATCCTGTAGGGTGTAGCCTATTCAATTAGAATTTCAACTCATGAGTTGAATGGGAGTCAATTCCAAAATTCTGAATTGAGCCCAACCCTGGAACACAGGCCTGGCTGTCACTCTCAGGTATAGATAGAGTCTACGACAGTTTCTTTGCGTCGTCTGAATGTGAGTGTCACTGTTTTCTCTCTGTCTATCTCTGTGTGTGTTCAGATCGCAGAGCGGGGTCTGAAGAGTTCCCTGGTGATCGAGGATGATCTGCGTTTCGAGGTCTTCTTCAAGCGACGCCTGATGAACCTGATGAGTGAAGTGGAGAGCCAGGGTCTAGACTGGGACCTGATGTGAGTGTTCCATACACTATTCCACTAGTCTGACAGTGGCTCCACTCATAGAGATACATTAAATTACTATTGTGTTCTGATGACTGAAGTGGAGAGCCAGGGGCTAGACTGGGACCTGATGTAAGTGTTCGAAAGACTGTATATCATTCACTATACACACTGGATATCCTCTAGTCTAGGTCAGTGAGTCTCAACCTCTGGTCCGTGGACCGTCATTGGTCCCTGGGATGTCGCTGGCCGATCCCTCAGACATATGATACAGTATTTGGTTAGTTCTTAATTGTTAATTGTAATGTTAGCAGTCCTTTTAAAAGAGTTAAGAACCCCTGTTCTAGCTTGCTGACTCAGCACTTACTGTCTACCCTTCCCATGTGGTGTAAACTTTCTTCAACTTTCTCTTCCCCAACTGTTCTTCCTCCCAGTTATATCGGCAGGAAGAGGATGCAGGTGGACCGCCCTGAGAAGTCTGTGCCCAATATACACAACCTGGTGGAGGCCGACTACTCCTATTGGACGCTGGGCTATATGATGTCATTACAAGGAGCCCAGAAGCTGCTGAGGGCAGAGCCGTTGAAGAGGATATTACCCGTAGATGAGTTCCTCCCTGTCATGTTCAATAAACACCCTGTGTAAGTTTACCCCTCTCTGTCGCACGCTCTCTCTCTGTGTTTTTCTGTCGCCTGTCTCTCCAGGTAAATCTCAAAAGTATTTTCCTTGATTCCTTGAGTCCTCTCTTCTCGCCTTCTTTTCAAAGCAACAGCAGGAAACGAAGGGAGCATCAGAGGAGAAAGATATTATCTTCCGAAGCTCCCCTCGCTACCCTTCATGGTTTGAGGAGGTGGCGAGGAGAGAAGAGACAAGGAATCAAGGACAAGAATTGAGATTCACCCCTTTTCACCTATTCCTCTTTTCAATGTATCCCTTGACATCTGTATCTCCTCTCTCTCTTACCTCTCTCTCCAGCTCGGACTACATGGAGCAGTTTGAGGAGCGGGACCTGAAGGCCTTCTCGGCCGAGCCCCTACTAGTGTTCCCCACTCACTACACAGGAGACGCGGGCTACATCAGCGACACAGAGACCTCCGTGGTGTGGGACAACGAGAAGGTGCGTACGGACTGGGACCGGGCCCGCTCGGGGAAGACCCATGAGCAGGCGGAGATCAGCACCGAGGCCCAGAACTCTGACGTACTCCAGTCACCTCTGGACAGCACAGCCACACGGGACGAACTATGAGAGGAGAGGGGGTGGAGAGGAAGGGAATGGGGTTGGTGATGGAGGATGGATGGAGAGATATGCTGAAGATTAAGAACCACTGTGAGTGATGTGAACCACAATGGGGGTTTTTTTAAAGTCGTTTTTGTACGTTTTAGCCCCCTTTCTTTGCATCATTGCAGTGACATGATGAATAGTACGCAGGCGGCTGTTTTTGTTTTGTTTTTTAACCAAAGATGACAAGTTAAATAAGGGATCGGTTGCATTCTTTTAGCATTTTTTCCTTCCATTTTCTTTTTCATTTCAGAAATATGTTGGACTCACCTTTTTTTTTTGCTGCATTTACAAGACCCAAATGCAGGGTGGGATCTGCATGTCTACAGTGATCTGGTTGTACTGTCGGTTACATTTCAGTTATGTGATTGGCCTGTGAACTAGAACTTTGTTTCTGATTGGTCACTACCATGCCTCAAGTGCCTTATAGCCTAGTTCATCATGCCAAATCTCACAACTGACCCGAGTAGACCTTGTTACCTCTAGAATTAATAATTCATTTATTGTGTGTTTATGTACTTTAACAGTGTACTGTAGCAGTCTTTGAAAGGACTGGAAAATACAAGCATCTGCATGCTTTTGGAGATGGTTTTAAGATTACCTTTTTAATTTGTTCATTTTTAAACTATAGGTAGACCTAACATCTTTTGCATCAATTAGAGATTTATGCTTGAAATTTGTGTGCTGCTTCGCAAACGAGTCCCATAGTTTTACCGAAACCTCACCAAGGAGCTCAAAGTCTTATCATATGACATATGAGATTAATACCAAAACAGTAGTAATTAAAAAGGAACATCTCCCAAAGTTAATGACTTGGCTACCCGCCCTCCCTGTCAGACCCTAACCATTGCGCTACAGTTGTGCTCTTAATAGCAGTGTACGTCTTCTTAAAAACCAACGGCTCCCAAAGTTAATAACTATGGGTAGAATCCTAACTTCCACTTAAGTCAAATCTTCCTCATCTCTTAATTGACAGCAATGCATCACTAAAAGTGCAAATTCGACTTCAGTGGATGTTAGGATTCTACCCATAGTTATTAACTTTGGGAGCCGTTGGTTTTTAAGAAGACGTACACTGGGGTCTTGATAAATCAATCGATGTCAGACTTGTCTTTTCCCCGAATCTCCGTTTGGATATTGGTTAGGCCAGTGGATCCCAAACTGTGAGGTCGGCGGGGGTCCGGCTTTAGGAACTCAGTACGGCTTTAAACTTACTCTTGAAAGTTGTAATAGTAGAATGTACAAGGTGCAATTTCGAAATTGGGTATCAGTTTTCCTCGTCATGTCAGTCATTGCATACCCTAGACAGCAATTTATAACTTGTCAGAAATGTCCAGATCAACTAGCCCATGTCAGCTAACATTTTTTTATGTGACATGTTGAAAAATATTATTTGTATTTTATTCTGTTTTATTTCATTATATTCTTAGCCTACTCTAAAATATACACAGTGTACAAAACATTAGGAACAACTGCTCTTTCCATGACAGACTCAATATTAGAAGGGTATTCCTAATGTTTTGTACTCTTATTGTATGTGTTGACTGTATCTTGTCTGTTTTAATTAACAAAATAACTATTGATTTTCAGTAACATAATAAAATATGTTTTGTTTAGCTTTTTCCTCAACTTGTTTCTCTAACTTTATAGCAAGTCAAGCTAGCTTGCAGAGCAGCTAGCTAAAAGCTAGGCTAGATTGAAGATTCCACCACAGACAGAACAATGAGCTGTTTTTCTTATTTGGGGTTGAATGGCTGTTGACATCTCTGTTGGCTCTGTCGTAGCCGGCCGCGACCGGGAGACCCATGGGGCGGCGCACAATTGGCCCAGCGTCGTCCAGGGTAGTGGAGGGAATGGCCGGCAGGGATGTAGCTCAGTTGGTAGAGCATGGCGTTTGCAACGCCAGGGTTGTGGGTTCGATTCCCACGGGAGGCCAGTACACTTCCCACATCTTAGAATCTCCCTCCTACACACTGCTGCGACATGACCATAAAAGTTGCACCTGAAACAGCGCAGTGGATTCGGCACAAAAGCTCTAGCAGGATAACTGATACAGTGCATTCGGAAAGTATTCAGACCCCTTCCCTTTTTCCACATTTTGTTATGTTACAGCCTTATTCTCAAAAGGATTAAATAAAAAAAATCCTCATCAATCTACACACAATACCCCATAATGACAAAGCAATGAGGTCGAAGGAATTGGCCGTAGAGCTCCGAGACAAGATTGTGTGGAGGCACAGATCTGGGAAAGGCTACCAAAACATTTCTGCAGCAGTGAAGATCCCCAAGAACACAGTAGCCTCCATCATTCTTAAATGGAAGACGTTTGGAACCACCAAGACTCTACATAGAGCTTGCTGCCTGGCCAAACTGAGCAATCGGGGGAGAAGGGCCTTGGTCAGGGAGGTGACCAAGAACCCGATGGTCACTCTAACAGAGCTCCAGAGTTCCTCTGTGGAGATGGGAGAACCTTCTAGAAGGACAACCATCTCTGCAGCACTCCACCAATCAGGCCTTTATGGTAGAGTGGCCAGACGGAAGCCACTCCTCAGTAAAAGGCACATGACTGCCCGCTTGGAATTTGCCAAAAGGCACCTAAAGGACTCTCAGACCATGAGAAACAAGATTCTCTGGTCTGATGAAACCAATATTGAACTCTTTGGCCTGAATGCCAAGCGTCACGTCTGGAAGAAACCTGGCACCATCCCTACGGTGAAGCATGGTGGTGGCATGTTGTGGGGATGTTTTTCAGCGGCAGGGACTGGGAGACTAGTCAGTATCGAGGGAAAGATGAATGGAGCAAAGTACAGCGAGATCCTTGATGGAAACCTGCTCCAGAGTGCTCAGGACCTCCGACTGGGGCGAAGGTTCACCTTCCAACAGGACAATGACCCTAAACACACAGCCAAGACAACGCAGGAGTGGCTTTGGGACAAGTCTCTGAAGTCCTTGAGTGACCCAGCCAGAGCCCGGACTTGAACCCGATCGAACATCTCTGGAGAGACCTGAAAATAGCTGTGCAGCGACGCTCCCCATCCAACCTGACAGAGCTTGAGAGGATCTGCAGAGAAGAATGGGAGAAACTCCCCAAATACCGGTGTGCCAAGCTTGTAGCGTCATACCCAAGAAGACTTGAGGCTGTAATCGCTGCCAAAGGTGCTTCAACAAAGTACTGAATACTTATGTAAATGTCTTAATTCAATTTTTTTATTTTTAATGCTTTGTCATTATAGAGTATTGTGTGTAGATTGATGAGATGAAAAAACGATTTAATCAATTTTATAATAATGCTGTAACGTAACAAAATGTGGAAAAAGTGAAGGGGTCTGAATACTTTCCGAATGCACTGTATATCCCGACATGACTTTGTCGGGTAAAACTGACTCAAAACTCAGAAGGACAGTGACTCCTCTGTTTCACCACTCTCACCACTGGGTCTGCATTGCACCAAATGCAGGCATCACAAACACCAGGAATCTTCAACTTCAATTGCTCCACCTTCACACTTAACGCTACCCCAGGAATCAACCATTTCATTGGTGCCCTGTTCCCAAGAGCAAAGCAAGAAACAGATCTTGACCCAAGTTGCGCCCGCTCCCTCTGGTCATAAGAAACACAAACAAATACCACAAGTCCACTACAGGTTACTTTCACTGATTCAACTGCAACTAAGTCCTTTCTCAACCACCCTGAAACCACTAATGGATCCACCAAAAGGCAAGGATCCACTTTTTCCAAAAATGTCACTCCTACTAGACCAGATTCTTCTTTATCATGTCCATTGATGCCAGGCTCTGGCTCCAAGCTCTTCACCACACCTTCCACCTCACTTAACTCGCCCTCATTCACTTCCATTTCACCTCCAGAACTCAGTCTGGCGCAAGGCTCAATCTGTTTGCACTTGACACCAATCTTCTTCGACACCCCATCTCCATTTGTATCGCCATCTTTCTCCAATTCAAATCCAACCTCTGCATTCCTCATTCGCTTCGACCTCTTCTTCCTCTTTTTCCCCGTCCATTCCTCCTCAGAAATCCACCTTTCTGTGTCCCTGTCCCAATAATCCTCTTCTCCCAACTTTGCTTGTGGCCCGGTGGCATCCTGACGTAACTCCATCTCATAATCGTCCTGCTCACCTCGGAAACGTGTCTTCTCAAGGCGCCGACATTTTGAGAGCATGAGCAGTGGCACAACCATTCTCCCATTCCTTCTCCTCTCCTACTGTCCCCAGACAAATAATAAGCCAGATATTTAATCGATGTATAAATGTGAAGCATCTGGTTGGCTACCAAATATGGTGGTGAGAGGAAGCCCAGTGGCTGGCAGTGGGAGAAGATGGAGCAAGATGGATTTTGGCTGACATTCGGCTAATTTCCTCATCAATGAAACATTTGATCTCCATACAGTTTTCTATTTCCAAAACTAAAATTTGTAACAAACAGAGTGGACTGCGTTTTGTAGACTTTAACCTTTGCCAAAGTTTCAAAAAATGGCATTGTTTAGAAAGAGTGCAAGGGCGAATTGAGTTATTGCACACGCGCACTTCAGAGTAGGTGTTCCCTAACAGAAATAGGCAAATAAATGCTAGAACGCGCCAATAGGCTCGTGCTTGGTTCTTCCAACTGATTCATTTGCTCCCATTGGAATTGACAGGCTCTGGTCTATCTTGATTTAGTTATAAAAAATATTTGATACCACTGTAGCTAGCGACCTCCAACTAACAATTATCATAAAAAACAAATGTCATTTCCATCACAATAAACTTAAACGGGAGGCAACTGTCATAATATAATTGTCTTAATAGCCAATGTTTATTATTTAACATTGCTTTTAAAATGGGACTCACTTATAGGAATGGGTAAGTTTACAAGTTGCTAGCTATCCCATAAAGCCATCACCGAAAACCACATATTTTCATCTTCTTCTGTGCTTTGATCACTTCCTGTTCTTCGATGGACTCTGGCTGGCCCAGAGATACCAAAGATATTTATATCTTCTTTCCCTTTCTGTCTGTGGAGATACTTTTGAAGAGATGGGAAACCCCATTGGAATCGTATTAACACCCATTGTGTACTTTGCCCATGCGTTGTCAATGGGCCGCGTTGTGCATTCTATGCGATTCTGGGACAAGGATAGCTCTCCTTCAAGGAGTGAATGGGAGTCAATTGGGCGCTAGCTCAAAAACCCAACATTAGCATGAATTTCATTAACAAGAAGTAAAACATTACAAATATTTTCTGAGATGTGAGATAATGAACTTGTTCTCTGTAATATCGTATAGCTTTGGAATGATGACATTATGTACTTTCTAGGAAAATCAGCAGTTTTCTCGACTAATGCTGCGTTCATGTGCTAGTCGGAACTAGGAAACTCAGACATTTCCGACTTGCTAACTGGTTGAACGCGGGACGTGTATAGCTACAACCAATTAGCAAGTCGGACATTTCTGAGTTTCCTAGTTCCGACTCTCACGTGAATGCGGCATCATACCCTGACTTTGAGAAGGGATTGGGTGATGATTAAAGGCGCTGCATCGTCAATCTGACATCTGCATTGGCTGTACAGCATTTATGGTGATATGGCCTCTGCAGAAGTCAGGGCATTCATAGTTATTGCGCTTTGCAAAGCAGCGCAGAGCTGTTGTGAAGGAAGTTGTTAAGGAAGTGAGTTTGTGTTTATACTGGACCTCCCGCCCTCAACTACCGCCAACCAATCATGTCAATGTGTAGCTATAAGGAGCCCTCCTCATCGTTCCAAAATTTGAGAGGTACATTTAATTTAAATTTAAGTCATTTAGCAGACGCTCTTATCCAGAGCGACTTACAATTTGGTACAGAGCTCAATTTGGCCTCTGCATGCTTCCGGAGGCACCGCAATAGCGTCACACATCAATCAAGCATAAATGGGCTTTTATTGACTGAAGATGAGGCAAAGTTTGGAAAATTCAAAGTATGCGGCTTCCATCTCGGAGCCTTCAACTGCAAGGGGGCGTTGCTATTCCACTCCGTTGCGTTGTGGACGTCCCCATTGAAATTAATGACATCCAGCGCAACGTAACGGAGTGCCTATGGTTAAGAGACAATTTATGCTTGGTACGAAAATATGGTCGAAGCGCCATATGGATGGTGTGACGCAATTGTGGAGCATCTGGAGGCACGCAGAGGCCAAATTGATCTCCGTACGGCATGAGCTCTGTACCTCTCAAATTTTGTAACAATGTGGAGGGCTCCATATTCCAAGAAAGACTTCATCGGAAGTGTAATATTGCAGTTTAAACAGAAAAAGATGGGCTTTTATGCACTTGGTAATGGACCTTGTTGTTTCCCAGTGAGCCCAAGCAGGGTCATGATGGTCCGACTTTAAAACCTTCAAGAACCCCCTTCATGCGACTACCGGGCCACGCCTCAAGGGGTCACCATCCTACTTCCGATTCCAATGCAAGTTGCAGGGCAGGCAGGCCCACTGTCTGATATGCCAATTCAGGGGCGATTTTAGCATGTAAATCTTGGTGGGGCAAACAAAAAATATATGTTTTTGCCACTTGTGACAACACAACACTAAACCAGTGGCGACCCGTCATTCAGGGCAGGTGAAACACCTGTATTTTGGAGCTGCCTTACTCAACAAAGCAGAAAAGAGACCATGTTTGTATGCAGCTTTATTAACTCAGTGAATTTTTGTTTAACATTGTTTGCAAATTGATATGTGACACGTATTAATGGCAAAATAACATGTAAAACAGGGACAGTGGCTTGCGAAAGTATTCACCCCCTGGCATTTTTCCTATTTTGTTGCCTTACAACCTGGAATTAAAATTGATTTTTTGGGGGGTTTGTATCATTTGATTTACACAACATGCCCACCACTTTGAAGATGCAAAATATTTTTTATTGTGAAACAAACAAGAAATAAGACAAAGTAACAGAACTTGAGCATGCATAACTATTCACCCCCCCAAGTCAATACTTTGTAGAGCCACCTTTTGCAGCAATTACAGCTGCAAGTCTCTTGGGGTATGTCTCTATAAACTTGGCACATCTAGCCACTGGGGTTTTTGCCCATTCTTCAAGGCAAAACTGCTCCAGCTCCTTCAAGTTGGATGGGTTCCGCTGGTGTACAGCAATCTTTCAGTCATACCACAGATTCTCAATTGGATTGAGGTCTGGGCTTTGACTAGGCCATTCCAAGACATTTAAATGTTTCCACTTAAACCACTCGAGTGTTGATTTAGCAGTATGCTTAGGGTCATTGTCCTGCTGGAAGGTGAACCTCTGTCCCAGTCTCAAATCTCTGGAAGACTGAAACAGGTTTCCCTCAGGAATTTCCCTGTATTTAGCACCATCCATCATTCCTTCAATTCTGACCAGTTTCCCAGTCCCTGCCGATGAAAAACATCCGCACAGCATGATGCTGCCACCACCATGCTTCACTGTGGGGATGGTGTTCTCGGGGTGATGAGAGGTGTTGGGTTTGCGCCAGACATTTTCCTTGATGGCCCAAAAGCTCAATTTTAGTCTCATCTGACAAGAGTACCTTTTTCCATTTGTTTGGGGAGTCTCCCACATGCCTTTTGGCGAACACCAAACATGTTTGCTTATTTTTTTCTTTAAGCAATGGCTTTTTTCTGGCCACTCTTCCTTAAAGCCCAGCTCTGTGGATTTAACCTAAAGAGGTGGGGCTCAAAACACACACACAGACATCTTTTATTTAATTTTTTTTTTTACAGTGCATAAAACCAATTGTGCGACCGTGATTTCATTTAACCATTAGGTTTTTCTTCTCTCTCGCTCTCTCTCTCTCGCTCTCTCTCTCTAAATGTTTTATCGCTCTCTCTTTCTTTCCCTCCTTCATTCCCCCTCTCCGTCCCAGAGCTGGGTGGTCCTAAGCAGCCGAAGGTGTCCATGGGGCTCCAGGGCCTACAGCAGTCTCTCCAGCCCCTGGCGGAACGCTACCCATCCATGGGTCGACCTCCAGTCAGCCACGCCCTGACCATGCTGCGTCTCTCCCTCACAGGTCAGTCAGTCTCAGCCCCTAGAATCCATCTCCTGGACATTCTTACCTCACTATCATGGGTTGTGTAGGTCACACTGTAGCAAAACGTTTCCAACAGAAAAAGAAAACCTATGTTGTTATTGGATACAGTTAGTAAAGGTACAGTTAGTATTCCCATTTCACACAGTTTCAAAATGTTTACTGTCTACTACAACACTGGTGAGGACTATGAGATTGCAATCTCATGAGGTTGCTGTTGAGTTTGAATTGCAGGGATGTGCATAATCACATGTAGTATCAATATCATTCAGCTTTCAACACCCATGAGAGAGATCATTTTAGAGTATACACAAACAGTATAACAAACACGGAGGCAATTGCACTGACACTTTCTACAAATGCAGAATCACTTTTTCTCTTTCTTTTTCCTCCTGCTCACTCGTTCGGTGTGACAACGTAGGTGTGACCTAGAGTGACAGTCACACTTCCTCTTTTCATTATGGTGAAACCGTATTGGCCAACCTCCCTCTGCACTAGAGGAAGAGAACTCTATGAGAGAGCAAGAAGTGAAGGGTCAAACCCAGGCACTTTACCAGACAGCAGCAGTGTGCTTGTCAAATGTTAGTGTGATTGAGTGCAACTAGAGGAAATTGAGCTCATTTCCTGCTCAGTAGCTGCTGTTTGTCATGTGTACAAGTAGGCATTGCTAACATTGATGGAATTGATAGATTGATTGATAGAAGGTTGATGGAACGTTGCTGGTGGAGCGAGGAACATTTATGGGGTTGCTGTGGTAGATGGTAGTTTGGGGCTAGGTGCACTTGTGATATTTAGTCTCAAATAGAGATGGAGAGGGAAGAAGAACCCCAAGTTAAAGAGAAGGAGAACTCCAAAACCCCAGGTGAGTAACAACAAGAGAAAACAGATTGTTATCATTTGGGCCGGTTTCCAGTGCTCAGATTAAGCCTAGTCCTGGACTAAAGCATGCTCAATGGATAATATTCTCCATCTGGGTCTGGGAAACCATCCGTTTGGGTAGAAAAGGAGGTGATAAAATGTTTCAGGGAAGGTGTGTGTGTGTTTTTGGTTTTACTATCTTTGTGGGGACCAGAAGTTCTCACAAGGATACTTCGGACAAGTTTCGCCGGTCCTCACAAGGAAAAATGCTATTTTAGGCTTAGGGGTTAGGTTTAGCGTTAGAAGTTAGGGTTGGGGAAAATAGGATTTTAAATGGGAATCAATTGTTTGGTCCCCACAAGGATAGTAAAACAAACGTGTGTGAGCATGCGTGTGTGGTTGCATGCTACATCCTCCCAGTCAGTGAAGGATCAGTGAACCTCCTGAAATCATCCTCCATTTTGCGTGTTGGTGTGTGCCATTAGTGAAACATATACACTACCAGTCAAACGATTGGACACACCTACTCATTCAAGGGTTTTTCTTTATGTTTACTATTTTTTACATTGTAGAATAATAGTGAAGACATCAAAACTATGAAATAACACATATGGAATCATGTAGTAACCAAAACAGTGTTAAACAAATCAAAATAGATTTTATATTTGAGATTCTTCAAATAGCCACCGTTTGCCTTGATGACAGCTTTGCACACTCTTGGCATTCTCTCAACCAGCATCATGAGGTAGTCACCTGGAATGCATTTCAATTAACAGGTGTGCCTTCTTTAAAGTTAATTTGTGGAATTTATTTCCTTCTTAATGCGTTTGAGCCAATCAGTTGTGTTGTGACAAGGTAGGGGGGGTATACAGAAGATAGCCCTATTTGGTAAAAGACCAAGTCCATATTATGGCAAGAACAGCTCTAATAAGCAAAGAGAAACGACAGACCATCATTACTTTAAGACATGAAGGTCAGTCAACACGGAACATTTCAAGAACTCTTCAAGTGCAGTCGCAAAAAACATCAAGCGCTATGATGAAACTGGCTCTTATGAGGACCACCACAGGAATGGAAGACCCAGAGTTACCTCTGCTGCAGAGGATAAGTTCATTAGAGTTACCAGCCTCAGAAATTGCAGCCCAAATAAATGCTTCACAGAGTTCAAGCTACAGACACATCTCAACATCAACTGTTCAGAGGGGACTGTGTGAATCAGGCCTTCATGGTTGAATTGCTGCAAAGAAACCACTACCAAAGGACACCAATAAGAAGAAGAGACCTGCTTGGGCCAGGAAACACGAGCAATGGATATTAGACCGGTGGAAATGTGTCCTTTGGTCTGGAGTCCAAATTTGAGATTTTTGGTTCCATCCGCCGTGTCTTTCTGAGACGCGTTGTGGGTGAACGGATGATCTCCGCATGTGTAGTTCCCACCGTAAAGCATGGAGGAGGAGGTGTTACGGTGTGGGGGTGCTTTGCTGGTGACGCTGTCTGTGATTTATTTAGAATTCAAGACACACTTAACCAGCATGGCTACCACAACATTCTGCTGCGATACGCCATCCCGTCTGGTTTGGGCTTAGTGGGACTATCATTTGTTTTTCAACAGGACAATAACCCAACACACCTCCAGGCTGTGTAAGGGCTATTTTACCAAGAAGGAGAGGGATGGAGTGCTGCATCAGATGACCTGGCCTCCACAATCCCCCGACCTCAACCCAATTGAGATGGTTTGGGATGAGTCGGATGGCAGAGTGAAGGAAAAGCAGCCAACAAGTGCTAAGCAAATGTGGAAACTCCTTGAAGAGTATTGGAAAAGCATTCCAGGTGAAGCTGGTTGAGAGAACGCCAAGAGTGTGCAAAGCTGTCATCAAGGCAAAGGGTGGCTATTTGAGGAATCTCAAATATAAAATATATTTTGATTTGTTTAACACTTTTTTTGGTTACTACATGATTCCATATGTGTTATTTCATAGTTTGGATGTCTTCACTATTATTCTACAATGTAGAAAATAATAAAAATAAGGAAAACCCTTGAATGAGTAGATGTGTCCAAACTTTTGACTGGTACTATATATTTTTTTTTATTAAGCTCTTGAAACCATCAAGTCAGGGACGTCAGTCTCCATCATTTAAGATAAAATATTTTGAAGGAAAACAAATACTATTTGAACCCACTCTCGATCTCCCTCTAGAACTCTGACATGCACAGTAGGCTATAGGGCCCTGCTTTCTGTTAGACTAAGGGCTCGATTCAATCCGTATTGCCGAAGTTCAGCACTATAGCTCGCTTAATATTTCAAGGTCATTTCTGATTGAGCCGACATATGCAGCTTTTACTGTGAATGCAGTCTCCCCTAACGCGGGAACATTGCTTTGACATTTAATTTGCGCTATAGAGCTGAACTTCGCTAGAGCTTGGTTGTGTACAGTTCTACTATCTCTTAACTCTCTTCTACTGCCGGTTGAACAGAACTCTGCTAAGGTGAAAAACAAGGACTTTGTGTCTTCTGAGCAAAACATGACACACCTCACAAGCAGGATGTGGTTGACCTAAATGGAGACAGCGAGAGAGAGAGAGAGAGAGAGAGAGAGGAGAGATTAATAAAAGAGTCTGTTAACACTGGGAGTTGAGTGTTTTGTTAACTGCCCTGAAAGTGAAACACAGTCAGCTTCAACTGTAACAGGTTCCTATAGGTTTTTAGCCTCATATGCAGTCTCAGCACATGATGCTAGCCCACAAACGTCTGTTGAGAGAGACTACAGTATTAGGTTGTAGTTCACTCAGGGTTAATGTACCATCATTCAGTTTTGGGTGTCATCAACCTGTATTTTCCCTAGCCAAGTCATGTACTGTCAATGCATAGCCTGGTTAAACCAGACTGAACGCTGCACTCAGTAGTGAGCACAGCATTCAGTCTGGCCTAACCAGGCTAGGAAATTCATTCCATCATCTATGTATCAAATGAACAGAACCCCTTTGTTGGAGTTGCATTTCTCTTTTTCTCAGTTCATTTTCATTCCTTCCCATATTAGATGTTATATAAAAAGCAAATATGCTTGTCTGTCTGTCGTTCACACAAAGTTTACAACCATTCTGAGCCATCTCAGCAGTACTTAGTGTGTTTTAATGGGTGACCGACAGTGATATACGTTTTTCACCAGAGGCTGGGGAATTACAACTAATGCCTTTTACACAAACATACAATCACACATCTGAGGCCTCAATCGCCTCCACCACCACCACCACCCTTCAAACCCACACGTCTTCATTTCTTCGCACATTGTTTTATGACTGGGTGTTGGCTGTTGGTTTACCCCTTTATTTGTTATTTCAAAAAATATAAGATATTTCGTGTTTTTTTGTGTGTTTTTTTCAGATCGCTTTTTGGGAGCTGAAAAAAGCAATTTCAACTTGTGTGTAATATTTATTTTATGAAAAAATATAGATAAAGTGAACATCTTGCTCACATTTGTCATCCATCTTTTATCCCAGATGTGAAGGTCCCCAACAAATCAGAGACCAAGCGCTACAGCGAGATCTTCCGGGACTTCGATAATTTTGAACTCTCTTTGGTCAACTCGTAAGTCTGACTTATAGATTCACTCATCATGTACACTTACTACCATTGTCTCCCTCCACAATATAATCAGTCCATCATTCAGAACACCTTTACATTTTAGTCATTTAGCAGACTCTTATGCAGAGCGACTTACAGTTAGTGCATTCATCTTAAGGTAGGTAGGTGAGACTATCACAGTCATAGTAAGTAAAACCTTTCCTCAATAAAGCAGTTTTCAGCAAATTCAGTGCTAGTAAGAAACGTACATATATTTTATTTGTTGGGGGGGTTGTCTGCTACTAGTTGCCAAAGAGAGGAAGTGTCTTCCTCTTACATCTATGTGTACATAACTTAGTTTTATAGGTCCTATTTAAGAGTAACAACAACTTGTAAGGCCTTATGAAGCCTTTATAACCCTTCATAATGGTTTCATAGGTGCTTCATAAATCATTCATAAGAAATTGCAATGCTATATAGAGGGTGGAAAAGGGGTTATGTCGCATTTGGCAATGCGCCAGATGTAAGGACCTGAAAGTAATACCTTTTATATATACAGAACAAAAATATTAACGCAACATGTAAAGTGTTGGTCCCATGTTTCATTAGCTGAAAGAAAAGATCCCAGAAATGTTCCATACGCACAACAAGCTTATTTCTCTCAAATTCTGTGCACAAGTTTGTTTACATTCCCGTTAGTGAGTTATTCTCCTTTGCCAAGATAATCCATCCAGCTGACATGTGTGGCATATCAAGTAGCTGATTAATTAAGCAGCATGATCATTACACAGGTGCTCCTTGTGCTGGGGACAATAAAAGGCCATTCTAAAATGTGCAGTTTTGTCACACAACACAATGCCACAGATGTCTCAAGTTTTGAGGGAGCATGCAATTGGCATGCTGACGGCAGGAATGTCCACAAGAGCTGTTGCCAGAGAATTTAATGTTCATTTCTCTACCAAAAGCCTTCTCCAACGTCGTTTTAGAGAATTTGGCAGTACGTCCAACCGGCCTCTCAACCACAGACCACATGTAACCACGCCAACCCAGGAACTCCACATCCGGCTTCTTCACCGGCGGGATCGTCTGAAGGGGGTGGGGGGGTGCTGAGGAGTATTTCTGTCTGTGGGGGAAAACAAATTCTGATTGGCTGGGCCTGGCTGCCCAGTGGGCAGGCCTGGCTCCGAAGTGGGTGGGCCCTGGGCCCTCCCAGGCCCACCCATGGCTGCGCCCCTGCCCAGTCATGTGAAATCCATAGATTAGGGCCTAATGAATTTATTTCAATTGACTGATTTCCTTATATGAACTGGAACTCAGTAAAATAGTTGAAATTGTTGCATGTTGCGTTTATATTTTTGTTAAGGATATGGTATGAATTTGCTCCTAAATAATTTGTGAAGCATCTAGGCATTATAAAGGATTTACGAAGGCTTCATAAAGCCATTATAACATGTATCTGCCCTCTGATCCATCAGCACTGTGGAGGAGATGTTTCCAGACCCTGACTCCCAGTCCATCGCTGAGACCGTCTCTACGGAAACCACAGACAACACTGAGCTGGATCATGTGACGGTGGGGGAGCAGTACTATCAATCAATCAAGCAACTAATCAACATTATTTTATAAAGCCCTTTTTACACCAGCAGTTGTCACAAAATGCTTTACAGATCCCCAGCCTAAAAACAAACAATCAATCATTACTATGTTATCTCTGTCAATCAATCTGGTCCTGTGTAGCTCAGTTGGTAGAGCATGGCGCTTGCAACGCCAGGGTTGTGGGTTCGATTCCCATGGGGGGCCAGTATGAAAAAATGTATGCACTCACTAACTGTAAGTCGCTCTGGATAAGAGCATCTGCTAAATGACTAAAATGTAAAGAAATGTAGTCAATCACATTGCTTTCTAGCCTGGTGCTCTATTGTGTTGATACTTTTGGTAACGTTTGTACTAGCCAACAGGGGAATTATTTGAACTTAGGTTCTGCTCATATTCTGCTGATATGAAGTACAGTGTGTATCGTCTTATCTCCAAATCCATTTCTCTGTGTAATGGTCTGTATTCTGCCCTGTAGTGTGAGGATGTCTACCCCCCAGATGGTGATGACAAAGATGGAGGTCTATCAGGTATGTTTGTAATCAAATCAAAATCAAATTAAATGTATTTATGAAGCCCTTTTTACAACATCAGATGTCACAAAGTGCTTATACAGAATGTGGTGTGTTGTATGCATGTGTGTTTTTCAATTGTTTTATTTAAATTAAAATCACTTGGAATGGACTGACTCGAATTGACCCCAACCCTGGTGTGAGTAACGGAGGTGCTTCGTTAGTTCAGCGTGATGAGTAACCTTGCCAGAGACATGAAGACTTGCATTAGCTCCCACGGCTAAAACCTACTTAGGCCATCGCTCAGCAGGCTAAGAAGCATGTAGCACGCAGGAGACCCAGGTTCGAGCCCAGTTGGTAACATGTGCAAACCCTTGTGGTTTAGGCTAGACTTCAGTATCCATGGTGTGCAGCAGTGCATTTGTAAAGGCTAAGAGATATTGCATTACATTCCAGCCAGCAGTAAGTGGAGGAAAGGGGTTATGGTTGTAATGTGTTGAAGGTCACTAGCCTCTAGATCTCTATCACCAGCACCATATCGTGTCCATTACCCATTTCAGACAGAAGATGTGGTACTGTATGTTACCTGCAAAAAACATAAGGCAATGTTTATATGGCCAGCCCCTTCTATAAGGCTATGTTTGTTTCAAACAGCCTCTTATTTACCACTTGTTTGCAGGTATACCCCTTTTATACATATCAGTTGGTAACTGGCAAATTCGGAGGGTTGGGGGGTGTTGTTAAACCATGGGGGCTGTTTGCATTTCAAATCAGGGAGGTGTTAAACAATGGAAGTGTTAACGAATTTCCCTGCAAAAAAATCTGAGAACCATTCACACAGAACTGATACCTGTATTTTGGTTATAGGGTCTGTATAAATGTAGGAATCATGACTAGGTCTTTAGGTGGCTTTTATTTTTCCATGCTTTTCTACCCCCTATCCTTTTCAGACAAACAAAAAAGCCTGTATACAAATGCAGGCATGTTAAATTAGTGGGATGTTGGTCTTTGTATGAAAGGGATACAAGAGTCCAAGCCATTCTCTTCTGGAAACACTGCCCGGTGAGTAACATTAATAGACAGCCAATCCAAACCAGAGTGATTAACACTAGACAAGAGCCAGGTGTAGTATGAGACTATGACTAAGTGAGGTGGGCGGGACTATTGTGGTGATGGCCAGTCAGGGTGGTTAATCTCCTCCTCTTCAACCTGCGTGATTGACACCAGACGAAAGCCAGGTGGGGTAGGAGACTATGACTAAGTGATGTGGGCGGGACTAGTGTGGTGACAGCCAGTCACGGTGGTTAATCTCCACCTCTTCAACCTCTCTTGTTGACGTGTAATTAGCCGGTGGCGCTAATTGCCTCTGTGTTAACGAGATTAGGAGAAGACTGGAGAGGGTGGGGAGAGAGAGGATTAGAGCTGCAGACAGATGCTCTCTAGTTTACCCCTCAGACATATCCATCAAACAGGAGAGAGAGGGAGGGAGAAAGAAGGGAAGGAAGGGATGAGAGAGAGGGAGAGAAGGAGATAGAGGTAGCAGGGATGAGAGAGGAAGGGAGAAATGTGGGAGTGAGGGAGAAAGGGAGGGATAGGAGAGGTAGAGAGGGATGGGAAAAAGAGAGGGGGAGAGAGATCCCTTACGGAAAAACCACATGAATTTCACGTGATCTCATGTGATCACGTGATCTTATGTGAAGTTAATATGATAACATGTGACAACATGAAACTACACATGTGAAAACATGATCTCATGTGAAATAAATGTGACATGGGATGCAAAAATGTCAACATGTGATACCATGAAAATACACATGACAACATTTTAAAGTTTTTAAATGCCATTCCACATGTGAGGTGAAAACATGTTATTTTCCTCACGTGAAAAGGGGGTGAATACATGTGAACATATGGTTTCATGTGTGAACAACTGACCTCATGTGACTCTTTTGTTTTCACATTTCAGCTCAACATGTGTAAACAGTTAAGGGAAGTAATCAAATGGTATGGGGGTTTTAAGGTAACTGGTACGCTGATCAGCTAAAAAAGTGTTCACTATGATAAATATAATAGTTTTTATTGGGTGTATTATACAAAGCTGAGATTTACTTTGAAGTCCAAAGTATAAGAATACAGGTGAAAGCAGTCAATGACACAGACATGGTGGCGTAGCAGGAAGATTGGAATGCCGTGAACCAAGAGGTTGTGAGTTCAAATCCCACGAGGACATGTTAAATAATAATTATTGTATAAGTAAATGTACACAATGTAATCATGTGTGTCAAATATGTACGTTGAAATCACTGCAACTATTTTGTGATGTTCCCGGCGACATCCTAACGACAAATATTTGTCTGCAGGGCATCATGTGAAATGTTCATCCACATGTGAAAGGTTATGTGATCATGTGAAAATCCAGGTGAGAAACCTCATGTGAAATATCATCACATGTGAAGTGTTCCCAAACCACATGGTTTCACATGTGACATTTCACATGTGAAATTTAATTTTACATGTGCAAAACATGTGAACATTTCACATGTGAAATCATCAGATTTTTCCGTAAAGGGATGGGAGGGAAAAGAGAGAAACAGACAGAAGGGAAGAGTGAGCACAGAGTGAGGATTGAAAAGAGCATTGTTCAGGCTGAGAGACAAAGCAAACTACAAAGGAGACAGAAAGGAAGACTAGTGAGATGATGGGGAAATAGGAATGAGAGGGGACATGTTAGACCAGGGTCGTGTTCAGTAGGACACAACGTAGCAATGGAAACTGAAAAACAGTGTTTTTTAAAATCACAACGCTCTGAAACTTTTTCCCCGTACTGAACACAGCCCACTTGTTTCTCCAGGAACTGTGTATGTATGCAGGGATGTCCTTTGACCCCATTAAACCCCAATTCCATGGACACAGACACACGTCGCCCAATGGAGATTAAGGATTACAGGACCACGTAGAGCAGTGTTTAAATAAGACATTAGAATGGAAACATCCTGGAGCCGTGCCTAGTCACTGTGCTGCACGCCACGGAAGGCCTCACGTCACCTACTGCAGCGCACCAGACAGGCACCTCTTCTTGGTGTAGGGTGAAGTTGCCCCTAGATGCTGATCTATTTTATTTTTTTACGATTTTATATTTTATAAACAATACAAAATATACACATACAAACAACATCATACAAACATCAACTACATCACACCTGCCCACACCCACAAGCACACACCCCAATCTCCAGCCCCCGCATCACTTTCTGCCACATGGCCTGAAACTGCACCATTTTGATTCTATCCGTAGCCCATGCACTTTCAATATTTAAATAATTACATTTTACCATTATGTTAATGAGAGCAGATTGATTGATTTCCAAGTTTTTTGTATACGTTTTTTTCAAGATGAGTGATGAGAAGAGAATCGTCCAACCCATCGGGTATCTCACTACACACCCATATGCCATGTTTTGAAATATGCAGACCGACAGATTAAAAGGAAGTTTACATTGTAATACTTCTGACAGCCAACTTTCTAGCTCCGCCCACAACTTCTGGACTTTATAATGTTCCCAGAAAGCATGGATTATTGAGTCATTATTAGTTTTACACTAGAGACATGACTCTGCCGTTGTGTTGTAGAATTTGTTAATTTTGTCTCTTGTATAATACATTCTACACATTAGTTTATACTGGATTAAGCGTACATTTTCGTTAACTGTAATTTCGGTAACACTTTACTTAACACCCAGTGTCATAACACGTTATGACACAGTCATAACCATGCCATAATATGTCATAACAGCTGACAGAACTTGTCATAAACTGTCATAATATGGTCAGAACACTGTCATGACCCATATATTTACACCTGTTGTGACATATACTGCATTATTTTATGGCTGGTTATGACACCTACATAAGAGTGTCAAAACCCACATTTTTTCAAATGTGTTTTTTCCCTGCCAAGAAGTTTCCTTTCGTTTCAAAGTGTATTTCTTAAGTCCTTTGTTGTTGTTGTAATGAATTCTTTACAGTCATGTTTTTTTCATCATACAGTATTTTAAATAACTTCTAGAAAATACACTATGACACTGTCATAAAGCATTATGACCGTCCTGTGTCACTTTACTTGGACTAAGAAAATACACTGTCAAGAAGTATTATGACCATCATAATCGTATAAGCCAATCACATACATTCCCTTATAAATTGGGTGGTTCAAGCCCTGAATGTTGATTGGCTGACAGCCATGGTATATCAGACCGTATACCGCGTGTATGACAAAACATTTATTTTCACTGCTCTAATTACGTTGGTAACCAGTTTATAATAGAAATAAGGCACCTCGAGGGTTTGTGGCCAATATACTACGGCTAAGGGCTGTATCCAGGCACTCCGCATTGTGTCGTGCTTAAGAACAGCCCTTAGCCGTGGTATATTGGCCATATACCACACCCCCTCGTGCCTTATTGCTTAATTATATCAGTCATCAGTCAAAAAGAGGGTGTCTTGCTCCTGAAATCTTCTCCTGTATTCATCCCAGTCATCAGAAATAGAGCATTGGGGTAGGTGCATGTCTGACATCAATGTGTGCGCAATTACAATGATAGTTTAATATGGTCCATTTCAGAAAATGTTATACAACACAAACATACTGTTGACAAGTAGGCTATGGTGTAATGGAATGTTTTGCCTTGTGTGGTAGGTTTTGTGGGTTTTGACACTCTTATGTAGGGGTCATATACAGTATATCACAACAGGTCTAAATCCAGTGTTATGACCATATTATGACAGGTTATGCCAGCTGTTATGACATTATGACGCTGGGTTTCAAGTAAAGTGTTACCGTAATTTCGTTAGTTATGCTCCAACTTTCCCTCCATCTTGTGCCAACATCAGTTCTTTTTTAATCTTGGTTCCAATAGTTTATATTTTTTTCTAAGAGATTGTCAGTTGGATATGCTCTCTGCAAGTTGTTGTATATCTTCCTTATCATATGAACATCCTTTTCTGACTCAAATAAGATTCCCTAAAGGTTGCTCTGATGTCCAAAATATGTAAAATGGAGTCGTAATAACTTTTAAGTTGCATGTATTTGAAATAATTAAATACTATATTTTGGTCAGTTTGACATTTCCCTCACTAATGATTAAGGTTAGGATTTGGGGAGGGGAAGCTGATCCTAGATCTGCACCTAGGGGAAACCTCTTCTTTACCATGTTACTAAGCATATAGCTATACCTTCCCTCTGAGTGCCCTCCTCCTCTCTCTTCATTCAGTTACATCTAATACAGTATCCTGCCCTCACCCTAACCCAACCCACTCTTCCCAATCCTAAATTCTCCCAGCTACCCCCCACCAGTTTGGAGCTGATCTGTAATAAGCCAAATGGAGGGGCGATGGGTGGGGCTGCGGATAGGGGCGAGCGGTGGGGGTAGGGTGGAAGGGCTGATGAGTTGAGTGGCCCGTGCCGTTGCCTGATTTCTGTAATGCCTGTTGTCAGTCCCGTCGGGTTGACATTGATTGATCCCTGTATTGTATATGTGCGCGTGTCAACTGTGTTGTTGATCTGTGTTAGTGGGTGTCAAGGGTCAATAACAGTATGGACTGAGTTCGGAGCTTGTGTAACTAACTAGTGCTTGCACTTGTGTAACACAAGTTGACATTCTGACAGTCATATCAATATTCCTGATATACTGTAATTCCACTAACCTACAGCTGTGAAGTTCTCTCAACTGAGACAGAGAGACAGAAAGGGAGAGCGAGAGAAAGAGAGATTGGGAGAGGGTGAGAAAGAGAGAGATGGGGGAGAGAGAGATCATGTACAGAAAAAAATGCTGTAAGAAGGAGCACCAATAATCAGTTTGTGCTGAGCTCTAACCTGTTCCTCACCCCATCAACCCTCATAGTCCTCCTGACCAGGGTCTTTCAGTCAAACACACACACACCAGGAGGTAAAACCTTGCTGTGATCTAAAGCCTGTCACTCCACAATCTGGATAATCCCTAGTCCCAGAAGCCAGCACAGGCAGAGCAGAGGGAGGGGGGACGCGCACACACACACACACACACACACAGGTGGCACAGGGAAGTGTGAAGGGGTGCCCACAAGAGAGGGAGACAGGGAGCAAGAGCGAGAGAGAGGTCAACGCAGCACAACAGTCGGCCAGAAAGTCTTAATCGTTTTTGTGGATTTTGCTCAGACATGGAGTTATTTGTTTCAAGAGAGAAACCTGTTCTATGCTCTGTAGGAAAGTATTTTCTCTGCTCTCACTCTTGGAACTGAGAGGAGCGTCTGTGACAACACACAGAGAGCACTTGAGCTCGGAATTGGAGTGTAGGCCACAATACATCTGTGTTGGAGAAGAAGAAGTGAAACAGGAATTAGACTTCAGAAGAGTTCAGTATTGATAGATCCAATGATCTATTTCTGTGCATGCAGCTCGACTGTGGACCGATCAAAGAAGTCAAAGGACAGCGGTACTGATAGTGATGTTGCAAGAGAACGAGTGAGGGGAAAAAGAGGTCTGAAAGACCGGGGGAAAGAGAGAGTAGAAAGGAGAGTGAGGGAGGAAGGGAGAAAGCACATGACATGCGTTGCAGGATTGTTGCACATTGCCATCCGCTGTGAGTCAGAGGAGGAAGACAACAGAGAGAGAGAGAGCGAGGGAGCAGCTGACTGACTTCAGACTGCTGTCAATCACACCACCCTGACTTCCATAACAACCACAACACAAGATGTTGCCATGTTGATTACAGCACTCTGGCACCAAAGAGTTGCCACGGTGATCTTCTCAGACCGTCACATTTTCTCTCTCTCTCTGACAGAGGAGGGGAGCGGTAGAACAGGTGCTGGAGGGGGGAGGAGCCAGGGAAAGGAGAGGAGGTGGAGCTAAAAAGCCTGTTTGGGACCCTCAGCCAATCCCTTTCTCTCTTTTCCTTTCTTCACTTCTGTCTGTTTAGCCCTGGAAGCAGCTGGTCTAGACTGGACAGGAGAATGTCCTGGGGACATTTAGATTTTCCCACGTGATGACCTCTTGCTATGCGTGCTTTGAGATGACCAACCTATGACCACACCTCCGCCCGTGTTGGTGTAGTTGTGACCACTTGTGCTGAGACCGAGACCCTGTGGACAACAGCAGCACTTGAACCTTGAGGACTCTGAGGACTAGCCCTGATGACCAGTCGTTCTCAGTCTCTCTTCTCCATAGAGTTTGTTTGGCTAAACCACAAACCTGTTTTGGAAACAGAGCTATGTTTCTGATGAACTCACGGAACTGAGAAATAGGAGATACCCTTTTCTGTCTGTTCTCTTTTATTCCTTTGTTGTTGTTTCTTGGATGACACATTATTCGGATTACACATTTCTGATAGTATGGAACACAAAGCATACCCGTGAGCCCAGCTTTTCCCCTGGGAATCGGGGGAGAGGGGTCTGTATTGGACACCCCCCGTGGGGGTCCAGACTGCCCCGTTGTGTGTGTGTTTTGGGGTAAAAAGCCCTCCTGTCTGTGTGTTATCAGGGTGAGGTAGGGAGGATATGCAGTGATGCTGATGTACTCACTCTCAGCCCAGGAAGCGGACCTGGCCCTGTGTCGCTGTGAGGGAGGCGTGGAGCTGGCCCTGCAGTATGCCAAGATGTGGTGCCGCTATGCCAAGGACCTGCTGGCCTGGATGGAAAAGAGAATCAGCCTGGGTGAGTGGAGACGTGGGTGTGTTTGTTTCTGTGTCTGTCTGCCTGCTTGTCAGTCTGTATGTCTGTCAGTCTGTCGGTCTCATATTCATATTTGCATATCTTACATTGACATAAAAACATTATTTAATTAAAGTTAATTGCACCAATCTCAAATTAGGGCATGGTCCATAGTGTGTCACTGCAATGTGGTACAGACTCATTCAAGGTAACAGATGGACACAACTACACAAATGTAACATATTCACAAACACATATATTTGTAAATATGTGCTTGCATGTAAACAATGTGCTTTGCATGTAAACAAATGAAATAGTTCACATACAGTGCCTTGCAAAAGTATTCATCCCCCTTGGCGTTTTTCCTATTTTGTTGCATTACAACCTGTAATTTAAATGGATATTTTTATTTGGATTTCATGTAATGGACATACACAAAATAGTGAAATGAAAAAAATAACTTGTTTAAAAAAATTCAAAAAAATAAAGAACGGAAAAGTGGTGCGTGCATATGTATTCACCCCCTTTGCTATGAAGCCCCTAAATAAGATCTGGTGTAACCAATTACCTTCAGAAGTCACATAATTAGTTAGATTGCACACAGGTGGACTTTATTTAAGTGTCACATGATCTGTCACATGATCTCAGTATATATACACCTGTTCTGAAAGGCCCCAGAGTCTGCAACACCACTAAGCAAGGGGCACCACCAAGCAAGTGGCACCATGAAGACCAAGGAGCTCTCCAAACATGTCAGGGACAAAGTTGTGGAGAAGTACAGATCAGGGTTGGGTTATACAAAAATATCAGAAACTTTGAACATCCCATGGAGCACCATTAAATCCATTATTAAAAAATGGAAAGAATATGGCACCACAACAAACCTGCCAAGAGAGTGCCGCCCACCAAAACTCACGGACCAGGCAAGGAGGGCATTAATCAAAGAGGCAACAAAGAGACCAAAGATAACCCTGAAGGAGCTGCAAAGCTCCACAGCGGAGATTGGAGTATCTGTCCATAGGACCACTTTAAGCCATACACTCCACAGAGCTGGGCTTTACGGAAGAGTGGCCAGAAAAAAGCCATTGCTTAAATAAATAAATAAGCAAACACGTTTGGTGTTCGCCAAAAGCCATGTGGGAGACTCCCCAAACATATGGAAGAAGGTACTCTGGTCAGATGAGACTAAAATGTAGCTTTTTGGCCATCAAGGTAAACACTATGTCTGGCGCAAACCCAACACCTCTCATCACCCCGAGAACACCATCTCCACAGTGAAGCATGGTGGTGGCAGCATTGTGCTGTGGGGATATTTTTCATCGGCAGGGACTGGGAAACTGGTCAGAATTGAAGGAATGATGGATGGTGCTAAATACAGGGAAATTCTTGAGGGTAACCTGTTTCAGTCTTCCAGAGATTTGAGACTGGGACAGAGGTTCACCTTCCAGCAGGACAATGACCCTAAGCATACTGCTAAAGCAACACTCGAGTGGTTTAAGGGGAAACATTTAAATGTATTGGAATGGCCTAGTCAAAGCCCAGACCTCAATCCAATTGAGAATCTGTGGTATGACTTAAAGATTGCTGTACACCAGCGGAACCCATCCAACTTGAAGGAGCTGGAGCAGTGTTGCCTTGAAGAATAGGCAAAAATCCCAGTGGCTAGATGTGCCAAGCTTATAGAGACATACCCCAAGAGACTTGCAGCTGTAATTGCTGCAAAAGGTGGCTCTACATAGTATTGACTTTGGGGGGGTGAATAGTTATGCACGCTCAAGTTCTGTTATTTTTTCTTATTTCTTGTTTGTTTCACAATAAAAAATATTTTGCATCTTCAAAGTGGTAGGCATGTTGTGTAAATCAAATGATACAAACCCCCCAAAAATCAATTTTAATTCCAGGTTGTAAGGCAACAAAATAGGAAAAATGCCAAGTGGGGTGAATACTTTCGCAAGCCACTGTACCAAATTCTCAAGACATAAGATAAACAAGAATGATTTTAGGACAACACGAAAGGCTCTCTTATCCCTCTGTCAAAAGTTGTTTTGCTGGGATGGAACTGCAGTAACTACAGCAACCAAAGCTCTTCTCCTAGGAAAGACTAGCAGTCAGTCACTCTATTCCTGGAAAAGACACCAGAGTCTAAAGTAGGCCTACCCTGCCATTAGAGAATGTGTGTTTATTCCTCACCTGTAATAGGATAATAGACCTTGTGGTTGAACCCTGTGTGGAAGGATAAACAGTATGCTCCACAGTACTCCCTGGTGGTAGAACTTAGGTATTACAAGGACTGTTATAGGGAACGTTTGCATTCCCAGTGAGCAAAACTGGTTGAAAAGATATCAGAGAAAATAATTGTCAGTTAACCATTTCAGGGACAGCAAGAGATCACGGACTGGTTCCGTGAACCCTTAGGTTGAGAAAACACTGTTAGGGTAATATGGAGCGGTATAACCTACCCTGTGATAACAACAACAACAACAACAAAGTAGATCTGTATGGTTGGTAGCCAATGAGGATAACATGGAGCGGTCAAGCCTCTCCCCTCAGAGGAACCCCACAGAGACTACAAGGCTTACAGGGCAGATTAACCAGGCCGCAGCAGGAGAATGGACAGGATGGACAGCCTACTGTAGCCTTCTGTAGTGTAATGTACTGTGCTATACCATACTGTAATATACTGTACTGTAGTATACCGTTACTGCACTGTTCTGTACTGTAGGAGGGCAAAGAGATCCGCTCACCAAGGTGCTGCCAAGCAGACCTGTGTTTGGATAGCTGTGTATAGGAAATTGAGAGAGGTCAGAGTGACAATGTAGGGAAGTGGTCAACATAGAGGGAATGGTCTGAGCCAGTGGTCAGAGGTCTGAGCCACTGTGGACAGTGGTCAGTTGAATGCAGTGGAGGCTGGTGGGAAGAGCTATAGGAGGAAGGGCTCATTGGGCTGGAATGGAATAAATGGACAAGTATCACACGCCAAACCTATGTAAACCACGTTTGATATAGTTTGTACTAAAATCACATGTTTCATCATACTGACTTATTCTGGTCTGTTTGCAGAGCAAGAGTTTGCCAAGAACATCATAAAGGCAGCAGAAACAGCTAAGTCCTGTGTGGCCCAGCAGGTATGGATGCTTTTGTTGTCTCTCATGTGTATGATATTGTATACTGTAGGTTGTACATATGATGATGTGTACAATATTGCATAGAAACATTAAATTCATATCAGATTACTCTTTAGGCCTAATATTAGCTACCTTAGTGGTATGCACTGAAAGACGCTGTGCATAAAAGCATCTGCTAAATTACCAATATAAAATGTATTACAGTGCCTTCAGAAAGTATTCACATCCCTTGACTTTTTGCACATTTTGTTGTGTTACAGCCTGAATTTAAATCTCTCTGACCTACACACAATATCCCATAATGTCAAAGTGGAATTATGTTTTTAGAAATAATTAATTAAAAATGGAAATCTGAAATGTCAAGCCTAAATAAGTTCAGGAGTAAAAATGTGCTTAACAAGTCACATAATAAGTTGCATGGACTCACTCTGTGTGCAATAATAGTGTTTAACATGATTTTTGAATGACTACTTCATCTCTGTACCCCACACATACAATTATCTGTAAGGTCCCTCAGTCGAGCAGTGAATTTCAAACACAGATTCAACCAGAAAGACCAGGGAGGTTTTCCAATGCCTCGCAAAGAAGGGCACCTATTGGTAGATGGGTAAAATAAAAAATAACGTTGAATATCCCTTTGAGCATGGTGAAGTTATTAATTACACTTTGGATGGTGTATCAATACACCCAGTCACTACAAAGATACAGGCGTCCTTCCTAACTCAGTTGCCGGAGAGAAAGGAAACCGCTCAGGGATTTCACCATGAGGCCAATGGTAAATTTAAGTGTAATGGCTGTGATAGGACAAAACTGAGGATGGCTCAACAACATTGTAGTTACTCCACAATACTAACCTAATTGACAGAGTGACAAGAAGGAAGCTTGTACAGAATAAAACTATTCAAAAACATGCATTCTGTTTGCAACAAGGCACAAAAGTAATACTGCAAAAAATGTGGCAAAGCATTTCACTTTTTGTACTGAATACAAAGTGTGATGTTTGAGGCAAATCCAATACAACACATTACTGAGTACCACTCTCCATATTTTCAAGCATAGTGGTGGCTGCGTCATCTTATGGGTATGCTTGTGATCGATAAGGACTGGGGAGTTTTTCAGGATAAAAAAGAAACGGAATGGAGCTAAGCACAGGCAAAATCCTAGAGGAAAACCTGGTTCAATCTGCTTTCCATCCAACAGACACTGGAAGATTAATTTACCTTTCAGCAGGACAATAATCTAAAACAGAAGTCCAAATCTACACTGGAGTTGAATGTTCCTGTGTGGCCGAGTTACAGTTTTGACTTAAATCTACTTGAAAATCTATGGCAAGATCTGAAAATGGTTGTCCAGGAATGAGCTTGAAGAATTTTGAAAAGAATAATGGGCAAATGTTGCACAATCCAGGAGTGGAAAGATCTTAGAGACTTACCCAGAAAGACTCACAGCTGTAATTGCTGCCAAAGGTGCTTCTACAAAGTATTGACTCAGGGGTGTGAATACTTTTGTAAATTAGATATTTCATTTTAATTTTCAGTAATTTTGCACAACAAAATATGGAATAGGTCAAGGGGTATGAATACTTTCTGAAGTATTGCATAGAAACATTATTTCATTAATTTCACCACTCTCTCTACATATTCTCTGAAATACTGTATATCTAATATCTCTAATATAACTGAAATATATCTAAATAACGTATTTAAATGATATCTATAACCTGGTTCTTACTGTACTGTTGTTGCAGGACATGATGCCTCTACAGTACATCTACACCATGGCCCTGGAGTACGATGTGAAGACCAGCCAGTCTACTAAACAGACATCAGAACTGCTGCAGCGACGCTGCTACCAGGTACTACAGACAGACTGACGAGCAGACAGGCAGACGAGCAGACAGGCAGACAGACAGACAGGCAGACAGGCAGGAGAACTGCTACCACACAATTAGCAAGCTTACTCAACGTGTCAAAAAACATTCCTGTATGCAAGAAAATGTGGAATAATGTGTAGACTGATTTAGTATGATGTGTTTAATCCTATGTCTTTATCCTGAAGGCCCTGGCAGCCAAGAAGAATGAGATTGATAAGTGGCGCAAGGAGTTCAAGGAGGAGTGGTCCAAAGAACAGAAGAGGATGGTGAGTGCTGTTTTTTTGGCCACTACTGTGTGCGTGCATGCATGTGCGTGCGTGTTTAACAGCTTCTCCCATTGATCAGAACATTGCATGAACAGCTTCTCTCATTGGTCAGAACAATGTGGTTACAGCTTCTCTCATTGGTCAGAACAATGCAGGAACAGCTTATCTCATTGGTCAGAACAATGCGGTAACAGCTTCTTCCATTGGTCAGAACAATGCGGTAACAGCTTATCTCATTGGTCAGAACAATGTGCTAACAGCTTATCTCATTGGTCAGAACAATGTGGTAACAGCTTCTCCCATTGGTCAGAACAATGCGGTAACAGCTTCTCTCATTGGTCAGAACAATGCAGTAACAGCTTCTCTCATTGGTCAGAATGAGGCGGTGGCGGCTCTGAAGAAGGCTCGTCAGCAGTACCTGCAGCGCAGCGAGGACCTGGAGAAGACCAAGGCTGTGACGGCCAAGGCCGGGGACGAGCTCACAGCGGGACACAAGACCGTGGACAAGAGGAGGAAGTCACGCGACGACGCACAGTCAAAGGTGTGGTGCAGCGGGTCCAACCGACACATTGAGTTCACTGAAACATATCCCTTAATGTTTTTGGTTCCAGTTGTTTTTTTGTTTGTTTTTTACAGGAAAAAAATTGTTATATTTTTTGTCATCATGTAACTCACTGTGCCTATCTCCCTCTCTCTTTCTACCACTCTCTCTCCCTCTCCGTCTCTCATCCATCTCTCGCTCCCCCTCCCCCCCCACAACCAGGTGATGGAGGCAGAGATGCAGTACAGACAGTGTGTGTGTGAGGCCCAGGATCACCAGGATGAGCTGGAGAGAGTGAAGGAGAAAATCATAGTTCACACCCGCAAACTAATCTGCCAGGGGGACACTGTGCTCAAGGAGGTGGGTGTCCAAGCCTATTGAAGATAGACATTCCCTGTGCTGGATGCAACAAGTGGAGTGTCTGTCTGTATTGCATCTCAGCCTCCATCACCTGGTTGATAGTGATAGCATAAGAGTGGATATAAGAGTAAACAGACTCAAGGCAAGCACTTAGCAGCCGTTTCATTTAGTCTTTTAATTTTAATTTTAAAAAAAATTTAGTCCTTTTTAGCAGACGCTCTTATCCAGAGCGACTTACAGTTAGTGAGTGCATACATTTTTATACTGGCCCCCCCGTGGGAATCGAACCCACAACCCTAGCGATGCAAACGCCATGCTCTACCAACTGAGCTACATCCCTGCCGGCCATTCCCTCCCCTACCCTGGACGACGCTGGGCCAATTGTGCGCCGCCCCATGGGTCTCCCGGTCGCGGCCAGCTACGACAGAGCCTGGATTCGAACCAGGATCTCTAGTGGCACAGCTAGCACTGCGATGCAGTGCCTTAGACCACTGCGCCACTCGGGACTGTCAATGCTTTTGATTCAAACAATCACCCCAACAAACAAAAAAACACATTAAAATACAGTCCAGGTCTCCTTTGCTAAATAATATATTAATATAATATATGCCATTTAGCAGACCCTTTTATCCAAAGCAACTTAGTCATGCATGCGTACATTTTACATACTAGTGGTCCCAAGAGTTGAACCGACTATCCTGGCGTTGCAAGCACTATACTCTACCAACTGAGCTACAGAGGTATCTTGAGCTCAATGGGACTGGATGAATAATGTTTAAATAAACGAAATGAATGTAATCCCTCATATCATGTACCTCTACCACCCCTAGGCCACAGTGAACATGTTCTACTTCCAGCGTCAGCAGACGGAGCCGGTTCCCCAGGGTTACCACAACCTGGAGGTGACCTGCAGGCCATGTGAACCCGGGGAGCCCTACCTGCTCTACATCTTCAGGAAGAGAAGCCAAGAACAGCCCCTACAAACCTTCACCTTCCAGGAGTTTGTCCCTCAGAACAAGAGGTAAGAACGGATGGATGATGTGTCCTGTTCTAGGTAGGCTACAGCTCTAATGGATGATACTGTTTGTCCCATTCGTGCCTATTGTCTTTTACAGTATTTAGAGTTGCTGTCAAGATTGTATTTGTAAATGTTAATTGTGTGTGTGCTCATGCTTGCCTGTGTGTTTGTGTGTGCGTGCGTGCGTCCGAATTTGTGTGTGGCACCTCCAAGTGGCCGTCGTAAGACCATCAACCCCATCAGCTCTCTACAGGACTCCTTCTCCCTGCCTGAAGAAAGTCTGGTTAAGCGTAAGGGCTACAGTGACAGTGAGAGCATAGGAGGCAGTCTGGAGTCTCTGTCCAGCCCAGGTAAGCCTGTGTGCTTCATTGGACAGATTTCATTTAATCATGCTCAGAAGATTGACCAAACAAACATCGATTTCATAATTGCTAGTGGAGAGAAATAATGTGTTTGCTATGAAGCTTACGGGAAACTCACCTTGTCCTGTTTGTCTGGTCCCTCTCCCGCTCTGTGTGTCTTACCCACCCTGTAGCCCATGGCAACAGGAGGCTTCCTAAAGCCCCCTCCACAGGGACCATGTCATCAGACGACTTGGATGAGAGGGACATGGGCACCGTCCTGGAAGGAGGTGAATGTCACCGTCATCACCTAACTCATACAATAGACGGCAACTAATGGCTCTCTATACGCAAATGCTCCTGCTGAATTCCGAATCTACCCCTAACCCAGAGTTTCCCAAACTCGGTCCTCGGTAACCCAAGGGGTGCATGTTTTGGTTTTTGCCCTAGCACTACACAGCTGATTCAGATAACCAACTCATCATCAAGCTTTGATTATTTTAAATCAGCTGTGTAGTGCTAGGACAAAAACTAAAAAAGGTACACCCGTTGGGGTCCCCAGGACCGAGTTTGGGAAATGCTGCCCTAAACCCTACACCCTAGCCACTCCTGTAGATCTGAGAGGATTAGATAGATATTATCATTGTGGCAATTGCTTCTTGACTACTGATTGGCTAGGTGGAAATGTCGTCATATTCTTCCACTCGTCCAATCCTCTCAGGTCTACAGGAGTGGCTAGGGAGTAGGGTTCTGTTTGGCAATAGGGGTACATTTGGTGGGTAGTGTTTCCCACCATGACATGTACACTGCCAAGTATGACTGAGTCCTGTCCTGTGGTTCCTCGTAGATTATGTCGACTCCATTCCAGAGGGGAACGGTGCGGTAGGGAAGGTACGGACTACGTCCCGAGCCGCGCTGACACACCGACTCAGGAAGATGAAGAGCAAGATGGTGAAGTGCAAACAGTGTGACAACTACATCGTGGTCAGTGGCATCGAGTGTGAGGAGGTGAGAAAGAGGAGAAATAGAAGGATGGAAGGAGAGAAGAACAGTTGACAGACACTTACAGTGGGGGAAAAAAGTATTTAGTCAGCCACCAATTGTGCAAGTTCTCCCACTTAAAAAGATGAGAGAGGCCTGTAATTTTCATCATAGGTACACGTCAACTATGACAGACAAATTCAGGAAAGAAAATCCAAAAAATCACATTGTAGGATTTTTTATGAATTTATTTGCAAATTATGGTGGAAAATAAGTATTTGGTCACCTACAAACAAGCAAGATTTCTGGCTCCCACAGACCTGTAACTTCTTCTTTAAGAGGCTCCTCTGTCCTCCACTCGTTACCTGTATTAATGGCACCTGTTTGAACTTGTTATCAGTATAAAATACACCTGTCCACAACCTCAAACAGTCACACTCCAAACTCCACTATGGCCAAGACCAAAGAGCTGTCAAAGGACACCAGAAACAAAATTGTAGACCTGCACAAGGCTGGGAAGACTGAATCTGCAATAGGTAAGCAGCTTGGTTTGAAGAAATCAACTGTGGGAGCAATTATTAGGAAATGGAAGACATACAAGACCACTGATAATCTCCCTCGATCTGGGGCTCCACGCAAGATCTCACCCCGTGGGGTCAAAATGATCACAAGAACGGTGAGCAAAAATCCCAGAACCACATGGGGGGACCTAGTGAATGACCTGCAGAGAGCTGGGACCAAAGTAACAAAGCCTACCATCAGTAACACACTACGCCGCCAGGGACTCAAATCCTGCAGTGCCAGACGTGTCCCCCTGCTTAAGCCAGTACATGTCCAGGCCCGTCTGAAGTTTGCTAGAGTGCATTTGGATGATCCAGAAGAGGATTGGGAGAATGTCATATGGTCAGATGAAACCAAAATAGAACTTTTTGGTAAAAACTCAACTCGTCGTGTTTGGAGGACAAAGAATGCTGAGTTGCATCCAAAGAACACCATACCTACTGTGAAGCCTGGGGGTGGAAACATCATGCTTTGGGGCTGTTTTTCTGCAAAGGTACCAGGACGACTGATCCGTGTAAAGGAAAGAATGAATGGGGCCATGTATCGTGAGATTTTGAGTGAAAACCTTCCATCAGCAAGGGCATTGAAGATGAAACGTGGCTGGGTCTTTCAGCATGACAATGATCCCAAACACACCGCCCGGGCAATGAAGGAGTGGCTTCGTAAGAAGCATTTCAAGGTCCTGGAGTGGCCTAGCCAGTCTCCAGATCTCAACCCCATAGAAAATCTTTGGAGGGAGTTGAAAGTCTGTGTTGCCCAGCGACAGCCCCAAAACATCACTGCTCTGCTCTAGAGGAGATCTGCATGGAGGAATGGGCCAAAATACCAGCAACAGTGTGTGAAAACCTTGTGAAGACTTACAGAAAACGTTTGACCTGTGTCATTGCCAACAAAGGGTATATAACAAAGTATTGAGAAACTTTTGTTATTGACCAAATACTTATTTTCCACCATAATTTGCAAATAAATTAATTAAAAATCCTACAATGTGATTTTCTGGATTTGTTTTCCTCATTTTGTCTGTCATAGTTGACGTGTACCTATGATGAAAATTACAGGCCTCTCTCATCTTTTTAAGTGGGAGAACTTGCACAATCGGTGGCTGACTAAATACTTTTTTTCCCCACTGTATGTGGCAGCCTCTTAAATGCTAAAAGTAGAACATTATTGCCTGGTTCACAGTCACACTATAGGGCCTAACCGAGCGAAGCTGAACCAAGCTGTACTGGCCTGGTTTGGTTCTCTATCCTCCATAGTTGCGCCAGCACAGTATGGTTCAGGTTGACTCTATAGTGTGAACCAGGTATATAGGGTGTGATTTGAGCTCACCCTGTGGTTTGCTAATCCATGTCCTCTGTCCCGCCTGCCATCTCTGTAGTGTGGCGTGGCGGTTCATAGGAAGTGTCTGGAGGTGTTACAGCATGAGTGTGAGAACAGGAAGGGCATTCTGTTTGGGGTGGGTTTCTCCCTGTTGCCCCGTGACCGGCCTGATGAAGTGCCCTTCGTGGTCCAGCTCTGCACGGCTGAGATAGAGAGCAGGGCCCTCTCTCTACAGGTACTGTATTTACCTGGTTGTAATATGGTTTCGAATAAGTACTGAAGCAAACAGGAAAACTGTTTTACAGAAGCGACAGTACAGTGCCCTTCTCTCAATCCCTCTCTCTTTCTCCTTCGTTCCCTCCCCTCTCTCCCTCCATCCATCCCTCCCTCCCACCCAGGGGGTGTATCGTATCAGTGGGTCGAAGCCTCGTATCCAGAAGCTGTGTCAGGTCTTCGAGACCCAGAGGGACCAGGTCGACCTCTCTGACCTTTCACCTCATGACGTCACCTCAGTCCTCAAACACTTCTTCAAGGAGGTACAACTTCACTGTTTCCCAGACAACAAAGAAAATGGATATTACAGACAATATACTGTAGAGCCAACGATACAGTTTATACAGACAATATAGAGTCGAATGGATTCTGACTTGAGATACAGTCATACACTGTTATACACTGTTATTTAAACTCTCACACAAAGCTCCCCTTCATGATTATGCCAAACTATATGGACATATCTTAACTCAGGATTCCCCATTTAGTGAACATCATGTGGAACAGCCCTATTGTCAGTCTATGCATCGAAGCTAATAAGTATTTCTTATTATTATTATTATTATTATTATTATTATGTGTTAATTAATTGTTAATTGTAATCCATTGTTATTATTCATTAGTAATAAAACCATCTTCCTCCTCACACAGCTTCCAGAGCCGCTGTTGACCTTTGACCTGTACAATGACTTCATCGGTGTGGGCAAAGAGATCCAGCGTCTCAGTGAGAAGGAGGCGACAGCAGAGACTCCTGGGATAGTGGAGGACCTCAGATATAACCTGAGAGACCTGCTGGAGAGACTGCCCCCGTACAGCTACTACACACTGCAGCATATGATGCGTCACCTCCACAGGTACTACTCTACTACGCACTGCAGCATATGATGCGTCACCTCCACAGGTACTACTCTACTACGCACTGCAGCATATGATGTGTCACCTCCACAGGTATTACTCTACTACGCACTGCAGCATATGATGCGTCACCTCCACAGGTACTACTCTACTACGCACTGCAGCATATGATGTGTCACCTCCACAGGTATTACTCTACTACGCACTGCAGCATATGATGCGTCACCTCCACAGTACTATGCATAATGGCGCTGGAGGGGATGGCTGCCGTTTTACAGGCTCCTAACCAACTGTGCTATTTTGTTAGTTTTTTCACGTTGTTTGTAACTTATTTTTTAACTTATTGTGTACATAATGTTGCTGCTACCTTCTCTTATGACCGAAAATAACTTCTGGACATCAGAACAGCAATTACTCACCTCGCAAGGATATACTGCTTTCTCGGGAACGGGCCCAAATCCCCGTCATTTACGAAGAAGAAAAGACGGAGAAAAAGGGGGCGGAGGTCGGAGGTCGGAGGTCGGGCTGCCTTCTGAGAATTCATAGCCGAGTGAATAAACTTCCACTACCATCCATTCTATTGGCCAACGTGCATTCATTTTTCCATGCATCGGCAGGACAGAGAAGCTACGTCTGGTAAGACGAGGGGCGGGGGTGTGTGTCTATTTGTCAATAACAGCTGGTGTCTAATATTAAAGAAGTCTTGAGGTATTGCTCGCCTGAGGTAGAGTATCTCATGATAAGCTGTAGACCACACTATCTACCAAGAGAGTTCTCATCTATGTTATTCGTAGCCGTCTATTTACCACCAGAAACCGATGCTGGCACTAACACCGCACTCAAGGAGCTGTATAAGGTCATAAGCAAACAAGAAAATGCTCATCCAGAAGTGGCGCTCCTAGTGGCCGGGGACTTTAATGCAGGCAAACTTAAATCCGTTTGACCTAATTTCTACCAGCATGTCACATGTGCAACCAGAGGGGAAAAAAACTCTAGACCACCTTTACTCCACACACAGAGACACATACAAAGCTCTCCTCCATTTGGCAAATCTGACCATAATTCTATCCTCCTGATTCCTGCTTACAAGCAAAAACTTTAGCAGGAAGTACCAGTGACTCGCTCAATACGGAAGTGGTCAGATGACGCGGATGCTACGCTACAGGACTGTTTTGCTAGCACAGATTGGAATATGTTCCGGGATTCATCCAATGGCATTGAGGAGTATACCACCTCAGTCATCGGCTTCATCAATAAGTGCATCGACGACATCGTCCCCACAGTGACCGTACGTACAGTGGGGAGAACAAGTATTTGATACACTGCCGATTTTGCAGGTTTTCCTACTTACAAAGCATGTAGAGGTCTGTAATTTTGATCATAGTCACTTCAACTGTGAGAGACACATTGAGTTCACTGAAACATATCCCTTAATTTTTTTGGTTCCATTTTTTTTTTCTCAGGAAAATGATGATTGTTATATTTTTTGTCATCATGTAACTCACTGTGCCTATCTCCCTCTCTCTTTCTACCACTCTCTCTCCCTCTCCGTCTCTCATCCTAAAACAAAAATCCAGAAAATCACATTGTATGATTTTTAAGTAATTAATTTGCATTTTATTGCATGACATAAGTATTTGATCACCTACCAACCAGTAAGAATTCCGGTTCTCACAGACCTGTTAGTTTTTCTTTAAGAAGCCCTCCTGTTCTCCACTCATTACCTGTATTAACTGCACCTGTTTGAACTCGTTACCTGTATAAAAGACACCTGTCCACACACTCAATCAAACAGACTCCAACCTCTCCACAATGGCCAAGACCAGAGAGCTGTGTAAGGACATCAGGGATAAAATTGTAGACCTGCACAAGGCTGGGATGGGCTACAGGACAATAGGCAAGCAGCTTGGTGAGAAGGCAACAACTGTTGGCGCAATTATTAGAAAATGGAAGAAGTTCAAGATGACGGTCAATCACCCTCGGTCTGGGGGCTCCATGCAAGGTCTCACCTCGTGGGGCATCAATGATCATGAGGAAGGTGAGGGATCAGCCCAGAACTACACGGCAGGACCTGGTCAATGACCTGAAGAGAGCTGGGACCACAGTCTCAAAGAAAACCATTAGTAACACACTACGCCGTCATGGATTAAAATCCTGCAGTGCACGCAAGGTCCCCCTGCTCAAGCCAGCGCATGTCCAGGCCCGTCTGAAGTTTGCCAATGACCATCTGGATGATCCAGAGGAGGAATGGGAGAAGGTCATGTGGTCTGATGTTTGGAGGAAGAAGAAGGATGAGTACAACCCCAAGAACACCATCCCAACCGTGAAGGATGGAGGTGGAAACATCATTCTTTGGGGATGCTTTTCTGCAAAGGGGACAGGACGACTGCACCGTATTGAGGGGAGGATGGATGGGGCCATGTATCGCGAGATCTTGGCCAACAACCTCCTTCCCTCAGTAAGAGCATTGAAGATGGGTCGTGGCTGGGTCTTCCAGCATGACAACGACCCGAAACACACAGCCAGGGCAACTAACGAGTGGCTCTGTAAGAAGCATCTCAAGGTCCTGGAGTGGCCTAGCCAGTCTCCAGACCTGAACCCAATAGAAAATCTTTGGAGGTAGCTGAAAGTCCGTATTGCCCAGCGACAGCCCTGAAACCTGAAGGATCTGGAGAAGATCTGTATGGAGGAGTGGGCCAAAATCCCTGCTGCAGTGTGTGCAAACCTGGTCAAGACCTACAGGAAACGTATGATCTCTGTAATTGCAAACAAAGGTTTCTGTACCAAAAATTAAGTTCTGCTTTTCTGATGTATCAAATACTTATGTCATGCAATAAAATGCAAATTAATTACTTAAAAATCATACAATGTGATTTTCTGGATTTTTGTTTTAGATTCCGTCTCTCACAGTTGAAGTGTACCTATGATATAAATTATAGACCTCTACATGCTTTGTAAGTAGGAAAACCTGCAAAATCGGCAGTGTATCAAATACTTGTTCTCCCCACTGTACATATCCCAACCAGAAGCCATGGATTACAGGCAACATCCGCATCGAGCTAAAGGCTAGAGCTGCCGCATTCAAGGAGCGGAACACTAATCCTGACGCTTATAAGAAATCCCGCTATGCCCTCAGACGAACCATCAAACAGGCAAAGCGTCAATACAGGATTAAGATTGAATCCTACTACACCGGCTCTGACGCTCGTCGGATGTGGCAGGGCTTGAAAACTATTACGGACTACAATGGCACACCTATGTGAGAATGCTGTTCATTGACTACAGCTCAGCGTTCAACACCATAGTGCCCACAAAGCTCATCACTAAGCTAAGGACCCTGGGACTAAACACCTCCCTCTGCAACTGGATCCTGGACTTCCTGATGGGCTGCCCCCAGGTGGTAAGGGTAGGCAACAACACGTCTGCCACGCTGATCCTCAACACTGTGCCCCTCAGGGGTGTGTGCTTAGTCCCCTCCTGTACTCCCTGTTCACCCACGACTGTGTGGCCAAACACGACTCTAACATCATCATTAAGTTTGCTGACGACAAAACAGTGGTAGGCCTGTTCACCGACAACGATGAGACCGCATATAGGGAGGAGGTGAGAGACCTGGCAGTGTGGTGCCAGGACAACAACCTCTCCCTCAATGTGAGCAAGACAAAGGAGCTGATCGTGGACTACAGGAAAAGGCGGGCCGAACAGGCCCGCATTAACATCGATGGGGCTGTAGTGGAGCGGGTCGAGAGTTTCAAGTTCCTTGGTGTCCACATCACCAACAAACTATCATGGTCCAAACACACCAAGACAGTCGTGAAGAGGACACGACAACACCTTTTCCCCCTCAGGAGACTGAAAAGATTTGGCATGGGTCCCCAGATCCTCAAAAGGTTCTACAGCTGCACCATCGAGAGCATCCTGACCGGTTGCATCACCGCCTGGTATGGCAACTGCTCGGCATCTGACCGTAAGGTCGCTACAGAGGGTAGTGCATACGGCCCAGTACATCACTGGGGCCAAGTATCCTGCCATCCAGGACCTATATACTAGGCGGTGTCAGAGGAAAGCCCCAAAAATTGTGACTCCAGTCACCCAAGACTGTTCTCTCCCCCCCCATTTGTTTTTACACTACTGCTACCCGCTGTCTATTATCTATGCATAGTCACTTTATCCCTACCTACATGTACAAATTACCTCGACTAACTTGTACCCCCGCACATTGACTCAGTACCGGTACCCCCTGTATATAGCCTCGTTATTGTTATTTTATTGTGTTACTTTGTATTATTTGGTAAATATTCTCTTAACTCTTTCTTGAACTGCGTTGTTGGTTAAGGGCTTGTAAGTAAGCATTTCACGATAAGGTCTACACCTGTAGTATTCAGCGCATGTGACAAAGTTTGATTTGATTCGACTACTCTACTAGACAGTGCAGCATATGATGCGTCACCTCCACAGGTACTACCCTACTACACAGTGCAGCACCAAACTCCCACCCATTCTGAACATCTACTCGAAACGGTGCCTGAGGAAGGCCCACAGCATCATCAAGGACCCCACACACCCCAGCCACGAGCTGTTCACTCCATTACTGTCAGGAAGATGGTAACGGAGCATGAGGTCTGATACCAACAGGCTCAGAGACGGTTTCTATCCACATGCCATCAGACTGCTGAACACTTGAACTGGACTGACCACCTGCTCTGATTCTCCGCACCTTAGCACTCACTCACGTACAGTCGTGGTCAAAAGTTTTGAGAATGACACAAATATTAATTTTCACAAAGTCTGCTGCCTCAGTTTTTATGATGGCAATTTGCATATACTCCAGAATGTTATGAAGAGTGATCAGATGAATTGCAATTAATTGCAAAGTCCCTCTTTGCCATGAAAATGAACTTAATCCCATAAAAACATTTCCAATGCATTTCAGCCCTGCCACAAAAGGACCAGCTGACATCATGTCAGTGATTCTCTCGTTAACACAGGTGAGAGTGTTGACGAGGACAAGGCTGGAGATCACTCTGTCATGCTGATTGAGTTAGAATAACAGACTGGAAGCTTTAAAAGGAGGGTGGTGCTTGAAATCATTGTTCTTCCTCTGTTAACCATGGTTACCTGCAAGGAAACTCGTGCCGTCATCATTGCTTTGCACAAAAAGGGCTTCACGGGCAAGGATATTGCTGCTAGTAAGATTGCACCTAAATCAACCATTTATCGGATCATCAAGAACTTCAAGGAGAGAGATTCAATTGTTGTGAAGATGGCTTCAGGGCGCCCAAGAAAGTCCAGCAAGCGCCAGGACCGTCTCCTAAAGTTGATTCATCCCGGGGCACCATCAGTGCAGAGCTTGCTCAGGAATGGCAGCAGGCAGGTTTGAGTGCTTCTGCACGCACAGTGAGGCAAATATTTTTGGAGAATGACCTGGTGTCAAGAAGGGCAGCGAGGAAGCCACTTCTCTCCAGGAAAAACATCAAGGACAGACTGATATTCTGCAAAAGGTACAGGGATTGGACTGCTGAGGACTGGGGTAAAGTCATTTTCTCTGATGAATCCCCTTTCCGATTGTTTGGGGCATCCGGAGAAAAGCTTGTCCGGAGAAGACAGGGTGAGCGCTACCATCAGTCATGTGTCATGCCAACAGTAAAGCATCCTGAGACCATTCATGTGTGGGGTTGCTTCTCAGCCAAGGGAGTGGGCTCACTCACAATTTTGCCTAAGAACACAGCCATGAATAAAGAATGGTACCAACACATCCTCCGAGAGCAATTTCTCCCAACCATCCAATAACAGTTTGGTGACAAACAATGCTTTTTCCAGCATGATGGAGCACCTTGCCATAAGGCAAAAGTGATAACTAAGTGGCTCTGGGAACAAAACATCGACATTATGGGTCCATGGCCAGGAAACTCCCCAGACCTTAATCCCATTGAGAACTTGTGGTCAGTCCTCAAGAGGCGGGTGGACAAACAAAAACCCACAAACTCCAAGCATTGATTATGCAAGAATGGGCTGCCATCAGTCAAGATGTGGCCCAGAAGTTAATTGACAGCATGCCAGGACGGATTGCAGAGGTCTTGAAAAAGAAGGGTCAACAATGCAAATATTAACTCTTTGCATAAACTTAATCTTTGCATAAACTTAATGTAATTGTCAATAAAAGCCTTTGACACTTATGGAATGCTTGTAATTATACTTCAGTATACCATAGTAACATCTGACAATAATATCTAAAAACACTGAAGCAGCAAACTTTGTGAAGACCAATACTTGTGTCATTCTCAAAACTTTTGACGACGACTGTACACACACACATATACAGTACATTCATGCTACACACACATCAGAACTGCTGCTACCAGACTCTTATTATGATTGCTAAATACTGCACAATCCCCCCTTCCCCAAAACACATGTATATTTCTAATTTATTTTTGTTGCATTGTCGAGAAGGAACCTGCAAGTAAGCATTTTGTTGGACGATGTATACCATGTGTATCCTGTACATACGACTTATATAACTTGGAACTTGAAACATGATGCGCCACCTACACAGATACTACTACACACGGCAGCACATGATGCGCCACCTACACAGATACTACTACACACGGCAGCACATGATGCGCCACCTACACAGATACTACTACACACGGCAGCACATGATGCGCCACCTACACAGATACTACTACACACGGCAGCACATGATGCGTCACCTACACAGATACTACTACACACGGCAGCACATGATGCGCCACCTACACAGATACTACTACACACGGCAGCACATGATGCGCCACCTACACAGATACTACTACACACGGCAGCACATGATGCGCCACCTACACAGATACTACTACACACGGCAGCACATGATGCGCCACCTACACAGATACTACTACACACGGCAGCACATGATGCGCCACCTACACAGATACTACTACACACGGCAGCACATGATGCGCCACCTACACAGATACTACTACACATGGCAGCACATGATGCGCCACCTACACAAGTAGCAAACCTGGTTGTAATGGAGATGGCTCTAGTGAACCATGCTCATAGACTTGTGTTAGCTCCCCAAAGTTATGCCGTGGCTTCAGCTCACTAGGAAAACAGATTATTGTGGCATGCAGCAGAACAGTCGGTCACATGGTCATAAGAGGGGTGCTGGGCCCTCCTCCAGATGGCCTTTTTTTTTTATACCATACTCGATCCTCTCTTTTCTTCACTCATTTCACATTCTCTCTCTCTCTCTCCACAGAGTATCAGAGAACTACGAGGAGAACAAGATGTCTCCCAGTAACCTGGGCATCGTGTTTGGTCCGACCCTGCTGCGGCCGCTGGTGTCTGTAGACGTGTCCATGGTGGCTCTACTGGAGACCACCTACCAGGCCCTACTGGTGGAGTTCCTCATCACACACCACCAACACATCTTCGACGCTCCACCTCCTCCCGTCCCCACCGCCCCACTCCCTGACACCCCTCCCCGGGCGACGTGTTCAGGGGGAGCCCAGGAGACTGTTGTTGCGGCTGACCCTGGCTCTCAGGGCCCCCCCGCTGGAGGAGCCTCGTCCAGAGAACGCCCCCGCTCCCTAGAGGTAAGGGACAAACGGAGGGGGGATTCCATTGTGTCAGACAAGTTCAATCAAGTAGAGCTTAAGTATTTGAATTCAAACATATCATTTGAACCCAGGTCTGGTTAACAGATGGGTTAACCCTGGGCGGATAGACAAATATAGACTTTTCAAATACTTTTCATAGACCCCCCTATACTGAAATACATTTAAATACAGATTTTCTCCAATGTTTTTCAATGGTTTGAATAGGAGGGCAATGTTAACCTCAATCAAACACTTAATTTTGAATCTGAGGTATCTTGATCACACATCTGGCAGCTGTAGGTTTGTCAGCCAGTGATTGGACCTCTAAGTCTAAGTAACATTGGGACGGCTCATGATGCCCTACAGTCAGACCTGGGTTCAGATACTATTAGAAAGTATTTCAAATACATTCGGCAGGCTTCATTGAGCTTGCCTGGTGCAATAGAACCAATAGAATAGTGACAAAACTGTAAACCCAGCCCACCTGGCCCTCCAGTAAGGCTAGAGCAACCACTCAAAGTATTTGAGATTTCAAATAATATTTGAACCCAAGTCTGCCTCAGAGCCAGGGTTCACAGATTTCAGTCTCAGCCTGCTGCCTTGAGCTGCTTTCCTTCATGTTGCTTCTGTTACCTGTTGTTGTCTCAAATGGGTAATCTGGGATTCAAATAACAAGAAAGTTGTCACTCCAGTCACTTTATTTGGTAAACAGCTGAGGGATGGGGCTGAAGAAATGTAACTAATGAGGCATTTACAAGGAATATTGTTCAAGAGTCAATGGCTATATCATTTATTCAAATTAAAAGTCCCAAAACAGATGTACCAATCCCAGATTGCCCCTTTAATGCTCCTGGCTCGGCCATGCTGTGACTCTGCTGTGGCCAACCCGGAAGGGATTACGTGCTTTTTTTTGTGAGGCTTAACACAATGCAACATTGGGGTGTGTGTGTGTGTATGCTACCTCTGACTGGATTCTGATCTGACCCTTCCTTTCCAGACCAGATCTACCCTGGCTGGGTCTCAATACTATATAATGGCTTCTTCTGTGAAATATAGTAAAATGAGTGTCAAATTCTTCCTCTTCTTCTTCTTCCTCTATTGTAAAATGACTTCCTTTCCTTTCTCCTTTGTTACCACTGATAGGCCAAAGGACTGGATACTGTGGAAAATGTAGGTTTCAAGGGTAGGAAAGGACATGAGGAGAGGAAGCAAGTTAAAGCTATTGAGACACAGCCCTAGCATGGATGTTCTTGGCCACTAAATACACAACACTGACCACTGGGAAATACTGGGAGGGTGTGGGGGGTGGAAGAGAAGGTTAGTGCCCTGCCCTCTACATGTGAATTTTGAGTTGTTTAGGGACACAAGGATGTTACTGTATTTTTTGCCTGAAAAACAGAACTGGGAGAACAAGTGACCATGCAACTTGATTTTCTCCAATAAGTAAAAAATAAAAATCCTGTTATATGTATAGGCTACTCAACATCCACAATTTACCTGGCAATCTCTCTGTAACCCAGTAGGGTTCACTTTCTAGGCCTAGAGCTATAGTATTGATCTCTCAACAGCATTCCATTCCCAACACTTCCTATCCCAAATATCTGGTATCTATTCCCCAAAGTTTGTGTCATTTCTACAGACTCGCACAATCAAGAGAGACTCGAGCGAGGGTTATATATCTGACAAGTCGTCGTCCAATGAGGCAGTGGACCAGCTCAGCCCTGAAGCCAATGAGAGAGCAGGTAGGCGGGATGTACTATTGCATCAGAGGAATGGTTGGTTGGATTAATGGGTATTGTTGGTAAACAAGTGGGCTAGATGACTTTGCTGTTCTTATCTGATCTGTAATTTCCTTACTCAGCCTTTCTCGGCTGCCATCAAATCTTTTGTCTGCTTGCTGCTCACTGTTTTTGTCATGTGTTATAGCGCCTTCTGCTGACTTGACTGTAGGCATTTTCTGCTTTATTTTGCCAATATTCAACAGCCTCTCAAAAGCAATGCTAGCCCTAAACTCACACATCATGTTATGATAGAGCCAGAGTATTTACTTTGCCAAGCTAAAAGTGAAATACAGTGGTTCATCTGTGTTTCTCTGGTTTGTCTTATTGTCTCCTCTCCCTTTGCTTCCCCAGTCGTGGCTGTGAGGGGGGCATCAACAGAGGCTGCTGCTCTGGGTGATCTGGTAGGGGATCCAGAGCCAGGGGACTCTACCTCCGTGGGGACCCAGCTATGGAGCCACTTCAGCAGGCAGCCTGTCAAGTACCAGCGCCAGCCCACCCCGGGTCTCCGCCGCTCCGCAGGCACTACCAGGGCCGGGCAGCTCGGGGAAGAGGAAGAGGAGGATGAAGAGGAGGAGGAGAGGAGGAGGAACCAGTCGAGGAGCGCAGGCAGCAGCCGTAGCCCCTCCCTTGACCCTGGCAGCCAGAGGAGGAGAAGCCTTCGATTGGAGCTACCCCCCACCGCCCACCACCTGCTCAACCAGCCTGGAGGCCACGCCCCACTGAGCCAGACGGAAAGAGAGAAGACACGCCCATATGAGGTTCCACAGGGCAGGCTGCGGGCGGGGACAGTGGTAGTAGAACCATCAACAGCTGCAACAACAGCAGTAGAGGCAGAAGCCAATCCTACGCCGAGCACCGGTGCTCAGGAGGCGGGGCTTAGGAGTCGGTCAGCCACATTGTCTCAGCTGAACATGAACCAGTCCAATAACAGGCAGGGGTGGGTGGGTGAGAGGCGGAGACAGGGCGGAGAGGAGGGTCTGAGTGGACCGGCCCGAAAGATCCTGTCAGGGCTGAAGCTCAGACGCAGCCACTCAGGACTGCAGCAACACTTTGTCTGAGGAGGAGGAAGGTTGGAACTTTGAACCATAGAATTAGAATCACATTTGAGGACAGACATTCCCCATTCAAGTCAACGTTCCATGGACTGGCAGGATTCTATTTCTATGGTTAAACCTATAGAAGGGATGAATTGTACTGTGTAACTTCATGTGTTTTTTACAAATACAGTGAAAAATTACATACGCTCATGATTGCTCCAGAATACTCATAAATACAGAACATACTAACATAACTCATCACAGTGAAGCACATAGACGTAAATGAACCGCTCATCAAAGGGCCTATTCACACATTGTTCATACTCACTGTCTATATACACAGACACACAGGGCCGAATCTTGACTTGAAATAATTAAGCCCTATACTGTATGTATAATCTGCATCAACATGCACTGCAATGATATCAACAGAAGGACTTCCGTGACAATTCCAGTCATGCACACTGTGCGTGTCTTCAATAGAAACCAAACTGAACCAAAGGGGGAGAAACTGGTAGCGCTTTATAATAACTCCACGTAATAAAGCATTTGTAATGGATTAGTAAAACGTTTATTCATCATTCATGAATCATTACTCCATTCATAAGATGTTTAATATGTTCATTTAAACCATTTACTAATCATTAGTTACGTATTTTTGTGTGGCCTTATCTAAAGTGTGTGCTATTTACACTTTATAAATACTTTGTAAATGTTTTGAGTGACCAGGGTAATTTCTCACAAAAAGATGGACATTCCAGCAGTACCTGATGCTCCTTAAGGTCTGAGAATAGCCTAGAACATAGAGTATCAATGGTAAAAGAATAAGCACACAACACAGGATGTTTAAAGGTCCAATGCAGACGTTTTTATCTCAATATCAAATAATTTCTGGGTAACAATTAAGTACCTTACTGTGATTGTTTTAAATTTAAATGGTCAAAAAGAAACAAAAAATATCTTCTTAGCAATTTTGCCAGGACTGTCTATGAGTGGTCTGAGTGGGGAGGGGACACTGAAAAACTAGCTGTTATTGGCAGAGAGGTTTGGAACTCTTTCTTATTGGTCTATTAACTAATTTACCGCCAGGCAGGCTAAAACTCCATCCCACCAAAACAGCCTGAAAAAACAAACAAAGGGTCTTACACTAAAAGGGGATTTTCATAATTTTCACAATTTCATACTATTATTCCAACCTCCATAGTGTGGAAATATATACAGTACCAGTCAAAAGTTTGGATACACCTACTCATTCAAGGGTTTTTCTTTATTTTTACTATTTTCTACATTGTAGAATAATAGTGAAGACATCAAAACTATGAAATAACACATATGGAATCATATAGTAACCAAAGAAGTGTTAAACAAGTCAAAATATATTTGTGATTCTTCAAATAACCACCCTTTAACTTGATGACAGCTTTGAACTCTCATGGCATTCTCTCAACCAGCTTCATGAGGTAGTCACCAGGGGCCTCATGTATCAATCTTGCGTACGCACGAAAACACGGCGTACGCCAGCTTTCACGTTCACGGTCAGATGTACTAACAGTGAAATTAACGTAAGAATGTGCGTTCTTCCACGTAAACTTCAGGCCTGGCGTACGTACATTTTTGTGATGTTTGTCCGTTGGCGACTCAGAGGCAATAAAGTGAAGTGGCAAACATTACACTACGAACTGTTCTATCGCACCTGCCAGATATTGCTTATAATTTGTAATTGATAAATGATTTGCCATATTATTGTCACACGAGTCTTATTAGAATATTCTATTAATTATGCAATTAAGTAAGAACATATATAAAGGATGTGAAAATTGATACAACCCGTCTAGCAATGGCAGCTTTGGCTTTATTAGAAGACATTTTCAATGGACAAATCCGGAGAGAACGAGTTTTTAGGGACCACGGTGATTTTCTGGCCCACGACGATGACTGGCTCATCAGCCGTTTCAGATTTCCAAGGGCTATACTCTTGGAGCTCTGCGCTGAGTTGGGTCCGAATTTGGAAAGAGAGACAGTGAGGAGCCACGCATTACCCGTTCCTTTACAGGTGCTTACTACACTTGGTTTCCTAGCAACCGGTTCTTTCCAAAGAGAACTGGCAGACCGCTCAGGAATAAGCCAGTCGTGTTTGAGCCGTGCAATGCCACCTGTATGGGACGGCATCATCCGCTTGTCTACCAGGTATATAACGTTCCCATACGATGCAGGTGACCAGCCAAACATCAAAGCGCAATTTGCAGCGATAGCCGGTTTTCCTAATGTAATCGGAGCGATCGACTGCACACATATTGCTATAAAGGCGCCATCTGAAGACGAATTTGCATATGTGAATCGGAAACATTTCCATTCAATAAATGTGCAGATTATATGTGATGCACAAATGCGCCTAACAAATATTGTGGCAAGGTGGCCTGGGTCAACCCATGATTCATATATCCTTACAAACAGCATGGTTGGGATGAGACTCAAGCTGGCAGGGTGCGCGATGGGTGGCTACTTGGTAAGTTATGCATTTAAATGTATGGTTCTATCTAAAAGTAAAATGTTTGTGTCTGTAATTATTATTACTGCCCATCAGGAGACAGTGGTTATCCACTAAAGACGTGGCTGTTAACCCCCTCACCAACCCACAAACTGACCGAGAGCGCAGATACAATGATGCCCATTCCCGCACTCGGTCAGTTGTGGAGCGGGCGATTGGGCAGCTGAAATGTCGGTGGCGCTGCCTTGACAGGACCGGGGGATGCTGTTATACCGCCCTGACAAGGTTTGCCGCATCATACTGGCCTGTGGAGTGCTGCACAATGTCGCGCACAGGCATGGCATACCCCTTGGTGAGGTGGGGGCACCGCCAGATGACCCTGACCCAGGACCAGTATATGTGCAGCACAATCAACAAGCCATTCAGGCCCGTCAACGTGTAATTGCGACAATATAAATGGTACTCAGACACAAAGTTCATTTTTTGACCAATTCTTTTAATGAATGGCTTATTTCTGTGAGTGCGTCAGTGACATTTTTAAGGTGACTGTTCATTTCTTCAATGGCCCTAACAATTTGTTGTTGTGACTCCAGAACAGCATGCGTCAAGACACGGCCAGATGGACGGGCTTCAGCACTGGGGGGAACATTAGAGACACGGGAGACGCTGGACTGAATGGGCTCTGGCTGCTCAGGTGGTGCGGACTCTTGAGTGCGTGCCAGTGGACGTTCCTGCGGTTCCTAAGTCCAATTAAACACAGGCACATCTTAACAGTAATTTGAGTCTGTTCCTTATTAATGGGTACACGCATTTGCAATAAAAGCAGTGGATACGTGAAATCTCTGGTGTACCTTTTGCTATATTGCATGCATTTTAAAATTAAACGGTGGCTGGCTATGTATATCAAAGTTAAGGAAATAAATCTGAGTCACCTTGCTGGCAGTCCTGTAGTATATCCGAGTCTCCTACATCAGCGGATACGATTCCAGAGATTAACGTGTCTCCTACAATAGAGGCAACTCTCTGATCAAAGGGTGCAAGTTCATCGGTCCCTGTACCACCGCCTGTTCTGCCCACACTTTGTCGGTGCGCAGCAGTTCTCCGCTTAACTTCCACCTTTATGTCTGACCATTTCTTCTTCAGTTCATTTACGGTGCGACTCTCAGATCCCACCGCGTTGACGGCATCAGACAAACTCGCCCACTCTTTTTTCTTTCTTTTGTTATTAATTCCAGAGGACAGATTTCCAAATAAAATATTTTTTCTTGTTTCTACCTCTGATAGTAGCACCTCTAATTCGTTTTCAGTGAAATTTCGTTTCTTGCTTGCTTTAGCCATGTTCTTGCAGGTTTCTTTTGCCAAATTGGACTAATTACCATATTTAAATTGATTTAATTGAGGGAGGAGACAGGGTGTGGTGTGGTGCTCGTGCATGTGCGCTCAATTTCGCGTTGATTGGGATGTACAAAGAGAATGTATGTGGAATGCTGCGTACGCAGAGATTCATACATCAGATTTTTTTGGTGCGTACGCACATTTATGGCTTTGTCCGTACGCAATGTTTTAGTATGAATTCAACGCAAGTCTTTGTACATGAGGCCCCTGGAATGCATTTCAATTAACAGGTGTGCCTTCTTAAAAGTTAATTTGTGGAATTTCTTTCCTTCTTAATGCGTTTGAGCCAATCAGTTGTGTTGTGACAAGGTAGGGGGGGTATACAGAAGATACCAATTCCATATTATGGCAAGAACAGCTCAAATAAGCAAAGAGAAATGACAGTCCATCATTACTTTAAGACATGAAGGTCAGTCAATACAGAACATTTCAAGAACTGCAGTCGCAAAAACCATCAAGCGCTATGATGAAACTGGCTCTCATGAGGACCGCGACAGGAATGGAAGACCCAGAGTTACCTCTGCTGCAGAGGATAAGTTCATTAGAGTTACCAGCCTCAGAAATTGCAGCCCAAATAAATGCTTCACAGAGTTCAAGTAACAGACACATCTCAACGTCAACTGTTCAGAGGGGACTGTGTGAATCAGGCCTTCATGGTCGAATTGTTGCAAAGAAACCACTACTAAAGGACACCAATAAGAAGAAGAGACCTGCTTGGGCCAAGAAACATGAGCAATGGACATTAGACTGGTGGAAATGTGTCCTTTGGTCTGAAGTCCAAATTGGAGATTATTGGTTCCAATCGCTGTGTCTTTGTGAGACGCGGTGTGGGTGAACGGATGATCTCCGCATGTGTATTTCCCACCATAAAGCATGGAGGAGGAGGTGTTATGGTGTGAGGGTGCTTAGCTGCTGACACTGTCTGTGATTTATTTAGAATTCAAGGCACACTTAGCCAGCATGGCTACCACAGCATTTTTAAGCGATACGCCATTCCATCTGGTTTGGGCGTATCTCGAGTGGCGCAGTGGTCTAAGGCACTGCATCGCAGTGCTAGCTGTGCCACTAGAGATCCTGGTTCGAATCCAGGCTCTGTTGTAGCCGGCCGTGACCGGGAGACCCATGGGGCGGCGTACAATTGGCCCAGGGTAGGGGAGGGAATGGCTGGCAGGGATGTAGCTCAGTAGGTAGAGCATGCTGTTTGCAATGCCAGGGTTGTGGGTTCGTTTCCCACGGGCGGCCAGTATGAAAAATATAAATATAATGAATGCACTCACTAACTGTAAGTCGCTCTGGATAAGAGCGTCTGCTAAATGACTAAAATGTAAATGTAAAAATGACTATCATTTGTTTTTCAACAGGACAATAACCCAACACACCTCCACGCTGTGTAAGGGCTATTTGACCAAGAAGGAGAGTGATGGAGTGCTGCATCAGATGACCTGGCCTCCACAATCCCCCGACTTCAACCCAATTGAGTTTGTGAATAACATAATAAATAAATAAATTGGTAATTTAGCAGACGCTCTTATCCAGAGCGACTTACAGGAGCAATTAGGGTTAAGTGCCTTGCTCAAGGGCACAGACAGTTTTTTCACCTAGTCGGCTCGGGGATTAGAACCAGCGACCTTTCGGTTACTGGCACAACGCTCTTAACCACTAAGCTACCTGCCGCCCTATTTGATATATTTGCTTAAAGGCCCAGTGCAGCCAAACACTAGATTTTCTTGTGTTTGGACACACCTACTCATTCAAGGTTTTTTCTTTATTTTTACAATTGTTTTTACATTGTAGAATAATAGTGGTGACATAAACTATGAAATGACACACATGGAATCATGTAGTAACCAAAAAAGTGTTAAACAAATCAAAATATATTTTATATTTGAGATTCCTCAAATAGCCACCCTTTGCCTTGATGACAGCTTTGCACACTCTTGGCATTCTCTCAACCAGCTTCACCTGGAATGCTTTTCCAACAATCTTGAAGGAGTTCCCACATATACTGAGCACTTGTTGGCTGCTTTTCCTTCACTGGAGTCCGACTCATCCCAAACCATCTCAATTTGGTTGAGGACGGGGGATTGTGGAGGCCAGGTCATCTGATGCAGCACTCCATCACTCTCCTTCTTGGTAAAATAGCCCTTACACAGCCTGGAGGTGTGTTAGGTCATTGTCCTATTGAAAAACAAATGATAGTCCCACTAAGCCCAAACCAGATGGGATGGCGTATCGCTGCAGAATGCTGTGGTAGCCATGCTGGTTAAGTGTGCCTTGAATTCTAAATACATCACAGACAGTGTCACCAGCAAAGGACCCGCACACCATATCACCTCCTCCTCCATGCTTTACGGTGGGAAATAGACATGCAGAGATCATCTGTTCACCCACACCGCGTCTCACAAAGACATGGCGGTTGGAACCAAAAATCTCAAATTTGGACTCCAGACCAAAGGACACATTTCCACCGGCCTAATGTCCATTGCCCGTGTTTCTTGGCCCAAGCAAGTCTCTTCTTCTTATTGGTGTCCTTTAGTAGGGGTTTCTTTGCAGCAATTCAACCATGAAGGCCTGATTCACACAATCTCCTCTGAACAGTTGATGTTGAGATGTGTCTGTTACTTTAACTCTGTTAAGCATTTATTTGGGCTTGCAATTTCTGAGGCTGGTAACTCTAATGAACTTATCCTCTGCAGCAGAGGTAACTCTTGGTCTTCCATTCCTGTGGCGGAATTCATGAGAGCCAGTTTCATCATAGAGCTTGATGGTTCTGCACTTGAAGAAACTTTCAAAATTCTTGACATTTTCCGGATTGACTGACCTTCATGTCTTAAAGTAATAATGAACTGTCGTTTCTCTTTGCTTATTTGAGCTGTTCTTGCCATAAAATGGACTTGGTCTTTTACCAAATAGGGCTATCTTCTGTATCCCCCCCCCCACCTCCTTGTCACAACACAACTGATTGGCTCAAACGTATAAAGAAGGAAAGAAATTCCACAAATTAACTTTTAAGAAGGTACACCTGTTAATTTAAATACATTCCAGGTGACTACGTCATGAAGCTGCTTTAGAGAATGCCAAGGGTGGCTATTTGAAGAATCTCAAATATAAAATATATTTTGATTTGTTTAACACTTTTTTGGTTACTACATGATTCCATATGTGTTATGTCATAGTTTATGTATTCACTATTATTCTACAATGTAGAAAATAATAAAAATAAAGAAAAACCCTTGAATGAGTAGGTGTTCTAAAACTTTTGACCGGTAGTGTACTTACATTGAGCCTCCACTTTATAATCTATTCCATGTTAACGTCTAACAACAACAATTTCCAAATTTGGATCCATTTGATATGAATTCCAGTCAGATGAATGGCTGTATGGACTTTGTACAAAAGCATTCCATAGAATTCCTGGAGTGACTGATTGATCTTACCATCATGTAAGAACAGTAGGCTGGCTATAGACAACGCTACTCCACCTCTCTTGCCACACGGTGGCAGTATAATTCACTGTATGAAAAGTGATGTATTATTTATTTATTTTACAAGAGGGGCCAAACGTTAAACCATCCACTTATTATTTCTAGCAAGTAGGAAAACATTTATTTCTAATTGTTTAGTTAGGTGTATGTTTTCTCTCATCCACACATAATTCATCAAACCCTTTCTTTTTACACATGTAGGTTGGTCATACCATGTATAGGGCCTAGTCCAGCGTTTCCCAAACTCGGTCCTTGGGACCCCAAGGGGTGTACGTTTTGTTTTTTGCCTTAACACTACACAGCTGATTCAAATGATCAAAGCTTTAAGATTAGTTGATTATTTGAATTAGCTGTGTAGTGCTAGGGCAAAAACCAAAACGTGCACCCCTTGGGGTCCCGAGGATCGAGTTTGTGAACCGTGGCCCAGTCGTTGATCAATAGGCCTAACTATCAAAATATTTCGATGTCATCTCAACAGTTGAGAATATGGGTATCGCCAGGTAGGATACGTTTTGAAATAACAAAATCTCATAAAAGTAATTCACTGCAATAGTTCCTATAATGCAGCAGCACTCTTTCATAAGATTATGTATAAGCTACGCATTGATGGTCAATGGCTTATTTTTTTCTACTGTGAATTTTATTGAAAGTAATTTTATTGTCAATGCTAATGCGTGATGGTTTTGTTAAAACAATCCGATGATCCAAAAAGAACAACATTGATCACCCGATGGTGATTCCTTATTACCCAGTCTCCATCTCCACCACAAGCAAACACCTTATTCCATTTTACCATTACAGCACATTATCACGACGTCAATACACCCCCCTCACCTTAAGAACCGTCTCTCTCTCTCCTCGCCGTTTTTCTCCTGCTCGCTCTCCTCCCCCTCCCTCCATCGTTTTATGCACACCGAACTCCGGGCGCACAGTCAGCTTTAGAGCGACGGGGAGAAAAGAGAGCACAGAACAATATAATATAATAGTTTGCCTTCACATGATGCTATTTGCTGTCTGGAGTTTGAAATAGGACTATACGACGCGTGCACATCCACCGACCGTCTAGTCGTATGTTATTTTAATGCTACCGATAGAGGTTTCGGAAGGAGTGTGTTTCACCTCAAGGTATGTGCGTCAGGTTCTCGGTGCGTTGCCAACCTCAATTTGCAGATATGTTGCCAATATAAAGTGTTACATTTTTAATCACGTTTAACCAGGCCACCCTCTTTACGTGTCTTATTCCTCCTTAGAAATAGGAGTTTATTTATATTATTTCAGAGGCTCGTGGGAATTCCTCCAAAGGTTTGACTTTTATCCAAGTGTAGGTTATGTGTTGCATATTGGTTGTAGTCTCATCGGCTATTTGACTAGCCTACATAATTCATATTTGTAGGCCTATCAACTTTAAGATAGCCTACTTTTAAATACCCAAATAGTTTGTAATATTTTACTTTAATCTTTTGTTGAGTGGTAAGGTTGTCCAGCTACATTTTCTGTCTTATTATAGGCTTGCGGTCCATAGTAAACCTTTAGTCCTTATCGATATTTTGACATTATTATAGCCTATTCCAAGGGTTGTCAAAGCTCTCATCAGGAACCCCGAGGCCCCAGCCCGTTCCGAAATGTCAACTATTCAAGAGCTAACACACCTGATTCAACTTGTCAACTAATTATCAATCCCTTGATTAGGTAAATCAGTGAGCTAGTTCTGGGCTACAACACAATTGTGAAACGTCTGGGGGTCCCCGTTGAGGGGTTTGAAAACCACTGGCCTATCCTATATCTACCGGTATGATGATGATGATGATTGCTGACTTTGATAAACGGCAGGGGTCTCGCTCCCCATCAAGTTTGATACAGAGTATTTCATTTAATTTGATAATAGCCACAACCGAGGTTGTAGCCATTGGTCTGAATGGTGACTGCATGCATGTTTCTCCAATGAGTTGTAGAAATGTGTGGTGGTATTAGCCTATATAAAGAAATATACTATTTTATCCCAAACAAACAAAAATATTTGTCTAACAGAAGCCTACACATGTTTATATCAACATGTTGTGGAGAATATAGGCTACATGGAGACGCAAGTTGAAAAAGGCAGTGGTAGCCTAGTTATGTGAATATAATGGGGAAATATAAGGGAAAATATGATATCAAATGTTGATTAGCCTTATTGTGAACGTGTGATGATGATGCAGTAATAACATAGCTCCAAGAAAATCGACGACATAGCCTATATGCATCGCATTTGCTGGCAATCTTTCATTGTTAGTGCTATCCGCGATCCTTGGGACATCCCTACCCTAAACCCTTCCCTTACCCTAACCACAACCCTTACCTGACCCTAACCTTAACCTACAACTTCACGCAACACTTTAATTGTTGGCCTACCGAGCACATTCCCCATACTTTGGCGTTAACAGAACATATTTTTATTCACCTAAAGTTTCTCAATGTTAACCATTGTGTAAAGCTTTGATATCCCTATCACCACACAGGGCCTAAAGCTTTTGATAGACCTATGCTTTTTATTTAGAGGGGGCGCAAAATGAGACTAAACCAGGTGCCCCTTCAGTTTTGTCCAGTATATTATAGGTATAACGTAAAGCTAATAGGATAGTAGTTTAAGGATATACCGTTCTGGTCCACAGAAATTAGTCTGCACGACCCTTACACAGTTATGACTAATAGACATGATATTGCAATCAGTAATGTGCTCTCAGAAATAGGCGAATAGAGACGCGCGCGCTTTGACACAAGCATTGCAACAACAAGGCTCAAATTCGATGACAGATAGTGTCCATTATAGCAGTTGGTCGAAAACAAAATAATATTCCATATTTGTTTTTCAAGTGATTTTATTGGTTTATGTGTTTTTCTAATATTATGTTATAGCCCATCTTGTAATCACTGTTGTGATCATTTGGCATAATAATCAATTGAAATACATATTTTTGAAGTTAGTGGATACAGTTCTGTAGGCTATGCACATGAATAGGCCTAAGTTATTTGATTTAGTAGGCTATTTTATACGAGATTGCAATCCTTAATTCAACACATAGGCCTAATAATAATTTCGATTTGTAATGACGGTGTAAATTACATTTTAGCCTATGTATTCATACATCAATTATTTATTCACATTTCTTGATGATTTTTCAGGTTTAATTTTTTTATTCCTACTTTTGTTTTTATTCGAAGCAGTGACACCCTCCTTCCTCCAATGAGAGCAAAGGTATCTTGAAAGCCTTTATCAGTACAATTCATTAACAGGTAGCCCACGGTAAGCTTCATATTCGATTAAGAATTGTTATCTACTAACCCAATAATTGAGAATTTATCATTTCAAGCCAAGATCAATTTAAAATAAATAATATATTTAAATTTAATCGGTCATTCAGAACGATTAGTTCCTTTCGAAATGTAGGGTATCGGCTGGAATTAGATTTAGGCGTTCTTTAATTATAAATAATATTCATAAAAACCTAACTTAATGTCGCTTTGATTTGGAATATTGTCAATTAATAAATAAACATGTTCTCGCTATGTTGCAATAGGCCTATTGAATATAATGCATTATTGTTATGTCACGATTTATGTAGATTAAGTTTGTGTTCATGGAATAGGCCTGAGAAGTCCATGACTAAGTGTCGTAATTGAACAATTCTATAGCCTACCACACCATTAGTAAATGTATTATCATATTATATTATTAACAGTATATTAGCGAATTATTATTAATATTTATATTATTATTCAAAGAAAAATAATGAATCTCCATGCTTTAGATGGAATTTCGATAGATTGCATACATTTCGTATTCGACAAAATTATCTTTATTTATTGAAAATATCAGGTATTGCATTTTCCCCCCTCCAACAACGGACTGGGATGGATTTAGTCCGTTTATGCCTTTGTGTGGCCGTGTGGCGTCAGCAGGTCACGGGGTTTAATCCCGACCAGTTTTTGGTCAAGATTAGGCCAAATCCAGATCTCCGGTTCGACCCCCAATCAGACTTCGGGTATCATATGATGCAAGTAAATAAACAGGAATAGAGCCACACACCATCTTTGGCTCCAACATTCAATCTCAGTGTGTCAGGTGTTTAAAACTCTGTTGAGTAGACCGAATTGAGTAGCCTAATAGGCCTAGCCCATTTATTTTATTTCCTATGCGTTTATCCAATCCACGGCAATATTTATATTATATTTTATTCCTGTACAATATGTGCGCATTGCAGGTCGACTGTTTATGCAATTCATTTATAAATAGGATATTAAATATGTTTCCAAGAGGACACTGAAATATAATATCCACGGTCATGTTTAGGCCTATAGCCTACTTGTCTTTCTTTCATTGACTTTTGATTTGTTTTATTTCCCCCTTACAGTATATCCTCTTTCTCACTTTTCGTCGATGACAGTCTGCCCTCTATTTTTTCCTTCTACACACTTGTTGACTGTGGGCTTGTATTTAGAGGGTAACTCTCCTTTTTCTCTTTCCTCCTTCTCGTCCAGCGAACACGACGAAGGAAGGAGGGACGGGATGAAAACAGAGGAGACCCAATCATGTCTTCAGCAGCCTCCAGCCTCCACGCCATTCGGTGAGGAGTGAAATGGGACTGACATCTTGAGCCTGACTGGCACATAATTATTTTAACATTATAATCCAATAATGAAATAAATATCCATTGACATTTTTTATAATTTATAATTAATTATAATTGGTCATTTAGCAGACGCTCTTATCCAGAGCGACTTACAGGAGCAATTAGGGTTAAGTGCCTTGCTCAAGGGCACATCGACAGATTTTTCACCTAGTCGGCTCGGGGATTAGAACCAGCGACCTTTCGGTTACTGGCACAACGCTCTTAACCACTAAGCTACCTGCCGCCTATAATTTTAAAGGTTATAGTGACAGAAACTTTACAATTCTCAACTTTATATGTTATAAATGTGATAAATATGTGATAAATATATGATAAATATGTAATACATTTGACGTGATACATTTTTATTTGTATTTATCATTTGTATTACTATTTTTATCATGAAAACATTCTGGACCTTGCTGGGAAGTAATATTGAAATTGTATTACTTTTTTTCAAGTTTTGCTTGAAGTTTACAGATCTGACCACGCACGCACACACACGCTATACCCTCCGATGACGTAGGTTTCGATTAAGGCAGCCCCCGCACCTCTCTGATTCAGATGGGTTGGGTTAAATGCGGAAGACATATTTCGGTTGAATGCATTCAGTTGTGCAACTGACTAGGTATCCCCATTCCCCCGTGTCCCCCTCTCCCCTCAGGTTCAGAACACAGGGGCGGAGGGGGCGAGGTGTGTGCGGGGTGTGAGTCGCCCATTGCCGACCGCTTCCTGCTGCGTGTCAATGAACGCTCGTGGCACGAGACCTGCGTCAAGTGTGCGGTGTGTCTGAGCGCGCTCAGTGGGACATGCTACTGCAGAGACCGTCTGCTTTACTGCAAGCATGACTACGAAAAGTAAGAGAACCTCAATACTACTAAAAATCCCAAAAGACACACAAACCTTAGAGTTTGCATTGTCTTAATCAGTGTTTGGTCACCTCTTCCTTGTGCCCCTCCTGAATCAAGTGTGCTGGTGTCGGGATAGAACAACCATGTGGAATGGCTCAGGGGCTTATAGGAACTATATGGAATATATGACAGAACATATGGAAAACGTGTCAAACTCATTCCATGGAGGGCAGAATGTCTGCGGGTTTTCGCTCCTCCCTTGAACTTGATTGATGAATTAAGGTCACATTAGTAAAGAACTCCCCTCACCTGGTTGTCTAGGTCTTAATTGAAAGGAAAAAACAAAAACTTGCAGACGCTAGGCCCTGAATGTTTGGTGGGTATATACATGAAACGCTGGATTGCTATTAGTGAGGCAGTAAGGTAGCTCCACTTTCCTCTCTGATAAATATGACTTGGTGTGGAGTTTCTATCAGTTTGGGGGTCTGTTGGTCAGTTTGGGTGTGGGTGTGTGTGTACTTGTGTGTGTGCGCGTGCATGCATGCGTTCAACTTGTGCGTGCATGCATGTGTGTGGTTGTGTGTGCATTCGACTTGTGCATGCGTGGGTGTGTGGGTGTGTATGTGTGTGTTGGTGGTGTGTGTGAGATCCCCAGGGACGGACGGCTGAAGGACGTAGCCTGCAGGTCGTTATCATTGTTGTGAAAAGTGTCAGACGGCGTCCAGCCGCACAGACTCTCCCACTGTAGCAGACATCTGGAGGAGAGAGGGAGGGAGGGGAGAAAGGAGAGGGAAGTGGGGGAGGGAGGGAGGGGAGGGAGGGAGGGGAGGGAGGGGAGAGGGGAGGGAGGGGGAGGGAGGGGATAAAGGAGAGGAGAGAGGGAGGGAATGGAGGAGAGGATAGAGGGAGGGAGGGGATAAAGGAGAGGAGAGAGGGAGGGAGGGAGGGAGGGAGGGAGGGGAGGGAGGGAGGGGAGGGAGGGGATAAAGGAGAGGAGAGAGGGAGGGAATGGAGGAGAGGATAGAGGGAGGGAGGGGATAAAGGAGAGGAGAGAGGGAGGGAGGGAGAGAGGGAGGGAGGGAGGGAGGGAGGGAGGGGATAAAGGAGAGGAGAGAGGGAGGAGATGAAGGAGGGGATGAAGGAGAGGAGAGAGGGAGGGAGGGAGGGGATGAAGGAGAGGAGAGGGAGGGAGAGACAGAGGGATAGATGAAGGGGGATATAGAGTGGAGACGGAGAGGAGATTAGTAGAGAAGTTTTCTCAGTTGCTGCTTCTTTGGAAATTCTTAGCATGTTAATAATTCCCAACCTGAAAACTAAGATGAGTGTGTGTACCGTGTGGGTGTGTGTGTACTTGTGTGTGTGCGCGTGCATGCATGCGTTCAACTTGTGCGTGCATGCATGTGTGTGGTTGTGTGTGCATTCGACTTGTGCATGCGTGGGTGGGTGGGTGTGTATGTGTGTGTTGGTGGTGTGTGTGAGATCCCCAGGGACGGACGGCTGAAGGACGTAGCCTGCAGGTCGTTATCATTGTTGTGAAAAGTGTCAGACGGCGTCCAGCCGCACAGACTCTCCCACTGTAGCAGACATCTGGAGGAGAGAGGGAGGGGAGAAAGGAGAGGGAGAGAGGAGTGGGAGGAGGGAGGGGGAGAGAGGAGTGGGAGGGGAGGGAGGGGAGAGAGGAGAGGGAGGGGAGGGAGAGAGGAGTGGGAGGGGAGAGGGAGGGGAGGGAGAGAGGAGTGGGAGGGAGAGAGGAGTGGGGGGAGGAGAGGGTGGGAGGAGAGGAAGGGAGGGGAGGATAGAGGGAGGGAGGGAGGGAATGGAGGAGAGGAGAGGATAGAGGGAGGGAGGGGATAAAGGAGAGGAGAGAGGGAGGGAGGGGATAAAGGAGAGGAGAGAGGGAGGGAGGGGATAAAGGAGAGGAGAGAGAGAGGGAGGGAGGAGATGAAGGAGGGGATAGAGGAGAGAAGGAGAGGAGAGAGGGAGGGAGGGGATGAAGGAGAGGAGAGAAGGGAGAGGAAGGGAGGGAGAGACAGAGGGATAGATGAAGGGGGATATAGAGTGGCGACGGAGAGGAGATTAGTAGAGAAGTTTTCTCAGTTGCTGCTTCTTTGGAAATTCTTAGCATGTTAATAGTTCCCAACCTGAAAACTAAGATGAGTGTGTGTACCGTTAAGGGGTAATTTGGGTGAGGTGTTAGTAGGGGGAATTGGAGTGCGACAGATAAGTGTCTGTTACTACAGTGCCTTCAGAAAGTATTCATACCCCATTACTTTTTCCACATTCTGTTGATACAAGGTGGGATTAAAATGGATTTAATTGTCAACGATCTACACAAAATACTCTGTCAAAGTGGAAGAAAAATGATTACATAAGTATTCAACCCCCTGAGTCAATACATGTTAGAATCACCTTTGGCAGCGATTACAGCTGTGAGTCTTTCTGGGTAAGTCTCTAAGAGCTTTCCACACCTGGATTGTACAATATTTGCACATTATTATTTTTGAATTTCTTCAAGCTCTGTCAAATTAGTTGTTGATCATTGCTAGACAGCCAAGTGTTGCCATAGATTTCCAAGCCGATTTTAAGTAAAAACTGCAACTATGCCACTCAGGAACATTCAATGTCATCTTGGTAAGCAACTCCAGTGTATATTTGGCCTGTTTTAGGTTATTGTCATACTGAAAGGTGAATTTATCTCCCGGTGTCTGTTGGAAAGCAGACTGAACCAGGTTTTCCTCTAAGATTTTGCTTCTGCTTAGCTCTATTCTGTTTATTTTTATCCTAAAAAACTCCCTAGTCCTTGACGATGACGAGCATACTCATAACATGATGCAGCCACCACCATGCCTGAAAATGTGAAGAGTGGTACTCTGTGTTGGATTTTCCCCAAACATAACGCTTTGTATTCAGGACATAAAGTCAATTTCTTTGCCACATTTTCTGCAGTATTACTTTAGTGCCTTGTTGCAAACAGGATGGATGTTTTTGAATACACTTGTGGAGTAACTACAACATTGTTGATCCCATCCTCAGTTATCTCCTATCACAGCCATTATACTCTGTAACAGTTTTAAAGTCACCATTAGCCTCATGGTGAAATCCCTGAGCGGTTTCCTTCCTCTCCGGCAACTGAGTTAGGAAGGACGCCTGTATCTTTGAAGTGACTGGGTGTATTGATACACCATCCAAAGTGTAATTAATAGCTTCACCATGCTCAAAGGGATATTCAATGTCCGTTTTTTTTATGTTACCCATTTACCAATAGGTGTCCTTCTTTGCGAGGCATTGGAAAAACTCCCTGGTCTTTCTGGTTGAATCTGTGTTTGAAATTCACTGCACGGCTGAGGGACCGTACAGCTAATTGTATGTGCGGGGTACAGAGATGAAGTAGTCATCCAAAAATCATGTTAAACACTATTATTGTACACAGTGAGTCCATGCAACCTATTATGTGACTTGTTCAGCACATGAATACTCCTGAACTTATTTAGGCTTGCATAACAAAGAGGTTGAATACTTATTGACTTAAGACATTGCAGCTTTACATTTTTTATTAATTTGTCAAAATGTCTAGAAACATAATTCCATTTGACATTATTGTGTGTAGGCCAGGGACACAAAATCTCAATTTAATCCATTTTAAATTCAGGCTGTAACACAACAAAATGTGGAAAAAGTCAAGGGGTGTGAATACTTTCTGACACCTACAGTGTCACGGTTTCGGCCGAGGCTGCTCCTCCTCCTGGTTCGAGCAGGCATCGGCGTTCGCCGTCCCCGGAGTACTAGCTGCCACCGTTGGATGTTTCGTGTGTGATTGCTTTTGTCTGTCTTGCACACCTGTGTCTGCTTGTGTCATTATTACCTGTCCTATTTAGTTTCCTGTTTTGTTTGAATAGATTGTGTGTTGTTTTTTGCCTGTCCGTTGTGCTGCGTGTTTTGTTCCTGTTTTCGTGTATTTAGTGTTACGCACTGTTTGCGTATTGTCTCGCCTCTATTTATTGTTTGAGGCCGATCTCTGTAATTTTGGATTACTTCAGTAAACTTTGTTGGACTAGCTTCGGTGTCCTGCGCCTGACTTCCACACACCATACACCTCAGCCCTTGACAGAACAACACACCATTATGGAGTCAGCAGGAGCAGTGGCGGCACCCAGGTCGTTGGAGGAGAGGATCAGACCACCAAGACACCATGATCCAGCGACTTGGGTCCGCCATGAATGAGGTGTCCAACATGCTGGGCCGTTGGATGACTAGGGAGGAGCCCACGCCTTCGCACACCATCCCATCACCAACGGCCAGTCCTCCTCTCTCAGCACCGGAACCCAGTGGTATTCGGCTCTCGCTCCCGAGGGCATATGACGGTTCTGCAGCCGGGTGTCAGGGATTTCTGCTACAGGTGGAACTTTACCTGGCTACTATACACCCGGCGCCCTCGGGATACGAGAGCGTCTCCGCCTCATCTCCTGTCTATCCGGCAAGGCGTTGGAATGGGCCAACGCCGAATGGAGGGGAATAGACGCCGCAACCATCACCTACGCGGGAGTTCTCCCGCCGCTTCAGGACTGTCTTTGATCATCCACCTGAGGGTAAAGCGGGCGGGAGAGCGTCTGTTCCACCTCCGACAGGAGAAGAGGAGCGCCCAGGAGTTCGCACTGGAGTTCCGGACACTAGCAGCGGATGCGGGGTGGAATGAGAGGGCCCTTATCGACCACTACAGGTGTAGTCTACGAGAGGACGTTCGTCGTGAGCTGGCCTGCAGGGACACCAACTTGTCATTTGACCAGTTGGTGGACATTTCCATCCGTCTAGACACCCTGCTGGCTACCCGCGGACGTCCCGAGTGGGTCGTCCATTCCGCCTCCAGCACCTCCGATCCGATTCCTATGGAGATCGGGGTGCTGGCGCTAGAGAGAGGAGGAGAGGGAACCCGAGGGGAGCCATCCTCTGCACCACCTGCGGTCGTGGAGGGCACACCGCGGCCAGGTGCTGGGGAGGGTCTCTTGGGAGAGGTGACAACAGGCCACGCACTGGGGAGTCATTTCAGGTGAGCAGGCGCCCACTTACCCAGAGCTTTCTGTTGGTCACATGAGTATTCCTGTGAGATTTCCACAGGTGGCACCTCATTCCCAGCATAAGGCGCTAGTAGATTCAGGCGCTGCTGGGAACTTTATTGATCGGGCATTTTGTAGTAGGTTAAGGATTCCCCTTCGGCCGGTAGAAACTCAATTTCCTGTCCACACCTTAGACAGCCGGCCGTTGGGGTCGGGTCTGATCAGGAGGTCACAGCACCACTGACGATGACAACGCAGGGGGTCACGAGGAGATCATTCAGTTTTATCTGATTGACTCTCCTGCGTACCCTGTGGTGTTGGGACTTCCCTGGTTAAGCACTCATGATCCTACCATAGCGTGGCAACAGAGGGCTCTTATGGAGTGGTCTTCCCAGTGTGTAGGGAGATGTCTAGGTGTTTCCTTAGGGGCGACCTCGGTAGAGAGTCCGAACCAAGTGCCCGCTGCGCATTCCCCCTGAGTATGAGGATTTAGCACTGGCGTTTAGTAAATCGAGGGCAGCACGGCTACCTCCTCATAGACAGGGGGACTGTGCGATAAATCTCCAAACAGGAGCGGCTCTGCCACGGAGTCATGTGTATCCCCTGTCTCAAGAGGAGACAGCGGCTATGGAGACGTACATAGCCGAGTCCTGGCACAGGGATACATACGGCCTTCTACTTCCCGGTCTCCTCGAGTTTCTTCTTTGTGAAGAAGAAGGATGGGGGATTGCGCCCGGTGTATTGACTACCGTAGTCTCAATCAGATCACAGTTAAATACAGCTACCCACTTCCACTGATTGCTACGATGACGGAGTCATTACGCGCGCGCGCTTCTTCACAAAGTTAGATCTCAGGAGCGCGTATAATCTGGTGCGCATTAGGAAAGGGGGATGAATGGATGACAGCATTTAGCACAACCTCGGGTCATTACGAGTATCTCGTCATGCCATACGGGTTAATGAATGCTCCTTCAGTCTTCCAATCCTTTGTTGACGAGATTTTCCGGGACATGCATGGGCAGGGTGTAGTAGTTTACATTGACGACATTCTAGTGTACTCTGCTACACGAGCCGAGCATGTAGCCCAGGTGCGCCGAGTGTTGAGAAGACTGTTGGAGCATGACTTGTATGTCAAGGCAGAGAAATGCCTGTTCTTCCAGGAGTCCATCTCCTTTTTGGGTTATCGGTTGTCCGCGTCTGGTGTGGAGATAGAGGTAGACCGGTATCGGCCGTGCGTAATTGGCAAACTCCAACTACTGTAAAAGAGGTGCAGCGGTTCTTGGGTTTTGCTAATTACTACCGGAGGTTTATTCGGGGTTTTGGACAGGTTGCAGCTCCCATTACATCTCTACTAAAGGGGGGTCCGGTTCGTTTGCAGTGGTCAGCTGAGGCGGACAGGGCATTTGTTAAAATTAAGAACCTGTTCACCTCGGCTCCGGTGCTGGCGCACCCGGATCCCTCTTTACCCTTCCAAGTAGAGGTGGACGCGTCAGAGACCGGTATTGGGGCAGTCCTGTCACAACGGTCCGGCGCGCCACCTAAACTCCGCCCCTGTGCCTTCTACTCTAAGAAGCTCAGCTCGGCGGAGCGCAACTATGACGTTGGGGACAGGGAGCTGTTAGCCGTAGTCCAGGCTCTAAAGGTGTGGAGGCATTGGCTTGAGGGGGCTCAACACCCTTTCCTCATTCTGACAGATCACCGTAACCTGGAGTACATCCGGGCAGCTAGGAGATTGAACCCTCGTCAGGCTAGGTGGAACATGTTCCTAACCCGGTTTGTTTTCAAGATCACATACATCCCAGGGTCCCAGAATGCTAAGGCAGACGCCCTGTCCCGGCGGTATGACACAGAGGAAAGGTCCAACGAGCCTACTTCCATAGTGCCGGAGTCTTGTTTGGTGGCTCCGGTGGTTTGGGAGGTCGATGCGGAAATCGAGCGGGCACTGCGTACCGACCCTACTCCCCCCGAGTGTCCTGTGGGGCGGACGTACGTTCCGCCCGAGGTTCGTGATCGACTTATTTATTGGGCTCATACATCACCCTCCTCTGGACATCCAGGCATTGGCCGGACCGTGCACTGTCTTAGCATGAAATACTGGTGGCCAACGTTAGCTAGGGATGTGAGGGTTTATGTCTCCTCCTGCTCGGTGTGTGCCCAGTGCAAGGCGCCTAGACATTTGCCCAGGGGTAAGCTACATCCCCTGCCCGTTCCACAACGACCATGGTCCCACCTCTCGGTAGATTTCGTTACCGATCTACCCCCCTCTCAGGGGAATACCACCATTTTGGTCGTTGTGGATCGGTTTTCTAAGGCCTGTCGTCTCCTTCCTATGCCGGGTCTCCCTTCTGCCCTACAAACCGCTGAGGCCCTGTTCACCCATGTGTTCCGGCACTATGGGGTCCCCGAGGATATAGTGTCTGACCGAGGTCCCCAGTTCACCTCCAGAGTTTGGGGGGCTTTTATGGAACGGTTGGGGGTCTCGGTGAGCCTTACCTCGGGGTACCATCCAGAGAGCAATGGGCAGGTGGAACGTGTCAACCAGGATGTGGGTAGGTTTTTGAGGTCATATTGCCGGGACCAGCCGGAGGAGTGGTCTAGGTTCCTTCCCTGGGCAGAGATAGCCCAGAACTCTCTACGCCACTCCTCCACCAATTTAACACCTTTCCAGTGTATTCTAGGTTATCAGCCGGTCCTGGCACCTTGGCACGAGAGCCAGATCGAGGCCCCTGCTGTGGACGAGTGGATTCGGCGCTCGGAGGAGACGTGGGGACGCTGCCCATGTCCATCTGCAGCGTGCCATACGTCAACAAAAGGCGAGCGCCGATCGCCACCGCAGTGAGGGGCCGGTGTACGCACCGGGAGATCGAGTCTGGCTCTCGACTCGAAACCTGCCCCTCCGCCTGCCTGCCGGAAGCTGGGTCGGCGGTTTGTGGGGCCCTTCAAAGTCCTGAGAAGATTGAACGAGGTGTGTTACAGGTTACAACTGCCTATAGAGTACAAAAATATTAACCCCTCGTTCCATGTGTCTCTTCTCAGGCCGGTGGTAGCTGGCCCACTCCAAGAAGTTGAGATAGGAGAGACCCCTCCGCCCCCTTTGGACATCGAGGGGGCCCCCGGCGTACAGGGTCCGGACTATCTTGGACTCGAGGCGCCTGGATGAGTGGTCTCCAGTATCTCGTGGAGTGGGAGGGGTACGGTCCGGAGGAACGGTGCTGGGTGCCCAGGAGGGACATTCTCGATCCATCCCTCCTGACGGAGTTCCACCGTGGGCATCCCACACGCCCGGGTCCGCGTCCTCCTGGCCGTCCCCGAGGCCGGGGTCGGCTGCACGGCTGGAGCCGCGCGTCAAGGGGGTACTGTCACGGTTTCGGCCGAGGCTGCTCCTCCTCCTGGTTCGAGCAGGCATCGGCGTTCGCCGTCCCCGGAGTACTAGCTGCCACCGTTGGATGTTTCGTGTGTGATTGCTTTTGTCTGTCTTGCACACCTGTGTCTGCTTGTGTCATTATTACCTGTCCTATTTAGTTTCCTGTTTTGTTTGAATAGATTGTGTGTTGTTTTTTGCCTGTCCGTTGTGCTGCGTGTTTTGTTCCTGTTTTCGTGTATTTAGTGTTACGCACTGTTTGCGTATTGTCTCGCCTCTATTTATTGTTTGAGGCCGATCTCTGTAATTTTGGATTACTTCAGTAAACTTTGTTGGACTAGCTTCGGTGTCCTGCGCCTGACTTCCACACACCATACACCTCAGCCCTTGACATACAGTTTAGGTGTTACCCATGAGTTTAGGTGTTTAAGAAAATCTTGCTGATCGCATTCGATATTGGTACATCCATATAATTGTTGAAAGTATAGAATGAGTGGCCATGTTGTATTGTCTAACCTAGGTCTAAGGCCTAACCTATACAGAGTAGACTTGCTCCCATGTTGTAAGTAGGCTATAGAATGAGTGCCCCATCTTAAATAATAATAATAATAATAATAATAAATAATAATAATATGCCATTTAGCAGACGCTTTTATCTTGAGTCTCTCTATATAGTGTGTATATATGTTGAGTCACTCTCTACAGTGGTTGCGGAAGTATTCACCCCCTTGGCATTTTTCCTATTTTGTTGCCTTACAACCTGGAATTAAAATTGATTTTTTGGGGGGGGGTTTGTATCATTTGATTTACACAACATGCCTGCCACTTTGAAGATGCAAAATATTTTTTTCTTGTGAAACAAACAAGAAATAAGACAAAAAAAACAGAACTTGAGCGTAACTATTCACCCCCCAAAGTCAATACATTGTAGAGACACCTTTTGCAGCAATTACAGCTGCAAGTCTCTTGGGGTATGTCTCTATAAGCTTGGCACATCTAGCCACTAGTATTTTTGCCCATTCATCAAGGCAAAACTGCTCCAGCACCTTCAAGTTGGATGGGTTCCGCTGGTGTACAGCAATCTTTAAGTCATACCACAGATTCTCAATTGGATTGAGGTCTGGGCTTTGACTAGGCCATTCCAAGACATTTAAATGTTTCCCCTTAAACCGCTCAAGTGTTGCTTTAGCAGTATGCTTAGGGTCATTGTCCTGCTGGAAGAATTTCCCTGTATTTAACGCCATCCATCATTCCTTCAATTCTGACCAGTTTCCCAGTCCCTGCCCATGGATGGTGTTCTCGGGGGGGATGAGAGGCCAGACATAGCGTTTTCCTTGATGGCCAAAAAGCTCAATTTTAGTCTCATCTGACCAGAGTACCTTCTTCCATATGTTTGGGGAGTCTCCCACATGCCTTTTGGTGAACACCAAACGTGTTTGCTTATTTTTTTCTTTAAGCAATGGCTTTTTTCTGGCCACTCTTCCGTAAAGCCCAGCTCTGTGGAGTGTACGGCTTAAAGTGGTCCTATGGACAGATACTCCAATCTCCGGGTTATCTTTGGTCTCTTTGTTGCCTCTCTCATTAATGCCCTCCTTGAGTGGTCTGTGAGTTAAGGTGGGCGGCCCTCTCTTGGCAGGTTTGTTGTGGTGCCATATTCTTAAAATTTTTAAATAATGGATTTAATGGTGGGATGTTCAAAGTTTCTGATATTTTTTTATAACCCAACCCTGATCTATACTTCTCCACAACTTTGTCCCTGACCTGTTTGGAGAGCTCCTTGGTCTTCATGGTGCCGCTTGCTTGGTGGTGCCCCTTGCTTAGTGGTGTTGCAGACTCTGGGGCCTTTCAGAACAGGTGTGTATATATACTGAGATCATGTGACACTTAGATTGCACACAGGTGGACTTTATTTAACTTCTGAAGGTAATTGGTTGCACAATATCTTATTTAGTGCTTCATAACAAAGGGGGTGAATACAAATGCACGCACCACTTTTCCGTTATTTATTTGTTCACATTTTTTGAAACAAGTAATTTTTTTATTTCACCAATTTGGACTATTTTGTGTACATTTGAAGTCGGAAGTTTATATACACTTAGGTTGGAGTCATTAAAACTTGTTTCAAGGCCTACCTTCAAACTCAGTGCCTCTTTGCTTGACATCATGGGAAAATCAAAAGAAATCAGCCAAGACCTCCGAAAAAACATTGTAGACCTCCACAAGTCTGGTTCATCCTTTGGAGCAAAGGCCTGAAGGTACCACATTCATCTGTACAAACAATAGTACGCAAGTATAAACACCATGGGACCACGCAGCCGTCATAACGTTCAGGAAGGAGACGCGTTCTGTCTCCTAGAGATGAACGTACTTTGGTGCGAAAAGTGCAAATCAATCCCAGAACAACAGCAAAGGACCTTGTGAAGATGCTGGAGGAAACAAGTACAAAAGTATGTATATCCACAGTAAAAAAAAAGTCCTATATCGACAACCTGAAAGGCCGCTCAGCAAGGAAGAAGCCACTGCTCCAAAACCGCCATAAAAAAGCCAGACTACGGTTTGCAACTGCACATGGGGACAAATATAGTACTTTTTGGAGAAATGTCCTCTGGTCTGATGAAACAAAAATAGAACTGTTTGACCATAATGATCATCGTCATGTTTGGAGGAAAAAGGGGGTGCTTGCAAGCCAAAGAACACCATCCCAACCGTGAAGCACAGGGGTGGCAGCATCATGCTGTGGGGGTGCTTTGCTGCAGGAGCCCAAGCATACTTCCAAAGTTGTGGCAAAATGGCTTAAGGACAACAAAGTCAAGGTATTGGAGTGGCCATCACACAGCCCTGACCTCAATCCTATAGAAAATTTGTGGGCAGAACTGAATAAGCGCGAACGAGCAAGAAGGCCTACAAACCTGACTCAGTTACACCAGCTCTGTCAGGAGGAATGGGCCAAAATTCACCCAACTTATTGTGGGAAGCTTGTGGAAGGCTACCAGAGACATTTGACCCAAGTTAAACCATTTAAAGGCAATGCTTCCAAATACTAATTGAGTGTATGTAAACTTCTGACCCACTGGGAATGTGATGAAATAAATAAAAGCTGAAATAAATAATTATCTCTACTATTATTTTGCTATTTCACATTCTTAAAATAAAGTGGTGATCCTAACTGGCCTAAGACAGGGAATTTGTACTAGGATTAAATGTCAGGAATTGTGAAAAACTGAGTTTAAATGTATTTGGCTAAGGTGTATGTAAACTTCAACTGTATGTCCATTACATGAAATCCAAATATAAATCCATTTAAATTACAGGTTGTAATGCAAAAAAATAGGAAAAACGCCAAGGGGGATGAATACTTTTGCAAGGCACTGTATATATGTTGAGTCTCTCTCTATATAGTGTGTATATGTTGAGTCTCTCTCTATATAGTGTATATATGTTGAGTCACTCTCTATATAGTGTGTATACAGTATATGTCTGTCTCTGTGAGAGACTTGGCACACGTCTTTACTGGTGACCTTCAGAAGATCAGTAACAATGTCTCCTTGTGTTCCCTGCAATCATTCCATCAGCACCGCACGCACGCACACACACACTCCGCTCCCCCTCAACCGTGAGCAGGTGTGTGTACTGTATGATGTACGGGAGGAGTGTGTATGAGAATTTGGAGTGTGTGTGTGTATAAGAATTTAGCAGAAATAGTGGAAAGCTTGATATTGGAGGGATATTTTTTTTTTTTGCTGTAACCCTTTGCGATCTGGAGTTGTATGTGTGTGCTGTCGGTTGGGCTTTTTGTTTTATTTATTTTATCTGCTGTACGTTATTGCAAATGATCTCTTACTTTGGCATAGATTCAATCAGTTTATACAAATGCGACTCGTGCATCCAATGGCAATGTCCGTGATGGGTATAACACCAGGAGCCGCTTGATGATTTGACAGCTCCAATGCAGTTACACCTCCGACATCGCCTAAATAAAACAATAATACTGCTATACAGTTGTCGGTTATCGTGGGTTAAGGCGGATCTGATTTATTCGAGCCCTTACTGGATCATTCCCATAACACTCATAGTGCCCTTGTAGTGACCGACTGAGTCTCCTGAACCTGGGTCTCCTGTGTTAGTCCTAAGACTGTGTTAGCCCGCTGAGCTAAGCCTATGTATTAGCTTGGTGGGGGATTATGGTTGGACCTGGATGTGGACTTGAAGCTAGGGTAAGGGTAGTAGTTGAAGCTAGGGTTAGGGTTACTCATTACGACAGGAGCATGGTTCCACTCTGCTGTGCCCTGCTGTTTGCCTCCTCCCGCTACAGTAACCCTGTCTAGCCATTGTTTTCAAATATTTTCATATTTGTCCTTTTTTTTTTAGGCGAGAGGGTTGTGTGTGTGTTTTTATTACACACAATTTCCAAGACAGACCAAGCGACACAGACCGCTGCCCAGTATCCCCCAATCACACTCTGATAGACACACACACACATCCTCCACACACACTTCCCACAGAGCAGAGTCTCCAGGCTGACCCAGGTCTCAGACCAATAAAGGCCCTCCGCCCTGGGGGCCCGGCGGGCGACTAGAGCCTGGAGGAGCCTGGAGCCCAGGTTCAATATCAGTCTAGAGTGGGGGGCTCTGAGGCCTACCTACACCCCCCCTCACCAGGCAGCACATAGTCTGCTCCTATTGCACACACATATGGGGTGGAGAGCAACATGTAGAACACTACAGTGGATATCACTGTATCATGATAGGTGGTGGTATTGTTGGTAAAAACACCATTGATGTTTTTAGTAATAGAGACAGTGGAGAGAGACAGGAAATGATAGTGAGAGGTTTGTGTGGAAAGTACGGGGGACTGGGATTTGATTCCACACTCACACAGGCATCTGCATCCAAGGTGGTAGCGGCAGGTAACTGCTAGACCTAACCCTGGGGCCCCTCAATGCTCGGTCTAATAGATCACTCTGTGTGGTGGGAGACATGGAGACCCTGTCTGGAGCAGGGGAGAGGGGAGACTCCCACAGTCACACGCCAAGACCAACGTTCACTGACCAAACAATCTCTCAAACTGCCAGGCCAGAAGCCCACCCTCTCATTTTACGTGGTTCTATGTGGAGTCACTGTTGTCCTATGCTGGGATTGAGAACAGAGAAATCATGTCTTCCACACAGATACAGTATCTCACCCACCCATCCCCCTCCTCCTGCCTCCCTCTCTCGCTCCCCCTCTCTCCATTACCTCATTCATCACTGTCTGGTTTGTAATAATATTTCTCGATTCCAAACCTCATTTCCCGCTCGTTGAGATTGATAGCAGTGATGACACCAATCAGTTTATCTCTCCGTTTATCCCTCGTTTTCTCTTAATCGTCTCTCCGCTCAGCGCCTCTTTGTGTCTCAGGATGGGAGGAGAAGGAGGGTGGGATGGAGGGAGGGGGTTGATTGGACACAGCGCTAATTACCAAATGTACTCAGTCACTCCAGTGATGACAAGTCAAGAGAATAACTATATACAGTGGGGAGAACAAGTATTTGATACACTGCCTATTTTGCAGGTTTTCCTACTTACAAAGCATGTAGAGGTCTGTAATTTTTATCATAGGTACACTTCAACTGTGAGAGATTGAATCTAAAACAAAAATCCATAAAATCACATTGTATGATTTTTAAGTAATTAATTTGCATTTAATTGCATGACATAAGTATTTGATCACCTACCAACCAGTAAGAATTCCAACTCTCACAGACCTGTTAATTTTTCTTTAAGAAGCCCTCCTGTTCTCCACTCATTACCTGTATTAACTGCACCTGTTTGAACTCGTTACCTGTATAAAAGACACCTGTCCACACACTCAATCAAACAGACTCCAACCTCTCCACAATGGCCAAGATCAGAGAGCTGTGTAAGGACAGCAGGGATAAAATTGTAGACCTGCACAAGGCTGGGATGGGCTACAGGACAATAGGCAAGCAGCTTGGTGAGAAGGCAACAACTGTTGCCGCAATTATTAGAAAATGGAAGAAGTTCAAGATGACGGTCAATCACCCTCGGTCTGGGGCTCCATGCAAGATCTCACCTCGTGAGGCATCAATGATCAAGAGGAAGGTGAGGGATCAGCCCAGAACTACACAGCAGGACCTGGTCAATGACCTGAAGAGAGCTGGGACCACAGTCTCAAAGAAAACCATTAGTAACACACTACGCCGTCATGGATTAAAGTCCTGCAGCGCACGCAAGGTCCCCCTGCTCAAGCCAGCACGTGTCCAGGCCCGTCTGAAGTTTGCCAATGACCATCTGGATGATCCAGAGGAAGAATGGGAGAAGGTCATGTGGTCTGATGAGACAAAAATAGAGCTTTTTGGTCTAAACTCCACTCGCCGTGTTTGGAGGAAGAAGAAGGATGAGTACAACCCCAAGAACACCATCCCAACCGTGAAGCATGGAGATGGAAACATAATTCTTTGGGGATGCTTTTCTGCAAAGGGGACAGGACGACTGCACCGTATTGAGGGGAGGATGGATGGGGCCATGTATCGCGAGATCTTGGCCAACAACCTCCTTCCCTCAGTAAGAGCATTGAAGATGGGTCGTGGCTGGGTCTTCCAGCATGACAACGACCCGAAACACACAGCCAGGGCAACTAAGGAGTGGCTCCGTAAGAAGCATCTCAAGGTCCTGGAGTGGCCTAGCCAGTCTCTAGACCTGAACCCAATAGAAAATCTTTGGAGGGAGCTAAAAGTCCGTATTGCCCAGTGACAGCCCCGAAACCTGAAGGATCTGGAGAAGGTCTGTATGGAGGAGTGGGCCAAATTCCCTGCTGCAGTGTGTGCAAACCTGGTCAAGACCTACAGGAAACGTATGATCTCTGTAATTGCAAACAAAGGTTTCTGTACCAAATATTAAGTTCTGCTTTTCTGATGTATCAAATACTTATGTCATGCAATAAAATGCAAATTAATTACTTAAAAATCATACAATGTGATTTTCTGGATTTTTGTTTTAGATTCCGTCTCTCACAGTTTAAGTGTACCTATGATAAAAACTACAGACCTCTACATGCTTTGTAAGTAGGAAAACCTGCAAAATCGGCAGTGTATCAAATACTTGTTCTCCCCACTGTATGCACAGTACCTGTATATAGTTATATGCTGTATATACCATAATTAAGCAATAAGGCACGAGGGGGTGTGGTATAGGGCTGTTCTTATGCATGACGCAACGCGGAGTGCCTGCATACAGCCCTTAGCCGTGGTATATTTGCCATATACCACAAACCCCCGAGGTGCCTTATTGCTATTATAAACTGGTTACCAACCTAATTAGAGCAGTAAAAATAAATGTTTTGTCATACCCGTGGTATACGGTCTGATATACAGTGAGGGGAAAAAAGTATTTGATCCCCTGCTGATTTTGTACGTTTGCCCACTGACAAAGAAATGATCAGTCTATAATTCTAATGGTAGGTTTTTTTGAACAGTGAGAGACAGAATAACAACAAAAAAATCCAGAAAAACACATGTCAAAAATGTTATAAATTGACTTGCATTTTAATGAGGGAAATAAGTATTTGACCCCCTCTCAATCAGAAAGAATTCTGGCTCCCAGGTCTCTTTTATACAGGTAACGAGCTGAGTTTAGGAGCACACTCTTAAAGGGAGTGCTCCTAATCTCAGCTTGTTACCTGTATAAAAGACACCTGTCCACAGAAGCAATCAATCAATCAGATTCCAAACTCCCCACCATGGCCAAGACCAAAGAGCTCTCCAAGGATGTCAGGGACAAGATTGTAGACCTACACAAGGCTGGAATGGGCTACAAGACCATCGCCAAGCAGCTTGGTGAGAAGGTGACAACAGTTGGTGCGATTATTCGCAAATGGAAGAAACACAAAAGAACTGTCAATCTCCCTCGGCCTGGGGCTAAATGCAAGATCTCACCTCGTGGAGTTGCAATGATCATGAGAACGGTGAGGAATCAGCCCAGAACTACACAGGAGGATCTTGTCAATGATCTCAAGGCAGCTGGGACCATAGTCACCAAGAAAACAATTGGTAACATACTACGCCATGAAGGACTGAAATCCTGCAGCGCCCGCAAGGTCCCCCTGCTCAAGAAAGCACATATACAGGGCCGTCTGAAGTTTGCCAATTAACATCTGAATGATTCAGAGGAGAACTGGTTGAAAGTGTTGTGGTCAGATGAGACCAAAATCGATCTCTTTGGCATCAACTCAACTCGCCGTGTTTGGAGGAGGAGGAATGCTGCCTATGACCCCAAGAACACCATCCCCACCGTCAAACATGGAGGTGGAAACATTATGCTTTGGGGGTGTTTTTCTGCTAAGGGGACAGGACAACTTCACCGCATCAAAGGGACGATGGACGGGGCCATGTACCGTCAAATCTTGGGTGAGAACCTCCTTCCCTCAGTCAGGGCATTGAAGATGGGTCGTGGATGGGTATTCCAACATGACAATGACCCAAAACACACGGCCAAGGCAACAAAGGAGTGGCTCAAGAAGAAGCACATTAAGGTCCTGGAGTGGCCTAGCCAGTCTCCAGACCTTAATCTCATAGAAAATCTGTGGAGGGAGCTGAAGGTTCGAGTTGCCAAACGTCAGCCTCGAAACCTTAATGACTTGGAGAAGATCTGCAAAGAGGAGTGGGACAAAATCCCTCCTGAGATGTGTGCAAACCTGGTGGCCAACTACAAGAAACGTCTGACCTCTGTGATTGCCAACAAGGGTTTTGCCACCAAGTACTAAGTCATGTTTTGCAGAGGGGTCAAATACTTATTTCCCTCATTAAAATGCAAATCAATTTATAACATTTTTGACATGCGTCTTTCTGGATTTTTTTGTTGTTATTCTGTCTCTCACTGTTCAAATAAACCTACCATTAAAATTATAGACTGATCATTTCTTTGTCAGTGGGCAAACATACAAAATCAGCAGGGGATCAAATACTTTTTTCCCCTCACTGTACCACGGCTGTCAGCCAATCAGCATTCAGGGCTCGAACCACCCAGTTTATCATATACAGTATAACTGTGCCAGAAGATGATAATAATAATAATAATATAATAATAATATGCCATTTAGCAGACGCTTTTATCCAAAGCGACTTACAGTCATGCGTGCATACATTTTTGTGAATGGGTGGTCCCGGGGATCGAACCCACTACCTTGGCGTTACAAGCGCCGTGCTCTACCAGCTGAGCTACAGAGGACCAAGATGGATAGTTAGTATGCACAGCGGAGGGAATGGGTTAAATCAAGCATAAGACATTATTCTGGCCCATACTGCTAAAACATATACTGCTAAAAAATATATGCCAAAACCAACAAAGCTGATTGATCAACACAACTGCAGTAAGCCTACTGTACAATGCAGCATACAGTCAGAACCGAAGCATAGCCGATTGCAGCCAATGATCTCCATTCTGAAGAATACTCACTTTTTTGAAGAATTGTTAGGAATTCATCCCAAGTGCACTCACTATAGTTCAGTCTGAGGGAGTGTAGGAGTGTGTTAGGGATATGTTGTTGGCCTTGGCTCATACACAGTCGTCCACAGGGGGTATGATCAGACAGACAGACACACAGCCAAGTTTAGTACTCCATATCCAGCCTGAGGAGTATTGTGGTTTTGAACACAAGGTCTTGTCTCTATCAGAAGTGACGCTAAATGGCATTAAATTACTTCACTTTAGTGCACTATATAGAGAATAGGTTGCCAGTATGGTCAAAAGCAGTGCCCCTATATAAGGAAAAGGGTGCTATTTCAGACACACTCCTTCTCTTCCACCAGACACACAGTAAGGGTTCTCACGTCACCTCCCAGCTCACGTCAACAGGTGATGAAAGAGGTGTGAAAGAGAGAGAAGAGGTAGGAAGAGAATAGAGATGGAGAGACCGAACCTTACAGTGATACATTTATATCAAGGCATGCATTGTGTCAAAGCTATACAGAGAGAAAGGACATAAAGAGAATGGAGAGATGACTGAAAATGAGAAGAAGAAGTTGGAGAAAATTGATAGAAGATAAATTGGGATAAAAGCAAGAGAGAGTGAAAGAGAAAGGTTTAGGAGAAGAAGACCGAGGAGGAGGAAGGTGAGGTGTGAGCCGAGGTGTGTCTGTGTCACCCCCTAGTAATATTGCCACAGTTTTTGCATAATGCCCGATGAATCCCCATCATCTGGCTTCCCCCACAACAATTTCATTACAGACAGCTAATAAATGTTTCATGGAAGAACAAGCTGCTCGCCTCGCCGTTATTAAATCTGAGATAATAAAAGAAGAAGAGCGAGAGAAAAAAAGAGAAAAGAAAAGATGGGGGGTGGACCCGAGAGAGGGAGGGAGAGAGACGGAGAGCGGTGTCAACATTCTCAAATCGGGGGGCTGTATCTCCTGTTTCTGGGGCAACGGGTCCCCTCCCCCGTCTCCCTCCCCCCTCCCCTGTCTCCCTCCCCCTTGCATCCCGCTCCGCCAGAGAGAGACAGGAAATTAGAAACCGCCAGACAGGATATTGCGTTCTGGTGGCCTGGGGATTAGCTGTTTTATCTAAACACACACACACACACACACACACAGAGACTCATCCATATCCTCACACATATCCACACATTCCTCTCACACTCTCCCAAGCAACAAGCACAGTGTTCTGCACAGTTTTCAGTTTTTACTCTTTGCAGGTATGTTACATTTAGTCATGTTATACCATATCTGAGCTGTCATTAAAGGGTTGAGTCTTTCAGTCGAGATCAGATGTGGAGTATGGAGTATCTCAAGTATTATTAGGAACAGTGTAAATAGTTGCGCTGAGAAAAGCTAGGAGTCTATGGAGAGACTGGTCTGCTAATCATTAATAATATACCTTGATATTGTATTTTATACTAATCAGAGGGTCATTCATACTGTATACCTCAAAATGTTTGGAAATCAAATAAGACTGTCTGATATACGTTGTCTATAAGTACACATAGGCTTTGACGGAAATGACTGGAGTGTGTGTGTGTGCGTGTGGACACGTACACACGCTTGCCTTCCATCTGCATGTGTGTGTGATTGCAAGTTGTTTCTGTTTGTATATCACTGTTCTGTGATGTACCGTGTCTGTGACCCATACACTCAAATAAATGCTGGGTTAAAAACAACCCTATTTGGTAACCCAATGCTGGCTAAATATTGGACAGAACACACGCTGGGTTATGTGAATAACCCAACAAGTTGGGTTGTTGGGATTACCCAAACATGGGGTTAATTTAACCATCAGTTGGGTATTTTTTACTCTCATGCTGAGTTGATCTAGCAGCTGTTTTAATGTAATCCTTAGGTTATTTTCAACTCGATTTTATTGGCCACCTGTTATTTTGTTTTTACATTTTACACATTCTTCTATAATATGAAGATACTGTATTATAAACTGGGTGGTTTGAGCCCTGAATGCTGATTGGCTGACAGCCATGGTATATCATACTGTGTACCACGGGTATGACAGAACAGTTATTTTTACTGCTCTAATTATGTTGGTAACCAGTTTATAATAGCAATAAGCTACCTAGGGGGTTTGTGATATACAGTGAGGGAAAAAAGTATTGCCCACTGACCAAGAAATGATCAGTCTATAATTTTTATGGTAGGTTTATTTGAACAGTGAGAGACAGAATAACAACAAAAACATCCAGAAAAACGCATGTAAAAAATGTTATAAATTGATTTGCATTTTAATGAGGGGAATAAGTATTTGACCCCCTCTCAATCAGAAAGATTTCTGGCTCCCAGGTGTCTTTTATACAGGTAACGAGCTGAGATTAGGAGCACACTCTTAAAAGGAGTGCTCCTAATCTCAGCTTGTTACCTGTATAAAAGATACCTGTCCACAGAAGCGATCAATCAATCAGATTCCAAACTCTCCACCATGGCCAAGACCAAAGAGCTCCCCAAGGATGTCAGGGACAAGATTGTAGACCTACACAAGGCTGGAATGGGCTACAAGACCATCGCCAAGCAGCTTGGTGAGAAGGTGACAACAGTTGGTGCGATTATTCACAAATGGAAGAAACACAAAAGAACTGTTAATCTCCCCTCGGCCTGGGACTCCATGCAAGATCTCACCTCGTGGAGTTACAATGATCATGAGAACAGTGAGGAATCAGCCCAGAACTACATGGGAGGATCTTGTCAATGATCTCAAGGCAGCTGGGACCATAGTCACCAAGAAAACAACTGGTAACACACTACGCCGTGAAGGACTGAAACCCTGCAGCGCCCGCAAGGTCCCCCTGCTCAAGAAAGCACATATACAGGGCCGTCTGAAGTTTGCCAATTAACATCTGAATGATTCAGAGGAGAACTGGTTGAAAGTGTTGTGGTCAGATGAGACCAAAATCGATCTCTTTGGCATCAACTCAACTCGCCGTGTTTGGAGGAGGAGGAATGCTGCCTATGACCCCAATAACACCATCCCCACTGTCAAACATGGAGGTGGAAACATTATGCTTTGGGGGTGTTTTTCTGCTAAGGGGACAGGACAACTTCACCGCATCAAAGGGATGATGGACGGGGCCATGTACCGTCAAATCTTGGGTGAGAACCTCCTTCCCTCAGCCAGGGCATTGAAAATGGGTCGTGGATGGGTATTCCAGCATGACAATGACCCAAAACACACGGCCAAGGCAACAAAGGAGTGGCTCAAGAAGAAGCACATTAAGGTCCTGGAGTGGCCTAGCCAATCTCCAGACCTTAATCCCATAGAAAATCTGTGGAGGGAGCTGAAGGTTTCGAGTTGCCAAACGTCAGCCTCGAAACCTTAATGACTTGGAGAAGATCTGCAAAGAGGAGTGGGACAAAATCCCTCCTGAGATGTGTGCAAACCTGGTGGCCAACTACAAGAAACGTCTGACCTCTGTGATTGCCAACAAGGGTTTTGCCACCAAGTACTAAGTCATGTTTTGCAGAGGGGTCAAATACTTATTTCCCTCATTAAAATGCAAATCAATTTATAAAATTTTTGCCATGTGTTTTTCTGGATTTTTTTGTTGTTATTCTGTCTCTCACTGTTCAAATAAACCTACCATTAAAATTATAGACTGATCATCTCTTTGTCATTGGGCAAACATACAAAATCAGCAGGGGATCAAATACTTTTTTCCCTCACTGTATGGCCAATAGACACTACATGACCAAAAGTATGTGCACCTGCTCGTCGAACATCTCATTCCAAAATCATGGGCATTAATATGGAGTTGCTCCCCCCTTTGCTGCTATAACAGCCTCCACTCTTCCGGGAAGGCTTTCCACTAGATGTTGGAACACTGCTGCAGGGACTTGTTTCCATTCAGCTACAAGAGCATTAGTGAGGTCGGGCACTGATGTTGGGCGATTAGGTCTGGCTCGCAGTCGGCGTTCCAATTCATCCCAAAGTTGTTTGATGGGGTTGAGGACAGGGCTCTGTGCAGGCCAGTCAAGTTCTTCCACACCGATCTCGACAAACCATTTCTGTATGGATCTCGCTGTCATGCTGAAACAGGAAAGGGCCTTCCCCAAACTGTTGCCACAAAGTTGGAAGCACAGAATCATCTAGAATGCCATTGTATGCTGTAGCGTTACATTTCCCTTCACTGGAACTAAGGGGCCTAGCCCGAACCATGAAAAACAGCCCCAGACCAATATTCCTCCTCCACCAAACTTTACAGTTGGCACTGTGCATTCGGGCAGGTAGCATTCTCCTGGCATCCGCCTAACCCAGATTCGTCCGTCGGACTGCCAGATGGTGAAGCGTGATTAATCACTCCAGAGAACGCGTTTCCACTGCTCCAGAGTCCAATGGCGGCGAGCTTTACACCAGCTCCAGACGAACAGTTCTTGTGCTGACGTTGCTTCCCGAGGCAGTTTGGAACTCGGCAGTGAGTGTTTCAACCGAGGACAGACAATTTTTGCACGCTACGTGCTTCGGCACTCGGCGGTCCCGTTCTGTGAGCTTGTGTGGCTTACCACTTCGCGGCTGAGCCGTTGTTGCTCCTAAACGTTTCCACTTCCCAATAACAGCTGTAGCAGGGCAGTAATTTGACGAACTGACTTGTTGGAAAGGTGGCATCCTATGACGGTGCCATGTTAAAAGTCACTGAGCTCTTCAGTAAGGCCATTCTACTGCCAACGTTTGTCTATGGAGATTGCATGGCGGTGTGCTCGATTTTATACACCTGTCAGCAACGCGTGGCTGAAATAGCCGAATCCACTAATTTGAAGGGGTGTCCACATACTTCTGTATATAATGTACCACAGCTAACTTTCATCAAGAACCTTAAGCTGAAACTAGTGTAGCTGCAACTGAATGGCTACTTGCTATTAGTCACCGTTAGCGTCTTCACCATTGTCCGTGGCCTACACTATCCACCAGCCAGCTCTAGCTCTAGCCTGGACAATTCGTCGGCCAGTCTGCACAGCGTGCTATCGACCCAGAGCTTATCGGACTTTCTGCCGGAATCACTGGACCCTAGCGCCGGATCATCGCAACCAGCTAGCTAGCTGCAACCTGTTGTTGGCTAATTACCATTGCCCCATAGCAAGCACCAGTTAGCCTTGAGCTAGCCTCAGGAGCTATCTACCTCTCTGTCAACCGGACGGGACCTCCTAGTGTTGACACTGAGCCCCGCCGATCCAACACGACTGGTTTGCCGACGAAATCGTCTGATGTGGTTTCAACAGGCTTCCCGTTGCGACGACCACGAAGATCCATCTGCTAGCCCCGGCCCGCTAGCACACGCAAACTACAACTGTGCTCCCTGCTAGCTGTGCTGAAGCACCAATTTGAACTGCTCTCGGACTCACATATTGCTGTTCACTGGACCTTATGATCACTCAGCTGCACAGCTGATGCCTGCTGGACTGTTCCTTTACACGGTACCCTGTCCTGTTTATTCTGTTTAGCCTCAGCCCAAACTTTATCGCTATTACCAGTTGTTGTCTTAGCTCTCTCTAACAGTGGCGGCTCCTGAAAAAATTCTCAGGAGGGGCAATTTTTCTGATGATTTAGGTGACCTACACACATTTAAAAAAAAGATATGTCCAGCAACAACATGAAGACAGGGGCAGCATATAAGTCAATACCAGAAGCATTTATTGACTGATCTCAAAAGTGTTGGCTTACCAGGGTTGGTGGAGCCCTCAGTTTCATCTTTGCCTCGCAAAGCTAACTCAAACACTCCGCAAAACTTCACACACTGGATTAGCCGGCTGAGGATGTGGCGGTTCTTGCTAATGTCGTAGTAAATATATTTGTTATAGTGAATATGGAATATGATATGTTGAGTAAAATGTTGTGCTAAGATCTATTTAGGTCAGGAGCTGGTTATAAGTTCTGTTCCTATCCAATAACAATGGACAAAAGGGTCCTATCTTGTCAGCCTTGTCAGCAGGTGGCCAAGGACAACACCCACGCCATAGGCCTCTCAGTTCTTCCAACTCACGAGTTCTTGCTCTGAGGACACACACACACACAAACACACACACACACACACATCATCACTGTTAAAACACACACACACACACACATCATCACTGTTAAACACACACACACACACACACACAAAAATCCCCTCTCTTAGGCTGAACATTTGAAGACAGAGAACCCGACTCAGAGCCAATGCAACAGTGACAGTAGCCTGGAGGTGACCTCGCCCAACTCATCAGGACCAATCAGAAGATCAGAACTACTAGATTGAACCTACTTCATTTATTGCATAAAATGTCTGCACACAATGTTTCGGGGCTCTCTTCAGATAATAATAATAATAATAATAATAATATGCCATTTAGCAGACGCTTTTATCCAAAGCGACTTACAGTCATGCGTGCATACATTTTTGTGTATGGGTGGTCCCGGGGATCGAACCCACTACCTTGGCGTTACAAGCACCATGCTCTACCAGCTGAGCTACAGAAAGTGGATACTCATGGATGCGCATTGCAATTGTAAAATGTCAACACAATTGGAGACACCACGTCATTTTTGGAGACATGTTATTGACAGTAAACTATTGTAGATGCGACTGCTAACTAAATAAAACATTTTAGCTGGCTAGCTAATCATCTTAGCTAAATGTGGGGCAAACAATTCAGTTATTTACCGTTAATTTGAGGGATTGGGGTGAAATAAATCGAGTTACATAGTGATACTTTACGATATACTGTATTGACAATATCGCAATATTTTAGCGCTAGTTGGCTGTACCTGCACCAAAACACCATTATTGTTCCTTCATAGCTTGTTCTCAATCTTTTCACATTGGGAGCCAATTAGTTTTCAGCACTTTTATTTCCATGACTGATCAAAACTCGTTCTCATGGCTTTCTGATCCCTCTGCAACAGACATATGGTGCGCAATAAAATCACAGTATCGAATCGCAATACGTATAGAATCATGAGACTCGCAATGCTGATGCATATATCTTATCGTGAGGTTCCTGGCAATTCCCAGCCCAAGTTCATTTGCCACAACAAATCTCTTCGCTAGCAAACGCTAATATTTTGGTAAGTGATGCAAATAGTGAACTATGTAGGGCCAGGATGTAAAATATATGTAGCTGCAGCAATTTCTCTTATCTGATATGGTAAGTAATGGGGCTTAATTTATAGCTCCCTAAGAGTTTGACGAACGGGTCCGTGAACGCGATTCCAGATATATTTACCTCTGAATAAACTGCCTTTATTACACCATATCCACATCCAGTAAACTTGTGATTATCAACACTAACCTCATCGTTGTGGCGGCGGACAGCTAGCCTGTATCCCTCGTCATCCAGTTGAGTGAGTGGCAATGTCTTTTTTCGTTCAGTACCAATTTTTGGAAAATCCTCGGGTGTAGGACTTTCCGCCTTTAGTAGAAACCTGTTGAATTATTAAATTTGGTCTGGGAGGTCCTAATTGTTTCCCGTTGCCAATTTATCTTCATTTGTTCGCCGACAAAAAGGAACTTCTTTCAAAGACACAATCGAGTTGGACTGAAGCCTAGCCATTTTGATAGTAGTAGTGAATTGATTGAGGCTGCTACCTGGTCTTTTCTTAGTTACGTTCATTCGTGGTTACGTTATGTATGACGAAAGCGCGTAAGTGCAAGCCCACAGACACCCATAGAGAATGTATTGAAAGCTTTGAAATGTGAAACAAATAGATTTTACATGACAGGCTATGAGAGACTTCTGGGCGATTTTCAACCTGACTGAAATCGCCCAAAAAACGGGCGGGGCCATTTGAAGCACGACTTTAGCCTGATTTGACATTTAGTGGCTGTCAGATCAGACGTGAACACTGATAACTGCTGTTGCCGTGATATAATTTTTTATAAATTTATAATTTTTTTAAATAATTATTTATTTTTTTATTTTTTTATAATTGATTAGAAAAAAAATCCCTTCCTTTTCCCGTTTGGCAGTGCGTCGCCCATATCGCCCTATTGAACAAGCCGTCCCTGCTCTCTAATAACACCTGTGATTGCTTTATGCCTCTCTCCCTTGTCAATATGCCTTGCCTATTGCTGTTTGGGTTAGTTCTTATTATACAATTTCACTGTAGAACCCCTAGTCCCTCTCAAACTGCCTCAAATAGTTCCTTTGTTCCACCCCCACATACACGCCGAGACCGGCTCAATCGGTGCCTCCAGTGATGCTATCTCTTTCATTGTTACCCAACGCTTAGGTTTACCTCAACTGTACTCATATCCTTCCATATCCTTTTCTGTACATAATGCCCTGAATCTTTTCTACAACGCCCAGAGAACTGCCCCCTTTATTCTATGTACCCAACGCACTAGAAGACCAGTTCTTAAAGCCTTTAGTCGTATCCTTATTCTAGTCCTCCTCTGTTCCTCTGGTGATGTAGAGGCTAACCCAGGCCCTGCAGCCCCCAGTATCACTCCTACTCCCCAGGAGCTATCATTTGTTGACTTCTGTAACCGTAAAAGCCTTGGTTTTCTGCACGTAAATATCAGAAGCCTCCTTCCTAAGTTTGAGTTATTCACTGCGTTAGCACACTCCGCCAACCCTGATGTTCTAGCAGTGTCTGAATCCTGGCTTAGGAAGGCCACCAAAAATTCTGAAATTTCCATCCCCAACTATAACATTTTCCGTCTAGATAGAACTGCCAAAGGGGGTGGAGTTGCAATCTACTGTAGAGAGAGCCTGCAGAGCTCTATCATACTATCCAGGTCTGTGCCCAAACAGTTTGAGCTTCTACTTCTAAAAATCCACCTTTCCAGAAATAAATCTCTCACTGTTGCCGCTTGCTACAGACCCCCCTCAGCCCCCAGCTGTGCCATGGACACCATATGTGAATTGATTGCCCCCCATCTATCCTCAGAGTTCGTACTGCTTGGTGACCTAAATTGGGATATGCTTAACACCCCGGCCATCCTACAATCTAAACTAGATGCCCTCAATCTCACACAAATTATCAACGAACCTACCAGGTACAACCCTAAATCCGTAAACATGGGTACCCTCATAGATATCATCCTGACTAACTTACCCTCTAAATACACCTCCGCTGTCTTCAACCAGGATCTCAGCGATCACTGCCTTATTGCCTGCATCCGTAACGGGTCCGCGGTCAAACGACCACCCCTCATCACTGTCAAACGCTCCCAAAAACACTTCAGCGAGCAGGCTTTCCTAATTGACCTGGCCCAGGTATCCTGGATGGATATAGATCTCATTCCGTCAGTAGAGGATGCCTGGTTGTTCTTTAAAAGTAATTTCCTCTCAATCTTAAATAAACATGCCCCATTCAAAAAATACAGAACTAAGAACAGATATAGCCCCTGGTTCTCCTCAGACTTGACTGCCCTTGACCAGCACAAAAACATCCTGTGGCGTACTGCATTAGCATCAAATAGCCCCCGCGATATGCAACTTTTCAGGGAAGTTAGGAACCAATATACACAAGCAGTTAGGAAAGCAAAGGCTAACTTTTTCAAACAGAAATTTGCATCCTGTAGCACTAACTACAAAAAGTTTTGGGACACTGTAAAGTCCATGGAGAATAAGAGCACTTCCTCCCAGCTGCCCACTGCACTGAGGCTAGGAAACACTATCACCACCGATAAATCTACAATAATCGAGAATTTCAACAAGCATTTTGCTACGGCTGGCCATGCTTTCCACCTGGCTACCACTACCCCGGCCACCAGCTCTGCACCCTCCGCTGCAACTTGCCCATGCCCCCCCCGCTTCTCCTTCACACAAATCCAGACAGCTGATGTTCTGAAAGAGCTGCAAAATCTGGACCCCTACAAATCATCTGGGCTAGACAATCTGGACCCTTTCTTTCTAAAACTAGCCGCCGAAATTGTCGCAACCCCTATTACTAGCCTGTTCAACCTCTTTCGTAACGTCTGAGATCCCCAGAGATTGGAAAGCTGCCGCGGTCATCCCCCTCTTCAAAGGGGGTGACACTCTAGATCCAAACTGTTACAGACCCATATCCATCCTGCCCTGCCTTTCAAAAGTTTTTGAAAGCCAAGTTAACAAACAGATCACCGACCATTTCGAATCCCACCGTACCTTCTCCGCTATGCAATCCAGTTTCTGAGCTGGTCATGGGTGCACTTCAGCCACGCTCAAGGTCCTAAACGATATTATAACCGCGATCGATAATAGACAGTACTGTGTAGCCGTTTTCATTGACCTGGCCAAGGCTTTCGACTCTGTCAACCACCGCATTCTTATTGGCAGACTAAATAGCCTTGGTTTCTCAAATGACTGCCTCGCCTGGTTCACCAACTACTTCTCAGATAGAGTTCAATGTGTCAAATCGGAGGGCCTGTTGTCTGGACCTATGGCAGTCTCTATGGGGGTGCCACAGGGTTCAATTCTTGGGCCGACTCTTTTCTCTGTGTATATCAATGATGTCGCTCTTGCTGCTGGTGACTCTCAGATCCACCTCTACGCAGACAACACCATTTTGTATACATCTGGCCCTTCATTGGACACTGTGTTAACAAACCTCCAAACGAGCTTCAATGCCATACAACACTCCTTCAGTAGCCTCCAACTGCTCTTAAACACTAGTAAAACTAAATGCATGCTCTTCAACCGAACGCTGCTTGCACCCGCCCACCCGACTAGAATCACTACTCTCGACGGGTCTGACCTAGAGTATGTGGACAACTACAAATACCTAGGTGTCTGGTTAGACTGTAAACTCTCCTTCCAGACTCACATTAAGAATCTCCAATCCAAAGTTAAATCTAGAATCGGTTTCCTATTTCGCAACAAAGCCTCCTTCACTCATGCTGCCAAACATGCCCTCGTAAAACTGACTATCCTACCGATCCTTGACTTCGGCGATGTCATTTACAAAATAGCCTCCAACACTCTACTCAGCAAATTGGATGTAGTCTATCACAGTGCCATCCGTTTTGTCTCCAAAGCCCCATATACTACCCACCACTGTGACCTGTACGCTCTTGTTGGCTGGTCCTCACTACATATTAGTCGCCAAACCCACTGGCTCCAGGCCATCTATAAATCACTGCTAGGCAAATCCCCGCCTTATCTTAGCTCATTGGTCACCATAGCAACACCCACCCGTAGTATGCGCTCCAGCAGGTATATCTCACTGGTCATCCCCAAAGCCAACACCTCCTTTGGCCGCCATTCCTTCCAGTTCTCTGCTGCCAATGACTGGAACAAATTGCAAAAATCTCTGAAGCTGGAGATACTTATCTCCCTCACTAACTTTAAGCATCAGTTGTCAGAGCACCTTACCGATCACTGCACCTGTACACAGCCCATCTGAAATTAGCCCGCCCAACTACCTCATCCCTATATTGTTATTTATTTTGCTCATTTGTACCCCAGTATCTCTATTTGCACATAATCTCTTGCACATCTAGCATTCCAGTGTTAATACTAATTGTAATTATTTTGCACTATAGCCTATTTATTGCCTTACCTCCATAACTTGCTACATTTGCACACACTGTATATATATTTTTTCTGTTGTATTTTTGACTGTTTTGTTTTACCCCATATGTAACTCTGTGTTGTTTTTATCGCACTGCTTTGCTTTATCTTGGCCAGGTCGCAGTTGTAAATGAGAACTTGTTCTCAACTGGCTTACCTGGTTAAATAAAGGTGAAATAATAAAAACAAAAACAAAAAAAGGGCTGTGTCCAGGCATTCCACGTTGCGTCGTGCATAAGAACAGCCCTTAGCCGTGGTATATTGGCCATATACCACACCCCCCCCTTATTGCTTAATTATAATAAGGTATATACCACCTTATTGTATCCCAACAGTGGAATTTACATAAGCTTTTAGGGAACTCATACACTTCTGTAAGCTTCATTGAAGCTAAACATGTGATAACTATACAAAAGAACAGATTAACAGGAATGACATTTACTCTCATGGGTGGCTAAAAAGAACGATCTGAAAGCCACACTTCTACTAAACTAGGCCTCCAGTCTAATGATCTGACCCGCTGGATCAATAACCCAGCAACAATAACCCAGCAGTTTTTAAAGAAAACAACCCAACTAAGTGACCAAACGCCTGCAAAACCCAGCAGTTGGGTCAAACAACCCAGCATTTTTTAGAGTATGTGTCTGTTTTGTATGCGTGCACCTTAGTGTGTGTGTGTGTGTGTGTGTCACGAGTGTGTGTGTGTGTGTGTGTATGTATGTGTGTGTGGTGGCGGCGGCGGGGGAAGCGGTATCGTGGGGAATGCTGGGAAATTTTAATAACACAGAAGCAGTGCAGGGAGATTTAATAAAAGGAGATGATGTGATTACTGAGCCCTGGCTCTGAGCCATCCTGCTTCACAGTGCAATATCCGCTCACACACACACTTGCACGTGCACACACACATATGCACGCACACACGCTCATATATACACACACACCAAAATAAAATTGTACTAAAGCTATACTAAGATTGTAACATCCAGACTCACTGTACAGATACCATACCCACAACCTCAACTAAGCTTACATTCCCAATGTGCTAAAACAAACATCCACTGAACACTGACAATACAAAACCCAATACACATTTTCACTAATCCATTCACATGGATGGACACATACTGAACATGCATGCTTACGCACTCATAATTTCGGAGACACCTATATAGGGTTTATGAAGGCTTCATTATGCCTAAAGTCATGTTTCGTCTGAAGTGGGAACATTCATCTTGATAGCAGCCATGAGCCATTTCTCCTCTCCCATTGGTTATTGGGGATGCATCCCAAATGGCACCATATCCCCTATAAAGTGCACTACTTTTGACCAGAGCCCTATGAGCCCTATGGGTCCTGGTCAAAAGTAGTGCACTATATAGGGAATATGGTGCCATTCGGGACGAAGGTGGGTCTATTGTGAATTACACTTCTATTAGGGGGATTAGACTGATCTACTTAGAGACCTCCCTCAGTGACCGTTGCCTTCAGTTTCCAAGTTTAGTAAATTCTATAATATGTGGCACTATGAAATGGGATTAAAAACCAAAAAGCAGGACTTAAACACTGCAGAGGATTGTGGTCTGGTGACCGTTGTCCCAAGTCGCCTTTATTTGGAGTAAATTAGGTTATTATGTTCAGTAAATTCTGGAAGTATAAAATGGGATTAATAAAAAACAAACTGGGATTTAAAGGGGAAATCTGCAGTTCAAACAATAACAAAGCTGACACCCTGCCATTGATTTGGTAAATAGCTGAGGGATGGAGAAATGTAACTACTCTCAAATGTATACAGAACTATTGATGCAAGGACTGACATCTGAGATCAAATGTATAGTTTTAACCAATATTTTGAGGCTATACAGTGTTTGTTTACAATTACTTTGTTTACAAACAAAGGAGTAAAGCAATCTTATATTTTGGGTAATGATGGGATAAGACAATTGAACTAAGCTAATGAGGCATAAGTTATATTCAATAATTAATGGGTACATGTCATGCATTTTAAAGTAAAAGAATAGCAGATTGCCCCTTTAAAACTAAAGATTCTGGTTTGTCATTTTCGGGGGTCTTGGATGAGATATTTTACTTACAATTTCTGTAGGTAATGAGGCAATTAAGAGTAGGCACTTGAGAGAACTTTCTGTGTGTTACAGACAGAGACAGCTTCGTATAATGGAGTGTGAAGTGAATTGATGGTCGTGGTGGTAGTGGTGTTGCCTGGATTAGTGTTCAATTGGTACTCCTTGATTGTGTGTGTGAGTGTGTGTGTCTAAGTGTGTTTGGCAAGCGAGTGTGTTTGGTTAAGTAAGTATGTGTGACGGTGGCGGGCTGTGATTGGGGTAATTTTCGGGAGTGTTAGCTAGTTTGGCAGACAGATGGATTGAGATAGATTATCCGTGGCAGCTGTGGTTCGGACAGGACAAGATCACAGATTAGGAGCTCTAATGTGCCGACCTGGCTCACTCTCCTCTCCTCCTTTTCTCTTCTCACCTCTTCCCCTCTCCGCCCTCCAGATTTGGGGTAGCAACACCTTCCTATCACCCAGTCAGAGAGCCTTAACACTTCTCTCCTTCTTTCCCTCCCTAACTTCCTCCATCTATCTCTCTGTCCCTAGTCATCCTGTCGCGTTCTCATCTCATCCAGTCATCCCTTGCCTCTTGCAATATTTCAACATAAATATTTTTCTCTCACACTCTTATTTTTATGGTCTCTCACTTTCTATGAGCGAAGTCTCTACACAGCAGACCTCTTGTTTGCAGTGTTGTTTAATGACCCAGGATTTCCCCAGTGTCAATATGTCATCATATGATTAGGCGTGGGCATGTGTGTGTTTTAGATATGCATAGTTATTGTAGAAATGTATATGGAAGTACTCACTCACTGTATATTGATGAGTAACCTGGGTTTCCTGTAAATGTATTTGTGAGTTTATGGGTCGGGTTAGGCTAGAGAGACCGAGAAAGAGTGTGTGTGTGTGTGTGGGGTGGTGGGGGGTCTGTTTGTTTGTGTGTGTATTTTGGTGTGTAAAAGAGAGAGAGAGAGAGATTAACCCCATGCTATGGCCAATCCCTGGTTATGAGTTTAAAGCGTCTGTCTGGGCATCGCACTGTTTAAACAACAATCTAATTAATCCTGTCTTTATTAGTTTCACTGAACTGCGAAGGGAGGGAGCGAAGGAGAAGGGAGGGAGGGAGGGAGGGAGGGAGGGAGGGAGGGGGGAGAATTGGGAATCCTGTCAGAAAATACTGGAGAGAGAGGGAAGGAGGGATAGAAGGAGGGCGACAGAAGGAAAAAACAACTGGGATTTAAGAGGAATGTAAAAGCAGGAGTTTTGGGACCTTTAAATTGAATTGATATGTTGATGAGAAGGAGAAAATTAAAGGGGCGGGATACACTAGAGTGGTGGTGAAAGGACAAAAGGAAAGTAGACAACGAAGCCCCGTGAACGAGTGTGTGAACTGTAAAAAAAAAAAAAAAAAAAATGTCCAAGCACGATACTTGTTTCACATGTTCTCTTCTTCTAAATCCTACTAATTGTGAATAATAGGTAATGATGGGCTAGAACACTGGACCAGCTCATTCAATGGATGAATGTAAATAAGTAGTTAAAGACCTAGAATCCATCAACACTTCAGTGCAGGCTCCCTACACATCAGTTGACTACTGCCCCCCAGTGTCATCAGTGAAGAACAACGTCCCAAAGCATTACCACGTACTGTTATTGCAGTAAACAGATGTTAGCTACGTTACATGTTCAAGCTCTGTGTTCTGGGAAATGCTGATATGACATTTAATTAGATACTGTACACAGATTTGGTTGATAATCTCCACAGGTGCAAATGAGGTCTAATCTTTCAGGCAATCTGTGTCTGTCTCTCTGCCTTTGGGTGCGTTCCAGGTTGTCTTTAATTCAGTCGCTCGGCACATCTCAGAGGACTGCTAATATCATGTTAGCGTGGTTCCTTACTGAGAAGTTACAACACTCCTGCAAGCGATGTGAGACCTGATCATCTGCAGCCCGACTACAAAAAAAGACTGTTTCGAAGGACACCTCAAATGAGGCCTTAAAAGCTCTGCGCTGCTGTACAAAAAAAGACTGTTTGGAAGGACACCTCGAATGAGGCCTTAAAAGCTCTGCGCTGCTGTGTGGTCAAGACGGTGTCTTCTGCACATCTCAGAATATTACTTTATCATATTCCTACTGTGATTCTAGAGACGTTAAACTAACTCTTCTTCAGGACTGCAAAAAAGACAACCTGGAATGCACCCGACTGCAATAAAGGCAACTTATCTATAACACACTGGAACGCACCCTTTCCCACCTCTGTCCCTATAGGCTGTTTGTCAGGAAGTGCAGTGCGTGCCTGCAGGTGATTGGCCGCTCAGAGCTGATCATGCGTGTGCTGGGGCAGGTGTACCACCTGGGCTGTTTCAGCTGCTGTGAGTGTGAGCGCCGGCTGCAGCGCGGAGACGAGTTTGTCCTGAAGGAGGGACAGTTGCTCTGCAGAGGAGACTACGAGAAGGAGAGAGAGATGCTGGCTGCCATCAGCCCCACACCCACTGAGTCAGGTAACAGGACAAGACAGGGCAACCAATCAAATCAATCAATCAACCAATAAAATTACTGGACGAAATCTAGGTGGCACTTTATGTTACGGTACAGAAAGTGCAGGAGATTACATAATTACACAGTGATAACCTACTGACTTGTTTTTTCACTGGGATTCACTACTAGGCACCATTTGATACCAGTTTGTCTGTCAATTGAAGATCCCATTTTCTCTCTCCACACCCCTCAGTGAAGAGTGAGGATGAGGATGGTGGGGGCGGTTCTGTAGGGGGGAAGGGCGGCGAAGGGAAGGACCACAAACGGTCAAAGCGACCACGCACCATCTTGACCACACAGCAGCGCAGAGCTTTCAAGGCCTCCTTCGAGGTGTCCTCCAAACCATGCAGAAAGGTAAGCAGACCAGGCATAGCATTGTTTCTTTCTTCTTTTCAATGTGCACCCCTCTGGGCCCCAGGACAAAGATTGAGAAACACTGCTCTATAGGACCCTGATTGTAACTACAGTGTAAATATCTTCTTTCTCTATGTTGACTAATGTGAACTAATCAGGGGTTCGAGTGATTTGTAAATAATTTCACGGTTTCTTTCTCTCTTTCTCGCTCTCATAAACACACAAACACATACACACACAGTCCCATTTAGTGTCATGGCTTAATTTCTCTTATCTTCAGGTGAGAGAGACACTGGCAGCTGAGACCGGGTTGACGGTTCGAGTCGTGCAGGTGTGGTTCCAAAACCAGAGAGCAAAGGTGAGATATTTGACCAGTCCTGAATCCCCCCCCCCCCATGACACTAATACAACCAATAACACTAATCATGAATCTAATGGCGCAATTGCTCTGGAACTGCATGCTAACATTTATTTTAAAGGCTAAAGAACAGTTAAAGGGATAGTTTACCCAAATAACAATGCAATTTTGGTGAACAATCCTTTTAACGAACGACAGAGCAATAGCGCCATTGAGTCCATTATCAGTGTGCCAGTGTGTGTTTGTCCTGTGTGTTGCAGATGAAGAAGATAGCTCGCAGGCAGCAGCAACAGCAACAGCAGCAGGAGCAGGAGCAGCTGGGAGGGTCTAGGAGAGGGCCGAGCAGGGGGGGCCGACAAAGCAACGATGACAGTGAGGGTAAGACAGGGAGACAGAACAGGGGTTTCTCAAAAGCCTTGTAAATAACTGGTACTTAACTCGTAGATATAGAAGTGCTTAATTTGGCAACATTTTTTCATTCATGCACAGGAAGATTAGTCTTTCGGTACAAACGTAACAATTAAAAGAGTAGCTTGCCAAAGTAGCAAAGGTTTCAGGAAACTCCCCTCTAGGCAGGTGAAACAATGTCTCTGGAGGTAAAGGGGCAGGACGAGAGGAAGAGATGCAGGGATTGATTTAATGTTCTGTCTCTCTCCTCCCAGATGGTTCTAGTGGTCACGGATTGGACGGTCTGTTGGCGTACCCCTCGTTGCCACGACAGCAGCTACTGGCTCTGGACCCCAACATCTACGGAGGAGAGCCGTTCCGCCATGGCCTCACACCCCCTCAGCTGGGCTCTGAACATCTTCACTCCTACGGTGAGAGAGAGGGAGAGGGAGAAAGAAATAGAGAGAGAGAGATGGACGGACGGACGGACCAAACAGAAAGACTAACTCTATTTCTCCATTTAGATTCAGAGACTGTGTTCCACGATCTGGACAGCGACGGAAGCCTCAGTCACCTCGGCGACTGTCTCCTGGCAACGGCAGACGGCGGGCTCCTGGCGGGGCGGGTGGGAAACCCCATCGACCGCCTCTACTCCATGCAGAACTCCTACTTCACATCCTGACCCCTCACCTTTGACCTCTGACTCACTCCACCAATCACCACTCAGAGAAGCAGCTAATGGCCGGTTATCCTACTAGGCCCACAAGGTCATCACACCAACCATGCTTGAGCTGGGTCCATATCCATATCTGAACAGGCTTATTGTACATAACCAAGTAAAAGCATAATAGGAAACACCTGGGTCATGTTCAGTAGGGAGGAAACGTTAGGCGTGAAACGGGGAGGTACTACCTTAACTTGCCATACCAAACACGACCCAGGTAGCCATTTAAGATCAACTATGACAGGCCGTGTCCGAAATCTGGCTTGCCTACTACTTACTTAAACTGCATACTGTGTACCTATCCTACTACAGACTATTTAGAACGTTCTGTTTAGTACAAACGTATGCAGTAAGCAACAAATATCAAAATACTACTCATACATACTGAGAAGGTGTCATCGAATGCGCAATCACTCTTGTTCCCCGCCATTCGTTAATTTTTGTAGAGCGCGTCCCCTATTCTGATTATCAGGTGTTGTCGAACACACGTGGGTGTGAAAAGACGATTATCTTCCTCGATCTTCCCAGCGAATTCTACTAGATGAAAAGCCGAAATGAGTGACATCCAGGCATTTAAAGTATACTAGATTTTCAACATTTCACATACTATAAAACGTTATCTTTTCCACATACTCAAACGGCCTACTATTTAGGATGCAAATATGGGTATTCGGACACGGCCACACTCTTTTGCTTGATCCCAACATCCTACCTGTAGCAGACAGATGTGAAATCCTATGACAACATACTTTATCTGATACTCTCATTGTTTCATATAAGGGGGGTCACTATTCCATTGGTCCATTGCTCCAGGCAAGCTTAAATCAACGGCAGCTAAGTATTTAAAAGAAAACAAATACTATTTGATCCCAGGTCTGTCAGGTCCGTGTGTTTGTGAATCACAAACCTATGTTACTTATTAGGTTGCTAATGAATGGGGAGTGTTTCATTCATTAGCTCATGTTCTGACCTGCTTGTTGTGTCCACATGGATAGGGAGTCTTCTTGGCAGCAGGGTTTAGGAGCAGAGTGAAGACATGCATACCAGAGAGGTTACAGCAGACTAGGAGCAGAGCTGCCTCCAGAACATGATTCAACCCCAAAACCGTTGTAGTGGAGATGGGCACTGGTTCAAAGCATGGATTGGGTCAATTTAGTTTTCAGTTCAGTCAAATCAGAAAGTGAATGGAAGTTAAGCCTAAATTAATGACTGGAATAAAGGTACTGGTGGATTTGGAGGAACATTGGAGCGATAGATTTCATAGAGGTTGAGATGAGTTGGAGGATACAGAGTGAGTGGCAAGTTAGATTTGTATGTGAATGAGTGAAATATGTGGGTTAGGTAACTTAGGTCTAGAGTTTCCTCTCAGGTTAATGTTTTTAGCAATGTTATACAGGAAATTATTTACAAATCACTCGAACCCCTGATTAGTTCACATTAGTCAACATAGAGAAAGAAGATATTTACACTGTAGTTACAATCAGGGTCCTATAGAGCAGTGTTTCTCAATCTTTGTCCTGGGGCCCAGAGGGGTGCACATTGAAAAGAAGAAAGAAACAATGCTATGCCTGGTCTGCTTACCTTTCTGCATGGTTTGGAGGACACCTCGAAGGAGGCCTTGAAAGCTCTGCGCTGCTGTGTGGTCAAGATGGTGCGTTGTCAGGTGTGAACTGCTAAGGTAAAAACAAAAATGCGCACCCCTTTGTGTCCCCAGGACCAGGATTGAGAAACACCACTATGGAGTAGGCAAACAGGGTCATTCAGATAAGGTTATCACAGAAACAGGGTTGTGTAAAGGAAAGTGTAACGCTTTCATGTAGCTCTGGTCCAGGGTTTTATGTGGGGCTTGCTTAGAAATGCTCAGCATCAGCAAGCCACACGTAACACCCTGGACCAGAGCTAGCTTTCGTGTAACTATTTCTTTGATACTGTGAAGTATTCACTAATAAAGGTGCAGGAGTTTGTCCTGGGAGGGAAAAACTCTAGGCCCTAACTAAAAGGTATAAGTTGAATACTAATTGGTGAGTAACACTTAAGTAAAAAGTATGATTAGGCCCAGGAGTCTTTCCTGGTCAGGTCACGTGGTCAGGAAAACTACTGGCCCTAGCTACGATAAACATGTATGTGTTCCAATGTAAAATAATTGTGTTAATATTATTGTTGTTACAATGAATACTACAGTACTACTATAGGTATAAATCACTGTAATTATTTCTTTCATCGAAAACACACCTTACAATAGACGTTGTTCAATATTTTGTACTCTTATGGTTAAGTATTTATGTTGTAGCATGAGCTGTGTGTGCCACACTTTCAAAATGTAAATAATTATTACTATGAACATAGCACTGATGACAGTATTTTCCTATAGCTTATACCCACACAGGGACCGGACCATCTTGTGGAGTCCACTTATATGATTTCACATAATTGACTGATGAGATATTTTTTACAGTATAGTATTTACGTGGATATAATTTATTGTGCGATACATTTCTCTGTAAGGTATGAGAAATTCTTATTCTTAGATTGTCTGAAAGAAACGGTTAAAGTTTTTGTTCTGTGAGCTCTTCCAGTGTATGTGCTTTTTGAGTGTAATGTTGTCATTTCTTCAATATAACCTGTCAATTCAGAGTCAGACTAAATATGCCTACATTATTATTCTGAGTAAATGTGTGATGCTGATGATGCAAGGCTTCTCCTTCTACACTGAGTGTACAAAACATTATGAACACCTGCTATTTCCATGACACAGACTGACCAGGTGAATCCAGATGAAAGCTATGATCCCTTATTGATGTCACTTGTTAAATCCACTTCAATCAGTGTAGATGAAGGGGAGGAGACCAGTTAAAGAAGGTTTTTTAAGCCTTGAGACAATTGAGACATGGATTGTGTATGTGTGCCATTCAGAGGGTGAATGGGCAAGACAAAATATTTAAGTGCCTTTGAACAGGGTATGGTAGTAGGTGCCAGGCGCACCGGTTTGTATCAAGAACTGCAACACTGCTGGGTTTTTCGTGCTAAAGTTTTGACCTTTTTGAAGACTGACATTTCTAAGGAAGAATCTCTCCACTTGATTGCGTCTCCCTCAGCCTTTAATAAGTGAAGCAGAAAAGGGGGCCTGTTCTGGTTAGTAGTCAAAGGGCACATAACTCAATATCCTCCCTCGTCTGTCTCTGTGGTCACACATATTCTATCTCCACAGCCCCCTCCTTCTCCGTTTTCCTCCATCCTTCCTGGGCTCTGTTCCCTCCGCCAGTGGAAATCCTACTCCTTCATCCCCCCTACTTCTCCTTCCTTCCACCCTTCCTTAGCTCCTTCATATTCTAATTATCCAGCCTCCTTCCATCCTTCCTGCACTCCCTCCTTTCCCTCAACAAGTGAGTAGCCAAGGAGAGATGTGTGGGAGAGTTATCATACATTCCACGGTTTCATATTCTACCATGACTCACTTCAACCTGAATAAAAGGAGAGCGGGAGGGAGAGAGGGGCACCCTTGAGTAGCACCATAACATCAGAGTATGTATCCAAACTGGATGAGTAATAGGACTGAAATATAGGAGTTTAATGATCAACTTCACCCAAAATAACATCTACAAGAGACAACTACACCGCAAACAAGGGATACTTCGATAACACGCAGTTGTGCGGAGTGAGGTTACAAAGCTAACTCCGTTACACACATTCATTCTCAATATAGCATTCATAAATATTGCTGCTTTGTTGGAGAGGAAAATAAAACAATTTATGTTGCTACCCGAGGTTACCAGTGTTGTAAATATGTATTACACACAGTAAAACCTGCTGCACAGCCAGTCGCACAGAGTGATTCTTTTCACATATAGGAAATGATGACACCTCTGATTCCCATTGTCCCAGTGTATTTCAGAGAGCTGTAGCATCGATTAGCCTCTTCAACCTCAGGAGGCTGAAGAAATTTGGCGTATCACCTAAAACCCTCACAAACTTTTACAGATGCACAATTGAGAGCATCCTGTCGGGCTGTATCACTGCCTGGTACGGCAACTGCACCGCCCGCAACCGCAGGGCTCTCCTGAGGGTGGTGCGGTCTGCCGAACGCATTACCGGGGGCAAACTACCCGCCCTCCAAGACACATACAGCACCCGATGTCACAGGAAGGCCAAAAAAAGAATCAAGGACATCAACCACCCGAGCCACTGCCTGTTCACCCCACTATCATCCAGAAGGCGAGGTCAGTACAGGTGCATCAAAGCTGGGACTGAGAGAATGAAAAACAGCTTCTATCTCAAGTCTATCAGACTGTTAAATAGCCATTACTAGCACATTAGAGGCTGCTGCTGCCTGTTGAAATCACTGTCCACTTTAAGAAATGGAACACTAGTCACTTTGATAATGTTTACATATCTTGCACTACTCATCTCATATGTATATACTGCATTCTATTCTATAATATTCTACTGTATCTTAGTCCATGCCGCTCTCATATGTATATATTCTTAAATCCCATTCCTTACTTTTTTGTGTGTATTGGGTATATGTTGTGAAATTGTTAGATATTACTGCACTGTCGGAGCTAGAAGCACAAGCATTTCGCTACACCCGCTATAACATCTGCTAAACACGTGTATGTGACAAATAAAATTTGATTTGTTATGAAAGAACTTCAAGAAATAACCCATCTTGATTCTTGACAGTCTCAGGCAGAAATCTGTCCCAGTAACTTGTAAATGTCTAGTATTCCGAGTTCTCTTGACAAATCCTAAAGTAGCCATGGACAAGAGTCCAGTTTATCCATGTACAAAGTCAGGATGTTGTCAAAATGCCATGGGCATTGATTTATCCATGATTGATAGAGCAGTCCGGCTTCAGTATTGCAGGAAGGAGATATCTTCTCTGAGAGGGATGGATGATGGTCACTGCTGGGTCCTAACAGGGCTGAGGAACCGGGTTCACTGCTGAAAGAGGAGATATATTCACTTCAACTACTACACCAAATATTCAAAAAGGTAATCTCTCGGAAACAGATTACGTAAACATAAATTACCAAATTACGCAAGATTTTAGTACTGGGTTAACCGAGATTGTCAAAAAGGTCAAACAAATACAGTATGGTGTACGGACGCTGGACAGGTATGAATACTAAGGACAGAAAGACCCAGTTTATACCACGTAATAAGATATTTATTTAATGTTTACTTTTGGGGGTACTTGAAGACCAAAGATGAAAGAAACTGATGTAAAGCACTCTCTCAAGGCCAAAGGACACCAGTCAAAAGTTAGTATAACCACAAAAAAAAGTGAGGGCTGTGGTGAACGAGCCGAAGACTGATCTACAATCAGTGAACACTCACCCACTCCGGAAAGGTCCACTGTCTCGGCACAGCCGAGGAAGCGTGCTACATGGGCTGAACAGGAGGTAGGTGAGTTCTGGTTCTCTAGTAAGCAGCGTTCGAACTCTGTGAACTCTTTGGAACAGTCTGTCCGGATCTTTTGGATCACAGGGCTGCAGAAACATTGATCAATAAGATCTTGAAGAAAACTTAAACACAATCCTACACTTCACAATATTAGCACTGTACAGTACTCACTGGTTCGACTTTTTGCATCTGAATTATTTTCACATCAATAGTTCTTTACAGTAACCTAACCTACACCCCCAAAGTACAAGCAGCAGCACAGTGGAAGGAATAGGTAATTGTGCAAAGCCTGTGGTCTAGCGTTAATGCTCCCGACTAGTCACATATACTGTTCCCCACTGGAGACCGGGGTTCATTCCCCACCTCCACCCTTCCTACTGTTCTCCTACTTGCCTGTCTCCCCCGTTTCCAACTGTCAAAATAGGAAGAAACCTAGAGAGGAACCAGACTCCAAGAGAGGCCCACTCTGCTCTGTACCAGGTTTACATATCACCATCAAGGCCAGTCAGTTATAGCCTGGGTACTACCAGTCTGTTGCTGCTATCATTCAACTCCTTATCATGCAAAACAATGACACGGAGTACAAGGAGTGGAATGTTAGCAAAATAGGTTATGGATTGCACAATTAATATTGTCATGGACAATGGTTTATTCCTTACTGTGAAGAGGTACACTGTGCCACCTTCATCTTCAGGTCTTGACAGTGCCGTTGCCATGTAGACGGGTGGGAGGCCACACACTGCCCATAGCTCTCCATCTCCTTATGGCAATACTTGGTGGTGATATCCATGGCAACCTGCCTAGAGGATGACACAGACATGCAGAACAGTTTCTGAGATATGCATAGACAATTACAGTGAAGTCCAATCATGGACTGTGTGTCCTTTTCTGTGACAATGACAATAATTGAAGGAATGAATTTCAGAAAAACAAATTGCCCACTAACCATTTACAGATGGCAAAGTCTTTTTTTCTTTCTTTTTATGGTGCAGTCCGGACTGGCCTTGATTTAGACGCCTATGTTTGGTTCAGATTTTGTCCGGTCTGGACCGGCCTTGATTTCAACGTCCACAGACGTACCGGGTCCTGCCTGGCCTATATTTGGCAATATCATGGACCAAATCTGAACCAATTATAGACATCTGTGTTTCACAAGTTTGGACAGCACAGTACAGTACACAATACAGTAAAGAAAAGTAGCGTACAGTACAGTAAAGAATAGAGTACTGTACTTTACTCTAATGTACTGAACAAAACTGTACTGTATTCTACTTAATTAGACGCTACTGTACTGTAATCTGCTCTGCTGAATTAAACTACTGTACAGTACAGTACTGTAGGGGTTTTCAAACTTTTCTTGCACAGGCAAACCGGCGACCCAGATATAATATATATATTCAGGGTCTTGTCTTTTCATCATGTGAATGATAATGGCAAGTAGAAGTAACCAACATTTTAAAATGAATAGATTTGGTAGGCAGTTTCATTATTTTGACCTCCCCACAGTTCATTGGAAGAAGAAGTGTAAACTCTAACATAGTCTATTAGCTAGAAAGGTATCTTGGCGGCATAGAGAAAATGTTCCTGTTGTAAAGCACATTTTCTGCAATTCAATGCCATGGCTAATGCTTTGTTCCTCTGCTCAAACATTATAACAAAATCAAATGGGCATGTGCCCTGAATGCACGTTTTTTTTTTTATTCCCCCTGACTGTCTAGCTTTTATTTGATTGTTAGTTTTCAAAGATGGTATTATAAAAAACAAATATATATATATATATGTTTTTTATAATACCATCTATATATATATATATATATATATATATATATATATATATACACACAATATATTTTCTGCATTCTTTCTATCTGGGTTTGGTCGTTTAAGTTGACACTGAAACCGTTTTTCCATCCCGAAAATGTCCACTTAGACGAACTGCTTAAAAATGTAATATACAGAAAAAAACCTGTAATTAGCTGCAATGACTGTAATTGCCTCTGTCGTGTATTAGGATTATGCCTTTGTTAAATGTTTTTCTTGAAGAAATGGAATGTTGTTTATGTTAGGTCAAATGTAGCCGTTTGGAGGGTGACGCCCCAGGGGAGACTGGTGATTGGCCAGAAGAGGGAGCACCCATCTTTTTGCATTGTTTATAAGTAGGGGCTAGACCAAGAGAGGGCAGAGCGGCCATTGCAATCTGAGGCGTCGCTCTCCGGGTGGGCATGTCACCTGTAACTTATGCTGAAAGCTTGTGATCTGAATAAACCTTATGATCAAAGTTCAGTATGAGCGGACTCCTTTGTTTATCAGCAATAATTGCCAGCACTTACGCGATACGACAAATGGCGCCCAACGTGGGGCTGGTCTGCATCTCTCCTCTGTTTCATTCAGCCGCCAGGCTAACTCGCTTTGAAGCCATGGCCAGACAAGGGTGAGTTTTTCTTACCGCTTTGGAGCTTGTTAGGTTGGATACTGCTTGTGTACACTGGAGAAATGTACCATACGACCGTGCCTCGTGTGGCGTTATTGCTGATAACGGGGGGTCTGGCTAATCATTATCAATTATTGCACTGGTAGACAGGGCAAAAGGAGGGAGAGTAGGCTTGGAATTTTAGAGCAATCGATGGTAGAGATTAAGGCAGATATTGGCAGAATAAAGTCAGGAATACGTATGCAATAAGGGCATTGTGAATCTGTTAAAGACCTCGAAACGAGGCGACTCCTTAGGAGTGGGCCATAAATCCTTGCAACGCGCTAGGTGGTGTCAGGTTGGTTCTAGGAACTATAAGGTGGACGGTTATATTGTAAGTTATCCTCATCTTATAGTCGACGGGGTATTTGCATGGGGTAACCGCTCATATGATATCCATAACTTACGGCAGCATAAAGTTAGCAGGGGATAAATGGACAATGATTTAGGCACAATGCAGGGTTACTTAGGGCGTGTGGTAGGCCACAGTTGGCTAAAGGCTAAGGCTAATGTTAATGCTAAATGGGAGTGTGGTTCATGCCACATTATACATAGCGGCTAATGCTAAATGCTAATTGTGTTGCGTGCTACATGCTAACGTGTCCTTAGAGGGCCATTGCGATGGATTAAAGCCTCTTAAAATATGTCTGTGTGTGTAGAATTCAGAGTTCTACGCAAATGTGAGCTCTTATGTGTAATTGTGTGAGTATAAGGTATAAAATAGTGAAGCTGTAGCGTAATGCTATCGTTCTGTTGTCTGGGAATCGTATCATTAAATGCATTTGCGCATGCGTTTAATTTTGCGACACTACACTACAGAAAGGGGGAGTTTATGGCACGAGATTAGGACACGTTTTGTTTTACGGCACTAAACTACAACACGAGGGTATAGTAAAACTACAACACGGGATTGTGGGTAACGTGTCATATTTCTGTGGGGCCTGCGTGTCGCAGGGGGAGACAGAGAAACACAGACGAGAGAACAAAGAGGAAAGATTTGAAAATGAATTAGATCTTCTAGTTGTTACATCGGCTGTTGGTTAAAGATGAAACTTGTTTTGTGACCTATTGAATTTATAAATTAGATATATGAGGACGAATTATAATAAATTAAATTAAATGACGATTAAAATAAATAAAAATTAAATAAAAATGTTATTGATCTATTTAGTCCTGAGTTGATTCTTAGAGCGAATGTGAACGAAGGAATGTTGAATATGGTTGAGATAACTCAGTGATTGCAGTAACTACTAAAATATTTTTCTGTGTCTCTGTTTTTGTCATATGAGAGGCGATAGGACGAGACGACAGGAGAGAGAGAGAGAAGGAGAGGGGGTGCTGACGTAGCGTCACGTGACGCGGCAGAGGATCGAGTCAAGGGTTTGAGACTGGTCTGGTTACAAAATCTTCCCCTACAGGATATCTGATGCTATGACAATTTCACATAGGCTTGGCAAATACTATTTCATTAAAAATAGCATTTTGGAGGCTATGTGCATCACTGGGGTTTGATTGGAATTGTGTTGGGAATCAAGGACTGACATTATTCTGTAAATTTAAGATAATTAGGTGATTATAGAGCAAGGGGGTTTATGGGAAGTGTAGTAATGGTAGGGTTAGAAGGCTTTGTTTTTGGGATTGCTTTGAAGTTGACTAACTTACATTTACTTGCATTTGATGGGTTGTGGTAAGATAGCCACCACTAATTGATAAATTGGTGACATAGGATATAGGAATAAAAATTGGTTATAATTATTCATAATTTTTAATTGATTTTTTAATTGATTTTTTTATTTTAATTGGAAATGGTTTTTGAATAAAAATTAATTGAATTTTTTCATATTCATATTTTTATAGATTAATTTTAAAAAAAATAAAAAATTATTATTATTATTATTTATTTTTTGGGTTGTTTGGGTTATATTAATAATTAAAGGGGTGAAGCCATAGCCTATATAGTCTAAAATAAAATAATTCACGATAAAGGAATATAAAAGGGTTGTTACAATGGGGAAAAACGACATCAAGGCTATGAAAGTCATTACACCGGTTGATATAGGGGAAAAATAGTAATCCTTTAACTAAAGTAGTGTTAGGAAAACTAATGGCAGAAGTTAGTACACCTTTCTCACATACGGATTCAGCAAAAAGACACCCACCTTATGGGAAGGAAGTAGAGCTTAGGGATGTTTATCCTCAGCTTCCAGTGATCATCCAGGAGGGTGATTGTTGCATCAGAGATGAAGATGAATAATAGATAGAGGACAAGCAGAAACGACCAGAAAGAGGAATCCAAAACTCCAGAAGGAAGAAAATGAGATGTCTGGAAGAGAAGAGTGAGGTTAAGGAAGATGGAACTTGAAGAAGATGATGAAGATGAAGATCAGAGTGATTGAGAAGAGATCATGGGTGGATATGACTCGGTGATCAGAAGGAAGTTGGCAAGAGAGGAAGAAGGATACAAGAGATTCGAGTTCAGATGAAGACAGCGATAAAGAGGAGACTAAAGGTGCTGTGTATTCAAAAGGAGTTTATCCTACAAGGACTGGCACAGAAGAAAAGTAAGAAGATGATGGAAGATGATATTTTGAGGACAGAACTTAGAATATAAGCTTTTGAAGAATCCTGATATGTCAACAGCAAGAAAGAACAGGATCAAGAAACTCTCAGAAAACTCAATCATACAACTGGTGGAGAAGAGAAGCTTTGGTTATGAAGAATCAAAGTGAACCAAATCAACAATCACTGTTACAGCTTCAACTGAACAAGATCAAATGCAATTGTACCAGCCACCAAGGGGGGTACCAGGTGTTCCATATCCACAGCCAGTTTCTGGACAGACACAGAATTGGAGAGGAAGAGGACGAGAAGAAATAGAAGGAGGAGGAAGATTTCAGCTACATTTCCAGCAACTTTCAGAAGACTGTTATAATTATGGACAGGTTGGTCACTTTACCTGTGACTGCAACAAGTCAGGAGGAAACAACAGAGAACATTTTTAAGGAAGATACAGGGGCCAGTCAAGATCACCTGTTCTCCAGGTGAACCCTAAGGATTCTAGAGTGCCTAGAAGATACGAAGGGGGGTGTCAGCTGATAGCACCGATTAGAGAAGAAGAGAAAATATCTAACAATTGAAGTAAAACCAGAGGACTATGAGAAGTGATAGTGAATAGTGTAAAAGCTTTTATCTGTGTTGAGCCTAAAGAGGTTAAACATCTCACTATGTAAAATTAACTAATTAGGATAGGGATTTGAGGTAGTAAAACAGTTAATTACTCTTAAGGAACCAATTGAGCTCTGCTATAGAACTCAAAGAGAAATTAAAATAGACATACTAATATTAGAGCATTGAAAGAATAGGGTTTTTGGGAATCATATTGGCTTAAAAAGATAATATCATAGGAAGGATGATAATCTATTAGACTGCCTATTAGACAATCTGTCTGAAAAATAAAGTTAAAAGGGGTGACTGTTATTCTGGGTTACATTCTTACACCAAGAGATTTCAGGCTAGGCTAAAAGGTGTTTAGTCGTTTGCCAAGTCTGTGTGTAAAGAAGTCAGAAGCAGGTGGGGACTTTCCCGATCACATATTCTAAAATTTGGTGGTAAAGGGATTTTGTGAATAAATCAGTGGAAAAGGTTTTTAAAGGTTAGGAGAAAAGATTAGATTAAAAAGTTAGGAGAACTAGGTTGAAGGAACTCTAAGACAGTAAGCTAAGTTTCAAAGTTAGTAGTAAGAGAGAGAGAACAGTGGTGAAGGACATTTTAGAGTTTAGTGGGAAGATATGGTAGGAATTTAGATCTGTTAGGAGCAGATGCATTGAGAAAGTATGTGTTGCTGAATAATAAGAGAAGATTGAGGGTGATTGAGTATCTATATTTACAGTTCCAGCAGGGAGATCAAGGTAATTATAGGTGTATTTTTATAATCAAAAGTTTGAAAGTCAGGGATTAGAGGTAGGACTGAGAGTTGGGAAAAAGTGACACTAGTGGTGATAGATGGAAGTACAAGCAAAGACTTCAAAGCTTTGGGGAAAATGGATGAAGTAACTAAGGACATTAACACTTCAGTCTATTAAAACAACAGTGAGAAGCAATTTAACTCTTTCAACATTGATAGTTATTAAAGCCATAAATATATCGCATTTGATTATAAGGGAGCCAATGGCTCCAGCACCAATTTTAGAGGAATAATACTTATTAGGGTTAGGATGGGGACGTTCCTCCCACATGGAGAGATAATTATGGAGAAGAAGTATTGTTATCAGGACCAGAAGTAGAAGCAAGCTGTTGCACCTAATCAAAGGAGATATAGTTTGTACAACAATATGAAGTGGAAGAGGGTTATGAGTGAGTGTTCATTTATTTTGCGTAATGTTACAGAGAAAGATCAGGGAGAGTATATGTGTACTTATCTAGTGCAAGCATTAAAATTTGTTCCGGTTAAGAGTTATTGGTTAAAAGGCTATGTAATTCGTAAAGTGACGTTCAGGAGGAGTAGATTACAGTAGTCACTCCAACAGTAAATAATGCACATAGGATATCGGTAGCTTTCCCACTAGAAATAATTAAGGTTGATACATCAACTAAATCAACTACTTTAATGGTAACTTTGGAAGGGATTAATGATACGATGGCAATAGCAAATGTAGGAAGTATGACACCGACAACAACTTTTCTGAAATTAAAGGGGGTAGCAAGAAGGACTCAGGGGTTTATGGTACGAATTGGAGAGTGCTGTCAATGATAGTACGAATAAAATAGGAGAGCAGATAGTGGTAGAGAGAATATAGATTCATCTGAAATAGTACAGGATACTATCATGGAGGTACAGGATGAGGTCTTTGATTTTAATGACAGACAAGGAGAGGTATCTGATCAGTACCGCTCGTTAGGGAAGAGAGAAACTAAATGCATGTAGTTTGATTCTTCTGTTGTGAAAATTAGAGATGGGAAGGTAGGAATCTTTGGTTCCAGCGGTTAATTCATTCTGTAATATCAGTGAGGAATCTTGAGGGTCCATGTCTGTTGAGAATTCCAGCACCAGAGACGTGGGGTTCCATTTTAGACACGTGGGGCTCGACCTCTATCAAGTGTGTGTCAGTCTTATGCGTTGTCATGACTGTGGTATCAGCAACAGTCAGTAACAGATAAAATAATGTCGTTGTCAAAACATTTGTTTAAGCCTAGGTTTAGGTGTTATTGGGTTAAGTGAATTAACTTGTGTGCATTTGTTAGATGTGAAGGAAAGTCAGGTAACAGCGAACCCTGAAGCATTTGAGGTGAAACCATTGAGGGCTAAAAGTTGTTTTGTTCTAATAAAACATATGATGTAAGGGGTATTTTCATGGGAATATCAGATTGTGATGATTATATGATGACTTTGGATAAGCACGAACATAAGGTTAGAGAGGACAAATATAATGTAACTTTTTATGTACCAGGTAGTAAGAAGAGCAGGACTTTGATGGTGAAAGATCAGCTTTTGCCTGTCAATGTAACTATTGGGAATTTTAGAGATATTTGGTGGGTTTGTGGTGATAAAGCATATATATTCTTACCCTATGGATGGACAGGATGTTGTTACATGTCAACGTTGAAGCTTCCATATGAGGTTTCTACCATTATAAGAGGGGTAGCACCGGACACAGCTAAATCTAGGGTTAAAAGGGTGAAAAGAGACATGTTATAGTCTTCAAGTCTATCATTGAAGGATGAATCTAAGGGAGAAGGGGGGACTTTTTCCATGGTATGGTGTAACATTTGGGAAGATCCTATTGATAATGTTAGTTATACTTTGAGTCCAGATAGTTCAGATATTATCACTAGGGTTATATATGCATTGAAGAATATAAGGGATGCATTTGGTAGATCTGAAGGAGCGGAAGTCAGCGAAGACTTGGTTGCAAGATCAGGTAGGCCCAGTAGGGGCAGTGATGGTTCAGATTTTAGTTGCAGCTTTGATAGCACTGTATGTGAGGTTTGTAATTTGTTACTGACCTTTGAGAAAGCTATGATATTGAGATAGGTTGGAGAGTGATGCCTGGAGACAACACTCAGATGCCGGTGTTGACTGTTCCTGATCTGGATGAAGATGGACAAGAGGGACTGGATGATAAATATCCTTTTTGATTATTTGATCATTTTTCAATTTATTTATTTTTTTTCTCCAATATTAGTGTGATTTTTAGTATGATTTTATGAATCAAAGGGGGGAATGGGTTAATGTGATTCATACATCATTTATATATCATTTTTATATTCTTAGTTGATCTTGATGTTTAATTTGAAAGTGTTGTTTTGCAAAAGATACTGTTTGGTCTTTTCTTTTCTTCCAGAAGCATTTGGGGGAACATGTAGAGATTGAAATACTCAAACAAGGACAATATGAAGGGACAATATGAAAGGACAATGACTGGAGGAGATGAAACAAGAAAGGTGTGGAAAGATTCCGATTCCATCATCAACAATCCATTGGAAGTCGAGACTACGGGGAGATGAAGTGTAGTGGACTACATTCCAGTGTCTGCAATGAAATATAGACATGTGTAATACATAATTTGTGTCATACTCTTACGTATTAATTTGTGTAGAATGATATTTGATGTTATTGAATACATGTGGGGATCTTAGATGTTTTTGTTTATTTCGTTGATGCTTAGGGACAGGGAGTCTAGGCAGGGAGAGGTCCACTGTAGGGTCCAATGGGTTGACCAGCCTTAGAGTGGATATTTTTTGGATAGTATTTTGTTTGCAGGGGCTTACATGTGTATTTAATTGCATCATAGTTTCAAATGCATTTACATGGTTTATGAGTTTATCTGGAGTATCTAGGTGGTTGCCTGGGGCAGAGGGACCGTGAGAGAATTTTACTGTCTTGATTGATGGATGGATTTGGAACGAAGGTTGCCGGACAGTTTTTCGCTCTCACACTCCATAAAGATTTGTTCATATTTCATAGTAATGTATTCACACTTCATAAACAGTTATTCATATTTCATAGAAAGGTATTTACACTCTAGAGAAGAATGTTTTTGGTTTAATGTTAAAGATACTCAATAAGATAAATTGTTACTTGTCATAATCCTATTCTGTTTGTTTTCGAGACTGTTAGTTAGTCTCGAAGGGGGGAAATGTCGTGTATTAGGATTATGCCTTTGTTAAATGTTTTTCTTGAAGAAATGGAATGTTGTTTATGTTAGGTCAAATGTAGCCGTTTGGAGGGTGACGCCCCAGGGGAGACTGGTGATTGGCCAGAAGAGGGAGCACCCATCTTTTTGCATTGTTTATAAGTAGGGGCTAGACCAAGAGAGGGCAGAGCGGCCATTGCAATCTGAGGCGTCGCTCTCCGGGTGGGCATGTCACCTGTAACTTATGCTGAAAGCTTGTGATCTGAATAAACCTTATGATCAAAGTTCAGTATGAGCGGACTCCTTTGTTTATCAGCAATAATTGCCAGCACTTACGCGATACGACACCTCCATATTAAAAGAATAGTTAGAGATTTTGGCAATGACGCCGTTTATCGACTTCCCCAGAGTCATGTGATCAAAAACAGCTAACATGCTAACCATTCATGTAGACTTCTGCGCTAACGCTAGTTAGCATTGGCTCGTGAAACTACCTCTAACTTCCTTCACATTGGACGAAGAGACATAAAAATGGTATCCACGGTGGTATTCGGTTGCAGCTAGCGATATTCATAAATTTTATGCAGACACCCTGCAGTACCTCAGCAGACATCAGTTTGAAAATCCCTGCTCTATTGAATACAACTCTACTGGCCTGTACCATACCATACTGTCCTCTTGTGAAATGTTGGCAAGAGACGTCTATGATTTGTTCATATTTGGATCCGGTTTGCACCGACCAAATATGTACTTGTTTGGGGGCGGAGCTCAATAATACCCAGCATGCTTTACAAGTTTGTTTTTACATTTACAGTTTGGTCATTCAGCAGATGCTCTTATTCAGAGCGACTTACAGTCAGTGCATTCAACTAAGGTAGATCAACAAGAACAACATATCATAGTCATAGCAACAAAAATATATATATAACAGTTACTGAGAATGTTATTGTAGCTGAAGTGGTCTGTTGGTTTATTCCTTAGTTTTGACAACTTTGAACATCTTTATTACCAGTTTTAAAGCTTTTGAAAAAGCTAACATAAGTGCATGTGACAGATGGCAGCAATAGTAAATATTCAGTTGCAGTCTTCAGTTGGATCCTCTTTCCTAACCTGCTATGAAAAGTCAGATATGACGTTAATTTGACAAAAGCTGGATGGATCCCTTCTAGCCATGACCATGCAGAAATTAATTTATTTTGGTTAATTTTGCTTGTTAATTTTTATTTAGACATTTTTTGGAAGTACATATGTAGTGTATTGAGATTATGATGGTGTTAAATGTTTTTCATGAAGAAATTGAATGTTGTTTATGTTAGTATCAAAAGGGAATGTTTTAGTGTAACGTCACATACAACAGACAGGAAGTGTGTTGTAGACAGGGGAGACTGGTGATTGGCCAGAAGAGGGAGCATCTTTTTGCATTGTTTATAAATAGGGGCTAGACTACAGAAAGGGCAGAACGGCCATGGCAATCTGGGATGCCGTTCTCCGGACACCGCGGGTCTGTAACTTATGCTGTAACCTCGTGATTTTAATAAAAGCCTCTAACACGGTGCAGCTTGAGCGGACTCTTTGTTGACAGCAATAATGGCCACCATTCACCCGATACGACAAATGGCGCCCAACGTGGGGCTGGTCTGCACTCTCCTTTGTTTCGTAGCCGCCAAGCTAACTCGCTTTGAAGCATGGCCAGATAAGGGTGAGTTTTCCTTACCGCTTTGGAGCTTGTTAGATTGGATACGACTTGTGTACACTGGAGAGATGTACCATTACGACCTTGCCTCGGGTGGCGTTGTTGCTGTCGACTAGGAGGCTGTCTAAAATATATTCCATTGGTAACGGCAGGTAATTGGAAATTTAGAGCATAAAACGGTAGGAATTAAGTATTGAAAGTGTACAATTAAGGCAGATATGCGCATCAATAGGGCACTGTACCGCTTAAGACCCCGGGGGGGCCATTTAGAAAATGATGGGCCGGCAAATCCGTGTGCACGATAGAATGTGCATTCGGTGGGTTTTGAAAGAACTCTGTTTGATGGGATTTATCTGATTGTGATTATGACTCGACTCTCGTCCGACGGGGGGTTTGATTGGGTTTGATTTCTCGGTGTAATGGTCATTAAGTCACGGTAGCAAAAACGGTAGGAGAAATATGTTCAAAATAAATAGGGCAGTGCAGGATATGTATTTGTGCGGTAGGCCGCAGTTAGCTAAAGGCTAAGGCTAATTCTAAATGCTTGATTATGTTTCAGGCCACGTGGTACATAGCGGCTAAGGCTAATTCTAAATGCTGAAGTGTGGGTCATGCTACATTCTACATAGCGGCTAATGATAATGCTAATGCTAAATGCTAATTGTGTTGCGTGCTACATGCTAACGGATATCCTTAGAGACCCCATTGCGATGGATTAAAGTCTCTTAAACTTGTCTCTGTGTGTGTAAGTCAGGTTATATGTTTTGTGAGCTCTGTTATGTGTAATTGTGTGAGTATAAGGTATAAAATAGTGAAGCTGTAGCGTAATGCTATCGTTCTATTGGGTGGTAAGCATGGGGTTAAGTGGATGTGCGCATGCGCTTGATTTTACGGGGCTAAAACTACGACATGCGGTTATGTGCTAAGACTACAAAACTGCATTGTGGGTAAAGGTCATAGGTCCCATCTGGGGTTACCCTGCAAGGGGAGAAATAGACAGACAGAGGAGAGATTTTAACACGAGTATTCTAGTTGTTACATCGGCGGATGGTTAAATATGAAACTTGTTTTGTGACCTATTGAATTTATAAATTAAATATATGTTGGCGGAGTATAATGAATTAAATTAAATGACGGATTAAAATAAAATAAAAATGTTTTGAGCGATCTATTTAGTTCTGAGTTTAGTCTTAGAGTGAATAATGTAGAAGGAACGAATATTGAATGGTTGGAAATACTCAGTAATTGCATTAACTACTAAAATGTTATTCTGTGTTTCTGTTCTTCTGTCATATGAGAGGAACGATAAGCGAGGGGAGAGAGGAGATACAGGAAGTGATGACGTGACATCACGTGACGCGGCAGAGGAGAGGATCAGATATCAGGCTAGTTCACAAAATCATCCCTTACAAAATATGTGATGTTATGACAATTTTACATAGGCTTGGCAAATGATTCATTAAAAATTGCATTTTGGAGGCTCTGTGCATCACTGGGTTTGATTGGAGTTGTGTTGGGAATCGAGGACTGACATTATTCTGTAAATTTAAGATAATTAGGGGTTATAGAGCAAGGGGTTACAGGCTTTGTTTTTGGGATTGCTTTGAAGTTGACTAATTTACATTTACTTGCATTTGATGGGTTGTGGTAAGATAGCCAACACTAATTGATAAATTGGTGACATAGGATATAGGAATAAAAATTGGTTTTAATTATTCATGATTTTTAATTGATTTATTTTTGTGGAGTTGTTAGGTTTATAAAAATAATTACAGGGGGGAAGCCATAGGCTATATATTCTAAAATAAGATAATTCATAATAAAGGAATATAAAAGAGTAGTTACAATGGGGAGAAAGGACAGCAAGGCTATATGAAGGTGATTACACCGATTGATATAGTACAAAATAGTGACCCTTTAACTAAAGTATTGCGAGGTTATCCGGCAAGTGAAACAAAAGTTGCCCTTCATTCTCAAACAAAAACTTATAAAATATTCCAGCGATAAGATAACCAAAGCTATAGAGATAAGGCTAAAAAGTAGAGCTTAGGGATGTTTATCCTCAGCTTCCAGTGATCATCCAGGAGGGTGATTATTGCATCAGAGATGAAGATGAACGAATAATAGATAGAGGGCAAGCAGAAACGACGATGAAGATGAATCAAAACTCCAGAAGGAAGAAAATGAGATGTCGGGAAGAGAAGATTGAGCTCAAGAAAAGGCCACTAGTAAGAAGATGATGGAAGATGATATTTCGAGGACAGAACTTAGAGTATAAGCTGTTGAAGAATACTGATATGTCAACGGCGAGAAGGAACAGGACCAAGAAACTCTCTGAAAACTCAATCAAATACAACTTACAACTGGAGAAGAAGGAGAAGAGAAGCTTTGGTTATGAAGAATCAGAGTGAACCAAATCAACAATCACTGTTACAGCTTCAACTGAACAAGATCAAACGCAATTGTACCAGTCACCAAGGGGGTACCAGGTGTTCCATATCCACAGCCAGTTTCTGGACAGACACAGAATTGGAGAGGAAGAGGACGAGAAGGCTTAGAAGGAGGAGGAAGATTTCAGCTACACTTCCAGCAACTTTCAGAAGACTGTTATAATTATGGACAGGTTGGTCACTTTACCTGTGATGGAAATGCGCCAGGAGAAAACAACAGAGGAAGATAAAGGAGCAAGTGAAGATCACCTGTTAGTGCCTAGAAGATCCGGAAGGGGGGTGTCAGCTGAGAGCATCGATTAGAGAAGAAGAGAAAATATCCAACAATTGAAGTAAAAACAGGACTATGAGAAGTGATAGTGAATAGTGGAAAAACTTATCTGTGTTCAGCCTAAAGAGGTTAAACATCTCACTAATTGATAACTAATTAGGATAGGGATTTGAGGTAGTAAAACAGTTAATTAAAATAGACATACTAATATTAGGACATATATCTGTTGCAGTGTTGGGAAGAGATGCATTGTGTAAAGTGAACTGTACAATAAGATGTACACTAGACGACTGTCTGGTAGAAGATTTTAAAAGGGGAGACTGTTTTTCTGGGTTACATTCTTACACCAAGAGATTTCAGGCTAGGCTAAAAAGGTGTTTAGTCGTTTTGCCAAGTCTGTGTGTAAAAAAAGTCAGAAGCAGGTGGGGACTTTCCCAATCACGTATTCTAAAAATTTGGTGGTAAAGGGATTTTGTGAATAAATCAGTGGAAAAGGTTTTTAAAGGTTAGGAGAAAAAGATTAGATTAAAATAAGTTAGGAGAACTAGGTTGAAGGAACTCTAAGACAGTAAGCTAAGTTTCAAAGTTAGTAGTAAGAGAGAGAGAACAGTAGTGAAGGACATTTTAAAGTTTAGTGGGAAGATATGGTAGGAGTTTAGATCTGTTAGGAGCAGATGCGTTGCTGAATGATAAGAGAAGATTGAGGGTGATTGAGTATCTATAGTTAGTTCCCAGCAGGGAGATCAAGGTAATTATAGGTGTATTTTTATAATCAAAAGTTTGAAAGTCAGGGATTAGAGATGGGACTGAGAGTTGGGAAAAAGTGACACTAGTGGTGATAGATGGAAGTACAAGCAAAGACAACTTTTCTTTGGGGAAAACTAGAAGTAACTAAGGACATTAACACTTCAGTCTATTATAACAACAGTGAGAAGCAATTTAACTCTTTCAACATTGATAGTTATTAAAGCCATAAATATATCGCATTTGATTATAAGGGAACCAATAGCTCCAGCACCCATTTTAGGGGAATGCTGTTTTTTAGGGTTAGGATGGGGACGTTCCTCCCACATGGAGAGATAATTATGGAGAAGAAGTATTGTTATCAGGACCAAGAGTAGAAGCTGTGGCACCTAATCAAAGGAGGTATAGTTTGGAAGAGGGTTAGGAGTGACTGTTCACTTATGTTGCGTAATGTTACAGAGAAAGGTCAGGGAGAATATATGTGTACTTATCTAGTGCAAGCATTAGAATTTGGTCTGGTTAAGAATTATTGGTTAAAAGGCTATGTAATTCATAAAGTAACGCTTATAATGGAAGAGTTGAGGTCTGTTGTAGCCTCCACAGTCATTGAGGGAGTTCAGGAGGAGTAGATTACAGTAGTCACTCCAACAGTAGATAATACACAGAGGATATTGGTAACTGTGCCACTAGAAATAATTAAGGTTAATCAACTACTTTAATGGTAACTTTGGAAGGGATTAATGATACGATGGCAATGGCAAATGTAGGAAGTATGACATCGACAACAACTTTTCTGAAATTAAAGGGGTAGCCAGACGAATAGGATTAAAATAGGAGAACAGATAGTAGTAGAGAGAATATAGATTCATCATGGAGGTACAGGATGAGGTCTTTGATTTTAATGACAGACAAGGAGAGGTATCTGCAGTACCGCTCGTTAGGGGAGAGAGAAACTAAAGGGAGTGGTTTGATTCTTCTGTTGTGAAAATTAGAGATAGATGGCAGGTAGGAATCTTTGGTTCCAGCGGTTAACTCATTCTGTAATATCAGTGAGGAATCTTGAGGGTCCATGTCTGGTGAGAATTCCAGAACCAAACATGTTAGAGACGGTCGTTCGACCTCTATCAAGTATGTGTCAATCTTATGCTTTGTCATGACTGTGGTATCAGCAACAGTCAGTAACAGATAAAATAATGTCATTGTCAAAACATTTGTTTAAGCCTAGGGTTAGGTGTTATTGGGTTAAGTGAATTAACTTGTGTGAATTTGTTGGATGGTAAAGAAAAATCAGGTAACAGCGTAACTGAAGTATTTGAGGTGTAACCATTGAGGGTTAAAAGTTGTTTTTGTTCTAATAAAACATATGAGGTAAGGGGTATGTTTATGGGAATATCAGATTGTGATGTTATATGATAACTTTGGGTATGTATGACCTTAAGGGTAGTAATGAGAAATATGTTACTTTTTAGGTACCAGGTAGTAGGAACAGCAGGACTTTGATGGTTAAAAGATTAGCTTTTGCCTGACAATGTGACTATGGGGAATTTTAGAGATTTGGAGGGTTTGTGGTGATAAAGCGTATATATTCTTACCCTATGGATAGACAGGATGTTGTTACATGTCAACGTTGAAGCTTCCATATGAGGTTTCTACCATTATAAGTGGGGTAGCACCGGACACAGAAATCTGAAGCTAGGTTTGAAATTGGATGAAAAGAGACATGGCTACATGTCATAGTCTTCAAGCCTATCATTGAAGTATAAATCTAAGGGAGAAGGGGGGACTTTTTCCATGGTATGGTGTAACATTTGGAAAGATCATATTGATAATATTAGTAGATACTTTGAGTCCAGATAGTTCAGATATTATAACTAGGGTTATATATGCATTGAAGAATATAAGGGATGCGTTTGGGAGATCTGAGAAGACTTGGTTGCAAGATCAGGTAGGCCAGTAGGGGCAGTGATGGGTTACATTTAATGGCAGCTTTGATAGCACTGTGTGATGTTTGTAATTTGTTACTGACCTTTGAGAAAGCTATGATATTGAGATAGGTTGGAGAGTGATGCCTGGAGACAACACTCAGATGCCGGTGTTGACTGTTCCTGATCTGGATAAAGATGGACAAGTGGAACTGAATGGATAAATATCATTTTTGATTATTTGATCATTTAAAAAAAAAAAAAAAATTCAATATTGGTGTGATTTGTAGTATGATTTATGAATCAAAGGGGGGAATGGGTTTATGTGATTCATACATCATTTATATATCATTTTATATTCTTAGTTGATATTGATGTTTAATTTGAAAGTGTTTGTTTTGCAAAAGATACTGTTTGGTCGTTTCTTTTTCTTCCAGAAGCATTTGGGGGAACATGGGAAGGGACAATATGACTGGAGGAGATGAAACAAGGAGGGTGTGGCTGATTCCATCATCAACAAATCCATTGGAAGAGGAGACTACGGGGAGATGAAGTGTAGGGACTACATTCCAGTGTCTGCAATGAAATATAGACATGTATAATACATAATTGTGTCATATTCTTAGGTATTAATTTTTGTAGAATGATGTTTGATGTTATTGGATACATGTGAGGATCTTAGATGTTTTTGTTTATTTCGGTGATGCTTAGGGACAGAGAAAGTCTAGGCAGGGAGAGTTCCACTGTAGGGTCCAATGGGTTGACCAGCCTTACAAGTGGATGTTTTTGGATAGGATTTTGTTTGCAGGGGCTTACATGTGTATTTAATTGCATCATAGTTTCAAATGCATTTACAGGGTTTATGAGTTTATCTGGAGTACCGAAGGTGGTTGCCTGGGGCAGAGGGACCGTGAGAGAATTTTACTGTCTTGATTGATGGATGGAAGGTTGCCGGACAGTTTTTCGCTCTTACACTCCATAGAGATTTGTTCATATGTCATAGTAATGTATTCACACTTCATAAACAGTTGTTCATATTTCATAGAAAGGTATTTACACTCTAGAGAAGAATGTTTTTGGTTTAATGTTAAAGATACTCAATAAGATAAATTGTTACTTGTCATAATCCTATTCTGTTTGTTGTCGAGACTTTTAATTTGTCTCGAAGGGGGGAATATGTAGTGTATTGAGATTATGATGGTGTTAAATGTTTTTCATGAAGAAATGGAATGTTGTTTATGTTAGTATCAAAAGGGAATGTTTTAGTGTAACGTCACATACAACAGACAGGAAGTGTGTTGTAGACAGGGGAGACTGGTGATTGGCCAGAAGAGGGAGCATCTTTTTGCATTGTCTATAAATAGGGGCTAGACTACAGAAAGGGCAGAACGGCCATGGCAATCTGGGATGCCGTTCTCCGGACACCGCGGGTCTGTAACTTATGCTGTAACCTCGTGATTTTAATAAAAGCCTCTAACACGGTGCAGCTTGAGCGGACTCTTTGTTGACAGCAATAATGGCCACCATTCACCCGATACGACACATACCAGCCGTAACGGGAGTAAATTAAGATTTCCTCAGCGAAACTCCATATTTGGTGATCAACGAACGTATTTTGACATTATAACGCTTTAATTGAAGTTTGAATAGAGGTCTCTAACGCACAGATACTGGTTCAGTCACAACTGTATCTTATTGGTGTAAATGAGTACAGTTTAGAACGTAGATTATTTACTAAAATAGATATCTACAAAATGGAATGAAATACATAACGTTGAAGACACTTACATGTTTGCAGTAGAAGTAATTTGAAGGCTTGTTTAGAATGAAAGTAAAGAGAGAATCAAGGTTATAAAACACGTTCACAGCCGTACACAGAATATCTACTGCACACATCCTCCTCTATTTCGATTGGTCGAAATACGTTGCATACTGCCATTGTTCTATACCATTGGTCCTGGGTTGTTGTCAATCACAGATTTTGACATTTCCTGCTCGAGTCCAAAAGCGTCTATTTCTTAAAGGAGAAACAACCGATTGCCCTGTGATATTTTAACCTTTATTTTGTCAACCCCTGCTTTGAAAATGCTCCGTTTAAGATGCGCTTGATTTAGGATATTTGATGTCAAACAAATGTGCTCAAATCGGTATCTCTATCGGCAGGAAGTAACCACACGACAGCAAAAAGGACATTACGTATCCTTACGTGGTTGCGTACGCGGAAGCAGCTGTGTGAGAACGAGCCGATTCAGAAAACTGGACCTGAAAACGGACTAAAACAACTAGATTGTGTGGAACTGCCTTACTACCGACACTAATAGCTAGGGGGGAAGTGGAGGATAGAGGGGGCCCGGAGAGAGAGGGACGAAAATGAACGCGGCTACGAAACAGGGGAATATGGTTGCGGAGGACGGGAATCAGGGGCCGGGGGAGCTGCAAATGGCCCCCTCTATGAACAACCACAGCCAGCATGACAGCGCCGAGACTGACGACGAGAACGTTAGCTCGGTGTCGCTGTACCGGCGCAGGCCCCGGCTATTCCACGGCACGGTTCTACCTTTTTTAGCCGTGCTGTACCCTGGGTGGTTGTACGTGTGGTTCGGAGTGTACGGTACTTCCGAGAACCCAGAGGCAGGCCTACTAGCTCTCGCCGCCATCGGGATTGCGCACGTCCTCACAGCGCTCTCTGGTTATTGGTCCGTGCACGCGCATTGTTGGCTCACCTGCTCCAAGGTAAAGTGGATGGATCATCTGCGGTTCTTTTGGAATTAGGTGTTGGAGATTGTGTGAACTAACACGGTCCAATTTAACTCGTGATCACTCTAGTCAACATGATTTTATACTCTACACAAGGACATTTTCAAATTATGTGTAATAGATTCGTGTCCCTTGTTCAGAAAGTTTTGACCTGATTATAAGGCTGTGTCTGTCAGATAGAGGATATTAATTGCTCACCTGCTGTGACTTGATGTGTATAAACAGGAGCCAGACCCACACAAGGCCACCCTGGCTAAGGTTATACCCACCCCCAACAACGGTTCTGCTGAGCTGGTACCACTGCAGAGAGACCGGGTGAGTTTGCCTTATTCCCCTGGGCTACACCTTGTTTACTTAACCCAGGGTTGTGTTCAATGGGGAGAAAACATTTGTAACTGTTACAAAACGTTTTGCTATAGTGTCCCGTGCTGAACATGACCCAGGTATACTGGTTGAAACTTGTGGGCAATGCATGGTGTCAGAATGGTCCTCTCTTAACATCTCTATTCTAGTCAGTTATACAGTTTTTTGGATGGCAAATGTTTTGTGTGTGTGTTTTAACTCATGTACTCGCTTGCTCTCTATCTCTCTCTCACTCTCCTGCTCTCTCCTCAGGATGAGAACGGCGAGGGAATCGTGTCCTTTGAGTTCCAGAAGATCTGCTACATCTTCGACAACAAGGAGAGGAAATGTTTCCTCCCTGTGTCGTTCCCCGTCCGACAGCCAATGGGCTTCTTCCAGGCCTGGCGAGGCTACCAGGAGGAGACAGACCTGCGTGCTGCCGAGAAGCGCTATGGGACCAACCGCGCTGAGATGATGGTGCCGGACTTCCTGGAACTCTTCAGGGAGAGAGCCACCGCTCCCTTCTTCGTTTTCCAGGTGTGTTTTAGTGTGTGTGTGTGTGTGCGTGCGTATTTGAGTGTTGTTTTGTCAAGTAGTAATATGACACGTAGTAAAATAACTCTCTAGTCTCTTTCTTTCACTTTCTATATTGATCTCTTTAGGGGCATGTGGGGATAGTTTTGACTCAATAATAATACCCTTTTCACACTATCTTGCTGACCTGAACCGTACTACACTAGCTCGGATATTTTCTTTTCACATGGTCCTTTCCAGTACCATTCTAGCAACTATGGTGGATGCCGATGCATCAACCAGGCCAGCACAGTACCACTCGGCTTGGCTCAACAGGTGTAAAGATGGATGCTCTCTCTCTCCCCTCCTCAGGTGTTCTGTGTGGGTCTGTGGTGTCTGGATGAGTACTGGTACTACAGCGTGTTCACTCTCTTCATGCTGGTGGCCTTCGAAGCCTCTCTGGTACAACAGCAGATGAGGAATATGTCTGAGATACGACGCATGGGGAACAAACCCTACATGATCCAGGTGAACTACTGTATCTTTATCGTAAATGATCATGTCGTTTGATAAGATATTTGATGATGTGATACATGCATAGGTGCATGTTCTTCTTGCTCAAGTGCAGATCAACAAATTCTCACCAGAGCCTTGTTATTCTAGAGTTGTAGAGAGAAGGCCCTGACTCCCACTGTAGGATCAGACTCATTTACCCAGGGGTTGCCAAGCTTTTTTGGCCTGAGACCCCATTTTGATATCAAACCTTTTTTGCGACCCCACCATGCAAAAAAATTAATAAAATAAAAAATAAGTGATGTAATCAACAGCTAATGTTAACTTTTTTTATTTGGAGCTATGGCAAATCAGTCTGACGGTACTTCAATCTGAGTATGGTTTGAAGTGACTGAAATGCATCAGAAGTTGGGAAGTTCAGAAAATCCTCAGCTAATAATTGTGTGTGATCATCTGTGTAGAAAAGAACACCATCATTGCTTTCAATTATGATGTTCTTTCCCCCCCAGTCTAATTTGGTGCCTGGTTCTGTCCACTCGGTTCTAATCAGTCATGCTTGTGAGCATTATAGAGGGAAACCGAAGACACATACTTGTTCCTGAGAGTCTTAGCTGGCAGGAATAGGGTCATAATAGCGTATTTCTCATATCATTCAACAGTTAGAGCCATAATTGTAGGAGTTTTGCGACCCCTAGTTTGGAAAATGCTACATTAACCAAATTTTCGATTTGATCTAGATTTATATAGATATGTCCGTGTCGTATTCAGTAGGGCACACTGTGTACAATGTTTTGCAATGGAAAACGAACATCTTTGTGTGTTCTTATTATTGAGTAAGTGTAGCTAGTACCTCCCTGTTTTACTCAGTGTCAAAAACGTTTTCTCCCTACTGAACAGGCCCCTGATATTTACACGTTTGTGCCCATGTTTCCCGACAGGTTTACCGCAACAGGAAGTGGAGGCCTGTGTCCAGTGATGAACTAGTCCCCGGGGACATTGTCTCAATAGGTAAGGTTCCTGTCTGTTAACCCTTCCCATTCCAGAGTATTTCCTCCATCTAGAACCAGGCTCTTTCTCAAATCATCTTTCCTCAATTGCATGCATCTTATATCCTCGCCTCCTTTTTAAAATGCATTGGAGAAAAAGCAGAGGGACCTTGGACTTTCTCCTCAAATACTATTGAGAAGGAGGCGAGGAGATGAGATGCGAGGAAACGTGGAGACTAATTGAGATAGAGCCCCAGCCAGTTTGACACAGTGTGCGTATGTCTTTGTCTTCCCCCCCAGGACGCTCACCCCAGGAGAATGTAGTTCCTCTGTCCACAGCCAGTCAAAATTCAAATCAAATCAAGTTTTATTTGTCACATGCTTCGTAGACAGTGAAATGGTTACGTAGGGGTACGTTCCCAACAATGCAGAGTTAAAGAGAAGATACACAATTGTAAAATATAAATAGTGACAAGAGGAAGAAATACACAGTGAATAACGAGTAGAAAGTAGCATGGCTATATACAGGGAGTAGAAAATAACATGGCTATATACAGGGAGTAGAAAATAACATGGCTATATACAGGGAGTAGAAAGTAACATGGCTATATACAGGGAGTAGAAAATAACATGGCTATATACAGGGAGTAGAAAGTAACATGGCTATATACAGGGAGTAGAAAATAACATGGCTATATATAGGGAGTAGAAAATAACATGGCTATATACAGGGAGTAGAAAATAACATGGCTATATACAGGGAGTAGAAAGTAACATGGCTATATACAGGGAGTATCAGTACCATGTCGATGTGCAGGGGTACGAGGTAATTGAGGTAGCTATGTACTGTACATATAGGTAGGGGTAAAGTGAGTAGGCAACAGGATAGATAATAGACAGTAGCAGCAGCGTATGTGGTGAGTTTGACAGTGTGTGTGTTATGTGTGTATGTGTGTGTTGGGGTGTAAGTATGTGTGAGTGTGTGGGTAGAGTCCAGTGCAAGAGAGTTAGTGCAAAAAAGGGTCAATGCAGGTAGTCCGGGTAGCCATTTGATTTTTTAGAAGTCTTATGGTTTGGGAGTAGAAGCTGTTGAGGGTCCTATTGGTTATAGGCTTCGTGCATTGGTACCGCTTGCTGTGCAGTAGCAGAGAGAACAGTCTATGGCTAGAGTCTGACAATTTTTTGGGCCTTCCTCTGACACCACCTGGTATAGAGGTCCTGGATGGCAAGAAGCTATGCCCCAGTGATGTAATGGGCCGTACGCACTACCCTCTGTAGCGCCTTGCGGTCGGATGCCAAGTAGTGATGCAGCCAGTCAAAATGCTCTCTGGTGCAGCTGTAGAGCTTTTTGAGGATCTGAGGGCCCATGCCAAATCTTTTCAGCCTCCTAAAGGGGAAAGAGGCATTGTCGTGCCCTCTTCTTGACTGTGTTGGTGTGTTTGGACCATGATAGATCCTTAGTGATGTGGACACAGAGGAACTCTCGACCCACTCTACTGCAGCCCCGTCGATGTGAATGGGGGTGTGCTTGGCCCTCCGTTTCCTGTAGTCCACGATCAGCTCCTTTGTCTTACTGATGTTGAGGGAGAGGTTGTTGTCCTGGCACCACACTGCCAGGTCTCTGACCTCCTCCCTATAGGCTGTCTCATCGTCATCGGTGATCAGGCATACCACTGTTGTGTCGTCGGCAAACTTAATGGGTGAACAGGCAGTACAGGAAGGGACTAAGCACGCACCCCTGAGCGGCCCATGTTTTGAGGGTCAGCGTGGCGGATGTGTTGTCGCCTACCCTCACCACCTGTGGGTGGCCCGTCAGGAAGTCCAGGATCCAGTTGCAGAGGGAGGTGTTCAGTCCCAGGGACCTTAGCTTAGTGTTGAGCTTCGAGGGTACTATGGTGTTGAACGCTGAGCTGTTGTCAATGAAAAGCAGTCTCACGTCAGTTTGACACAGTGTACGTCTGTCTTTCTCTTCCCCCCAGGCCGCTCGCCCCAGGAGAACTTGGTTCCATGTGACGTGCTGCTGCTGAGAGGGCGCTGCATCGTGGACGAGGCAATGCTGACGGGAGAGTCTGTTCCTCAGATGAAGGTCAGACAGACGGGAAACATGTCCTATACTAGACTAGATAACAACCATGCAAAACAATGCAGTCTATCTGGACAATATAGATAGTTAAACAATGGGAATGTTACTATAGATCATTCATAGACTTCATGAGCATAGAATATCATAGATGCTTCACAAATCATTTATCAAAATCATATGCTTAGAAATTATAGGCTCCATCAATCCTTAAAAGTAGTGTTTTTAATTTGAAGTTCCACCATGTTGTGTGTTTAGGAACCGGTGGAGGATCTGGACCCAGAGAGGGTCCTGGACCTGCATGGTGATGCCCGCCTCCACATCATCTCTGGTGGGACCAAGGTGGTGCAGCACAGCCCCCCGCTCCGCGCCACTGTAGGACTCAAACGTCAGTTACTACCTACTATGCAGTATAGGGTTGGGCAGATATATAAATTAAGTCGAATATCGTGATATTTAACATTGACAATATATTGTGATGTGCAAGACGATATGTCGTGATGTGCAAGACTATACTCTATTTGAAATGTACAAATCAAAACTGCAGTTAAATCAGGTAGGCTGTATCAATATGTTGAAAATGATGTTTAAATGAATTAACGAAGCCTTATTTTTTTACCACATTAAGATTATTTAATGAGAATGCGACTATAATATTGTAAATAAGCACAAACATTTCACAGTCTGGAAACATTTAGTCATTAATGGCGCAAAAACGATTATATCGGATAACACGATATTTGAAGCAGCATATCGTAGAAGAGGTCTACCCAAATATCGCCCAACCCTAATGCAGTATAATATTAACTTGTCATAAGGCAGAAATGTCCAGCGTTGTTTTTGCACTTTGAGATGAACAATTATAGTTAGAAAGCACTTTCAAAATCTATATTTTCTTATCAATATTTAAAAAAAAATCCATATTTTAGATCAATTTTGTTTCAACAGTTATCTCCCTTGGCCTCCGAATAGATGGATTGAATCTGCCATCAGTGATTGTATCTATCTTGTCTCACTAAGAGCAAATCATAATAGTTAGATTTCTTCTTTTTCATTTTTTCTGCAGCTGTGGACAATGGCTGTGTGGCTTATGTGTTGAGAACCGGATTCTATACATCTCAGGTGAGGGGCTGCTACTCTTGACTACCTGAACTTGTCCAATAAGAACCGCTTGTTTTCATTTTCTGTTGCAAAATGTTTTTCTACGGTGTTCAGTAATGAATACAACCCTGGTGTTGTTGACCACGCCTGTCTACAGGGTAAACTGCTGAGGACCATCCTGTTTGGAGTGAAGAGGGTGACAGCCAACAACTTGGAAACATTCATCTTCATCCTCTTCCTCCTGGTGTTCGCCATCGCTGCTGCTGGCTATGTGTGGGTGGAAGGTGAGAGATGCAGTGAACAATACAATGAAATCAATCAATCAAATGTCTTTTATAAAGCCCTTTTTAGGTCAGCAGTTGTCACAAAGTTCTTCACAGATACCCATTCTAAAACCCCATGGGACAAGCAATGCAGAGGCAGAAGCACAGTTGGTCCTACTTAGAGCATTTCTCCACTATACAGTTTGTTTATATCTTGGCTGCAGTTTATTAGCCAAGACAGAATTTTGGGAAATATTATTTTACTCACTAAGACATTTATGAACATTTTGACAGTCTTGACACAAATTCCTCCTTTATAAAATGTAAGAAAACAAGTTGTTGAAATAGGCCCAGAGGTTAGGAGAAAGCAGCAGATTTTACCTGACTACATACAGTATAACTGTATATATTATTATGAATAATAACAATATATGCCATTTAGCAGATGCTTTTATCCAAAGCAACTTACAGGCATGTGTGCATAATTTTTTTTAAATGAACATACTGCATAGCTCTCTGTGTGTGTGTAACTACTACTTATAGTTAGTTGTGTAACTGTCTCTGTGTGCACTCTCCCCTGCAGGGACTAAGGACCCGAGCAGGAACCGGTATAAGTTGTTCCTGGAGTGTACTCTCATCCTGACCTCTGTGGTTCCACCTGAGCTCCCTATAGAATTGTCTCTGGCAGTCAACACATCCCTCATCGCTCTGGCCAAGCTCTGTGAGTCAACAGAGTGTGTGTGTGTATGGGGGGGTGGGGTGGTATGTGGATGTATGTGTTCTGAAAGTGGTTCTGAAACTGTCATAGTAATATGTTATTAGTACTTAATGATGCTAGTCCTCCTCGCTGTTCTGCTCTTTGACTCACCCCTTTCTTTCTTCTCCCTTTCATAGATGTATTCTGCACTGAGCCCTTCAGGATCCCGTTTGCAGGCAAGGTGGAGGTGTGCTGCTTTGACAAGACGGGCACCTTGACCAGCGACCATCTGGTGGTGCGGGGGGTCGCAGGCCTCAGGTACACTCTCTTTTAGATTTTTCAGGATGATACATTTCTTTGTTGCAATTTTTCCACAGACTGACAGGACCTGATGATATTAAGACGTTTTAAAGGCTTCATAACGGCATCATAATACGGTCTGGGTTAAGCAAAATGTGTGCCAATGCCCTTATGCACTGGTGTAATACTGTGAATCTTGTCGTATTGAGGAGTGACACTTAAAGACCAACTGACACGTTTTCAGCATTATTTAATCGTATTAAAATCTTTGGAAGAATATGAAGCAAGTTTTTACATTGTTTGTTTGTAAAAGTTTTCTAAACTTCTCCAGAGAAGGGAAAGAAGTGATGCCCGTGTCAGAGATCCCAGTGGAAACGCATCGGGTGGTTGCTACGTGTCACTCACTGGTTACCCTTGACGACGGACAGCTGGTAGGCGACCCCCTGGAGAAGGCCATGCTCACTGCTGCTGACTGGACCCTCACTAAAGGTAGTGTGTGTGTACACATCAGGCTCTGTCTCCTCTTTGTACACCAGAAGTGAATGTGTGTGTGTCCATGTTTTTACATCATGTCTACCCTCCTGACCATACTTCTGCCCCTCTCTCTGTGTGGTGTAGATGAAAAGGTGTTTGCTCGTGGTATAAAGACCCCAGGCCTGAAGATCCACCAGCGGTTCCACTTTGCAAGTGCTCTGAAGAGGATGTCCGTCCTGGCCTCCTATGAGAAACTGGGCTCCACTGAACTCTGCTATGTCTCAACTGTCAAAGGAGCGCCAGAGACACTCAGGGACATGGTAAATATCATAGAATTAAATAGAACACTGACATTTAATGTATAATTTAATATATATTTATGGTCAATATAATACATGTCTACTGTACTACACTTCACATACAAGTACACTATCTCAGTGTTGAGTAGATACGTCATTGCTGCAGTTGTAACCTGCTTACTACACTTTCTTAGTGTCATTACCATTGTTCTAACCATTTGTTTGTTTTTGTAGTTCTCAGAGTGCCCAGCCAGCTATGACCAGGTACACAGGGAGATGTCCCGAGAAGGGGCCAGGGTTCTGGCCTTGGGCTACAGAGAGATCGGACACCTCAGCCACCAACAGGTAACTCTACCTGTCCTGTCTAACTCACCTACCTGTCCTGTCCTGTCTAATTCAGTGCTTCTCAAACTTTTTGCAGCCGGGGACCCCTTTTGTGATAGCAAATTCATCAGGGACCCACTCATAATCAGAACACAACTCGAGTGAGATAATAGCATACAATGAGTTTTACTATGACTTCAGCAGTGCCATGGCTGGACGAACCAAGTCTCGGGCTATGGAAGGCCTGCCTCTTGGCATCGGAGATAAAATGTTAGTTTTCAAGCAAATTTCCTGCAATTCTACACATTTTGTCATGTGGCAGAGAATTGTTGTTGCAGCTTTAAAGCTAATATCCTGCAACTACATTTTTCCATGGGGCAGAGTGAAAACATTGCAGTTTTAAAGCTTAAATGACAGTGCACTTGTGTAAAAAAAGAAATACAAACATTTTGGGGGAATAAAATAAGAATAGATTTGAGAAATTGATAATTAGTGGAGTACTGTGGATCCCAATATCTCTGTTAGCCAAAAAAACATCCAGTCAGCGGCAGTCCTGTGGTCGAAAACAGATAATTGATGAGAGAGGTCGAAGGAGAATGGCAAGAATTGTGCAAGCTAACAGGCGGGCCACAAACCGACAAATAACTGCGCAGTAAAATAGTGGTGTCTCGGAACGCACAACTTGTTGATCCTTGTCACGGATGGGCTATTGCAGCAGAAGACCCCCGGGTTCCACTTCTATCAGCTTTGCCTGGTACGACGAATCCCGGTTCCTGTTGCGTCATGCTGATGGCAGAGTCAGGATTTGGTGTAAGCAGCATGAATCCATGGCCCCAACCTGCCTGGTGTCAACGGTACAGGCTGGTGGTCTAAGGGTGTGGGGAATGTTTTCCTGGCACACATTAGGTCCCTTGATACTAATTGAGCAACATTTCCATTCCCCAAATAATTCAGACTGTTCTGGAGGCAAAGGGGCCTCTGACCCGGTACTAGATGGGTGTACCTAATAAACTGTCCTGTCTAACTCCCCTATCTGTCCTGTCCTGCTCTGTGTGAGGGGATGAGTTTCCCGAAAGCCTCGTAGTTAACGTGGCACACTATTTCAATACTCTCAACAACCCAGCTGCACAGCTGAGCGAGAGAGTGGCGTAGTTCTGGGTCGTCGAGGTAAATAAAGTACCACGTTAGCTACAAGGCTTTCGTGAACCTCACCCAAGCAGTTAGTTGACAGGGTCTCGCTTTTACAGCAGGGGTTGGTTGTTTGTGTGACTGGGTGCTTTGTGGCTCTCTGTGCAGGTGCGGGAGGTGACTCGTGATGCTCTGGAGTGTGACCTGCAGTTCGCCGGCTTCATGGTCGTCTCGTGTCCCCTGAAGACCGACAGCAAGGCTGTCATCAAAGAGATCCAGGAGGCATCACATCATGTGAGGAGGCTGTCTCAGAATACACATGCACACTCACACACATTCACTCGCAGGAAAAGCCCCACACACACACACCGATATTGATAAGGATTCTGTTCAGATTACAATTACTACAATAATATCAGGCACATCCATGCACGCACTCACTCAGTCACGCATGTACACACACACACACAACCCTCCATCTTTCCCTCAGGTGGTGATGATAACGGGTGACAGCCCTCTTACAGCGTGCCATGTGGCCAGAGAGCTCCACTTCATCCAGAAGGAACACACACTCATACTGCAGGCCAGACCCAACCAGGGTAGGTCACACTGAGACAATTTATGCTTGATCCGAAAACCGTCCTGTAGGTTTTCGCTCCAACACTAATCTAGCGAACCTGATTCTAATCATTAGCTGGTTGATAAGTTGAATCAGGTTAGATACAACTGGGGTTGGAGCGAAAACATACAGGACGGTAGCTCGACACGAACATGGTTAGAGAGCTCTGTACTAGACTCATCTACAGACTAATGCATTGATGATATAGCCATATGATTGTTGTACTGAAGGGCTCTATAGTGGACAGTGCATGTGTTGCAGACCTGGGTCAAATGCATATTATATTTGAGCTGCGCTTGATCTACTTTGCCCCAGTACAATGGAATTATATGCAAACCAAATCAAGCGCACCTTACTTGAGACTATTTGACATAATATGTATGTATTTAACCCAGGTGTAGTGTGTCGCTGTTTTAAGAATGCACTATAATACGGTCACTTGTGCCGTTGTTCCTTCCAGGTGAGTGGCAGTGGGAGTCTATAGACGGCAGTGTGTGTGTTCCGCTGCCCCCGCCATCCGTCCGCTCATTGGTCGATCAGTATGATCTGTGTGTGACGGGGGAGGGGCTAACCAGACTGACCTGTGACACGCGGTTGCTCCACGCCCTCCTGCCCCATGTCCGGGTGTTCGCACGGGTCAGCCCTAAACAGAAGGTCAGTCTTCTTGCCTCCTTATAGACATTAGCTGTGTCAGAAAAGGCACCCTATTCTTTTTCTAGAATAAATAGGGTGCCATTTCTATTTTTGTGTCAAAGTTTTGTTTGATTTGATTACTTTTCAATTCCAATTGTCCATATTTTCCTAGATTTTTGGTGTTGTAATGAATGAATGTATTAGATAATAAAAAATAGGCTACATGTACACTGAGTGTACAAAACACTATGTACACCTGCTCTTTCCATGACATAGACTGACCAGGTGAATCCAGGTGAAAGCTATGATCCCTTATTGATGTCACTTGTTAAATCCACTTCAATCAGTGTAGATGAAGGGGAGGAGACGGGTTAAAGGATTTTTATGCCTTGAGACATGGATTGTGTGTGTGTGCCATTCAGAGGGTGAATGGGCAAGACAAAATATTTAAGTGCTTTTGAACAGGGTATGGTAGAACTGCAACGCTGCTGGGTTTTTCATGCTCAAGTTTCCCGTGTGTATCAAGAATGGTCCACCAACCAAAGGACATCCAGCCAACTTGTCATAACTGTGGGAAGCATTGGAGTCAACACGAGCCAGCATCTCTGTGGAGCGCTTTTCACACCTTGTAGAGTCCATGCCCAGACTAATTGAGGCTTTTCTGATGGCAAAAGGGGGGGTGCAACTCAATATTAGGAAGATGTTCTTAGTGTTTTGCACACTCTGTGTACAACCAACACACTCAAGAACTGGCGGTACATTTTGAGGTTAGTGTCATTTTGTACTAACTGTGTGTATTGTTATTGTGTTGCAGGAGTTTGTAATCACTAGTCTTAAAGGACTGGGCTATACAACATTGATGTGCGGAGACGGGACCAATGATGTCGGAGCACTCAAACACGCCCATATCGGTGAGGTCACTCGACATGTCACTCAAAGCTGTGCACAATATTCAGCAACGTTAACGCACACACCTGTCTTAGACCATGATACCTTCAATTCAACTTTGATTGTGTCAGTAGGGACATTTATTCCATCCTCTTATCACAAACAATGTCGCTATGTGGAAGTCATTTTGTGACCATTCTCTCTCCCTCCCCCTTTCCCCCCCCTCCCTCCATAAGGTGTGGCTCTGTTGGCCAACGCCCCAGAGCGTATGCCTGAAAAGAGGAAGAGGGGCAAAGAGAAGGAGACCCCAGCAGCAGACTCCAGACCCTCCCTACCTCCGGTCACCAGCTCAGGGGTCAAACTGACCTCCAGGGCAGCCAGGCAGAGGGTCATGGCCCAGAGAGAGGAGCAGCTAGCCGCACAGAAGGTGGTGTGTGTGTGTGTTAGGGTGTGGGGGGTAGGGAGGGTGTGTGTTGTTAACTATTTGGTGTTTATTCTGTTGTAGGAGAGGATCAGTCAAGTATTAAAGGAGCTGGAAGAAGATCAGATACAAGTAGTGAAGCTGGGAGACGCCTCCATTGCTGCCCCCTTCACCTCCAAATTGTCCTCCATTCAGTGCAGTGAGTAACACACACGTAATCAACACACGATGTGTGTTTTTGTTTACACCCACACTGTATACAAACACAAATGAACACACGCCTGCAATCTCTCTCTCTCCCTCTTTCTCTTTCTGTCTCTCTCTCTCTGATTATCATCTCCTCATCATCTCTCCTCCTCCCCAGTCTGCCACGTGATAAAGCAGGGCCGCTGTACGCTGGTGACCACACTACAGATGTTTAAGATCCTGGCGTTGAATGCCCTGGTGCTGGCCTACAGCCAGTCAGTCCTCTACCTGGAGGGGGTCAAGTTCAGTGACTTCCAGGCCACCCTACAGGGCCTGCTATTGGCTGGCTGCTTCCTCTTCATCTCCAGGTCAAAGGTGAGAGGTCACATGGAGGGAAAAACACAGTAGTGCTTTCTCTTGATAGTTTTTCCTCCTTCAGTTCCTTGTGTCCTCCTCCCTGCCTCCTCAAAACGTCAGAGGGAAGCGTTTATTTTTCTTGAATCCTCTCCTCACTTCCCGCAGAATTTTTTTAGGAGGAAAGAACATAAGGAATCGAGGAAAGAGTATTGAGAAAGAACCAGTGTGTACTTACTACATGCATGACATGCATGTAGTTGTGATTGGTAGGAAACTATATTATTATGTAACCCTAGTGCTAACAGGTGTAATTTCAAGCTAAGCCTTTAATTCAACTTGGGGTGTTTTCCCATGAAATTCAGTGCCCTGGTCCGTTTTCCTGGAGCGTTTGTGAGAATTTTACAAAATATGTTTTGCTTTCACAAGACTTGGAAAATAACCGTTTCAGGGTGCGATTAGCAAGACGCACATTCTACATGACATTAGCAAGCTAGCTTGTTTACAACGGGCAAAATGTTCCACGCGACTCGCGTGGTACTCTGGTCCTGGATCTTGGACCCGCTACAAACGCAAGTCCAGGATACGTTTTAGCCTGGGTTCATTTGTGTTTCACACATGCTTTATAGTGCGGATCAGGGCACCAAAAGCTCCAGGAACTGGATCATACAGGGGATATGTGAAATATGCCCTTTTAAGTTGTCGCCCTCTTTTCTCTTGTTCTGTCCAGCCCCTGAAGACTCTGTCTAAAGAGCGGCCCTTACCAAACATATTCAACCTGTACACTGTTCTGACAGTGCTGCTGCAGTTTGCTGTTCACTTCTGTAGTCTGGTATACCTGTACAAAGGAGCGCAGAGCAGAAGTCCTCCAAGGTACACACACACATGCATACACACGTGCTCTCACACACACTATAGAGACCTACAGACTTGTTGATACTGTATTTGCGCCCACACAGTACTAACCGTACATTATTGACATTGTCTGTTTCCAACCAGTCTGAGTATCCCATAATCCTCTCTGTCTGTTGTCCTTTATCTTTTAGGGCGGAGCGGTTTGCGGACCTGTACAAAGAGTTTGAGCCCAGTCTCATCAACAGCACTGTGTACATAATGTCTATGGCCATGCAGATGGCTACCTTTGCCATTAACTACAAGGTACTGCTCTTCCTTCTCCATATCTTAGGTTTAATGAAGCCTTCATGATCCCTTTACAAGGCCTTTCTTTGCATATAAAATATTTGTGAGGCTTCTATGTAGGCCTTATGAATGCTTCGTTAAGCCTATATAAGGGATACCTAATTTGAAATGTGGCCCATTTTCTATACAATGGATAGACTCTTCAGTACTTATCCTAACCATCATTGAATAATACACGTGTATTCCACTAATGCTGTGTGTTTTTCTAGGGTCATCCTTTCATGGAGTCTCTGAGTGAGAACAGACCGCTGCTGTGGAGTATTGCCCTGTCAGGTCTGGCCATCGTGGGCCTTCTCTCAGGATCCTCGCCAGAATTCAATGAGCAGTTTGCTCTTGTAGATATACCAACAGAGGTCAGTATATAGTATACAGATGTCGGATCTTAATTTGATCACTCCTTTGTCCCGGGAAAATGTCCTGCTCATTAGGAAATAAAAATGAGCCTCTTGATTTATTGTAGTTATGTTCACTGAAAAGCCGCAGTTCTCTTTTTCTCCATACGGGGGCAGTCGAGTCATTCGGACCAGTGGGGCTATATTTGTCCATATTCTGTAGGCTACCCGTTAGTTTCACATAATGAAAGGTGTGAAAAAACGATAATAGGCTACTGTTTCTTTCCCTGGCTATTGTTGCTTGCTAGGTATGTGCATGTTCTATGAATCAATTTAGCCTACCTTGTATTATTTATGATAATGTTTTATGTTGGACGTGCGCTCACAATCTAATTATTTGTCCAATGATTTATTATTTCTTAAAGATATTGTTTTGCTTTTATTGAAGATTGAGATAGAACAGTGTTGGAAGATGGGGGAAGTGGTGAGTCATAGGGCAGTGGGATGGATTTGAACCGATGCCGACTCTGGCATATATGTTCCAGGGTCAGCGGCAGTAAACACAGGCACTAGGGCCACCAATAATTGATTCTGCCTATTGCTTGCCTTGAACATATAATAAAACAATTGATAAAAATAAAAAAAGATTTTCCCTAATGAAAAATACATCTACCCCCTACAAATATGTAAATGTATTATAATCCACATAAGAATTAAGACAATACGCGCTGTAGCCTGCATAGGCTACTTGAACTGGCACCCAGTGAATCTGCAGTCTAAGGTACATTGTAGATACGCTATTGCATTGTATACAAACACCGCTTCCAGCTGCCCCCTGGTGGTGATTCTAAATATTTATTCAAACATTCAAATCATCCTGCTGCAGGATTATTATCCTCCTGCAACGAAATGGGTCAAATTAAGATCCAACATCTGTACTTTAACATACATTTTGTGTGATTGTTTTGATGTAATGCATTATAACTTGTTATAAGCATGTATTAACCTTTTTATAATGAATTAACAAAGTTTATATTAATATGTTTTGCTTTTTAGTCCAGGAATAGGCTTAATCTGTGTCTGGGAAACTGCCGCAAAATGACGTATAAATTATTATAACCTCTTGTTTTTTCTCCACTGCAGTTCAAGCTAGTCATCGCCCAGGTCCTGGTGGTTGACTTTGCCGCTGCCCTGCTGGTCGACCGCGTTCTGGAGTTCCTGCTGGGCAAAGGCACCCTGAGGCTGCCTTCCTGAATCGCCATGTCAACAGCTGCCCTGAGCAACCCGCTGCCCTCAGCAACCAAACTGTAAAGGGAGAGGATTGAGGAGACTTGTGGAGGGAGGAAAAGATTGAAGGCTGATGTGACGCACAAGACAGCTGAGGAGATGGACTAGGCATGTCAGGCAGACACGCAGTACTGCTGCACCACACCCCTAAATGTTACCCCATCTCTCTACTGTTCTGCTCTGTCCCTCTGTTCCCCGTCTTCACTAATGTATTTAAGATTATATTTATTTTATGCTAGAGACAAACTTGGGCTCAAGTGGTATATGCTTCCTTTCGAATACTTTGAGCGTTTTGGTTGATCCTGCCAGGAGCTCCAGATAAGCAGGGTTTGCACTTTTGGGACTGTTCCGTTGCGCCAGGCAAGCTGAAACAAGTGCAGCTAAAGTATTTGAAAGAAAATAAATACTATTGGAACCCAGGTCTAGTTAGACTTCCCCTTCTCTTGCCTTCCCGTTCCCTCTCTCTATCCCTCCCTCTCTCACTGAAGGCCAAGAAGACAGCAGTATTGTGTGATGTTTGAGATTGTGTGCCGGCCTATGCGAAACGCACACACAACAGGGCGTTCTCCAAGAGAATTGCGAAGTGTTTGATTTTTTTTCCATTTTGTTTTCTCTTCTTCATTTTGTAAAAAGATAAAACTCTTACAGACTTATAAAATATCAAAAAATACAAGTGGTGCTTTTTTGTCATGTGCTACTTTGTCATGTTCCATTTACCTATGCAGTGCACTGCCTACTACACCTACATAGGGGTTGAACATATATTTTTAAGGTGATGAGTGAGCTGCATAAATGTAAACATTGTAACTGGAAGAAAGGTTGAGAGGCCACAAGAAAAGCCTTCAGATCATTTTGCTTGATGTTTGAGAGGACTTTAATTAAGTCCCGTGTGGCTCACTTGGTAGAGCATGGCACTTGCAATGCCAGGGTTGTGGGTTCGATTCCCACGGGGGACCAGTATGAAAATGTATGCACTCACTACTCTAAGTCGTTCTGGATAAGAGCATCTGCTAAATGACTAAAATGTAACATTTTCTGGTGCACCCTGGCTTGCTACACTGGCAATCTATTGTGACAGATTAAAATCTAGTAGTTGATTTTGGTGATGAGATTACTACACTGGCAACATAGGTGGGATGATGTCATGATGACTGTGGTACGGGCCACCCATACACTGAACAAAAATATAAGCGTAAAGTGTTGGTCCCATGTTTCATGAGCTGAAATAAAAGATCCCAGAAATGTTCCATATGCACAAAAAGCTTATTTCTCTAAAATATGCACAAATTTGTTTACATCCCTGTTAGTGAGCATTTCTCCTTTGCCAATATTATCCATCCACCTGACAGGTGTGGCATATCAAGAAGTTTATTAAACAGCATGATCATTACACAGGTGCACCTTGTGCTGGGGGAAATAAAAGGCCACTCTAAAATGTGCAGTTTTGTCACACAACACAATGCCACAGATGTCAAAAATGTTGAGGGAGCGTGCAATTGGCATGGTGACTGCAGGAATGGCCACCAGAGCTGTTGCCAGAGAATTTAATGTTAATTTCTCTACCATAAGCCGCCTCCAACGTCGTTTTAGAGAATTTAGAAGTACGTCCAACCGGCTTCACAACCGCAGACCACGTGTATGGTGTCGTGTGGGCGAGCGGTTTGCTGATGTCAACGTTGTGAACAGAGTGCCCCATGTTGGCGGTCGGGCAATGGTATGGGCAGGCATAAACTACGGACAACTAACACAATTGCATTTTATCTATGGCAATTTTAATGCACAGAGAAACTGACGAGATCCTGAAGCACATTCTGAGTCAAAAAAATGTTTTAAGGTATCAAATCACATTTTATTGGTCGCATACACATATTTAGCAGATGTTACTGTAAGTCGCTTTGGATAAAAGCGTCTGCTAAATGGCATATTATTATTATTATTATTATTATTGCGGGTGTAGCAAAATGCTTGTCTACAAAGTTGCTTAGGAGCTAGAAGCAGAGCTTCCATGTCTGTCGGCACCATCTTACTTTTTAAAATATTTTTTAAATCTGTGACCAACAGATGCATATCTGTATTCCCAGTCATTTCAATTGACAGATTTTCTTATATGAACCGTAACTTAGTAAAATCTTTGAAATTGTTGCATGTTGTGTTTAGATTTTAGTTCAGTATAATAACGGGGCCACCTCAGATTCCATTTGGTGTCAAACCGTGCTAAAAACTGGGTTGTTTCAAAAGCTGAATTATGGTAACCATCTGCCCCCCCAAAAAAAAATGGTTCATGCAAAGAAATGGTAGCTAGAGCCTAAGTAGTCCAAAGATGCTCCTAGGGGGCCACGTCGCTCAACACTACATTTCCCGACATATCTGTAAATGGGAGGGGCCGATTTGGTTGTGCGCGGGCAGATTTTTAAAAAGAAAAATGGCGGATATTAATTCTGTAAAGCAATCGGAAAGGTTTGTATCTTTTTAGTTAATAACGTTACTGAAAGTTTTTCTGAAGTTCAGTGATTTGCTGTGAAGAATTGGGTGGAATTAACGTGCTATCTCAGTGGGTCATATTGGGTTTTCCATCAAAGGAGGAGCTTGCTAACGTTAACTTCCGACACTGCCCGGCTAACGTTAGCTAGCTAACACCGGCAATAATACGCCTATTTTAAAGTTGTCCTAGTGATAGCCACGTTGATAGACAGTTAACTAGCCATTTCAACATAAATTATGCTCACGTGGTTGTGTTGATCTTTCTCTACCTCTTTTTCCATTGATGTCATCAGCAGCTGCGACAGCTCTGCTGAACGCCAGAAGAAGGTAAGACACTCAACAGCTGATCGTGTTGTGGTCTAGGCGGTTTTGGTTGCACATAAGGGCCACTATAATATTCATAATATAACCTTACTAAAATGGTAGCTAGCTGATGAAGTTAGCATACCACTGACGATAACATACGAATGATCTAAAAGCCCACTCTCATTTTGTCTGTTGATCAAGGTCCACCAAGAAGAAAACCCTCAGCAAGGACTCAAAAGACTTTGCCCTGGGAGTCCAAGCCCAGCAGCTCCTCACCCCAAATCTCCCCACAGACACACTCCTGCCTCCACCACCACCAATACCCAGATGTCAGAAACAACAGAGGTACAGATGGAGCCAGCTCTGGAGCTGTGTTCTGGAGGAGAGGGGCAGGGAAGGGACCCTGAGGGGGGTGTTTTGAAGGTCAGGTTAACTTCTACCTGTAGGTTATTTCAACATCTATGTGATCCTGGCTGAGAATTTAGCTAACTTTCTGTGTGTCCCATCTCTCTCCTCTTTCTCCAGCTGGCAGTCGAGAAATTACAAGACTCACTGAGCACAACACCCAACGCCAGTTTAGAGTCACTTCAGACACAAGGTTGGTAGAATCCTTGTAAGTCTATCAAATAAGTAGTGGTTTTGGATTGTAACATCCGGCAAAAAAACTAAAACGTTTACCTCTGCCCCCTACTGGTTTGATGTTGTATTTTGAATGGAGCTTAAGCTGTGTGCAGTGCACTAGGCATAAGTGTTGTCTAATAGTGTTAACATTATTTGTTACTACCGTTCTTTTCCCTGTGTCAGTGGAGGCTGTACAGAAGGGGTGGTGTTGCCTTGCCAAAGACCTACGCAGTGAGCCTCCGTGTCAGCAACCTCCCACTAGCACAGCCAGGTAATGCTGTCTCAAATCACAGCCCTCAACCTCATTTTGTTCACTGACTTAACACGCGTCCGTAAACAAACATACTTACCTTTTTCCTGAACAGTCTATTTTGCCCTTTCTATTCCAGCACTGACTTTTTCCTCATCCTGTAATATGAGAAAAATAGGGCCGGGATGATACCAGTATTGCGATACTCGTTTGTATCGTGATACTAGTCAGTATCGTGGCAAGGAAACAAAACCCAAAGCGGATTTAACTTATTTAGGAAAACAATCCTAATGTTGGAAACAAGCAGCATCATGTTGTCATCCAGAGTTACATGTATGTTTTTCCCCAGGCTATAGCACACAATATTTCACATGCAGCAGGTTTTTAAAGGACCAAAGAGTTAGGCATGCTTCATGTTTTAATTTTTGCCGTGGATACTGGTATCGGCACAGCCCTAGAGAAAGGGCTGTCATTCTTCTGTATTGTCCTTTTTATTTCTAGTTCAGGCCTTTCTGTATTCATTCAGTCGTCTGTTATGGCTCCCTTTTGACTGTCTCTCTTTCTCGCTAGTGACACTGCAATGCAGAATACCATGGAGCAGAAAAGGAAGGCTATACACAGGTAACTGACTTCCCCGTCATTGTGTGTGTGTGTGCCTGCAATGAATAAAGATTGTCTATTTTTATTCTGCCTGTGTGATTCAGGCTGCAGGCTGAGAGTGCATCTTGGGAGTCCCTGTTAGACAAGCACCGGAGTAAAGCTGAAGAATTGGCCAGGTGAGCACATTCTCACACATACAAATGACATGCACTCGCCCACTCTCGTTCCGCACTCGCCCACTCTCGTTCCGCACTCGCCCACTTTCGTTCCGCACTCGCCATGCTCCAAGTTTCAGGTTGTCAATAAAGGGATTTTTCTTCTCATATGCCTGGTGCTCCAGTCCTATTTGGGCTTTAGCCAAGAACTGTGTTTGTTCATTGTACTGTATGGCATGATAACGATACAAGAGTTGGCTACAGCCCATTTTAGGACCATGGTTTTTGCCTAGTGTAAATGTGTCGGTATATCTCCTCATCTTTCCCTTTGCAGGCGAGTGGAGCAGGGCCAGGAGAAGGGGGTGACGTTAGACCCTAGCTGCCTGGCCCAGTCCTCACAGAGCCAGCTCCTCCAGAACAAACCTGATTACCACAGCCTGCTCTGCAGACAGCAGCCCATACTGTCCACCATGGACATGGTGGTAAGACGGGCAAACTAGTATTATACTACTTGGGGATGGTTTCTTGGACACAGATTTGGCCTAGTCCTTGACTAAAAAACAAGCTCAGTGGAGAATCTCTGCTGAAATAGTTTTTGTAGTCCAGGATTTGGCTGTATGTGTCCAGGAAAAAGCCCTGTGGAGTTTATAAAAAATATTCTATTAGGCATATCTTAACTTCCATTTATGTCACATTTTCACTTAGTCATACATTTATGTCAGTGGGAGCCTACAAGTAATTGAACATTTGTGGATTCACCCCCTCAGTGTTCCATGTCCCATGCTCAGAAAGTAAAAGATGGTAGCTGCAGTGCACACACTGTAGCTCCAATGCAAGAAAAAACATTTTACAGCTAATGTGTCTGTGAACATTGTCCATACTTGCCTTTATGGTAAAGCAATACATTTTTCTAAATTTGTATCACCCTTGTGTGTGTGAATGAATCTTACATAAAACGCCCATTAATAGCCCGAGCTAGGGCTGGAAGGTATACTGTATTTGTCTATATACTGGTATTTATGCACGGACCGGTTTGGGTCTTTAGCTTACCTTTGTATAACAGTATTTAAATGTTTGGTTTGTTTAAATGTTACTCCACTCGGCGTGTGTAATGTCCGTTTTTATAGTTTACTCCGTTTTCTACTTGAGTCTTCTCTCTCCTTCCACACACACCCAGCCCATTGTCACTCAAGGAGAGTAGTTTTTGCTCTACCACGTGTCACAAGTTCAAATATTAGCCGTTCACTCGCAGTGACAGTCTTCATGGTCAAGACTGCAGATGCAACAAGATGTTGGTGACAACGATGCTGCTTTCCACTTTGCTTCATAATATAAATCCACAAGCGTTCTATAATTACACTATTAGTTGGTGTATCTTAGTGTCTGCAAACAGCTAGTTTGGCTTTTTTTTTTGTGAGTTGTGGCTAAAATAAATCGTGATAGTCGCTAATGCTAATCAGCTGGCAAGCTAGCCAGCTAGCTAAACGGAGCTAGCTAATACGGCCTGATACCAGTGATGGTGTAGGCTTAGATCAGCATGTTGTTTGTACAACAGTATATTCTAAATCGGAGAGGAATAGGCAACACATTAATATTTTAGCTACATCAAGTAAAAAAGCTAATTAGGGTCCACTGGGAAACACTGACCAACATTTTGGTTCCTACCCTGTCACAATAACCCCTCCCTGGCTTTTTAATTCGTTGACATGTCAAAAGTGCCCAGTCACTTTTGGTTAAGGTTTGATTGAACAGTATAAAACAATCAGAATGGAGAATGTATGCGTTGCCACGCTAGAGTCATGCACTACTCATAAAGCATGTTTAGAAATTGTATTATTCAAAAACCTAAAATACAATACAACAATTTTTAAATATTGTGTCATGTGAATTTCTATCTCTAATTCAACCTAAGCTTGAATCATTACCAGAGGTTGTAAAGCTCTGGTTTTAATCATCAATGATTCAAGGTCCACAATCCACAAGTAATTATCGGTAAATTTATTCAAGGAGAGCTCTCCTCAAACGCAAACATACTGTTTTTATACCCCTTGACAAACTAAGACACTATGCTCCTCCCACCTTTAGGTGGCTTTCTTAAACAGTTCCCGCCTTCCCCCTTGAATGTTTAGTACCGCCCCCTCTGTTAGTGGGTTGACACTACATGATAATTCTAACATTTATACTGTGTTTGGGGGGAAATTCTTTAGTCATTATTCTTAAAATCCAAATTAATCTAACAATCCACCCCTTTGACTAAATATTCCCACATTCAGGATAAATGTATTTTACAAGCATGATTAATCTCAGAGATCACATCAGAACTAATAAACATTTCATCCAATTGCGGTCTTTCAGGGTCCAAATCCTCGTCATCCACCAAGCCTGGAGGATCGTTTTTCACATTCCCCTGGTCAGAGTCCGGAGTCAGTCCATCTCTCATCATTGTTTAGATACTGCATTTCACCAACGCCTGACTCACCAATCCTCGGACACAGGGAACAAGACAACAACCACATAATACAAGAATACCCATACAAACACTGATCGCTCCTAAGATGGTGGCTGCTAGGGTTTTCCATTTACCAAATATTTAATCAAACCACCCTATCCACAATGTACTAACTTCTGAGTTCAGTTCATCCTTCACTTAGTGCAGTTAATTCTGTAAGAGCTCTGGTGACTGTCCCATCCAGTGTGGTGTTGTTAGGGATAAATATGCAACAATGGCTTATCTTTCTATAGACACCGGCCCTTTCTGCCTGATCTAGAACCAACCTCTACTAAGTTATGAGCGGGATGGCGGATAATCGCTCAGAGATCCCCTTTACTGCATCTCTAGTCTTGTCAATAAATCGTTGTTGGTTGTAATAGATATAATTTATCCAATCCATATTTTTGTTTGTCACCCACCAGAAAAATGTTGTAGTAAAACTCTCCCATATTTGATTTATAGCTTTGTATTCGCCTGGAACACCCCTGGGGATGCCTATACCATCTATCCAAATTGGGCTATTTCCTTCCTGACTTATTTATTTTTCTCCTAATTATTCTTCCTGTCACTGGTCTTTGATGACCAATTCTTACAGGTTGGACCAACAATACTGGTGCACAAGTACCCACCCATCCCTCTGGTAATGTCTGCCGAATGCTCCCTTTTTTAGTGTATGCCCACCACACATCGGTCAGAGGGATGGTTAGGTTCCTAATTTTTTCCCCTCCCTTCCTTATCTAAATCAGTCACATTAATTATCTCCTTACAGCCATCAAAATCACCCAAGTTACGGGTGCCATTTCTATGTCTGTAACACTGGTATTCGCCAGGAGTTAAAGTGAATCTAGGTGGGCTGGCCCAGTATGTCAATTTTGCCAGCCCAATCCCTGTGCAATTTGGCTCTTTTTGATTGGACCCCAGGTCTAATACACAGGGAAACATTGCCTTTGGCATTGGGGCGGTCAACATTGTTGGTCGCCCAATGGAGCATGCATAACAATTGGTCTCCCCCAAGGCCCTAGCGGTGTATTTCATCCACTTTAACCAGAGATTCTCATCAGGGACCCCCTCCACTTCCCCATTGTTCCATTCTTGGAGGAGAAAATCTTTCATTGTGGACGGGTTAGTCAAATTGACTCAGTCATCCCTTGACTGATTTACTCGGTCTATTGCCATTAATGGATTAATGACAGTACCTGCTCTCTCTATATCTTTTTACTCCATTAAATGTAATCTTAGACAAGTATCCCGTCCGTATACGTCCGCGCCAGCCCAGTAAGTTCTTTTCATGTCCTCTTTAGTGACCTTTACTATCGTTACTACCATCTCCGTGGGGATGTCGTTATCTTATCCTCCATCTGGACGTCCAGCCCCCCCCCGTCTCATATCTCCGTCCCCCAGTATGTCTAAATACCTGAGCCCAGGAACAATCCGCCGAGGGAGCTGAACATGAATACAATGGGATTTTATAATCCCACGTTGCTTGCTTATCCGCTCTGATAAGATCCCTAATCATAATTTTGAATCTTACTCCCCACCCTTCTCTGACTCCTATTTTGTAGATCACTCGCCCTTGATGGTCAGTATGTCGGGTCGCTTTCCCTTTATTTCTAACTAATGGTAAGGCCATAGCGTAATTGGTGCGAGGTGGTGGTGGATCTTGACCTACCACGACCATTGCCGAGACTATGATGCAGCTCAGGGTCACTCATATTCCCAAAAACCGCCAACCCTCTCCTGTCTTGAGTCCTTCTGCTCGGTACCACCCCATACTCACACCCTAGGAACACACTACAGTGATGATAGGTCTGGGTAGGAGATCTTCGTTGACAGAGGTGAACCCCGGACCCTGTGGTCCAGTTCTGCTCGTCAACTCTGCGTGTGCTAAGCGGTGCTTGTATGTGGTCTTACCTTCTTGCAGTGGGTAAAATGGACCCAGGTTCCTCTCTCTGCTATTCTAATGGCCAAGGTGGTGACCAACATAACCTGATAGGGCCCTTCCCAACAGGCCTGCTTCCAGTTTTCCTTCTAGTGACTGGATGCTCACCAGTCACCTGGTTAGATAGTGGGTCACCTTCTCCTTTAGTTCACCTGTGGGGCACAAAACCTCTGACATACGGGTGTGGTTAATAAACTATCTTCACACATGTTCAGATTAATCTAACAATTTCTGACTGCATTCTCTTTTTAGACTGTATCTAAAAAAAAATGTTTTTTTTAAAAAGTATTTTGTCCTCTCCTTCGTATATTATTTAATACAATTAGCCTCTTTCCCCCTCTTGACACACAGTTCTGCTTATGTGTCAATTTTTTCCACCTTCCTAAACATTCCCTTAGGTTATTTATCAACCAATTGCCATGCCTTTCATTTTTTAGATTGTCTTTTGCTTCTTTATGGCTTCTCCCACTTCCTTTGTCTTTATTGCGGCTAAATTCGACTTTCATTCAGTTCAGAATCAATTAGTAATCCAATCAAACAATCTCTTATCTTGTAAAAACCACTTATGTTTAGTTCAACTTCTGTTCTACCCCGGCTCTCCCGGGCTTGACCTGAAGACTGATTGTTGGACATGACAAGTCCATTTTTTAGGTCACCTAAGTATTCTGCCTAGCAACAAAGAATAAAAACCTCTATGTTCGTGATTAACCCAGTTATCTCTAATAGCCCACCAAAAAAAAAAAAAAACATCATCTTTAAACCACGACCAATGTTATCCCTCTTTACTCTCTACCATTTGGGTAACATCCCTGATATATTTATGAAAAGCTAAGACTGTTTGGGAAGAGAGCAACAACATAACCTGTTCTTCCTCCTCAGAGTTCCAAATGATTTTACCATGGGCTGCCATTGCCTAAATACTGCCTAACTTCATAAAATCCCTCAAAATTCCTCGAGTATACAATGATTATTTAATTGATTACTCTAAATCTGCTACATGTGATCTCATTCAAATGATCCATTATCAATTATTTGATCCACCCCCTAGTAAAATCTCTCTCCTCTTCTATTCTGGAGTTCTACCTCTCCCAACTATTTCCCCTAGTGGCCATAAAATACTCTGCTCTCGTCTGTTCCTTTTCTTACTCTGTTAGTCTCTGCCTTTCAAGCTCCAGAAACTGTTATCTCTGTCTCTCAGCCTGCTTGTTTTTCAAACCTAAACAGTTTCCTTCTCTCTTTTTCTTTTATTCTCTCCCTCTCTAACTTCCTCTGTCTCTCTAAGTTTGTCTCTGCCTCTCCTTTTTCCCGCCAACCAGAGCCACAAATCATTCTCCTTGTCCTCAACTCAACCCTCACAGCTCTATCGCTACTTCCCTCCTATCATTACTGAATCAATGATGATACATTTACATTCTAGTCACCCAGCAGACGCTCCTATCCAGAGCAACCTAGTGAATACATTTTTATTTTTTTTAATCTTTTTTTTATTTTTTTTTACTGGCCTCCCCCCGTGGGAATCGAACCCACAACCCTGGCGTTGCAAACGCCATGCTCTACCAACTGAGCTACATCCCTGCCGGCCATTCCCTCCCCTACCCTGGACAACGCTGGGCCAATTGTGCGCCGCCCATGAGTCTCCCGGTCGCTGTCGGCTGCGACAGAGCCTGGATCCGAACCAGGATCTCTAGTGGCACAGTTAGCCCTGCGATGCAGTGCCTTAGACCACTGCGCCACTCAGGATAATAATAACTGCAATAACTATCAATAATAATTATAATAACTATTACGAATTATATTGTCCTTTTTCTGATGTTCTAATTGTAGTCTTTCATTTTAGTTTAAAATATAAAGTTATTTATAACAAATCCAGAACCCACCACAGGCTGGCGCCATTCCCCCAGCACAACAGCCAATGCCACTTGCTTCACTGTAATGAAAATAAATTATCGTTTTTTTTAAATTTTCCAATTATTTGTATTTTTCCGCTAACCCATTTCAGTTCGCTATTCAATATCTTTAACAGTTTTCTCTGATTCGGCCCCAATCAATAAAACAAATGCTTGATATTATTTATCAGCATACACTTAATGACATTCCTACCATTTGAACTATGTCCTGTCTCTCACTCCCCCCCTCTCCTGCTCCTTCCTACATTATGGGGGAGGCGCGGGAAACTTCCCTACAATCTATCTTCTTAGGAAATAATGTCATTCGTACTTGTAACATATTTTCATAGATTATTTAGAATACTACTAAAGTTATCTTATGCAACTTTTAATACACGTAAAAACTCTCTCCACCCATTCTCTATTGAATAAGTGCGTCTTCCTAGTTACCCCATAACCACGCCTCAAATCTTTTATTTAGCATTTAACCAACCAAATACTAAGTAGTATCCGGTTATCATTTATACCCGCCGTTGAATTTCCTCATACACACATATTTCACCTTATGCCATTCAAATGCCCAACACGACATAATAGTTCAATTCAACTCTCTATTGGTTTTTCAAGTCGCTCCGGACCAGAGCGTCTGCCAAATGACCAAAAATGCAAACGTAAATTTCTCTACTTTCTCACTCATTACGTACGTCTACGTTTGAGTGCGAAAGCTCATACATATGCATAATAATATGCCATTTAGCAGACGCTTCTATCCAAAGCGACCTACAGTCATGCGTGCATACATTTTTTATTCTATTTTTATGGGTGGTCCCGGGGATCGAACCCACTACCTTGGCGTTACAAGCGCTGTGCTCTACTAGCTGAGCTACAGAGGACCACATCATTGGACTTTATAGGTACCTCTCAAATAATCGCTTTGTGGTGTTTTTAGCCAATTCTTAATTGACACGAATCATTTTTTCAAACATTTTACCCGTTGAACCAAAAATATTGACTGTCATCCTCCTTTTCCCCTGCAGTCACGAAGGTTAAATATTCCTTTGTCCCCGTTAAAGCATTTTCGCGCTTAAAAAAAACACACTCGCTGTCTCTAGCCCCTCCTTTCGCTGTTCTTTCAAATTAGTTCCAGTCTACATGCATCTGTTTGATCATAAATTCTAATTTTTCTACTTCGAGATGCCCAATAAATTCATACCTCTTCTCCCACATGGATCCATAAAACATATTTCTTTCATCTCCCGTTAATTCTCGGACTTGTTTAGAAGATGTCTTTCCCATGGCGGAACAATAAGAAATCCCTCCCCCCCTTTTTGTTTTTTAAATAATTCACTCCCAAATTATTTTCGTAGGAGCTAATCTCTTAGTGCGCCTCTTGCTTTTGTAATTAACCCTTTAAAATTATTTAACCCCTAACCCAGAGTTTCTATTTAAAACTCCGGTTTCATGAAAAGAGTAAGTTACCCAATTTTCCTCACGCGACTTATTTTTTTCTCCACCCCTGAAATAATGATCACGTCTCCCGAGGGATTAAGTCTCACACACATACGACCTTATCATCTGCCAAACTTGTTTGCAAAGTTCTAGCAAATTCCCAGTCGTATATAGAACTCCCGACACATCCCTCTCATACGATGATAATTAATTCCCTGTTTATACTGAACATTGCAATTCGTACAATGACAATATTAACTAGTTTACATTTGTGATTGCAATTCACTTTCATGTCATTTCGGACTAGTTTTTTTTTGTAATAGCTATTTACCTCTAGGATCAATTGCGGACCCTTCCTGTCGTAATAATTATTACCTTCTTTGAGATTTTGGTAACCTGTCTGCCCTTCACAAGAATTCCTATTCTTATACAAGTTTGAAATCATTTCACCAAAATACATGAATAAAACTACTGACCTTTTCCTTGTAGGTTGGATTCAAATAATTTTTCAAACTCGTTAACGTCTTTATCGTTCATAAAGAGTAATCACCGGCCTGTTTATTAACCTTAACGTCGAAGGCCAGGACTATTCTTCACGGATGCAATCACCCGGCCGTGCACGGATTTCGGTGTCTCTAGAACGATAAAGATGTATTAAGATCCGGCTCGAAGGACCAATCTGTCATGTGAATTTCTATCTCTAATTCAACCTAAGCTTGAATCATTACCAGAGGTTGTAAAGCTCTGGTTTTAATCATCAATGATTCAAGGTCCACAATCCACAAGTAATTATCGGTAAATTTATTCAAGGAGAGCTCTCCTCAAAAACGCAAACATACTGTTTTTATACCCCTTGACAAACTAAGACACTATGCTCCTCCCACCTTTAGGTGGCTTTCTTAAACAGTTCCCGCCTTCCCCCTTGAATGGTTAGTAACGCCCCCTCTGTTAGTGGGTTGACACTACATGATAATTCTAACATTTATACTGTGTTTGGGGTGAAATTCTTTAGTCATTATTCTTAAAATCCAAATTAATCTAACATATTGTGATATGATATTTTGGCAATATCGCCCAGCCATAGCACGAGCGTTTATTTGCCTCAACCACGGAGAGGCCCTGGCTTTTGTTGTGGAGATGGGCGCATATGGAAGTCCGGCATTTTATTACTGTTCAAGTTGTGAAAAGCTCACATCACCCTCTTAAAATGTGGTTTGCTAGCTCTACATGTAATTAAAAAACGTCTATGTTCCTCCATAGATTGACACCCAGAGTAAGATGATCAGGGAGCTGCTGTCCATACAGGAACAGTCTCAGGCACTGGTGAAGGAGACAAGCAGCAGATTGGGTAAGGACATGTCTTACTGGATGGATGGGTGTAGTGGTTCTCAGGGTTGTGTTCAGTAGGGCAGAACGTAGCAGAACGTTTGCAACAGAATATTAAAAACTGTTTCGATTTAGGTAGTACCTTCCCCTTTCATTCTGTTTCAAAACGTTTTCTCCCTGCTGAACACTATTTTCTTCAATTAAAGCCCCCATGCACTCTTTATTTGTATTTTTAAATCATCACTGTGTGTTTATTTTATGAAAAAGAACAAATTTATTTTGATTATTTAATTCCCAGAGCCTCCTTTGGCTGTTGAAATGCTCAGTCTGATCGTGTGGGTGTTAGGAAGCAAATTTGAAGATATTTACATACACAGCCCTGATAGGATGGTTTAAAGCCCACCCCCTTACCCAGATGAACAGTCATTGGTCAATTATAAGCAGATCACCTTGTGAAGTCATGATGTGGGCCAAAAAGTTCCATCCTACCTGAACGGGCTGAAATTAGTCTTTTTTTTTCAAACAGCTCTTACAAGAAGGGCGTTATCATAATTTTAACAATTTCAGTGTTATTTCGACCTCATAGTGTGGAAATATTTAAAAACAGGAAAATCACGTTAACTGCACTGCCCCTTTTAATTGTGTTTGAGTATATTATTTTTGTGTTTTTTAAATGTACAGTGTATTCGGAAAGTATTCAGACCACATTTTGTTACGTTAAAGCCTTATTCTAAAACAGATTAAATATTTTTTTCCCTCCTTAATCTACGCACAATACCCCATAATGACAAAGCAAAAACAGGATTTTTGAAATTGTATTCAAAATAAAAAAAACATACCTTATTTGCTCCAGAAACTGTTATCTCTGTCTCTCAGCCTGCTTGTTTTTCAAACCTAAACAGTTGACCCTTTGCTATGAGACTCGAAATTGAGCTCAGGTGCATCCTGTTTCCATTGATCGTCCTTGAGATGTTTCTACAACTTGATTGGAGTCCACAAGTGGTACATTCAATTGATTGGACATGATTTGGAAAGGCACACACCTGTCTATATAAGGTCCCACAGTTGACAGTGCAGGTCAGAGCAAAAACTAAGCCATGAGATCGAAGGAATTGTCCGTAGAGCTCTGTGTCGAGGCACAGATCTGGGAAAGGGTACCAAAACCTTTCTGCAGTATTGAAGGTCCCCAAGAACACAGTGGACTCTATCATTCTTAAATGGAAGCAGTTTGGAACCACCAACACTCTTCATAGAGCTGGCCGCCCAGCCAAACTGAGCAATCGGGGGAGAAGGGCCTTGGTTAGGGAGGTGACCAAGAACCCGATGGTCACTCTGACAGAGCTCCAGAGTTCCTCTGTGGAGATGGGAGAATGTTCCAGAAGGACAACCATCTCTGCAGCACTCCACCAATCAGGCCTTTATGGTAGAGTGGCCAGACGGAAGCCACTCTTCAGTAAAAGGCACATGACAGCCCGCTTTGAGTTTGCCAAAAGACACATAAAGGACTCTCAGACCATGAGAAACAGGATTCTCTGGTCTGATGAAACCAAGATTGAACTCTTTGGCCTGAATGCCAAGCGTCACGTCTGGAGGAAACCTGGCACCATCCCTACGGTGAAGCATGGTTGTGGCAGCATCATGCTGTGGGGATGTTTTTCAGCGGCAGGGACTGGGAGACTAGTCAGAATCGAGGGAAACATGAACGGAGCAAAGTACAGAGAGATCCTTGATGAAAACCTGCTCCAGAGCGCTCAGGACCTCAGACTGGGGTGAAGGTACACCTTCCAACAGGACAACGACCCTAAGCACATAGCCAAGACAACGCAGGAGTGGCTTCGGGACAAGTCTCTGAATATCCTTGAGTGGTCCAGCCAGAGCCTGGACTTGAACCTGATCGAACATCACTGGAGAGACCTGAAAATAGCTGTGCAGCGACGCTCCCCATTCAACCTGACAGAGCTTGAGAGGATCTGCAGAGAAGAATGGGAGAAACTCACCTAATACATGTGTCAAATCAAATCACATTTTATTGGCCACATGCGCCGAATACAACAGGTGCAGACATTACAGTGAAATGCTTACTTAAATGCACTGTTGGTTAAGGGTTTATTTAAAATAAATAAGTAAAATAAAACAAAACAAAGAAGTGTTGAGAAAAAAAGAGCAGAAGTAAAATAAAATAACCGTAGGGAGGCTATATATACAGGGGGGTACCGGTGCAGAGTCAATGTGCGGGGGCACCGGCTAGTTGAGGTAGTTGAAGTAATATGTACATGTGGGTAGAGTTAAAGTGACTATGCATAAATAATTAACAGAGTAGCAGCAGCGTAAAAAGATGGGGTGGGGGGGCAGTGCAAATAGTCTGGGTAGCCATGATTAGCTGTTCAGGAGTCTTATGGCTTGGACCTAGACTTGGCACTCCGGTACCGCTTGCCGTGCGGTAGCAGAGAGAACAGTCTATGACTAGGGTGGCTGGAGTCTTTGACAATTTTGAGGGCCTTCCTCTGACACCGCCTGGTATAGAGGTCCTGGATGGCAGGAAGCTTGGCCCCAGTGATGTACTGGGCCGTACGCACTACCCTCTGTAGTGCCTTGCGGTCGGAGGCCAAGCAGTTGCCATACCAGGCGGTGATGCAACCAGTCAGGATGCTCTCGATGGTGCAGCTGTAGAACTTTGAGGATCTGAGGACCCATGCCAAATATTTTCAGTCTCCTGAGGGGGAATGGGCTTTGTCGTGCCCTCTTCACGACTGTCTTGGTGTGTTTGGACCATGATAGTTCGTTGGTGATGTGGACACCAAGGAACTTGAAGCTCTCAACCTGTTCCACTACAGGCCCGTCGATGAGAATGGGGGCGTGCTCAGTCCTCTTTTTTTTCCTGTAGTCCACAATCATCTCCTTTGTCTTGGTCACGTTGAGGGAGAGGTTGTTATCCTGGCACCACACGGCCAGGTCTCTGACCTCCTCCCTATAGGCTGTCTCATCGTTGTCGGTGATCAGGCCTACCACTGTTTAGTCGTCGGCAAACTTAATGATGGTGTTGGAGTTGTACCTGGCCATGCAGTCATGAGTGAACAGGGAGTACAGGAGGGGACTGAGCACGCACCCCTGAGGGGCACCCGTGTTGAGGATTAGTGTGGCAGATGTGTTGTTACCTACCCTTACCACCTGGGGGCGGCCCGTCAGGAAGTCCAGGATCCAGTTGCAGAGGGAGGTGTTTAGTCCCAGGATCCTTAGCTTAGTGATGAGCTTTGAGGGCTCATCACTAAGCACCAAGCTTGTAGCGTCATACCCAAGAAGACTCGAGGCTGTAATCGCTGCCAAACGTGCTTCAACAAAGTACTGAGTAAAGGGTCTGAATACTTATGTTAATGTGATATTTAATTTTTTAAATATATTTTTATAAATGTGCAAAAATGTCTAAACCTGTTTTTGCTTTGTCATTATGGGGTATTGTGTGTGTAGATTTTCTAGAATCAATTTTAGAATAAGGCTGTAACGTAACAATGTGGAAAATGTCAAGGGGTCTGAAAACTTTCCGAATGCACTGTATTTGTTATGATCATGTATTAAGTGTCTACATCTATGATATCTCCTCCCATCAGTGGCTGATGCGGGATTCCAGGATCTCCTCTCTGACCCGGTCAGGGATCTACTGGCAGGACCCGTGTCCTCTGTATCAACCAACGCATCATCCACCGTATCATACTAGTACCTCTTTCTTAGGGTTGTCACAATACAGTGTCACGATACTACCATACTTGATTTGTCATGACAAAAAAAGAAAAGACTAATCAGACTGAATTTCTGGCTTTGTACAAGCAGGACAAAGCACACCTTTAATAGCACAGATTGTATTGTGACCTATGGTCTCGTCCAGGTTCACTCAATGAATGACCAATAGGAGAAAGATCAGTCTGTTTTTTTCTCAGTGTTTCCAGGATTTATGTCATGTCTTAACTCTGTACCCATGGCTCCCTAATTTAGCTGTTCTCTGTGGTGCCTTGTGGGGTTGTTTGTAAATAATAGTCTCTCTGGTATATTCCTTCATGGGATGAATGTGGATTCTTTCTGATATAACTTTATATCTATTCTAATTCTATTCCACCACTATACTAGGGAATTCTCCCAAATGGCACCCTATTCCTTATATAGTGCACTACCTTTGACCAGAGTGCTATGGGCCCTGGTCAAAAGTATTACTCTATATAGGTTATAGGGTGCCATTTGGGACGGACCCCAGCTCTCCCTACAGAATGTATGCTGTTGGCCACCAGAGGGCGAAATCACCCTATTATTTAAGTAGTTTATTTTCTTGTGTATGATTTCTACATTATTATTATTATTATTAGCAGTAATTATCTGAATTTGTCTTGTCCTTTCTGACCATTGAATCAGTTGGTTTAAAACCAGGTCCAATCCTGTATTTGATTTTAACCCTTCATAAATAAAGAAATATGAAATGTTATTCTATCCCAACTCCTTTGAAACATCTCTTGGTTTTAGTGTGTAACGAGGGGAAGAATTCTCTTTACACACAACTTGTTAGTTCTCACAACACACACCCTTGTATCATATGTATAATACTTTACTCCCTGTCCCTTTCTTATCCCCCAATCTTTTCTGTTTTGTCCAGAGATTCAGTCTTCTTTTCTCTCCTCCAGCACTGCTATGTCTATTCCTCTGTCCATCAGGGAGGAAGCCCCTCCCCCACCTCATAGTGACTCCCTCCTTCTCCTCACACAGGGTCACTGACGCAGAACGAAGGCCTGACATTATGCCAAGTGTTTCACAACCCCCCTTCTTCTGTTTTTCAATCTCATTCACTCTCACTATCACCTCTTAAGTCTTCTCTCACCATCTTTCATGCAATATGGTTGTGCCTTGCCTCTTCCTCTTACCGGGAGAAACATTAACAACTGAACCTGGCCCTGAAGTCGATGAGGAATGTTTCCTCAGAGATAAAAGTTTAACAGTCAATAGGGTTACACTTGCATGAACAGTGTGATGTCTGTTTTCTAAGAAAACATTTCAGCTTTAAGAAATTGTGTAAAAGGAATCAGAAGGGCTCAAATTCTGACCAAATAAGAAACGGTGTCCTGTACCTGCTGACTTAAATCACCATGATATTTAATGTTATTTATTGCTGTTTTACAAACATATGTATTTTCTGTGGGCTGTTCTTGCATGGGGGGGGGGTTGCATGAGAATGAGAGAAAGGACAGGAGGAGTGGGAGAAAAGTGGGGTTGTGACCTTGAGCGCTGGGGAGTCACGGAGGGAGGGTGGTGCACGGCAAGAGATCGATTCTTATTTAGATGAAAATAAGGCTGGGTGCTTGTGGGATGAGAAAGAGAAAGGGCATCTCCTGCTTACAAATTGAAAGAAGTCAAGTCACATATTCAGGCACTGAAGAAAGAAACACATTCACAGAACAAACAGGCTATAAAGAGGAAAATGCAGTAGAGAACTAGATACAAAATATGGATTAGCTCATTAGTTATTGATCATGTACAGTTTCTTTAGATTTGTCTTATCATATAGAGTTTGTAAATGGAATAAAAATGTATTCAAATAAACAGAGTTAAACGTGAATGGTTTCTGGTGACTCATAAAAGGCCTGGGCCTACTTCTGATGCGTAAACGCCTGTCAGTGCTGTAAAAATGATTATCTCCCTGTTAGGCCAGGTCTTTATGAACTCTACCCCCTCTCTCTTCTCTAACTTCAGATTGATTAGGCATAGACTGTAGAAGAGGGATGTGCCGAGCGTCAGCATAATCCATGGCCAGTTTTGTCCCGTGCACTCCCCTTCGTGGCGTGCACACTCATAATTCCAGCACAGCAGCCAGCCTTCTCTCCATGTCTATTCAGTCTCCAATTCATCTAGCGGAGCTGCTCTCTCATCTGAGTGATAAACGGCAGCAAAATCGTCCACGTTTGCAGAAAAGAAATGAGGACACTTGTATTCAATCTGTGCTGTCCATATTTCTCGCACTAAAATACATAAGATCGGATGTTTCATTCATTGGATGTTTCTGAACATGTCCTTCTGTTTAATATTGGCCTATTTGATGGTGTGATTTGTTCCAATTTGACAGAACTCATTTTTAGTAGACTATAAGATGCTTCATAAAGCATCTAAAGCCACTTCTCCCGAGTGGCGCAGCGGTCTAAGGCACTGCATCGGAGTGCTAGCTGTGCCACTAGAGATCCTGGTTCGAATCCAGGCTCTGTCGTAGCCGGCTGCGACCGGGAGACCCATGGGGCGGCGCACAATTGGCCCAGCGTTGTCCAGGGTAGGGGAGGGAATGGCCGGCAGGGATGTAGCTCAGTTGGTAGAGCATGGCGTTTGCAACGCCAGGGTTGTGGGTTCTCTTCCCACGGGGGGCCAGTATGAAAAATAAAATAATGTATGCACTCACTAACTGTAAGTTGCTCTGGATAAGAGTGTCTGCTAAATGACTAAAGTGTAAACATTTAAATGTATTGGTCCCAGTTACTGTGTGAGTCAGTCATTGATTTGGTCCATGGGTGGAGCGTGGTGGTAATTCAATCGATTGACAGTTTAGTGTTGAGGTGATCTTGACAGTAAATAAACCTTACACTACTAATTATAATTGTGTCAGACTTACACTTTTGTACCAACCTAATTCAAACTCAACACCTTGATCTGCCCCCTGCAACCTTTGTGTACCACCTGTGCCACAAGACAAGCAAGACCTCTTGTCAGGATACTACTGTAGCTGAAGTCCTTTCGCATAAAAAGTTACCATGCCTGTGACCTGAATGCCTAATTGCCAACCTTAGCTCAGTGGGCTAGCACGGTTTAGGGTCATACAGATGACATGGGTCTTCATGTCAGGGAAGGGAGCGCAACAGTGGTTCAAAACAAAAGTCTAAAATAGCCGACTGAAGTTTTTCATATGGCCCTGGTTTAGTTTATATGAAACAAGAAAATATCTCATAAAATACAATCTGACAGCCTATGGACGGTGACGTCGTAGCATCTTGCATTGAATGCTCGAGATTGTATGGTCAGAGTTGGTTGTGGCTTCATGAGAAAACATTAAAGGGAAACGCCAACCTTTATCCAGCAAAAATATCAGAGAAAACACACCAAGCGTGTAAGGGAATTCAACTTGCCGTGGCTGGCCGGTGGAAAATAATGCCATTATAACTTTCAGCAAACATTTTTTTCCTCAAACGTGATTTTTATGTGGGAGGAGAGTGACTGTCCCAGCTGAGGACCCGTAAAAATACACGGGTGATCATCTTGTTGTTAGCTAACTAGCTAGCTATTTAGCATGACAGGGTCTTTGCCGTTTAAACTAGCATAGCCCACTTGCTACATTTAGTTTGGAATTGATCAATCAGTTGTGATTCTGATGGTGTGATTAGATTTTATCACATCAAGCTAGCTATGTTTTGAGCTTTAGCATTGTGGTCCTCGCTAACATCGTTAGCCACTTTTAATTAACTTAGCTTGCTACTGTTAGTTACTTGCGCTAGCATTGTTACCCAAATTCACACACATTTTGCCTGTTATTTGCATAGCTAGTGTTATTGCTGTCAACTTATAGTCATTTAGCTATTTTCTTTACCGATGCCATACGAATTTGTTTTCTGCACTTGAAGAACCTAGCTAACTGGCTACTTAGCTAACACATTTGGTAATTAGCCACACTAGCTAGCGCGAGCTGGTGTTCTGTGAACGATGCACACTGGTCCTCGCGCAGCTTTTTCCAGTCTGGGAAAACAATGCTCTGTTTTGATAAGCTCCTTTGAACCACCGCAAGTTTGATTATTGATGTATGCATCTAGCTAGCAAGGTGTTTGCACATTTTGTTTTGTCTTTATTTTTGCATTATTTTGAATGCATATTTTATTTTTGCATTATTTTGAATGCATATTTTATTCGCCGGACAGAACGCCTTTCTTCTTGTTTTAGCGAGAGGCGCTGTCTGCCAGCTCCCTAGATAGTGCATGTGTCCGTTGCTTCTTTTTTTTCCCTGTATGTTTCTTAGGGCTACACAGCTACCTTGCCAGTTGCTTAGCTAGTAGCATTTATTCGCTAGCTTACCGTGGTTATTGACAACGGCGAGCAGCACAAATCGTTTATGAATGTGGAACTGCTTTGGAATTTAAATTTTTAGGTAAAGTAGCTGGCTGTAATTAATTACTATCAGCCAGTGGCGTATGATTTGCGCTGGGGGTTTCATTGTTAGCTAGCTATCTGGCTAATTGTGTGTATTCGATTGTGAGAAAAGGAGCGAGGTTTCTTTGAAAGTAGATATGGATGATCAGACGCGAATGCTGGCGGGTCTCGCCGGACTCGGCGGGTTATCGCAAGGCGACGTTGGCGACCCAGACTCGGTTAGGAAACAGCTCGGTCAACCGCAACAAGACATTGGGGATATTCTACAACAGATCATGGCCATCACAGACGAAAGCCTGGACGAGGCGCAGGCCAGGTAAGAAACGTACTGAGAGGGAAATATGGAGCGAAGATGAGACAAGATATGTTTTTGTTCATGCTGTCTTCGTGTTCTGTCAATTGCTCTTTGCCTGGTACAGTACAATAATGGATATTTTTTATATAATGCACCTTGCTTTTTTTCAGTCACTTGTGGTTTGTCAACAACAGAGGATTCTAATAATTTAATGGTGGGCTACACAATAAAGTAAACAGGCTCCTGAAACATACACACATAATATAATGGTATACTACAGCCTAGCCCAGGGGTGTTAAACATATGGCCTAGGGGCCGGCTGTTTGAGTAAAATCATTATTTTTGTGTGGGGGAAAACTAAGTTAAAATACTTTAAAATGACTAAAACCAAATCGAAACTGTAGAAATTATAATGGACCTACATTAATAGCTTTTCCTGACTGTCCAGCTCGCTAAAAAATCACAAAAATGAAAGCTAAACAGTCAGGTAGCATCAAATTAAATTAAATTTTTAGCAAATTATGAAGGCAGGGAAATACAACACATTCAGTGCAGCTCTCCAGACCTCGTTGAAGACCGAAATGCGGCCCCTGGGGAAAAATTTGTTTGACACCCCAGGCTTTGCCCATTCATAGATGCTAACCACCTTTAACGCCTAGTGACAATAGTATCTTCTGGCCAGGGGAGTTGTGTTAAGAGCCCCACCGCTTACGCTAAACGTTAACATGCATCGCTTGTGGTACAGTTTTTCAAACATAAGCAATTTATCTTTCATATCAGCGTCTCCGAACCCCTGTGTGTAAACGGAAGACTGGCGCAACACGAACGTTGTCACTGAAAAATATTATCGGCTGCAACTGTGTTTAAAACCGATTAAAGCAGTAAGTGTATATTTAGCATTTGTGAAATTATTTTGATGTAATATGAAAGTGTTCTACAGCTCAAGATTAGATAATCTCTCATTGCATTGTGATTTTCACACACAGTGGCATCTGTGCCTCATTTCATGTTTTGATGTACCGTTATATGCGAATAGGCCATCTGATTAGTTCCTAGGTTGTTGGAAAGCCAGGGCAAACAATGTTACCCGGATTATGTAAAATGTAACATTCAGATCTATGATACCTAGTCGGTTCACCTATATCTCTTGAAGAGTGGGCACAACTACATAAACTGAAGTTTCCCCCAAGGTGTTAAGTTTAAACAAGTTTTTGGCTGTCGTCAAATGCTCATGCCATGTGACACTAGTGCATGGAATAGAAATACATTTCCAGTATACACTTGTAAAAACATATTTCAACTTGTTTAACTCTGCTGCAAAGTGTTAGTATTTAATCTCGGCACATTGTACTGTCCACTATTACTAAACCTACCTCCAAGTGATGATAGTGTGCGTCAGACCACCATCTTTTTAATACAAAGTGGATGAACGTTCTGCAATGTCACTGTTTTCCTCTTTCAATTACATTTAGCGTTAATTTAGTGAAAAATAATAATAAGTCTATGTCACTGTGAACACATGCAAGCTCAATCAAACCATTTGGTCCCATCGCAGGCCTGCCAAATTGTGAGCCCCGCTAGATAAATGACGTGTTAGTGCTATTTGAAATCCCATAACCCTTACCTAACCTTAACTCTTACCTTAGCCATTGTACATTTAAACTTCCATGGGGGTAAGGACATCCCAAAGATCCCGGATAGCAAGGACCATTAAGGATGCGTCCCAAATGTTACCATATTCCCTATATAGTGCACTACTTTGGACGTAGTGCACTTATATATATATATATATATATATATATATAAATACATTTAAAAAAGGAATAGGGTGCCAGTTTGGACGAATGTAAATACACTTGATTAATCTCCTACATTGTCATTAGCATAGATAATCAGGCTGCCTTTAATTGAGCCGTCGCTGTCGGTGATGAGCTTTTGAAATTCAAATGGTCGTTAGTTAAAATGTTGGAAGGACTTCACTTGTGTGGGCTTGTAAAAATGATTCGCATCGCCATATCTGATATGACACATCAACATGGTTATTGAAATATAATAGCATGGTGTAGGTATAGGACATGTTAATCAGTCACGTGTTTTGACAGAGCAATCATTCATATTTTAGGTCTCTCACTTCACTTGTTAATGTCTGCATAATATATCTGTTTGCATATCATGACTCTTGGTGTGTGTGTGCATGATAATAAGAAAATTACCCATATTCATGTGCCATGTGGCGCTAAGGCGCCATAGGTCCGCTGAAGTCGGGGGGGGGGGGGAGGAGCATCAGAATTGTGAACAAAAGACGCGGCTGTCCCAATGCGAGACTGTGGCCAGTGTGTGTGATGTGTCATTAGCTAGTGATTTTCCACCCCACATTTGACCACCTGGTTCTCTTAATTAATTCACTCCCTCCCTGGTGGTGTGCATCGTTTTCATTTTGTGCCGGGGTGCAATCAATTCTCCTATAATGTGTACGGGAGTGCAGCTGTCCGAAAATCGAGTTTCTATTAATGAGATGGGGGGAGAGGCTGGACGCTACACGTGCTGCCTATGATGACTCTGAACTCAAGGATATTGCCTTTAATGTTAAGGGTATAACTTTGAAGACGTAATTAACTAACTGGAGTACCTGTTCAATAAATAAATTAGGCCCAAAATAATGTTAGTGTGTTTGCAATGTTGAAGACCTCTTTCTTTCTCTCAATGTCTATGGTGCTGTGCATGATGTGGTTGTGTGTGTTTTTAGATGGCGGCTGTGCTATATATTTATATTCAGTGTCTGAGCGGTGTTCAGAGTTGAGCAGTTCATTCTTTTTTTTAATGACTTGCCAAGCATCTCTCGGAGCATGAATAGGTAGGCCTAGCATTTATTTGAGACATGGATTACAATCCACATCAGGGCATCTCTGATTCTAATAAAATAGTCACACCACACCACCATTACTCTGACTATGCATTCAAACATAAAGCCCGCTTTTTGGAACAATTAAACATAGGCAACATTGTTCTGAGAAGGGGTTCAATGAGCCTGTGAAGAAGGCACTTAATATGTTTGCCATAGGCTAGACCGAGCATGCGTCTCTGGCACTTCTAAAGGAGTTCTACCACACCACCACTCCTACTCCTTAGTACATCCTGTTGTTTACATGTGTTCAGCCTTCTCATCTGAGGATGGAGTCGGAAACTCTTAGGCAGCAGGTAAGGCCTATTATTAGGTGTAGGGTGGTCACGATACCAGTACCGCGAAACTACGATACCAGATGTTCCTTGGCAAAAAGGAAAACACAAAGCAGGCAAAAAAATCTACTGCATGTAAAATATTTTGTGCTATAGCTTGGAAAATAAATGTGATTCTGGGTGACAATGTAAGGCTGTTTGTTTCCAACATTAGTACTGTTTTCCTCAGGAAATGTAGTCTTCATGTTTTGTTTCCTTGCAATGAGGATGTCGACAACCCTAATTAGGTGTATATGCAGATCTGAAGACCTGTGATGCTCTCGATCAGTGAAATTATTCACTGGTAGTTTCTCTCAGCAGATGTTGGCTAGATTAAAATAAAAATCTATCAAAAGTTAAACAAGATACATATACACACAGTAAACATTTGAAAACTTGCCAGGGATGACACAGTCAATTACCTATTTCCATACAGCAGCAGGGTGGAGAAAGAGTCAATTGACGGTTGATTTTCGACTTGGATATGATATAGCCCATCATGGATTAGCCCTAGTTTTAGCCTTTGATTTTGGACTAAATGCTCTCCTATCACTTGAAACGAGAGGGCCAAATGAGGTGACTTCTGCTTTGGATTGGGATATCTCTACATACACAGACACACGCCATCAAATGTAGCCTGCCTAGGCCATGCATGTCACCTGTGGGGCCCCTTGCATACATACATAGCCCTTATACGGACCTGGAGTGTGTGTGTGTGTGTGTGGGGGGGGGTGTTGTTGCTGCTGTCTGGGCAGGATGGCAGGAAAGAACAGATGAGATGGAAGGACAACACAGTGCCCCGGCTAGTGCACTACGTACAGGTCTGACCTAGTGTGGTAGGATGGCTAATGTTTTTTACTATTTGGGTGGCAGCGGAGATAACAGATGAGGAGACGACGACAACAACAGTGCCCTGCTAGTGCACTACCACTCTACCTGTCCTGCCCGCCCCCTCACCCTCTCCCCCTGTTACCCCATGTCCAGATGCTGGCCAGAGGAGTCGCCGGCGCACTGGGGTGGATCAGATGACCCCGCAGAGGGAGGGGGAGCTGGGGGGGGCACGGCAGGGGGTGGCCTGCCGCTCAACTTCCAGCACAGGTCAGTAGTGTACAGGTCTACAGGACTCACAGGACCGACCGCATGCCCCATGAGAGCACGAGCGCCACACCTCCCCCTGCTCCTGCTCATACCCCCCCCTGACTCCCCACCTCCCTCCATGGCCCTTCTCCCACTCAAATCCAGCAGTGATTTAAAAACAATGGTTTTTACCTGAACAGCTCTCTTGCAAAATAACATTTTAGCTCAGTGAGACAAACCTGTGTAAATAAAGGTGAAATAAAACATGTAATTAAGACTGACACACAGGTGGACACAATTATACACTCACTCGAACGAGTAATGTAACGAACAATCCCCTCGTTATCGGCAGACACATCAATATACATATAAATAGCATATAAATACTCACGCATTTCCCAATATGATATAGCCTAGCTTAGGCCTACTACATGGACACAACTGGAGTTGAGGTTAGGTGTTGCCTACTCATATTCATCTGTTGTATCATGGTTGTTTCATTCTCTCTCTGATGCCTGTGTCGGGAATGTTTCAAAACAGCTGATCAGTTGAACACATTTGTACCTTTGTCAACCTCCCCTTTCTGGGTAGTATTATTTTTACCTGTATTTGTCAATTTTTTTGTTATCCATCAAATTCATGAATGTACGTTTTAGCTGTCGTGTATTTCAGCACATGATCTCCCAATGTATTTCATATTTTCTGAACACACCTAAGTTTGAAAATGAAATGTTTTGTGGTTTATAAATAGGCGTAGATGCAAAAATAAATTCATAAAGGTTTCCTTCAGTCCCACAGCTCTAGGGACTTATCATGACACTCTGGAAGGGCTCAATATTAAGCTCTTTACTGAAGCTGCACAGATCAGAGCAATGAGGGATATGTGAGTCATGTTTCTGTGTGTGTGTGGTGTGTCAGGGATTTTCAAACTTCAATGTCAACGCCCCCATTATGAGCCCCTAGGCAAGGACCCCTTACTAAAAATGTATTTTCACGAGCCGCCATTTAAGTTCCTGAGAGTCGCATGCAGCTCGTGAGCTTTGCAATGACTGCCAGTGGTAATCCTGCTATTTTACACATTTTGCCATGTTGAGAGAATTTTGCAGTTTTAAAGCAAATTTCCTGCTATTCTACACATTCTGCCATGGCTTATGCCATGTTCATATGCTATCAGAGCAGTTTTGGGTCTGTAACTAAGTTTTAGTTGGGGGCCTGCTGCCAGAAATATTAATAATAATTTGGTTGGGGGGACCCCTGGAGGTCGGGGCCCCAGGGCACATGCCCTGTGTGCCCGTCAGTAGTAAGGCCTTGACTACCACTGGTGTACAGCTAGTACTAAGCAGTGATGAAGCCTGGCCCATTAGTTTGTGTTTTTACATAATTTAATGTTATAATTGAGAGTTTAAAATATAATTAAAAGTCAAGTGTCGCTGAGTGGGTGTTCAGCAGAGAATGCTTTCCCCCAAAATTGCTTGGGAGGGAACTTAATTACAGTGCTATGGGGGACCAAGATGTGAAACTGTGAGTGTATCCTAGACCTATATCTTTGTCATTCATTAATATCAGAGTTTGTAACCCAGATGTAAAAATCTAGCCATTGTGGTATCATTTCTTTGTTTAATTCCTGTGATGATACAATTGTCTCGAGCCTTTTTTATATTAGCTTTTATAAATCCACTAATACAGAACCTTGCACTACTAGAGCAACGCTGGATGGACGAACCTCATCGAATCCAAGCTATCTCGCTTTGCCATGGAGCAGCACATGCTATGAAATGACTAGAATATATGCCTGCTTGTCCTAATCTTACCTCCAACTCACTCTCTCTTTCTTCTCCCCCCTGTGTCTCTCCTTTCTCGCCGGCAGGAAACACGCCCTGAACTGTCACAGAATGAAGCCCGCCCTCTTCAGCGTTCTGTGTGAGATCAAAGAGAAGACAGGTGAGTCTCCACTTCTCGTTTTGGTACGCACTTCTCTTTTTGTTCTCAGCTCTCATCCCAGTCTGCCTGAATCGCTGTAAGCTACCTTTTTTACTGAAGTGTGCACACAATAGGAATTGTTTTATAACGCAAACCCACATTTCTGTGTGAACAGACAATAAATGGTATTTTAACTAACTCCTCCCCACACATTTCAAAGCATTGGATTGGTGTAAGCATGAGCTGGAGAGTTTCCACCGTATCTCTTATACCAGTCCTTTCCTTTTAAATCCATGAAGGGAAGTGAGCAAGTGCACAACCTGAACAAGAGCACTCATTCACTGGGTCCTATGGGCCATGGTCAAAAGAAGTGCACTATATAGGGAAGAGGGTGCCATTTGGGATACAGACCAGTACTCTGCACCAGTACGCTGCACCAGTATGTTCAGGTTGTTTCAGACATATAGACCTTATGGGTGCCTCTATTGGTTCATTAATGGCTCCACTGGCACCTGGTTCATTACCTATTGATACCTCGGATAACACTATTGACTGGGTATTGATCGCATTGGCTGATTTGGTAGCTGAGGTTCGAAAGGAAAGTAGATGGTTGTTTTTGTTACGCTGAGCTGATCTTAAACTGCTGGAAGCGATCGAGCTAGTATCATCAATTTGAACTACACTTTCCGTGTCTGTGAGCAATTTCTGTGGTTTAAAGCGCAGGGAAAGGATCTGCAAATGTACAATATATACAAAAGTATGTGGGACACCCCTTCGAATTAGTGGATTTGGCTATTTCAGCCACACCCGTTGCTGACAGGTGTATGAAATTGAGCACACAGCCATGCAATCTCCATAGACAAACATTGGCAGTAGAATGGCCTTACTGAAGTGCTCAGTGACTTTCAAAATGGCACCGTCATAGGATGCCACCTTTGCAACAAGTCAGTTCTTGAAATTTCTGCCCTGGTCAACAGTAAGGGCTGTTATTGTGAAGTGGAAACATCTAGGAGCAACAACGGCTCAGCAATAAAGTGGTAGGCCACACAAGCTCACAAAACGGGACCGCCGAGTGCTGAAGCATGTAGCACGTAAAATATAATCTGTCCTCGGTTGCAACACTCACCACCGAGTTCCAAACTGCCTTTGGAAGCAACGTCAGCACAAGAACTGTTCGTCGGGAGCTTCATGAAATGGGTTTCAATGGCCGAGCAGCCGCACACAAGCCTAAGATCACCATGTGCAATGCCAAGCGTCGGCTGGAGGGGTGTAAAGCTCACCACCATTGGACTCTGGAGCAGTTGAAACGCGTTCTCTGGAGTGATGAATCACATTTCACCATCTGGCAGTCCGACGGATCAATCTGGGTTTGGCCAGGAGAACGCTACCTGCCCCAATGCATAGTGCCAACTGTAAACTTTGTTGGAGGAGAAATAATGGTCTGGGGCTGTTTTTCATGGTTCGTACTAGGCCCCTTAGTTCCAGTGAAGGGAAATATTAACGCTACGGCATACAATGACATTCTAGATGATTCTGTGCTTCCAACTTTATGGCAGCAGTTTGGGGAAGGCCCTTTCCTGTTTCAGCATGACAATGCCCCTGTGCACAAAGCGAGGTCCATACAGAAATGGTTCGTCCAGATCGGTGTGGAAGAACTTGACTGGCCTGCACAGATCCCTGACCTCAACTCCATCGAACACCTTTGGGATGAATTGAAACGCCGACTGCAAGCCAGGCCTATTCGCCCAACATCATTGCCCGACTTCACTAATAATTTTGTGGCTGAATGGAAGCAAGTCACCGCAACATCTTGAGGAAAGCCTTCCCAGAACAGTGGAGACTGTTATAGCAGCAAAGGGGGGACCAACACCATATTAATGCCCACATTTTTGGAATGAGATGTTTGACGAGAAGGTGTCCACATACTTTTGGTCATGTATTGTAGCTTTTCCAGACCAGCCATGGCTCTCATTGAAAAGTTCTCAGTTCCTATCTTATAATCTATTCCAGTCAGCTAGCGGGCAGCTGTCTCTCTGGCATGGTTCAAAGGAGGAGGCCAGCTCAGGAGTGGCGGGATGGATGGATGGATGGATGGCAGATTGATGGTTATGGTGGCTAGTGTGGGAGGAGATCAAATTGTATTTGTCACATGCGCCGAATACAACAGGTGTAGGCCTTAGTGAAATGCTTACTTACAAGTCCTTAACCAACAATGCAGTTTTAAGAAAGAATACCAAAAAAAAGATGCATAATAAAAGTAGCAAATAATTAAAGAACAGCAGTCAAAATAAATATAGCGAGGCTATATACAGGGGGTACTGGTACCGAGTCAATGTGTGGGGGCACCGGTTAGTTGAGGTTATTGGGGTAATATGTACATCTAGGTAGAGTTATTAAAGTGACTATGCATAGATAATAATGTGGGCATTAATATGGTGTTGGTCCCCCCAACACCATAAACAGAGAGTAGCAGCAGCGTAAAAGGGGGGTGGGGGGTGCAATGCAAATAGTCTGGGTAGCCATTTGATTTGAGATGTTCAGGAGTCTTATGGCTTGGGGGTAGAAGCTGGTTAGAAGCCTCTTGGACCTAGACCTGGCGCTCCGGTACCGCTTGCCCTGCGGTAGCAGAGAGAACAGTCTATGACTAGGGTGGCTGGAGTCTTTGACAGTTTTTAGGGCCTTCCTCTGACACCGCCTGGTATAGAGGTCCTGGATGGCAGGAAGCTTGGCCCCAGTGATGTACTGGGCCGTACGCACTACCCTCTGTAGTGCCTTGCAGTCGGAGGCCGAGCAGTTGCCATACCAGGCAGTGATGAAACCGGTCAGGATGCTCTTGATGGTGCAGCTGTAGAACCTTTTGAGGATCTGAGGACCCATGCCAAATATTTTCAGTCTCCTGAGGTGGAATAGGTTTTGTCGTGCCCTCTTCACGACTGTCTTGGTGTGTTTGGACCATGATAGTTCGTTGGTGATGTGGACACCAAGGAACTTGAAGCTCTCAACCTGCTCCACTACAGCCCCGTCAATGAGAATGGGGGCGTGCTCGGTCCTCTTCTTTTTCCTGTAGTCCACAATCATCTCCTTTGTCTTGGTCATGTTGAGGGAGAGGTTGTTGTCCTGGCACCGCACGGCCAGGTCTCTGACCTCCTCCCTATAGGCTGTCTCGTCGTTGTCGGTGATCAGGCCTAACACTGTTGTGTCATCGGCAAACTTAATGATGGTGTTGAAGTCGTGCCTGGCCATGCAGTCATGAGTGAACAGGGAGTACAGGAGGGGACTGAGCACACACCCCTGAGGGGCCCCCGTGTTGAGGATCAGCGTGGCGGATGTGTTGTTACCTACCCTTACCACCTGGGGGCGGCCCGTCAGGAAGTCCAGGATCCAGTTGCAGAGGGAGGTGTGTAGTCCCAGGGTCCTTAGCTTAGTGATGAGCTTTGAGGGCACTATGGTGTTGAACGCTGAGCTGTAGTCAATGAATAGCACTCTCACATAGGTGTTCCTTTGGTCCAGGTGGGAAAGGGCAGTGTGGAGCGCAATAGAGATTGCATCATCTGTGGATCTGTTGGGGTGATATGCAAATTGAAGTGGGTCAAGGGATTCTGGGATAGCCATGATAGGTTTCTGATGTGAGCCATTACATTTTTTTTTTTTTTTTGTCATTTAGCAGACGCTCTTATCCAGAGTGACTTACAGTTAGTGCATACATTTTTTTATACTGGCCCCCCGTGGGAATCTAACCCACAACCCTGGCGTTGCAAACTCCATGCTCTACCAACTGAGCTACATCCCTGCCGGCCATTCCCTCCCCTACCCTGGACGACGACGCTGGGCCAATTGTGCGCCTTCCCATGGGTCTCCCGGTCACGGCCAGCTACGACAGAGCCTGGATTCGAACCAGGATCTCTAGTGGCACAGCTAGCACTGCGATGCAGTGCCTTAGACCACTGCGCCACTCGGGAGATAGGCCATGACCAGCCTTTCAAAGCACTTCATGGCTACAGATGTGAGTGCTACGGGTCAGTAGTCATTTAGGCAGGTTACCTTAGTGTTCTTGGGCACAGGGACTATGGTGGTCTGCTTGAAACATGTTGGTATTACAGACTCAGAAGGAGAGTTTGAAAATGTCAGTGAAGACACTTGCCAGTTGGTCAGCGCATGCTCGGAGTACACGTCCTGGTAATCCATCTGGCCCTGCGGCATTGTGAATGTTGACATGTTTAAAGGTCTTACTCACATCGGCTACGGAGAGCGTGATCACACAGTCATCCGGAATAGCTTATGCTCTCATGCATGTTTCAGTGTTACTTGCCTCGAAGTGAGCATAAAAGTAATTTAGCCTATCTGGTAGGCTTGTGTCACTGGGCAGCTCGCGGCTGTGCTTCCCTTTGTAGTCTGTAATAGTTTGTAAGCCCTGCCACATCCGACGAGCATCGGAGCCGGTGTAGTACGATTCAATCTTAGTCCTTTATTGACGCTTTGCCTGTTTGATGGTTCGTCGGAGGGCATAGCGGGATTTCTTATAAGCTTCCGGGTTAGAGTCCCGCTCCTTGAAAGCGGCAGCTCTACCCTTTAGCTCAGTGCGGATGTTGCCTGTAATCCATGGCTTCTGGTTGGGGTATGTACGTACAGTCACTGTGGGGACGACGTCATCGATGCACTTATTGTTGAAGCCAGTGACTGATGTGGTGTACTCCTCAATGCTATCGGAAGCATCCCGGAACATATTCCAGTCTGTGCTAGCAAAACAGTCCTGTAGCTTAGCATCTGCTTCATCTGACCACTTTTTTTATTGACCGAGTCACTGGTGCTTCCTGCTTTAGTTTTTGCTTGTAAACAGGAATCAGGAGGATGGAATTATGGTCAGATTTTCCAAATGGAGGGCGAGGGAGAGCTTTGTACGGGTCTCTGTGTGTGGAGTAAAGGTGGTGTAGAGTTTTCTTTCCCTCTGGTTGCACATTTAACATGCTGGTAGAAATTAGGCTTCCCTGCATTAAAGTCCCCGGCTACTAGGAGCGCCGCCTCTGGATGAGCGTTTTCCTGTTTGCTTATGGCCGTATACAGTTCATTGAGTGCGGTGTTAGTGCCAGCATCGGTTTGTGGTGGTAAATAGACAGCTACGAAGAATATAGATGAAAACTCTCTTGGTAGATAGTGTGGTCTACAGCTTATCATGAGATACTCTACCTCAGGTGAGCAAAACCTCAAGACTTCCTTAGATATCGTGCACCAGCTGTTGTTTACAAATATACGTTGACCGCCACCCCTTGTCTTACCAGAGGCTGCTGTTCTATCCTGCCGATACGGTGTATAACCCGCCAGCTGTATGTTATTCATGTCATCGTTCAGCCACGACTCGGTGAAACATAAGATATTACAGTTTTTAATGTCCCGTTGGTAGGATATTCGTGCCTGTAGTTCGTCCATTTTATTATCAAGCGATTGTAAGTTGGCCAATAGTATCGATGGCAAAGGCAGATTAGCCACTCGTCGCCGGCTCCTTACCAAGCACCCCGATCTCCTTCCGCAATATCTCCTTTTCTTTCTACTGCGAATGACGGGGATGAGGGCCCTGTCGGGTGTCTGGAGCAAATCCCTCTCGTCCGACTCATTAAAGAAAAATTATTTGTCCAGTTCAAGGTGAGTAATCGCTGTTCTGATGTCCAGAAGCTATTTTCGGTCATAAGAGACGGTAGCAGCAACATTCTGTACAAAATAAGTTACAATGAGAAAAAATACACAAACTAGCACAGTTGGTTAAGAGTCCATAAAACGGCAGCCATCCTCTCCGGCGCCAACTAAACAGATAGGCTGGGCTTTGCGCTACCTGCCCTCCTTCTTTCTCCACTCTTTTACCTCTCCATTTCATGGATTCTCTCCTCTCCCTGCCTTAATTACTTCCCCATCCTCTACTCTCCCCTTCTCTCTCCCCTTTGTCTCTCTCCCCCCTCTTCTCTCTCCTTTTGCAATACAGTTTGAAAGTGCTGCTGCACTTTGTTGCGACCTGTCAGTAGTGCATTATTGCTCTCTCCTGATAGGACCAGAGTAAAGGGTAGGCTTGAAGGGGTGGGTAGCCTGTTGCCCAGGCAACCAGCGGCCTTATTTACCCTAATCAATCAATCAATCAATTTTATTTTATATAGCCCTTCTTACATCAGCTAATATCTCGAAGTGCTGTACAGAAACCCAGCCTAAAACCCCAAACAGCTAGTAATGCAGGTGTAGAAGCACGGTGGCTAGGAAAAACTCCCTAGAAAGGCGAAAGCCTAGGAAGAAACCTAGAGAGGAACCAGGCTATGAGGGGTGGCCAGTCCTCTTCTGGCTGATTTTTCACATTAAGCCTTCTAGTGGAGAGAGGCCTGCAAGATGGCCTGCAAATGTGTGGGTGCATGGAATGGAGGCATAGAGTGCAAGTGGGAGCTATAGGTTATATCAGTTTGGGTTGGATGTCACCTTTAGGTTTGCCATGGTTATTACATGAAATACACTGAACAAAATATATAAATGCAACAATTTCAAAGATTTTACTGAGTTACAGTTCATATAAGGAAAACAGTCAATTGAAATAAATAAATTAGCCCTTAATCTATGGATTTCCCATAACTGGGAATACAGATATGCATCTGTTGGTCACAGATACCTTTAAAAAAAAAAGAAGTAGGGGTGTGGATCAGGCTGTTGATTGTGGAATGTTGTCCCACGCTTCAATGGCTGTGCGAAGTTGCTGGATGTTGGCAGGAACTGGAACACGCTGTCGTACACGTCGATCCAGAGCATCCCAAACATGCTCAATGGGTGACATGCCTGGTGAGTATGCAGGCCATTTTCAGCTTCCAGGAATTGTGTACAGATCCTTGCGACATGGGGTAAAGCATTATCATGCTGAAACATGAGGTGATGGCGGCGGATGAATGGCACGACAATTGGCCTCAGGATCTCGTCACGGTATCTCTGTGCATTCAAATTGCCATCGATAAAATGCAATTGTGTTCGCTGTCTGTTGCTTATGCCTGCCCATACCATAGCCCCACCACCATGGGGCACTCTGTTCACAACGTTGATATCAGCAAACCCCTTGCCCACACGATGCCATTTTCCATCTGCCCGGTACAGTTGCAACCGGGATTCATCCCTGAAGAGCACACTTCTCTAGCTTGCCAGTGGCCATCGAAGGTGAGCATTTGCCCACTGAAGTCAGTTACAACACCGAACTGCAGTCAGGTCAAGACCCTGGTGAGGACGACGCGCATGCAGATGAGCTTCCCTGAGACTGTTTCTGACCATTTTGTGCAGAAATGATTTGGTTGTGCAAACCCACAGTTTCATCAGCTGTCTGGGTGGCTCGTCAGACGATCCCACAGGTGAAGAAGCCAGATGTGGAGGTCCTGGGCTGGCGTGGTTACACATGGTCTGCGGTTGTGAGGCAGGTTGGACGTACTACCAAATTCTCTAAAACAACGTTGGAGGCAGCTTATGGTAGAGAAATGAACATTCAATTCTCTGGCAACAGCTCTGGTGGACATTCCTGCAGTCAGCATGCCAATTGCACCCGCCCTCAACTGGAGACATCTGGTATTGTGTTGTGACAACTGCACATTTCAGTGGCCTTTTATTGTCCCCAACACAAGGTTCACCTGTGTAATTATCTTGCTGTTTAATCAGCCTCTTGATATGCCACACCTGTCAGATGGATGGATTGTCTTGGCAAAGGAGAAATGCTCACTAACAGGGATGTAAAGAAATTTGTGCACAAAATTGGAGAGAAATAAGCTTTTTGTGCGAATGGAAAATGTCTGAAATTTTATTTCAGCTCATGAAACATCGGACCAACACTTTACTTGTTGCGTTTTATATTTTTGTTCAGTATACTTGCATCCATGCAAAGCAGCTTGTTAAGTAGTTACAATACCTGTGGTTGTATGCATGCAGGCCTATGCTATTGTCTATCATCTCAGCCACTGCTCCAGTCTGCTGGCTATTCAGTATTTAGTGCCCCTCTTCCTACCAGCTCCGTATAGACCTACCTGCTCTGCCATTTCCCTGTTCCCTGCATCTCCACAAGACCCCTGTAGGCTCCATGATGTGCCTCTGGAATGTGAATAGAAGAAGGCATCCCTTCCTCCTGCTCTCTCGCTCCCTCTCTCAATTCAATTCAATTCAAAGGGCTTTATTGGGAAACATGTTTACATTGCCAAAGCAAGTGAAATAGACAATAAACAAGGGAAATATAAAATCAGAAATGAACAGTAAACGTGACAAGTTTTAAAATAATATAGACATTTAAAATGTTACAATGTGTAAATAGTTCAAGTACGAAAGGGACAATCAATAAATGGATAAATATAGGTTGCATTTACAATGGTGTTCTTGCTCTACTGGTTGCCCTTTTCTTGTGGCAACCGGTCACAAATCTTGCTGCAGTGGTTGTACATGGTGGTATTTCACCTAATAGATATGGGAGTTGTGTAATCTGAGAGAAATATGTGTCTCTAATATGGTCATACATTTGGTTAGGTTAGGAAGTGCAGCTCGGCTTCCACCTAATTTTGTGGGCAGAGGGCACATAGCCTTTCTTCTCTTGAGAGCCAGGTCTACCTATAGCGGCCTCTCTTGATAGCAAGTGCATGCTCACTGAGTCTGTACATGGTCAAAGCTTTCCTTAATTTTGGGTCAGTCACAGTGGTCAGGTATTCTGCTACTGTCTATTATCTGTTTAGGGCCAAAGTTTTTTGTTGTTGATTCTTTCCAATGTGTCAAGTAACTCTTGTTTTCTCATTATTTTTGTTTGGTCTAATTGTGTTGCTGTCCTGGGGCTCTGTACACTTGTTGTTTGTGTACATGGATTTTATAATGTCGTATGTTTCCCTCCAACACCGCTTTCCATCAATTTGTATAGCAGACCCTCATGCCAAATTGAGTCAAGTTTTTATATTTTTTATATCAACAAAGCATGAGAGGACTTTACGTTTGGTTTGTTTGTCAATAAGGGTGTGCAGGGTGAATACCTGGTCTGTCGTACAGTACTTTGGTAAAAAAGCAAATTTGACATTTGCTCAGGACATTGTTTTCACTGAGGAGTCTGCTGTCAATGATAATGCAGAGGATTTTCCCAAGGTTGCTGTTGAGGTATATCCCACGGTAGTTATTGGGGTGATCAGTCCTTGGTTCCAAGTATTGGTGAAGATGCCAGAGCTGAGGATGGTGTTAGTTTAACTACAGTCAATTGGAATTTGTGGTCTGTATATTTTGTCATTTCATTTAGGATACTATCAATACCACAGGCTTTTTTGGGTTGAAGTGTTTGTATTTTGTGCTGTAGTTCATTCAATGTAATTGGAGAATCCAGTGGGTTCTGGATCTCTTTAATAGCTGACTCTAAGATTTTTAATTGATCATGTATATGTTTTTGCTGTTTGTTCTTTGTTATTGGACCAAAAAGATTGGAGAAGTGGTTTATCCATACATCTCCATTTTGGATATATGGGTCTTCATGTTTGTTTAGTGTGTTCCAATTTGCCCAGAAGTGGTTAGATTCTATGGATACTTCAATTACATTATGCTTGGGCGGTATCCAGATTGTCATACCTTCATATCGACCTTGTGCCATACCCGGGATATTCGGTAATACCGGCACTGAACACAAGGGGAGCCTTTGTAATCTGAAGGTTAGCAATGCTAACAAGTACATGTCAAATCCCAAAGAAAATGCTAACGAGTGCATTGCAAACATTTTATACAGTCTCTGACCTAAACTATTTTCAGGACAGACATCCCAGCACATAAAGTTCTACAAGTAACTCAAAAGTGCAACTCACAGTTTGCTGCACGCACAAAACAAATATTAGACAGCAAGGCTCTTGATCCAGGAGGGGATTCTCTGCTGTTACCAAGCAAAGTTTGTTTCTGTCTAGAAGCTAACCACTTAGCTAGATAGCTAACTAGCTACTAAATTAGCAAACTAAATTCACAACTGCAGAGCATTTAGCAAATTTTAGACCGTTAACTTAATGGTTGTAAGATCTCTAGCTGGCAAACATTTAGTTGTGAATTCCATGCTGTAACTAGATCACCTGGCACGTGGTGCACAACAGTGAGTGACTCACAAGGCTCCGTTCTCATCGTTGTGTGCTTGTAAACAGGGCCGGTCTTTTCCGTTCAGTCGCCCTAGGCGAGACCAAAAAAATGCTGACCCAAAACTAGAGTAGTCCCAGTGAGCAAATATGACGTCTAAAATACGTTTTTTTCTAGACATTAAAATTGGGTTCAATTTAGATTCTCAATGAAAGGTGATAATACGTATTTTCCAGACATTGAAAATGTGTATTTTCCAGATGTTGAAAGCAGGCTAATTATTTGTTATGAATGACAGTTGAAAATACGTACAGTAAGGGGAAAAAAGTATTTGATCCCCTGCTGATTTTGTTCGTTTGCCCACTGACAAACACATGATCAGTCTATAATTGTAATGGTAGGTTTATTTGAACAGTGAGAGACAGAATAACAACAAAAACATCCAGAAGAACGCATGTCAAAAATGTTATAAATTGATTTGCATTTTAATGAGGGAAATAAGTATTTGACCCCTCTGCAAAACATGACTTAGTACTTGGTGGCAAAACCCTTGTTGGCAATCAGAGGTCAGACGTTTCTTGTAGTTGGCTGTTGGCAATCAGAGGTCAGACGTTTCTTGTAGTTGGCCACCAGGTTTGCACACATCTCAGGAGGGATTTTGTTCCACTCCTCTTTGCAGATCTTCTCCAAGTCATTAAGGTTTCGAGGCTGACGTTTGGCAACTCGAACCTTCAGCTCCCTCCACAGATTTTCTATGGGATTAAGGTCTGGAGACTGGCTAGGCCACTCCAGGACCTTAATGTGCTTCTTCTTGAGCCACTCCTTTGTTGCCTTGGCCGTGTGTTTTGGGTCATTGTCATGCTGGAATACCCATCCACGACCCATTTTCAATGCCCTGGCTGAGGGAAGGAGGTTCTCACCCAAGATTTGACGGTACATGGCCCAGTCCATCGTCCCTTTGATGCGGTGAAGTTGTCCTGTCCCCTTAGCAGAAAAACACCCCCAAAGCATAATGTTTCCACCTCCATGTGTGGATGGTGTTCTTGTGGTCATAGGCAGCATTCCTCCTCCTCCAAACACGGCGAGTTGAGTTGATGCCAAAGAGCTCCATTTTGGTCTCATCTGACCACAACACTTTCACCCAGTTCTCCTCTGAATCATTCAGATGTTCATTGGCAAACTTCAGACGGCCCTGTATATGTGCTTTCTTGAGCAGGGGGACCTTGCGGGCGCTGCAGGATTTCAGTCCTTCACGGTGTAGTGTGTTACCAATTGTTTTCTTGGTGACTATGGTCTCCAACAGCACCCTGGAGAAAATGCGCTGGGAATGGACAAGGGCGGCATTACAAGGCGGCATCAATGCTCACCTAAAAAGCCCTTATGCCTCTGGTTGAGAGAAATTGTCATTGTTTTGTGGCAGAATTATGTGAGGTTGTATGTGGTGCATCTTGGTCAGTTTAGCTCAGAAAATGCCACCCTCGTAAATCTGCCTAATAAGCGGGCTGGCCGTGCTTGTAAACAAGCGCCACGTGACTGGGGACTACCGGTAAGTTTGATAATGAAACATTTAAGAAATTAATGCAATCTTCTTTATTTCCTAACGTATAGCACAAGTTGACTGCAGGTATTTACTTAAAGTAGCTACAGAAACAACTTCAAAGAAAAATACTGTCAGGCTGTTCAGCGTAGATGAAGGAGAGGAGACAGGTTAAAGAAGGATTTTTAAGCAGTCTAAGCCCTGTCTATTTCCAAATACCCTGGTATACCGCCCAAGCCTAAATTGTGTTGAGCTGATTTCTGACCTGTTCTTTCTTTTTCCTTCGCATATTTCTTTACTGTTTTAGTGTTTCACCATAGTGAAGGCGTAGGCCTATCTCTCACATGCTCTCTGCTGCAGCCTATGGAAGGCCCTAATCAGTAGTCCTCTAGTATCTCTACTAGGTTTTCTGCAGTCTTTACACACAGGCATGCACACACACACACACACACACACACACACACACACTGAACAGCAGGGATAAAAGCAAACTCAGTGCTCTGGTCTACTCCTACTGCTTCGGTCTTGTCCTCTCCCCCTCCTTCCCTCCCTCTCTCCCTTCGCCTCGCTCCCATTCTTGAAAGAGAAGACTTGCTCTGAACTCCGGGCTTTGATATGGTAATGGTGGGGGGTAGCGAGGGAGTGGGATGGGATGGGGGAGGGGAGGTGAATTCCTCTGAGTGCTGCAGTTGGGTGGATTGTTTTCATTGTTAAGGAAATGTTCTGCTCAAAATGCCAGGACCCACTACAGTCTCTCCTCTTTCTCTCTTCCCTCTTTCTGTTATTTTTCTCTTTCTCTTCCCCCTCTCCTCTCGTCTGTCTCTCTATCCCCCTCTATCTTTCTTTCCCTCACGTTAAACATGACCTTCACCCGTGTGAACATTTTTCTTTTGTTGAAGATTCATTCTGAAACAAATTAAAAGCCATGGGAAGGGAGAAGGAGAGACAGAGAAATTAGGAATTGATCAAAGTTGAAGAGACAATTCCTTTGCTTCCACTCGGGTTTGACGGTCTGTTCTGTTCCTTCTTTCTCTGTCTCTTGGGCATTGGCAGTAAAAATAGCTCTGGGTGCAACAGGGAAAGTTTTGACAAATGTTTTGACAAAAGCTACTGCTGTTACTTTTTAACCCTAGTTTGTTTGCGGGGATTCTGCTCTCCTGCCTTTTCTGCAGCAGAGTTTTTTTTCTCTCTCGACACGATACTGGTACACATTTCATTCCTTCATCCTCTCTCTCTGCATTCTTTTTCCTGGTTAATAATATGCCATTTAGCAAAGGCTTTCATCCAAAGCGACAGCCATGCGTGCATACATTTTACGTATGGGTCAGCTGGAATCCAACCCATGTCCCTTGGCGTTGCAAGCACCATGCTCTACTGAATGAGCCAGCATAGAGGTCTGACTGAACCAGTGTAAAGTTTTGAGCCAGCGTTGTAGAATATTTAAAGATCTAAACTGTAAAAACTAACGATGGAACATGTAAACCTCAAGCACGTCTGTTTAGGCCTATTTATTGAAATATTTATGCTGAGGTGCAAGCCAGGGTTTTGGAATCGACTTCAACCCACTTAAAAGCAACATCCATGTTGTTTTTCAGCCTCCAGATGAAGCTGTTTGCTTTTGTTGGTTGTTTATTGAAAAGAAAGGCAATAATCTGTAACTTTAGCTTTAATTATTTCCTGAAGTTAGCCTAGTTGTTGTTGTCTAGAACTAGGCTATGACAATAATATAATATATGCCATTTTAGCAGCTGATTTTATATCAAGCGACTAAGTAATGTGTGCAAACATTTTAAGTATGGGTGGCACTGGAATCGAACCCACAATCCTGGCGTTGCAAGCGCCATGCTCTACCAACTGACCCATACAGGACACCATAGTTAAATATTAAATGTCTATAACCGTAAACATCCTTGACTGTTCTAGATCAGTGTTTGTCAGCCTCCAGTCTGTGGACTGCTACTGTTACCTGGGATGATGCTGATCGCTCCTTGAGATAGTTTGCTGACACTGATTTGATTTAGTCGGCTCTCAAAAGTTAGGCCAAGATTTATTGTAAAATGTTCTCCAAGGAACAAAACACCTATCTTTCCGGGTCAAGTACAGAAAAGGTTGAGAAACTCTTGTGTCCGAAAAGGCACCATTTTGAACTACCCCTGTCAAAAGAAGTGCACTAGGTCTATACAGGGTAAAATTTGAGACACACAAAGGTGTAGGCCTATAGCATTGGTCCTGGCTCTGCTGTAGGTCCGACCAGACTTGAGCCATCAGCCCTGCCGTCCAGTGAATCACAGGGCTAATTAAGCACTTTCAATTATTATTATTTTTCAAAGAGCTTAATTTGAACCTAGCTGTAAAACTTAACGAGTTGTTGGAGAAACCTCCGACTTTTTATGTTTGTTTTTTTACGAGGTTAAAGCCTTCGGCTGAAGATCAGGCCGAGCCCAAGGTTTGGGTAGAGGGAAATTCCTATAGGCCTTGTACAGAATGCCACTTGGGACAAAAGAGAAACACATACCAAAGCATTAGGACAACTGGGATGAAGCTGGTTAACTGAATGTAGAACAGAAAATTATTCTCAACTTGGTTTGTAAATGATACCCTTTACAACTGAACCTAAGCAGGCTAACTACTAGTGTTGCACGGTATACTGAAACTTCTGTACTTTTTCGATACTAGAACATGAAAAATGGTTCGGTACTAGAATTTGTTACTTTCGGTACTTCTGTCAAATGTCTCAAGTCCTATACGGAATGAGAGGATCGAGTCTGTCTAGTAATTTGTCTGAATCTTCTCAAGTAGTAAGCTAGCCAGGCTACTTGTGCTTGCGCATGCATGCAGCTGACAAAGCGCAAGGCACTTTTGAGAAGCAAGTGAGAAAATATAGACAGCATGGCTTCTTATTACAAAAACATCATACCTCCACGCCCGCAACTTGAAAAAACTGGCTCCAGAAGCGAACTATGGGGATACTTTGCTTACAGAGAAAATTACGAGGGCCAGCCCATCGAAACAACTATGTGAAAGGTGTTACAAAGCAGTGCAGTGCAAGGGAGGTTTAGTTGCAAAACGACATTTGCATTGTAACTTTATTCTACTAGCAACAAAATGTGAGTAATTTGAATGACAGTAACCATATTTCCATCCACAGTTTTTATGCGTTAATTTAAAAAAAATCACGACAGCTGTGATGGAAACAGGAAGTTTTGGTCAAATGTCATAAATGTCAACAGATCATGTTCGTTCGACATGGTGGGCTCTTTGTCTATAATTAATTATGCGAGAATGGCCGTTGGAAACGCCTTTATGCACAAATGTTGATATGATAACCATCATATCGAAGTAAACTTGGAGTCACGTGATGTGGTGTGTGGTCCTCCCACTACGACATGGGAAAACATGCAGTTTCTTAGGCTACAGATGAAATAAGTTATGATGAACTTCACAGGGTGGTGAAAGTGCACGGTGATCTTGATGCGCCTTTCTGATAGATATACAGGATCTTATTCTGGTGACATAATGATCAATGTTTGACTGCCGTTTGACAAATAAACAGCTCTTATCCATAATAATCTCATGTAGACTAACCTACCCGCACAGCCTACCCGCACTGTATCTGTAAGCTGTTGGCTAGAGCGCACGTGCCATGACCAGAGTAGGCTATTTAACGCAACAGTTTTTGTAACAAAACTATCGGTAGAATTGAAAATGCAATGGAAACACATTGAATGTTAGATTTTTATTCTGTAAATGAAAACTTAAGCGGAAAAAGTACATTTTGTGTGCACTATGTCATCAAGCACTGATTTTTATCCACAACAAGTCCGTTTGGTGGAAAAATCACTGGTGGGAAAATTTGCATATTTTTTTAATGCAGATTCTAGAATATTCGCATTAAATCTGTTGCCAATTTGGATGGAAACCTAGCTAGTGACATGAACATACAGTATATTCAGCATGACATTCATGTGAACATTATAATATAATTACAATCCAAAAGTAATGTGAAATAACTAGCAGTAGCCACTAGCCAGCCAGCAGCCCTGGGTGGAGCATTGCACCCTGGGAGTTGAAATGCACTCTGGAAATCGTAGTATGCTGTGTAAAATCCATTTTTATTTCTATGGTGTGTAAACTATTGCAATATAGAAGCTTAAGAAATGAGCTTCAAAGTGTTTATGTTGTTTTGGAACTAAACTATTAATTTAATACATACAATTATTTAGCTGTAATGAATCATAGGTCTAATGTCATTTTACCTGATATTATGTCCATAGATGAGCAAATTAACCCCATTTTATATGTATCAAATTACATTTTTAAACAGTTTTTAGATGTAATTGTACAATAATTTTGTATGCTCCGAGTCTCAGATATGGTTTTTCATAAGGAACATTTAAAGATATTCATCTGATATTTAGTATGGTGTTTTATTTTTGAATGAAATGTAATATAGAAGATATTCTATTGGTTATTTGTTGTTCTACCAGTTATCAACATATTGATCAAGGATTTCAAAAATAAAGCCCAGTGGTTATTCTGTGACTTAAGCTAATACACATTATTTTTGCCGTTGTATCCTTTTGGTATTGAGTATCCTTTCTGTATCGGGTATCGTGATACTAAACCTGGTATCTGTATCGAAGTCAACATTCTGGTATCGTGACAACGTTACTAACTACATAGACAAATGGGAGTAACACAGTTAGATACTCATATACACAGCTCGTTGACTGACTCATACTCTCTACTGACTGACATTTTTATTTTATTGCATTGATGCATTTTACATTCACGCTTGGTTATACAGTGACGGGAAAAAAGTATTTGATCCCCTGCTGATTTTGTACGTTTGCCCACTGACAAAGACATGATCAGTCTATAATTTTAATGGTAGGTTTATTTGAAGAGTGAGAGACAGAATAACAACAACAAAATCCAGAAAAACGCATGTCAAAAATGTTATAAATTGATTTGCATTTTAATGAGGAAAATAAGTATTTGACCCCTCTGCAAAACATGACTTAGTACTTGGTGGCAAAACCCCTGTTGGCAATCACAGAGGTCAGACGTTTCTTGTAGTTGGCCACCAGGTTTGCACACATCTCAGGAGGGATTTTGTTCCACTCCTCTTTGCGGATCTTCTCTAAGTCATTAAGGTTTCGAGGCTGACGTTTGGCAACTCGAACCTTCAGCTCCCTCCACAGATTTTCTATGGGATTAAGGTCTGGAGACTGGCTAGGCCACTCCAGGACCTTAATGTGCTTCTTCTTGAGCCACTCCTTTGTTGCCTTGGCCGTGTGTTTTGGTTCATTGTCATGCTGGAATACCCATCCACGACCCATTTTCAATGCCCTGGCTGAGGGAAGGATGTTCTCACCCAAGATTTGACGGTACATGGCCCCGTCCATCGTCCCTTTGATGCGGTGAAGTTGTCCTGTCCCCTTAGCAGAAAAAGACCCCCAAAGCATAATGTTTCCACCTCCATGTTTGACGGTGGGGATGGTGTTCTTGGGGTCATAGGCAGCATTCCTCCTCCTCCAAAGACGGCGAGTTGAGTTGATGCCAAAGAGCTCCATTTTGGTCTCATCTGACCACAACACTTTCACCCAGTTCTCCTCTGAATCATTCAGATGTTCATTGGCAAACTTCAGACGGCCCTGTATATGTGCTTTCTTGAGCAGGGGGACCTTGCGGGCGCTGCAGGATTTCAGTCCTTCACGGCGTAGTGTGTTACCAATTGTTTTCTTGGTGACTATGGTCCCAGCTGCCTTGAGATAATTGACAAGATCCTCCCGTGTAGTTCTGGGCTGATCCCTCACCGTTCTCATGATCATTGCAACTCCACGAGGTGAGATCTTGCATGGAGCCCCAGGCCGAGGGAGATTGACAGTTATTTTGTGTTTCTTCCATTTGCGAATAACTGTTGTCTCCTTCTCACCAAGCTGATTGGCGATGGTCTTGTAGCCCATTCCAGCCTTCTCTAGGTCTACAATCTTGTCCCTGACATCCTTGGAGAGCTCGTTGGTCTTGGCCATGGTGGGGAGTTTGGAATCTGATTGATTGATTGCTTCTGTGGACAGGTGTCTTTTTATACAGGGAACAAACTGAGATTAGGAGGACTCCCTTTAAGAGTGTGCTCCTAATCTCAGCTCATTACCTGTATAAAAGACACCTGGGAGCCAGAAATCTTTCTGATTTAGAGGGGTTCAAATACTTATTTCCCTCATTAAAATGCAAATCAATTTATAACATTTTTGACATGCATTTTTCTGGATTTTGTTGTTGTTATTCTGTCTCTCACTGTTCAAATAAACCTACCATTCAAATTATAGACTGATCATTTCTTTGTCAGTGGGCAAACGTACATAATCAGCAGGGGATCAAATTCTTTTCTCCCTCACTGTAGTCACTCACACACTAGATGATTTCATTCCGTTTGTAGTGCACCACATCTCGGACTGTTGTGATGCTCTCTGTCACTCAATCTGTTTGTTCCCTCTCCTTCGCAGAATGGAGAGAATAAAAAAGAGCGAGGAGGGGAGGGGAAGAGAAAGAAGGAGCGATAGAGATTGATGAGGCAGTAAGAGCAGTAGTAATTACTCTATGTCCCCCACGCCAGATTGGCAGACGGCTAATATCACACAGACCCCTGGACCTGACAGACACCCAGTCCACGCCCTCCCCAATCAAGCCCTCCGACCGGGGAGGGAGGGTCAACCCCAGGCTTGGTTGGGCCTAATGGTAGGTGGGCTGACTGGTCTTTCTGTGGTGTGGTTACCAAGTCCCCTTGTTATTTTATTCCTCCAGGAATTAAAGGCTCTCGTCTCGATGCTGTTGTGATTCAAAACACAACGGCTGTGTTCGAAATGGGGCCCTAGTCGAAACTAGTGCATTCGGAAAGTATTCAGACCCCTTCCCTTTTGACACATTTTGTTACGTTACAGCCTTATTTTAAAATGGATTAAATAAAATAAAAAGTACACACAATACCCCATAATGACAAAGCGAAAACAGGTTTTTAGAAATTTTTGCAAATGTATAATTTGTGTATATATATATATATACACACACACACACTACCGTTCAAAAGTTTGGGGTCACTTAGAAATGTCCTTGTTTTCGATGAAAACATACATGAAATGAGTTTGAATAGGAAATATAGCAAAATACATAGGAAATGTAGTCATTGACAAGGTTAGAAATAATGATTTTTAATGGAAATAATAATTGTCCTTCAAACTTTGCTTTCGTCAAAGAATCCTCCATTTGCAGCAATTACAGCCTTGCAGACCTTTGGCATTCTAGTTGTCAATTTGTTGAGGTAATTTGAAGAGATTTCACCCCATGCTTCCTGAAGCACCTCCCACAAGTTGGATTGGCTTGATGGGCACTTCTTATGTACCATACGGTCAAGCTGCTCCCACAACTGCTCAATAGGGTTGAGATCCGGTGACTGTGCAGGCCACTCCATTATAGACAGAATACCAGCTGACAGCTTCTTCCCTAAATAGTTATTGCATAGTTTGGAGCTGTGCTTTGGGTCATTGTCCTGTTGTAGGAGGAAATTGGCTCCAGTCAAGCGCCGTCCACAGGGTATGGCATGGCGTTGCAAAATGGAGTGAGAGCCTTCCTTCTTCAAGATCCCTTTTACCCTGTAAAAATCTCCCACTTTACCACCACCAAAGCACCCCCAGACCATCACATTGCCTCCACCATGCTTGACAGATGGCATCAAGCACTCCTCCAGCATCTTTTCATTTGGTCTGCGTCTCACAAATGTTCTTCTTTGTGATCCGAACACCTCAAACTTCGATTCGTCTGTCCATAACACTTTTTTCCAATCTTCCTCTGTCCAGTGTTTGTGTTCTTTTGCCCATCTTTTCTTTTTATTGGCCAGTCTGAGATATGGCTTTTTCTTTGCAACTCTGTCTAGAAGGTCAGCATCCCAGAGTCGCCTCTTCACTGTTGACATTGAGACTGGTGTTTTGCGGGTACTATTTAATGAAGCTGCCAGTTGAGGACCTGTGAGGCGTCTGTTTCTCAAACTAGACACTAATGTATTTGTCCTCTTGCTCAGTTGTGCACCGGGGCCTCCCACTCCTCTTTCTATTCTGGTTAGAGCCAGTTTGCGCTGTTCTGTGAAGGGAGTAGTACACAGCGTTGTACGAGATCTTAAGTTTCTTGGCAATTTCTCGCACGGAATAGCCTTCATTTCTCAGAACAAGAATAGACTTGACGAGTTTCAGAAGAAAGTTATTTGTTTCTGGCCATTTTGAGCCTGTAATCGAACACACAATTGCTGATGCTCCAGATACTCAACTAGTCTCAAGAAGGCAAGTTTAATTGCTTCTTTAATCAGCACAACAGTTTTCAGCTGTGCCAACATAATTGCAAAATAGTTTTCTAATGATCAATTAGCCTTTTTAAAATGATAAACTTGGATTAGCAAATACAACGTGCCATTGGAACACAGGATTGATGGTTGCTGATAATGGGCCTCTGTACGCCTATGTAGATATACCATTAAAAATCAGCCGTTTCCAGCTACAATAGCCATTTACAACATGAACAATGTCTACACTGTATTTCTGATCAATTTGATGTTATTTTAATGGACAATTGTTTTTCTTTCGAAAACAAGGACATTTCTAGGTGACCCCAAACTTTTGAACGGTAGTGTACCTTATTTGCATTAGTATTCAGACCCTTTGCTATGAGACTCAAAATTGAGCTCCGGTGCATCCTGTTTCCATTGATCTTCCTTGAAATGTTTCTACAACTTGATTGGAGTCCACCTGTGGTAAATTCAATTGATTGGACATGATTTGGAAAGGCACACACCTGTCTATATAAAGTACCACAGTTGACAGTGCATGTCAGCGCAAAAACCAAGCCATGAGGTCGAAAGAATTGTCGGTAGAGCTCCGAGACAGGATTGTGTCGAGGCACAGCTCTGGGGAAGGGTACCAAAACATTTCTGCAGCATTGAAGTTCCCCAAGAACACAGTGGCCTCAATCATTCTTAAATGGAAGAAGTTTGTAACCCCCAAGACTCTTCCTAGAACTGATCAGGGAGGTGACCAAGAACCCAATGGTCATTCTGACAGAGCTCCAGAGTTCTTCTGTGGAGATGGGAGAACCTTTCAGAAGGACAACCATCTCTGCAGCACTCCACCAATCAGGCCTTTATGGTAGAGTGGCCAGAAAGAAGCCACTCCTCAGTAAAAGGCACATGACAGCCCGCTTGGAGTTTGGCAAAGGGCACCTAAAGGACTCTCAGACCATGAGAAACAAGCTTCTCTAGTCTGATGAATCCAAGATTTAACTCTGGCCTGAATGCCAAGGGTCACGTCTGGATTCCAACTGGCACCATCCCTACGGTGAAGCATGGTGGTGGCAGCATCATGCTGTGGGGATGTTTTTCAGCGGCAGGGACTGGGAGACTATTCAGGATCGAGGGAAAGATGAACGGAGCAACCTAAGCACACAGCCAAGACAACGCATGAGTGTATTCGGTACTAGTCTCAATGTCCTTTAGTGGCCCAGCCAGAGCCTCGACTTGAACCCGATCGAACATCTCTGGAGACACCTGAAAATAGCTGTGCAGCGACGCTCCCCATCCAACCTGACAGAGCTTGAGAGGATCTGCAGAGAAGATTGGGAGAAACTCCCCAAATACAGGTGTGCCAAGCTTGTAGCATCATACCCAAGAAGACTCAAGGCTGTAATCGCTGCCAAAGGTGCTTCAACAAAGTACTGAGTAAAGGGTCTGTTTTTGCTTTGTTGTTTATGGTGTATTGTGTATAGATTGATGTGGAAAAATAATCTATTTAATCCATGTTAGAATAAGGCTGTATTGTAACAAAATGTGGAAAAAGTCAAGGGGTCTGAATACTTTCCGTATGCACTGTATATAGGGAATAGGGTGCCATTTGGGATACAGCCAACGTGTCACTGCAGTTGCTTTACAATGAGCATGGAGCTGCTTCACGGACACAATCTGCCTATTAAATCAAACGGGAGTCAGATTTGTGAGGGCTTTGGATTGGACCCTACTGCTGTCGGTCATTAAAGGCCCAGTGCAGTCAAAAACGTAATTTTTTTATTCTGTTTTTATATACACTGAATATACCAAACATTAGGAACACCTTATTAATATTGAGTTGCACCCCCCACTTTTGCCCTCAGAACAGCCTCAATTTGTCGGGGTATGGACTCTACAAGGTGTCAAAAGCGTTCCACAGGGATGCTGGCCCATGTTGACTCCAATGCTTCCCACAGTTGTCAAGTTGGTTGGCTGTCCTTTGGGTGATGGACCATTGTTGATACACACAGGAAACTGTTGAGCATAAAAAACCCAGCAGCGTTGCAGTTCTTGACCCAAACCGGTGCGCCTGGTACATACTACCATACCCTGTTCAAAGGCACTTACATTTTTTGTCTTGCCCATTCACCCTCTGAATGGCACACAATCCATGTCTTCAATTGTCTTAAGGCTTAAAAATCATTATTTAACCTGTCTCCTCCCCTTCATCTACTCTGATTTTGAAGTGGATTTAACAAGTGACATCAAAAAAGGATCATAGTGTTCACCAACCGTTTTTAAAAGACTGCTTTTATTTATTTACTAGCAAGCAATGAAAACGTGCATTTTATAAAAAAAAGTCCACATCAAAATATATTTTACTGAAGTGCCTTGGACTATAGCACTCTACAACCCTGCACATTTAGCAGATTAGCTGCTCGAGCGTCTAATGACAGTTGGAAAGAGGAGGTAGAACGTTTAATAGATAGACAAAGTTAGCAAAACAATTGCTTATAATCATTAGTAAACACTCCCGCTATTAGGTAAAGTTTATCTACGTGAAAATAAAGGTAAAACATTAGAAAAATCCTAAAATGAATGTAGGCCTATTTTAAACTGATTTGACAGTTATTTTATTTTCATGACTCTTAATCCATAACCGTCAGTTACACAGTTATTAAATTAACGTCACAGCCTTATTGTGAACATGGTAATGCCCTTTGAGTGTAAGAGCTATTTGAAAAGACCACCTGAAATTTCAGCCTGTTTTGGAGGGATGGAGTTTTGGCCTGCTTGGTGACATCACCTCTCTGCCAATAACAGCTAATTTTCTGTTTTCCCCTCCCCCATTCAGACCACTCCCAGACGGTCCTAACAAAATTCTTGCTTGAGAAATTGCTCTTTGCTAAGAAGCTATTTCTGTTTGTTTTTGACAACTTTAATTGAAAACAATCAAAGTAAGGTATTGAATTGTTACCCAGAAATTATTTGATTGAGATAAACGCTGCATTGGACGTTTAAAGCTCAGACATACCGGTAGCATTGTCAAACGTTTGCATGCCGACAGTACTTGGCACCTCTGAACAGTGTCGGCAGTCAATCTCTTTCGTGTTCACACAGCAAAGACCTTGGAAGTCCTCAGCCACCCAGCCTTGTTAAAATACTCCAAACCAGAAAGTGGCAGTTGCGTTGTTTAGTTATGCATATCCTTGCGTATTGTTTATGGTATAGATTCCAAGCTATCTGTGCTAATGTTGCTATTGGGTAGAAAGCCCTTCTTGATACTAGCCAGATGGCCACAGCTAGATAATTACATTTACATTTACATCATTTAGCAGACGCTCTTATCCAGAGCGACTTACAAATTACCTAGCAAGATGACGAAGAAACAATTTAATTCACTCTCCATAGTGCCAGCCCATAGCCAAATGTTTAGCTAGCTAGTTAGCTAACGTTAGCATATTCGCTAGCTAGCACAACATTGCTAGCTAAGGACACTGCACTAACTTGGTAGCTAACACAGGCAGCTGTTACATGGAAACTAGCTAATCCGTTGTGATTTATGTCATTACTAGCTGCAGTGGTTAGCTAGTTTGGAGGAGGTATTTAGTGTTGTGTGCATTACGTCTGTGCACTTAGCTAGCTACCATCCCATAGCCTACATTGCATATGATGTGTGACTGGCACATTGTAGATGTACGGAAAAAATGCCCTCTTTTTTTTATCTCCCCACATTGGAGTTTGTGCTCTTGGATTGGCCCAAAGTCAAGTTGTTGGCCACTGCTGAGCATTACGATTCTACAAGTAGAATCGGTAGGTTCGTCGCTACCGGGTCAGCACACAGCAGGTTCCGCTATTGTTCTAGCAAAAACAAGAAAGTACCTATCAGCAGTCTATTGGCAGTGAGATTCTCAGTGTGTTTCATGCTTTAAAGGCCCTCTCCTCAATTTGAAACACGAGGCAGCCCGCCACTTGGTTTGCTATAAAGCTGAGTGATACCGCTGGAGAAATGTAGGCCTATCTACTCTCAAATTCATATATGCAAGTGATGACAGTCCATGAGGTCGGATCTATCCTACATGGGGAGCCATGCCTGTGTTCCAGTGCTCTTAACCAATACTCCTCAGCTTGTCTCTCCTCTCCCTCTCTCCCGTTCAGTGGGGAGGTTGTTGTAAAGGCAGCCACTGTCAGTCCTCTTAATTAAAGACATGTAAATGTGGCCTCAGCTGGATTGCATTAATGGTGGTAGTGGCGGGCGGTTGGAGTGTCAGAGCTCCCAGTGCCCTAATCGCCACTAATTAAGGATTAATTACAATTGATGGGAGGGAGCCTTCTAGCCTGGTCCCAGATATGTTGGTGCTGTCTTGCAGACAATGACCATAGGAGTTGGCAAGATGACACAAACAGATCTGGGACCAGGCTAGGAGTTGGCAAGACAGCACAAAGAGATCTGGGACCAGGCTAAGAGCTTGTAGAACTCCTCCACACCAACCGGAGTCCCAGAGAGAGTGTTTTGTGTATTTTACACACACACACACCATGACTGTGTCCAAAATGGCCCCCCCCATTTCTTTTAGAGTACACTATTTTTGACATGTTACAGACATAAAAACAGAAAAAAGGCCATCACTCACTTAATATAATTATCTTTAACTCATAGCAACATGTCTTAACAGACCACACACTGGCATACTTTGTGGCTTGCGCCTTCCTTTGTGTGTGTGTGCCACGGAGACTGCCCAGGATTAGGCAGTGTGTTGTGGGTTATTGGCGGTATTAAGGACCCCGTCTCCTGGTAAGCCTGTGGAGCTGCTGTGTTCTCCAGAGAGGAAGTTTAGATTGGTGACGCCTTGGATTTAGGCGTTAGTTAATCTACGCTAATCTGGCAGTCTCCCACAAAGGTGTAAACACAACACTCATACAAGAATGCACATAAACAAAACTGGTTCTGCAGCAGGGATCATCAACTAGATTCAGCCGCATGCCTATTTTATTTTATTTTATTGAGCAGAGGATCGGGAGGCCAGGAACATAATTACAAATAATTTGTAGACTGCAAATTGACCGCAAGAAGCCCAAACAGATATAATTGGACTAAAACATAATTTCAAACCTTAATTACATTTTGTATACGATCACGTCTCTTTATTATGCATGGGAGTACTTGGGAACAGATTTCCTAAATTAAAATAGCTTGGAGCTGATTTCCTGGGGTTTTTAGTCTTTTGTCCAACAATGAAAATTCATCAAATTATTTTTTGCTCAGAAAACTTGGAGGGACAAATAAAACCACTTGGGGAACCTACAGCTCTACAGGCTGTATAGTTTGTTTCAATCAGGCTATGTTTGTGAGTAGCTTAACTAATTAAAGATTGCTTAAACATATAGTACATTGTAGTACCTACTTACCAGTACCCTAGATATGTGCTATAATACTATTTAATATAACCACTGAATCTGTGTGTGTGATTACACAGAGTTAGTGCTAGTGTAGTCAGACAGAAAACCACCATGCAGGCTTAGCTTCTCCAGCTCTCTCCCGGGTAACATCTGACTCTGTCATGGTGCTCGTTGGTTCGTTATGAATGGCCGCTGCTCCTCTGATCTATTGCTTAATTGCCACCTCATTTGCATAACAGTGCAAATTAACAACCTCTCAAATGGGCGTTAATTTTTCAAAGTCTTTAGGAGCTCCTTAAGAGGCGACGCTAACGAGCACGGGAGAGCAGGCAGCTGGGCTAATGAGAGAAGGAAAGGAGAAGGAGAGAGGGAAGACGGGGAGCCTACATGTACATATTACCTCCACTAACCTGTACATATTTTTAAGGGCCTGTAAGTAAGCATTTCACGGTAAGGTCTACACCTGTTGTATTAGGCACATGTGACAAATTACATTTGATTTGAAAGAGATGGAAGACATGGAGAAGGAAGGATGGGGAAAGGGACAGATGTGGTGCTGTACAGTATACTGAAACGTCATACTTTTTTGATACTAGAACATGAAAACTTGTTACTTTCGCTACTTCTGTCAAATGTCTCACGTCGTATACTGATTGAGAGGGTAAAGTCTGTCTTATCAGCGCAGCCGTTGTCTCCTCATTCCTGCCTCTTGCCTGCTCCACTTACTCATTCGCTAGAGCACTGGGAGTCTGGACTGCAACATGTTAGCTCCCCACTCATGCGGCACAGAAGTTAACACACTTGAATTATGCAACGCAGCATGTAGACATTTTGAAACTGTTAATTACAGTTTGCAAAACAATGTCCATACAGGCTAGAACACTTTCTAATGGAAGAAGATACTGGTAGCTTCCAGCTTTGTAGGCTAACTTTCCTTGCTAGCTTACAGCTGAAGCTAACATCAACTCACTACGCTAGTACTTTGTTGGTGATAATATAGAAACATAACGCAAAATATGCTGATTGTCACCAAAAACTTTAATTCACTTAATTGTCTCTCCATGATGTCCAAAGATACTTTCCCCCTTCGCCTGTCATGTCTCTTCCTCACGACTTCAACTGACTGTGTGGGCGTGTGCCTCTTCATGAATGACATCATTACTGGATTTAAAGATACAGTGCAAACTTTTATAAAAGAAGAGATTGCTACTTCTATGCAAATGTTGTTGATCAGTACAATAAAATAAGTCCCACATGGAAGGGAAACAGATTACAAACAATCTATAGCCACATGAAATCAGCGAAAACAACCTCAATAACTCAATGCATGCACACAATCCTATTGAATATGCATTCATCTTTATTGTGAATAGGCTGCCTAGGCTATGTCTTGATTTACTCAGTTTATCGATAGTGATTTACCATTCAAATAAATTGTTACTGTTATGTACAGTGGGGAAAAAAAGTATTTAGTCAGCCACCAATTGTGCAAGTTCTCCCACTTAAAAAGATGAGAGAGGCCTGTAATTTTCATCATAGGTACACGTCAACTATGACAGACAAATTGAGAAAAAAAATTCCAGAAAATCACATTGTAGGATTTTTAATGAATTTATTTGCAAATTATGGTGGAAAATAAGTATTTGGTCACCTACAAACAAGCAAGATTTCTGGCTCTCACAGACCTGTAACTTCTTCTATAAGAGGCTCCTCTGTCCTTCACTTGTTACCTGTATTAATGGCACCTGTTTGAACTTGTTATCAGTATAAAAGACACCTGTTCACAACCTCAAACAGTCACACTCCAAACTCCACTATGGCGAAGACCAAAGAGCTGTCAAAGGACACCAGAAACAAAATTGTAGACCTGCACCAGGCTGGGAAGACTGAATATGCAATAGGTAAGCAGCTTGGTTTGAAGAAATCAACTGTGGGAGCAATTATTAGGAAATGGAAGACATACAAGACCACTGATAATCTCCCTCGATCTGGGGCTCCACACAAGATCTCACCCCGTGGGGTCAAAATGATCACAAGAACGGTGAGCAAAAATCCCAGAACCACACGGGGGGACCTAGTGAATGACCTGCAGAGAGCTGGGACCAAAGTAACAAAGCCTACCATCAGTAACACACTACGCCGCCAGGGACTCAAATCCTGCAGTGCCAGACGTGTCCCCCTGCTTAAGCCAGTACATGTCCAGGCCCGTCTGAAGTTTGCTAGAGTGCATTTGGATGATCCAGAAGAGGATTGGGAGAATGTCATATGAAACCAAAATAGAACTTTTTGGTAAAAACTCAACTCGTCGTGTTTGGAGGACAAAGAATGCTGAGTTGCATCCAAAGAACACCATACCTACTGTGAAGCATGGGGGGTGGAAACATCATGCTTTGGGGCTGTTTTTCTGCAAAGGGACCAGGACGACTGATCCGTGTAAAGGAAAGAATGAATGGGGCCATGTATCGTGAGATTTTGAGTGAAAACCTCCTTCCGTCAGCAAGGGCATTGAAGATGAAACGTGGCTGGGTCTTTCAGCATGACAATGATCCCAAACACACCGCCGGGGCAACGAAGGAGTGGCTTCGTACGAAGCATTTCAAGGTCCTGGAGTGGCCTAGCCAGTCTCCAGATCTCAACCCCATAGAAAATCTTTGGAGGGAGTTGATAGTCTGTGTTGCCCAGCGACAGCCCCAAAACATCACTGCTCTAGAGGAGATCTGCATGGACGAATGGGCCAAAATACCAGCAACAGTGTGTGACAACCTTGTGAAGACTTACAGAAAACGTTTGACCTGTGTCATTGCCAACAAAGGGTATATAACAAAGTATTGAGAAACTTTTGTTATTGACCAAATACTTATTTTCCACCATAATTTGCAAATAAATTCATAAAAAATCTAGTTGACTTGTACCTATGATGAAAATTACAGGCCTCTCTCATCTTTTTAAGTGGGAGAACTTGCACAATTGGTGGCTGACTAAATACTTTTTTTCCCCACTGTAGTTAGATTGGTAAAAACAAAGTCATTGTATGATTGTATAGTTTATTCATGAATGCATACTTGGCTGCCTCTGAAAAATGTTGACATAAATTCAAATGTAATGTTATTGAACTCAAAAGATATGCAACGATTGAACAGAGCAGTAGCTTTGTTTCTGTCTGGATCAAGTGCCATTCTGTGATTCTGGCTGGCGAATAAGCTTTTTTTTTGGCGTGGTATCATTTTTGTATCGAGTATCGTGATAAAAAAAATATATATCATGACAACACTAGGAGAGAGTTAAGGCAGGAAGGAGGGATAAAGGGACTACTGCCACTTTTAAGGAATACATCTACCCTCTACCTAACTACCCTCCTGCCTCTCACTCCTCCTCTCTTCATCTCATGCCTGCTGCTCCTCTATCTCTACCATCCACTCGTCCAGTGGATGCTTATTATGAATGTGTTGGATGATATAGGCTCATATAGAGTTGAACCATATAGACCATTGATGCCTTTTGATTTGCTCTGGTCTCCATAGTTGTCGTCTCTAGTTAATGAAGGGTTGATTCATGCTTAAATGTGTGTGCGTGTGTGTTTGCCCAGGGTGGGACATCTCCCATTCACACCCCTCATCACACTGTGTTGACACTGACCACTCACCACTCCCTCACTAAGGAAGGAAGCACACTGACCATTTGTGTGACTGTTTGTTTGTTTTTGTGTGTGTGACGTGTATCTGCCCATTTGTGTGTGTGTCCCTGTGTGCATTTGTGTGTGTACCTAAAGTAAAGAGGACCAACACAACCGCAGACGCTGCTTAGCCTGTGCTGCTTAAAGCAGGATCTGACACATCCACAGCATACTACTGCCACTCTCTAAAAAGTGCCACTCAATAGACTAAGGAGATCCACCCAAAACTAAAATGTGCAGTGGAATTTTGGTATTTTATTAGGATCCCCATTAGCTGTTGCAAAAGCAGCAGCTACTCTTCCTGGGGTCCACACAAAACATGAAACATGACATAATACAGAACATTAATAGACAAGAACAGCTCAAGGACAGAACTACATAAATACCTTTTAAAGGCACACACAGCCTACATATCAATACATACACACAAACTATCTAGGTCAAATAGGGGAGAGGTGTTGTGCCGTGAGGTGCTGCTTTATCTGTTTTTTGAAACCAGGTTTGCTGTTTATTTGAGCAATATGAGATGGAACAGAGTTCCATGCAATAATGGCTCTATATAATACTGTACGCTTTCTTGAATTTGTTCTGGATTTGGGGACTGTGAAAAGACCCCTGGTGGGGTAAGTGTGTGTGTCAGAGCTGTGTGTAAGTTGACTATGCAAACAATTTGGGATTTTCAACACATTGACTGCATCACTTCTTTTTATAAGAAACAGTCTCTCCTCAACTGTTAGCCAAGAGAGACTGGCATGCATAGTATTTATATCAGCCCTCTGATTACAATGAAGAGCAAGACGTGCCGCTCTGTTTTGGGCCAGCTGCAGCTTAACTAGGTATTTCCTTGCAGCACTGGACCACACGACTGGACAATAATCAAGATTAGACAAAACTAGAGCCTGCAGAACTTGCTTTTTGGAGTGTGGTGTCAAAAAAGCAGAGCATCTCTTTATTACGGACAGACCTCTCCCCATCTTTACAACCATTGAATATATATGTTTTGACCATGATAGTTTACAATCTAAGGTAACACCAACTAATTTAGTATCCTCAACTTGTTCAACAGCCACACCATTCATTACCAGATTCAGCGGAGGTCAAGAACTTAGGGAATGATTTGTACCAAATACAATGCTCTTAGTTTTAGAGATGTTCAGGACCAGTTTATTAGTGGCCACCCATTCCAAAACAGACTGCAACTCTTTGTTAAGGGTTTCAGTGAGTTCATTAGCTGTGGTTGCTGATGTGTATATGGTCACACATGCTTTGTTTAATTCCAGTGACAGGTCATTGGTAAAAATAGAAAAGAGTAGAGGGCCTAGAGAGCTGCCCTGTGGTATACCACACTTTACATGTTTCACATTAGAGAAGCTTCCATTAAAGAAAACCCTCTGAGTTCTATTAGATAGATATCTCTGAATCCACGATATGGCAGAGGTTGAAAAGCCATAACACATACGTTTTTTCAACAACAGGTTATGGTCAATAATATCAAAGGCTGCACTGAAATCTAAGTACAGCTCCCACAATCTTCTTATTATCAATTTCTTTCAACCAATCATCAGTCATTTGTGTCAGTGCAGTACATGTTGAGTGCCCTTCCCTATAAGCATGCTGAAAGTCTGTTGTTAATTTGTTTACAGAGAAATAGCATTGTATTTGGTCAAACACCATTTTTTCCAACAGTTTGCTAAGAGCTGGCAGCAAGCTTATAGGTCTGCTGTTAGAACCAGAAAAGGCCGCTTTAGCGGAATTACTCTGGCTTCCCTCTGGGCCTGAGGACAAATACTTTCCTCTAGGCTCAGATTAAAGATATGACAGATAGGAATGGCTATAGAGTCAGCTACCATCCTCAGTAGCTTTCCATCTAAGTTGTCAATGCCAGGAGGTTTGTCATTATTGATCGATAACAATCATTTTCCCACCTCTCCCACACTAAATTTACAAAATTAAAACTTGCAATGCTTTTCTTTCATTATTTGTTTTTTTATGCATGAATACAATGGCTCACTGTTCATTGTTGGCATTTCCTGCCTAAGTTTGCCCACTTTGCCAATGAAGTAATCGTTAAAATAATTGGCAACATCAAATGGTTTTGTGATGAATAAGCCATCTTGTTCTAATGAGTTGAATTTGTCTTTCTGCCCATAATTTCATTTAAAGTACTCCAAGTTTTTTTCCATCATTTCTTTATATCATTGGTCTTGGCTTCATAATACAGTTTCTTCTTTTTGTTGAGTTCAGTCACATAATTTCTCAATTTGCAGTAAGTCAGCCAGTCAGATGTGCAGCCAGACTTATTAGCCATTCCTTTTCCCCCAATATAGGCCCGTTTGCTTTAAGATTTGCTTTATCTTGGCCAGGTCGCAGTTGTAAATGAGAACTTGTTCTCAACTGGCCTACCTGGTTAAATAAAGGTGAAATAAAATAAATGCAAGTTTGTTGGAGTGAATGTAGAGTCCAAATTGGCAACTTGTGTAGGTAAAGATGTTATGATGCCCTCACTTCCCTACTTACTTGTGAACCATTAGCATCACCTTTTGTACAGCTTGTTTGCCAGTGCACGTGACCGACTGGGTTTCGAACCCGGGTCTCAAGACTGTTGAGCTAAAGCGTTGAAGTCTTCAGGTCACAGGCAAGGTTAGTCATCATCTGAGCATGGTTCACCACCTCTGTTACACCAGGGCTATGTTACCATTTGTACTAAAGGGAGGAGGAGGGAAAATGGAAGAGGATACCCCTGGAGTAGGACTAGTACTCCAGACTGCACTCAGACGACTCCCGCTGTAGCATGGGGATCCTAATTCAACCTGTGGGTTCAGTAACAGTCTTCAGTTTCCTCCCGGGGCCCAGAGTCACTTTACACTCCTCTTCTAGGCTGCTTTCATCATCAAATTTTGAATTAGAGTACTCATTATATAATTTTATGGTTATCATAAACCTAGGTTGATATTTGATATTTTGTTTTATATATGTGATATTTTATATCAAATTTTCAACCATGTCATAGACTGGGAACTTTGCTCAGTGCATTTATTTCACAAAGAGTTTACTGCACATCCTTCTCTTCTCTGTGAGTTGGCATTGAGAGCCAGTGACTTTCACTTGGTACTGGCGGCGAATTCGCCTGAATGTCAAGCCTTGACTCGTTTGTAGTTCCTTCTTGTGTGAAGGTTATGTGTAGCTTGGAACCTCCTTTCTGTTCAACCATTATTTTCTTCTGGATTTATTTATGGCCAGGTATAGTAGTAGGAGCATTTCTGAAGCGTTTTCATTCCTATCATTCTGCTGTTTCCCTCTTGCCATTTTTTTTTCTTCCTTAGCCTCTCTCTCGCTCTGCTTTTATGTCTGCTATGACGCCCTTGTTTTTTCCAATTCTCCTTGGTTCTCCTTCTAGGCTACCCTCTCTCTCTTTACCTTTTTTCCCCTCTCACCCGCTCTCCCTTGTTCTCTCCCCCAGTGAAAGGCTGAGAATACCCAAGGGAGCTGATGCAATTAAAATGCTAATCCTGTCTGTCTACAGGGAGAGGAGGAGGAGGGGAGGGAGGAGAGGAGGAGGAGAGGTGGGGGGCTGACAGCATGAGGGATTGCAGCTCACATGGAGAACTCGACTGAAATGGAGAACGGGGGGCGAGAGAGGGGAATGTGGGGGGGTCGGAGTGAGAGAAGAGACAGACGATGGGTAAAAAGTGTGTGTGTGCCATGAGCTAAGGGATGGATGATGGCGTGAATGTGTTCGGGGTACATGCATCTCCCCATAATGTACTGAAGACACTGCTGCTCTGTTAGGGTAGCCTTCAACCTCACCCTGCTACACATGTAGGCCTAGGCAGGGGTACTCAACTCTTACCCTACAAGGTCCGGAGTCTGCTGGTTTTCTGTTCTACCTGATAATGAAATACACACACCTGGTGTCCCTGGTCTAAATCAGTCCCTGACTAGAGAGGAACAATTAAAAAATGCAGTGGAACTGGCTTTGAGGTCCAGAGTTGAGTTTGAGGGACCTACCTACTTGCTCTACCTACTAGGCCTACAACGCACAATTGCGATATAGCCTGTGTGCAGAAATGAGGTGTGTCTACTACACAGCATAGCGATATTGGCTGTGAGGCAGAAATGAGTTTCAGGATTATGTATGCAGTGGAAACCCCAGCTGGAGAGCCTGAATATTTCATAGTATGACTGTAGCTCCCCTCCCCTCTTCTTCTCTCCTCTCCTCTTCTTCTCTCCTCTCGCTGCCTTTCTCAATGCCACACAACCTACCTAACCCTAGGGTGCTATTGTGTGGTTTTTACTGAATAATTGTATTGTGGCCGCAAACACCAGTTCCCTATTGCTTTATTGGAAAATGCATTACGACTGCTCAGTACTGAGTGCATAGGCCCTAATAGACGTGTGTGTGGTTGTCAGAAATCACAGCTTAATAATTGGAGTAATTAGTGGAATCTGAGGTCATTGGGGCAACAGCTGGGGGCTATAATAATGAGGACTGGCGGGGGGGTTAGGAGGGGGTGTGTCAGCAGAGAGGTGGGGCAAGACCTGGAGAGGCATGGTTGACCTCTTGGGCTGTAGGTCAGTTGACTACTCCTAATATTTATTTATTTTTAGGTCATTTAGCAGACGCTCTTATCCAGAGTGACTTACAGGAGCAATTAGGGTTAAGTGCCTTGCTCAAGATTTTTCACCTAGTCGGCTCGGGGATTAGAACCAGCGACCTTTCGGTTACTGGCACAACGCTCTTAACCACTAAGCCACCTGCCGCCCCTATGACCACTGCATACATGTATCACAACAACTGACCAAAAGCAAATACTTTATTTGATTAAGTGCGTTTTGCCTGGAGTGCTAGATGGGTGGGGTTTGTACTTTTAGGACTATTCCATTGACGTTGTTGGTCTAGACGAGCTCAATCAAGCGCAGCTAAAGTATTTGGTAGGTAATAAATACTATTTCAAGTTTTGAGCCGATGTCTGATGAATATTCTGTGCGTCTAGTGTATTGCACTGTCTGCTGCCTCTGCTGGATCGGGAGATGGTTAGTCTGGAACAGTGTCTGGGACGGGACAGCTCACACTGACTTCTACACACCCACACGAACACACACACACACGCACGAACACACACGCACGAACACACACACACTCTGGAAGCTACAAACCTACTGGAGAGCACAGACACACAGGAAAGGCTAATCCTCTAACTATTAAAACACCATCTACTCAGACAAGCACACACCAAACTCTAAAACGTAGCAAGTAGGTGCATAGTTTGCATACACATCATAAAAGCACTTTCTCTCTGCATAGCCTAGAAGTACTAAAGTATAGCTTTGTGAGTGGAGAGGGAGAGAGGGATGGGCCAATCGGGGTCGTTAGTTCAGTCGGCTGGGTCTGCTGCATTCCTGAGCAGTGAGCAGGGATGAGAGGGGGAGCAACAGAGAGAAGGAATGTGTCTCAGAGAGAACTGAGAGAAAGAGAGAGGATCTAGGTGGAGAAAACAAGAGGCAAGAGGGAACAAGGAAAAAAGAGAGCAACAGCAGGGGAGAAAAAAGTTTTATAGAAAAGGAGGGAAAGTTGGATAGAAGTTAAGAGGAGAGGGCGAGACCATTGTTTAGGGGATGTGGGGACGGAGGGGGAGAGAGTGGGCAGAATTGTTAGGATGCACTTTAAAGTAGTACACTAACAGAAAGGATACTGACTTTATTGTGGAAACATCCTGGTATCTCAAGTGTCCAGTAACTACATGTTAAAGCCACAATCCAGAGTTTGTGTTCTAGTCCAACAACAGCCCTGCCGGTTGGTTGTGTAAACTTTTCAAGAATCAATGGATAGGCCTATATCATTAACATTGAACTGCAGGAAATATCCCAGATGCATTTACTGTTCAGAATAACTCTCTCCCATGTCTGTGTTAACCCAGAGAGGACAAAGCAGGTAGAAATATAATTATATCCTGTTTTACACAGGGCTTTGACAGCTGCTAGTTATGGCTTAAAAAAAAATACTTTATTAATCCATGCAAGAGGGAAATGTCTCCTCCTGTACCCAACACCTTCGACATACACACACATTATATAATGAACAAAAATATAAACGCAACAATTTCAACGATTCTACTGACTTACAGTTCATATAAGGAAATCAGTCAATTGAAATAAATTAATTAGGCCATAATCTATGGATTTCACATGAATGGGCAGGAGCGCGGGTATAGGCCCACCCACTGGGGAGCCAAGCCCAGCCAGACTAATTCGTTTTTCCCCACAAAAGGGCTTTATTACAGACAGAAATACTCCTCCGTTTCATCAGCTGTCCGGGTGGCTGGTCTCAGATGATCCTGCAGGTGAAGAAGCCAGATGTGGAGGTCCTGGCCTGGCGTGGTTACACATGGTCTGCGGTTGTGAGGCCGGTTGGGCGTACTGCCAAATTCTCAAAAACAACGTTGAAGGTGGCTTATGGTACAAAAATGAACATTCAATTCTCTGGCAACAGCTCTGGTGGACATTCCTGCAGTTAGCATGCCAATTGCACGCTCCTTCAACTTGAGACCTCTGTGGCATTGTGTTGTGACAAAACTGCACATTTTAAAGTTGCCTTATATTGTCCCCAGAACAAGGTGCACCTGTGTAATGATCATGCTGTTTAATCAGCTTCTTGATATACCACACCTGTCAGGTGGATGGATTATCTTGGCGAAGGAGAAATGCTCACTAACAGGGATGTAAACACATTTTTGCACAAAATTGGAGAGAAATAACCTGGGATCTTTTATTTCAGCTCATGAAACATGGGACCAACACTTTACATGTTGCGTTTATATAGTGGTCCTCTGTAGCTCAGCTGGTAGAGCACGGCGCTTGTAACGCCAAGGTAGTGGGTTCGATCCCCAGGACCACCCATACAGAAAAAATTTATGCACGCATGACTGTAAGTCGCTTTGGATAAAAGCGTCTGCTAAGTGGCATATTATTATTATTATTATTATTATTATTATTATTATTATATTTTTGTTCAGTGTGTGTATGTATGTATGTATGTATGTATGTGTGTGTGTGTGTGTATATATATATATATATATATATATATATATATTCCTGTACTGTAAGCAGCAGAACAGTAAGTTGGACAGAACAGGCTCTGAGAGAGCTATTGGTCTTGGCTTTAATACAGGAATGCTACAGGTCTCCTATACCCCTTTCACTCTACTGAGCCAAACCAAGCCAAGATGTACTGTGCTAGCCTGGTTAGGTGGCACATCTACCATAGTTGCTTGAAAGGACAATGTACGGCATGATAGTGTTTAAAACAAAGGCTGTGAGTCAAAAGTGTGTGTTTGTCTATAGGAGTCTGTGTTCATTGAGAGGAGTGTTTGTGCACGTCTGTTTGCACCTGTGTGTTTTGCACCTGTGAGTACTGTGTTCCTCCGTATGTGCATTTGTGCTTCCTGTGTGTGGGTGTCTATCTGTGAGAGAGAGAGAGAGAGATGAGTGCATGGCTGGGGGCTGACAGAGGTCCTGTGTTTAATACAGTGGAATAGTGGAGCGGCTGAAAGCTGTACTTACGGCCAGCCGAGCTTGTAGTGACAGCACATGCTCTCCCATTACTCTGCCCATGCCTCATGTTGCTGCTGCCTGCCTCTCTCTGCTCTGTACTGGCAGCCTGCCACCGACCGAGGTGCCACAGTGCAACCTGGTGTTGGAATAGGGTACTGCTAATTTAGAACTCACTGAATAATTCAGTGAAGTCCCAAATTTTACATTTACATTTTAGTCATTTAGCAGACGCTCTTATCCAGAGCGACTTACAGGAGCAATTAGGGTTAAGTGCCTTGCTCAAGGGCACATTAACGTCATTTAGCAGACGCTCTTAGCCAGAGCGACTCACAAATTGGTGCGTTCACCCTATAGCCAGTGGGATAACCACTTTACAATTGGGGGGGTAGAAGGATTCCTTTATCCTATCCCAGGTATTCCTTAAAGAGGTGGGGTTTCAAATGTCTCCGGAGGGTGGTGAGTGACTCCGCTGTCCTGGCGTCGTGAGGGAGCTTGTTCCACCATTGGGGTGCCAGAGCAGCGAACAGTTTTGACTGGGCTGAGCGGGAACTATGCTTCCGCAGAGGAAGGGAGCCAGCAGGCCAGAGGTGGATGAGCGCAATGCCCTCGTTTGGGTGTAGGGACTGATCAGAGCCTGAAGGTACAGAGGTGCCGTTCCCCTCACTGCTCCATAGGCAAGCACCATGGTCTTGTAGCGGATGCGAGCTTCAACTGGAAGCCAGTGGAGTGTGCGGAGGAGGGGGTGACGTGAGAGAACTTGGGAAGGTTGAACACCAGACGGGCTGCGGCATTCTGGATGAGTTGTAGGGGTTTAATGGCACAGGCAGGGAGCCCAGCCAACAGCGAGTTGCAGTAGTCCAGACGGGAGATGACAAGTGCCTGGATTAGGACCTGTGCCGCTTCCTGTGTAAGGCAGGGTCGTACTCTCCGAATGTTGTAGAGCATGAACCTGCAGGAGCGGGTCACCGCCTTGATGTTGGCGGAGAACGACAGGGTGTTGTCCAGGGTCACGCCTAGGCTCTTCGCACTCTGGGAGGAGGACACAGCGGAGTTGTCAACCGTGATGGCGAGATCATGGAACGGGCAGTCCTTCCCCGGGAGGAAGAGCAGCTCCGTCTTGCCAGGGTTCAGCTTGAGGTGGTGATCCGTCATCCATACTGATATGTCTGCCAGACATGCAGAGATGCGATTCGCCACCTGGTTATCAGAAGGGGGAAAGGAGAAGATTAGTTGTGTATCGTCAGCGTAGCAATGATAGGAGAGACCATGTGAGGATATGACAGAGCCAAGTGACTTGGTGTATAGGGAGAAAAGGAGAGGGCCTAGAACTGAGCCTTGGGGGACACCAGTGGTGAGAGCACGTGGTGCGGAGACAGCTTCTCGCCACGCCACTTGGTAGGAGCGACCGGTCAGGTAGGACGCAATCCAGGAGTGAGCCGCGCCGGAGATGCCCAGCTCGGAGAGGGTGGAGAGGAGGATCTGATGGTTCACAGTATCAAAGGCAGCAGACAGGTCTAGAAGGACAAGAGCAGAGGAGAGAGAGTTAGCTTTAGCAGTGCGGAGAGTCTCCGTGACACAGAGGAGAGCAGTCTCAGTTGAATGACCAGTCCTGAAACCTGATTGGTTTGGATCAAGAAGGTCATTCTGAGAGAGATAGCAAGAGAGTTGGCTAAAGACGGCACGCTCAATAGTTTTGGAAAGAAAAGAGAGAAGGGATACTGGTCTGTAGTTGTTGACATCAGTGGGGTCGAGTGTTGGTTTTTTGAGAAGGGGAGCAACTCTCGCTCTCTTGAAGACGGAAGGGACATGGCCGGCGGTCAAGGATGAGTTGATCAGCGAGGTGAGGTAGGGGAGAAGGTCACCGGAGATGGTCTGGAGAAGGGAGGAGGGGATGGGGTCAAGCGGGCAGGTTGTTGGGCGGCCTGCAGTCACAAGTCGCAGGATTTTATCTGGAGAGAGAGGGGAGAAAGAAGTCAAAGCATAGGGTAGGGCAGTGTGAGCAGGACCAGCAGTGTCATTAGACTTAACAAACGAGGATCGGATGTCGTCAACCTTCTTTTCAAAGTGGTTGACGAAGTCATCCACAGAGAGGGGGGATTTAGGAGGGAGGAAAATGTGGCAAAGAGCTTCCCTAGGGTTAGAGGCAGATGCTTGGAATTTAGAGTGGTAGAAGGTGGCCTTAGCAGCAGAAACAGATGAAGAAAATGTAGAGAGGAGGGAGGAAAAGATGCCAGGTCGGTAGGGAGTTTAGTTTTCTTCCATTTCCGCTCCGCTGCCCGGAGCTCTGTTCTGTGAGCTCGCAGTGAGTCATCAAGCCACGGAGCTGGAGGGGAGGACCGAGCCGGCCGGGAGGATAGGGGACACAGAGAGTCAAAGGATGCAGAAAGGGGAGGAGAGGAGGGTTGAGGAGGCAGAATCAGGAGATTGGAGGGAGAAGGATTGAGCAGAGGGAAGAGATGATAGGATGGAAGAGGAGAGAGTAGTGGGAGAGAGAGAGCGAAGGTTGCGGCGGCGCATTACCATCTGTGTAGGGGCAGAGTGAGTAGTGTGGGAGGAGAGCGAGAGAGAAAAGGAAACAAAGTAGTGGTCGGAGACTTGGAGGGGAGTTGCAGTGAGATTAGTAGAGGAGCAGCATCTAGTGAAGATGAGGTCAAGCGTATTGCCTGCCTTGTGAGTAGGGGGGACGGTGAGAGGGTGAGGTCAAAAGAGGAGAGGAGTGGAAAGAAGGAGGCAGAGAGAAATGAGTCAAACGTGGACATAGGGAGGTTGAAATCCCCCAAAACTGTGAGGGGTGAGCCATCCTCAGGAAAGGAACTTATCAAGGCGTCAAGCTCGTTGATGAACTCTCCAAGGGAACCTGGAGGGCGATAGATGACAAGGATATTAAGCTTAAATGGGCTAGTGACTGTGACAGCATGGAATTCAAATGAGGAGATAGACAGATGGGTTAGGGGAAAAATTGAGAATGTCCACTTGGGAGAGATGAGGATTCCTGTACCACCACCCCTCTGACCAGATGCTCTCGGGGTATGCGAGAACACATGGTCAGACGAGGAGAGAGCAGTAGGAGTAGCCGTGTTTTCAGTGGTGATCCATGTTTCCGTCAGCGCCAGGAAGTCGAGGGACTGGAGGTTGGCATAGGCTGGGATGAAGTCAGCTTTGTTGGCAGCAGAACGGCAGTTCCAGAGGCTGCCTGCGACCTGGAACTCCAGGTGAGGGGTGCGTGCAGGGACCACCAGGTTAGAGAGGCAGCAGCCGCGCGGTGTGGTGCGTTGTTTGTGTAGCCTGTGCAGAGAGGAGAGAACAGGGATAGGCAGAGGCATAGTTGACAGGCTGTAGCAAATGGCTACAAAAATGCAGAGGAGATCGGAATGAAATGAGCTAAGCATCTGGGAGAGGAGAGAGGGGGGCCTCCCTCACCAAAAACTTCTACCTCAGAAACTAAAATTGTTTCACTGAACCACCCGAACAAAAACTCTCCCAACTTCCACCTTTAGAAATCAGAATTGTTGTGAACCACAGTTGTTCAATGTTTAAAGGAATAGACTCAACCCACTTTATTCAGCTAGCTAACTATGACACCATAGCTGACTAGCATGCTAGCATCCAATAACACACAGTTTAACACACAGTTAAGCACCAATACTTGGTCACAACAAACCACCAATAGTGTGTTAACTAGCTAACTAGCATGCTAGCATCCAGTAACACACAGTTTAGCACAAACACTTGGTCACAGCAAACCACCGATAGTGTGATAACACACTAAACAGATCATTCGTGTCTGTGTCAAGTTCCTTTCATGACGCAGCAATGATTCAACGTTGGCTAGCTAGGACAAGTATATTGTAATTAGCTACTACCGTACAGTTCGCTGGTCGTGTTGGGTAGCTAGCAATGGCCACTGTGTTGACTTTGTTTGAAGAACGGCTAGCTAGCTAGCTTCGTGCTACACCCGGCACACAATGGCTACTGTGTTGACTCTGACTCTGTTCGAAAATGGCACCCTATCCCCTTTATAGTGCACTACTTTTAGGGTGCCTTTTGGAACTCATCGCCAAGTGACTCGGGAGAGAGTCGGCAGGGTTGTTTTGACAGCTCGGCACTTCTCCTTGAGTTTTTAGCATTGATCAAGTGTCCTACTGTCCTCCCTTCCCTTGCACCTGCTGGAACCCTGAATAGTCATACTCTCCGGTAGAGAAAATACAGTTTTGCCTATTTGGAAATGTTTTTTTCTCTCAGTACATTTATATTCAAAACTAAGGCCCCAGTCCAGAAACAACCCCTAGCCTAGGCACTTCTAAAGATCTGAAGGAAATCGGATAGGAGAAGCCTGTAGCCTAAGCAGTATGGCAAACATTCTACCGAGCCTATCTGAGGGTGTTACGACCATATTGCCTATACCTATCCAACTCCTTCAGATCTACGTCAAGTTAAGTGTCTAGGATAAAGGGGTGAATCTGAATGAGGCTGACGTTGCAATTGAGACATGGTGTTCCCTTATCCTTAATGCCTGATTGATATATTGATTCTCTCTTTTCGCCTCTCCAGTGCTGAGTATCCGAGGCATTCAGGATGAGGACCCCCCAGACCCCCAGATCATGCGTCTGGACAACATGCTGCTGGCCGAGGGCGTGTCTGGCCCGGAGAAGGGCGGGGGCTCGGCTGCAGCGGCGGCAGCTGCAGCAGCGGCAGGAGGGTCGCCCGGCGCCGACGGCGGCATCGAACACTCGGACTACAGAGCCAAGCTGGCCCAGATCAGACAGATCTACCACTCTGAGCTGGAGAAATACGAACAGGTAGGAGAGAGAGAGGCAGTGAAGCACACACACATTTCTCTCTCTTACCGTCAAAGATGAGTGTTTTCCTGAGATGTTATTTTTTTATAATGGAACTGAAGTTAAGTTTCAAATTTGTGTTGATAGTCCCATCTCTTCCTCATCCTCCTCCTCCCCTTCTCTTCCTCCGCCTCCCGACCCCAGGCATGCAGTGAGTTCACCAACCACGTGATGAACCTGCTGAGGGAGCAGAGTCGCACGCGGCCCATCTCTCCCAAGGAGATCGAGCGCATGGTGGCCATCATCCACCGCAAGTTCAGCTCCATCCAGATGCAGCTCAAACAAAGCACCTGCGAGGCCGTCATGATCCTACGCTCCAGATTCCTCGACGCCAGGTCTGTGTGTTTGTGTTTCGTTTAATTTGTAATCTGCAGTGCTTTTTAAAATTGTGTCCGAGATGAATATCGTGTGACTGACTTTGTGTTTGTGTGTCTGTCAGGCGTAAGAGGCGTAACTTCAACAAGCAGGCTACAGAGGTGCTGAACGAGTACTTCTACTCCCATCTCTCCAACCCCTACCCCAGTGAGGAGGCCAAAGAAGAGCTGGCCAAGAAGTGTGCCATCACTGTCTCACAGGTACTGAGTCTGCACCGTACTGCACCACACACTTCTTCTGCCAGTGGACTTACCAGTACTGAAACCAGCTTTTCCCCTTCCATTGTACAGTCTGTTCCCCTGCCTAAAATAATTTTGCTTGATTTGGATTCAATTGAAAGTGTCAGGTGACTGAAAATGTACTGAAACGGGGATGGACTACCTGACGTTTTCTAGTAAGAAACGCTTGTTTTTGTTTTCCGTTGGGAAACCTTTTGCTACGGCGTGCACTGATGAATACAACCCTGGAAAGAAATCTAGGGGAAACACTGACTAATACACTGGTGTCTGTCCGTCTCCCCCTCAGGTTTCTAATTGGTTCGGCAACAAGAGAATACGGTACAAGAAGAACATTGGTAAGTTCCAGGAGGAAGCGAACCTCTACGCAGTTAAAACAGCGGTGGATGCTGCCAGCGTGTCGGCGCAGGCTAGCCAGGCTAACTCTCCGGCGACGCCCAAATCAGGTACCGTGTGCCCCTACCAACCACCCCTGACCCCACCCCTCCATCCATATCTCAATCACCCTGCCTCGTCACACCAATCAGCTGATGCCCATGCTATTACACACACACACACACACACTGTAGTTCATACACACTGGCAGAAGTGTAGAACCACATACACAGAATGAGGACAATGTCTGTGTCTGTCTGGCTCTCCATCGGACTTGTTCTTCTGTTCGTTTGGTGTGTGATGCGTTGCTGTGATGTTATTGCGCTCACAGGTTTTCTATAGAGGAGCGTTTTTTTTGACCAAATCTTATTTTGGACCAGATTGACCATCTCCTTGTTTAAAGTTGCTTTATTGTTGTAGAAAGTGGTTATTTTCAGGGATAAATGTAGCTTGACTCAGCAGCATCATAGATGCTGGGCTATTGCCATAAGCAATAACTCTTAGTAGGAAATGACCGTTATCCCCATTCAATAATCAATGTATTTTTTTTCTTTCTGAATGGTTTCTGTTCAATTTCACCACTTCCTCTTTTGATGTCATCATTTCTTATTTATTTAGCCTACCACTACTGCAAACTCCCACTCCTGTTGGCTGTCTGTCTCTTTATGTAGCGGCCAGCACACCTTTACATTAGTGGACAGTATACACACACACACACACATACGTTAGTGTACAGTATACATACACAAACACACACACGTATGTACCAGCTACCCCTATTTGCTCAGGAAGCAGACAGGAGCAGGTAGGTGATGTACCATTCAATCATTGTGAGCCGTACTGTATGTCTGCCTCATAGAAAACCTATTATTATCTGGATTCTATTTCTATGGTCTGCATCTCCTGCAGTAAGATTACAGCTCGCTGGTGGACTGTCAAGCATCAGTACTAGGACTCAAGACTTAACCAACAAAAAATGTCTGAATTCCACTTTGATGTTCACTTGTTACAGTGTAACTAAAACGTTGACCGGTGTTTTTCATGTAGTAAGACATATTTGTGTCGTCTTGATTTTGGTCCGTTTCCAACAAGAAAGTTGCAGTTGGCCTATAGTTTGGCATTCATATTCTCTTGTGCAAGCCTCTTACTTCCTAAGTGTCATTCACAACAACATGTTGTGGCGACACTTGTGGCGTAGTGGTCTAAGGCACTGCATCGCAGTGCTAGCTGTGCCACTAGAGATCCTGGTTCGAATCCAGGCTCTGTCGTAGCCGGCCGCGACCGGGAGACCCATGGGGCGGCGCACAATTGGCCCAGTGTCGTATGGGAGGAAATGGCCGGCAGGGATATAGCTCAGTTGGTAGAGCATGGCGTTTGCAACGCCAGGGTTGTGGGTTCGATTCCCACGGGGGGCCAGTATGAAAAAATAAATAAATAATTAAAAAATTATAATGTATGCACTCATGTAAGTCGCTCTGGATAAGAGCGTCTGCTAAAATGACTAAAATGTAACATGAGGAAGGTGGAAATTGAGGATCCATCTGCACATGTATTGGATAATCTTGGCACCCAGAAGGCTGTGTCACGAGGGACTAATTCATTGCTCACCCCATTCTAAATACTCCACGATCCTTATGTTTTCAACACTAGCCAACGGGTTGTGAGCGCGGGTATGACTGTTTCTTTTCAAAAGCCAGTGTACTTTAACTTCCTGGTTGAGCTGTGATCTCTGACCCCTGGCACACTGCGGTGCCTGATTGGCTGACACAGCCACACAGAGGTGTCTGACTGACAGAGCCACACTGAGATACCCGATTGGCTGACACAGCGTGTGTTGCCTGCAGGGTCGTCGGGATCATACAGCTTGTCTCATGCAGGCGACGCTGAAGCTGTTGCCTACCTCGGCCTGCGCCCCTCGAACCTCAACGGGGCCGGGGAGGCCGTCCTCAACATCGCCCCTTCTCTGCAGCCCCAGGTAGGCACTGAGGACCTCTAGGAAAGCCTGCCTCAATGCCCCAACCACAACCCCCTCCAACCCCAACCCAGTCACTATAGGGTTGCAAAATTCCTGTAACGTTCCCAAAATGTCCTGGTTTTCATGAAATCCTGGTTGGAGAATTTCTGGAATCAGGAAGGAATAATGAAGGCAATCCTTCAACCTGGAATTTATTCAAACAAGATTTCTGAATATCCAGGGCATTTTGGGGAGGTTTCCGGGACTTTCCCACCCCAAAACCAGTGACCCAAACATCCCTAGACACCAGCTCCTCCTAGCACATACTAGTTATGATGACCCCCTCCTCCACCCCTGCCCTAGAATCACCCCTGATCCATAAACACCCACCCCAAGATGCCCTGTGGCACCTGTCCCTGTTCCACTTAGCAGAGAAACACGCCTCATGGTGCATTTTGGCCCTCCTCCCCTCTCTCCAGCCCCCTCCACATAACCTTGTGTTTCAGTTAAGCCTTTGGTGTACCTACCCTACCACCCTCCCCCAGTTATTTATCCATCCATTTCATCTCTATATGTCCATGTTTGCTTCTCCAAATGCACCCTATTCCCTACATAGTGCACTACTTTTGAGGGATATGGTGCCATTTGGGACGCACACAGCCATCTCTCTCCATCCTGTGACCATGGAAGCCTAAGGCCCCCCTCTACTCCTCATTACTCTGCTGTTTGTAAACCTGTGGAAGTGCAGTGTTGTTGAAGAGGATCCACAGATTTCTGCTGTAAACAGCCTGAGGCTAGCCTGGACGGTCAGTGTCAGAGAGACGGAGGGGAAAACCCTCAGTAGCATTTCCTTGACTCCTTGTGTCCGCTCCCCTCGCATCCTTCTCAAAACCTATTGGAGACTGTCAGAGGGGAGGGACCGCTGGCTTTCTCATCCAATAGGTTTTGATAAGGAGGCGAGGAGAGAGGACACGAATGCAATTGAGATTCTCCCTGACTAACCGGACGGTAGGCAGCAGTTTCTGCATTCAATCAGTGATGACTGAGAATACAACAAATTGTGCAATGAACAATAAATAATACAGGAACAATAGATGTAGGCTTTTAATGTTAGAACTGTGATACCAGAGAGGCAGATAGTGTACAGAGAAGTGAGCAGAGGTTAGCTAGTAGGGAACCAGCAGTCCAAACCAAGAGCCATGCTGCTTTTGCATTGCCAGATACAGCAGAGGTTTGTGGAAGCTTTAAAGTTCCTTTTATTACCACCTGTGTTTGTGTGAGACTACGCCCTGATTGATGCGCAACTACGTGTGTGTGCCAGACCTGGGTTCCAATAGTATGTTAACACTTTTGCTGCACTTGATTGAGCTTGCTCGGCACAACGGAACCAAGCCTATCTGGCACTCCAAGCAGGCAGGCTCAATCAAACGGGCTCAAAGTGTTTGAAAGGAAACAAATCATTTTTGAACCCAGGTCTCTGTGTGTTGGTCCTTCTATCCTTGTGGGGACCTAAATTCCCCACAAGGATAGTAAAACAAGGAAAGTGTGTGTGTGTGTGTGTGTGTGTGCGCGCACGAGTGAGTATGCGTACTTGAGTGGGTCTGTGTGTGTGTGTGTGCGCGCGAGTGTGTGTATGTGCATGCATCTCGTAGCTGATGGCGCCTGTCTTGTCTCCCTCCAGGTGGATACCCTGCACCGTGCTACACACCTGACGGCAGGCTATGAGGAGCTGACCGCTAGCGCCCTCTACACCCCACACCGCCTCCATGTGAGTCAAACCTCCCTTATTGCCTCCCTTCTTTTATTTAGACCGAAAGAAATGCATGCCTACCAACAAAGTATTTGTAGTCCAGGCAAATGTATTTAGTGCATTTTACAAGTGGATTTTACAAGGGTCACAACACACCTATTTTAAAAATTGAAACAAAACTAGCTGCCCAAATTGACATCTTTGTTTTTCTCTCCTTCTAGACTAGCAACAGCTGGCAGGACACCACTCACCCTTCCTCCGTCACCTCTCCACCAGGCCCCCCTGGCAGCGTCCAATCTGACACCTCCAACTGAGACCCCCTCCCCCCTCCTCTTCCTCCACCCCAGAGACCTCTCTTTCTTTTGGGGTCTGCTCTGACCACTACCCACCTACCCCCATCCTCCTTCCTGCCTGCCTCTCCACTACCAGTCCGGACTGGGCAACTCATGCCAGGCGCTGTACACACACTCTCAAACACACACACACACTTCTGTGGACCGTTAAGATGGACAACTGAACAGAAGACATTTCCCTTCCTTCCACTCTACAGAAATTCTGGAGGCTCCTTTGTCTTCATATCGAATTTGAGGAGAGGAGACTGACTGGCGCCTGATCATGACATCATAACCCCTCACCACCTCCAGGACCTTTTGAGGAACTACTAACCCAACCAACCTGGCTGTGTAGGGCAGGTGATGATGTCTGTACATTACCTGTGTATATGCTCATGTCAACACCACACACTGTTCCCAGCCTGTCCATTACCTATCCCTTGTGAGGTTCTGGTGTTGACGTGTGTGATAGCGGTCACACACACACACTAACGCCAGGCACTGTGGCGATACGGATCACAAGATGAGCTCTGCTCACCTTGCTTGTACCAAAGTGATGTCCTCTCTCCCCCAATCTGATAGTTGTTACCCCCCCCAACCCCCGGCAACTAGTAACACAAAGACACCACCGTTGTTTCTTCTATTTTTTAGTATTGTTTATAGGTCAGATATGCAGATATGATTTACAACCCCTTGTATGGAACGTGGACACAGATCTGTCAAGCACAAACTTTTGCACCTTTTTACAGGTGCATCTACCTGGTGACAGTAGTTCTGGGGAGTTGAGCGTACAGTAGGCTTGAGGACAGGACTGAAGATGAAGGGAGAGGGGAAATGAGCGATCCTCTTTAGTCCTCCAGAGGTCGTTTCTATTGCGTCCCCCTTCGGTTAGTCATCAAAAGCTGTAGACGTTACTTTCCTCTGTCTGTCAACTACTTTTAGTTGATTGTAGCCTTTTTTTCTAATGCTGTTTCACAAAGAAATGCACCAGCCACCAAATAAGGTTTGATAGACCCTGAAAGTGGTGTTGGGACGGTGAAATGGGTGGAATGAAATTAGTTTAGTGGCAGAGAGATGGCTATGTCATTGGGGGGGAAAATGTTTATAAATAATTGTGACTGTCTTCCAATGCATGTAGGCTTTTTAGGTGTTCAGTGATGGTTCTCATTTAAATATTCCAGTTATTTAGCTTCTTCACTTTTGTTTTCTCAAAGACACAGACCAAAAAGGAGTAGATGCGTTATGCTGTATGTACAGAGTTCTTAGATGTCTCAATCGGGATGGCTTAATGAATACGGCCCAGTCTTACGGGGTAAGGCTGGGCTGTATTCATTAGGAACCAAACTGGCTGAAACAGGGGACTTACCTGAATTTGTCCAACAAGAAATGCTTGTTTTCGTTTGCTGTTGCAAAACGTTTCACTTACGGTGTACACTAATGAATAGGACCCTGGGTTTATACTCCACCAAACAGTCTCTTGAGCAGAACTTTCCTGGGGCGTACGACGTGCATGTAGTCACAAAGCGGTTATGGAGTACATCTAGTGTACATTCAGCCTTTACATTTTGTATCATTTCTTCTTTGGTATATTTAACAACTGTGGCCTCCCCACTAGCAGGGTATTATTCAGTAGGGCACCGAGTGATACGGGTTGCTGCTACCACCTGAACGTATCCAATAGGAACACGTGTTTTTGGTTGCAAACCGTTTTGCTACGTTGTGCAGGACTCTGGTGGAAGTCTCCAGTCCAGACAGGGCTTGACAACTAGCGTTTAGCTCACAGGCCACACTACAACTTTGCATCGTACCAAAAATACCAGTTATCAATAATATAATTACGATGATTATATTTCACACAAACAAGTTGGTGAATAAAAAGTATTCAGTTTTGGGGTAGAGGGAATTGTATTTGTCTTTTTATGGTGTTGTCTGGCCTCATGTCATTTTAGTTTGGGGTTATTTGGTGGGTGGGGGGTGGCCTGTTATGTCCGTCATGTCCGTCAACCAGTGCTTAAGAATTGATTGTATTGTTGCCGTGGAGACAAAGCATCGTTGCCATAGAGAGCACCTGTTCCATGGGAAGGCATGTTGTTTTCTCCCTTTACTCTATCTCAGAATCCGCTGGTGAAAAATGGGTCCTATTGGTTAGCTCTATGATTTGGCCAATCAGCAAGGGCTTTACTCTGTTCTTAATAACTGTTACCAAAAACGCAGCACTGGTTTTATTACGATAAACAAGGTAGTCTTTAGAGAAATTCTGATTTGACTCAGATTTCATTTCCTTTGTAGTTTTTATTCAGCTCTTTTTCTTTTTTTATAATCATACATCAACTGTTAAGAGTACCGGGCATTTTGATAAAGAAAGGACAAAGTATATATTAAACAGATATACAGACATTTGAAATGGGGTGTGTTAAATACAGACATCGTTACAGAGAAATCTTATTGTATTACCCAAATTAGTTTCCTTGTTTACTGTTACTTATAAACATTTCATATGGCTTATTATATCTTACAAATAATGCTACCACTACTACACCAAATTAGTCCCCTCTTCATTTGTCTTTTTCTACCAGTTGTAAATGGATGTCACTGTACAGATTGTGGAATGTTTGTTTTTCTCTTTTTATAAACCCTCTGCTTTATTTTTGCTTTTCCTTTTGGGTGAGTTGCCTGGTTGTTTGGTCTTTAGTGTTCTCCTGAGGTTGGGGTCAAGTTCATTTGTTAGTTGAATGATTATTTGCATATTTTAATTTGTTAATTGGGGTTGCAGTGTGGGGGTTATGGTTATTGTAGTTTTGTTTGGTGCTGTGTGAATTCCAATTAGAATTTGTGAAACCGCAGTCTAGCAATAATCCCTGAATTAATGCTAGAGCCATTGTTGGCCATCTTGCTAGCATATAATCAGCCCTTACCGCAACAGCAGGGGGAAAAACGTATTTCTCGCACATTTTAGAAATCGCTTGATTTCCCTTATCCATTCAATTTCAGCCATTTTGTCTGGATTGACGTCATTAATATGGTTACCTATCGTTGGTGAATTTGAATTCTCCCAGTATTTTGTAGTAACGGTACAGTTCAATGCAAGGATGGTGCTACCAACCCCAAATCCTGCAGTCTACTCCTATACAGGTTGAGCCAATACTGAGTCAACCTACTGTAGGATTGATTCTACCATAGAATTATAATATTTTAAGATTCTACCTGCGGCCATAGAATTCCACAGCACCAAATCAAACGATACGTTAAACCCTTTAATGTGTCACTTTTGTTAGTATCTTTGTATATCGCTCCCTCGTCCCCCTGTATTTTAAATACCCCCTCTCGTCTCTCTCTACCTCTGTCTCAGTTTCTCTTGTATATAAAACCCCACTGTTTCCAGACCTGTGAGTCTGTATGAATTCCTTTTATACCTCAACTTTAGAATTGTTCTAGAACGAGTAAAAATAATGACAAGTTGTAGTGTTCCTTATTAGAAGAAAAAAACTAATAAAATTGTGCTTTTCATTATTTATTGGTTGTTTTATTTTTATGATTAGTCACTACATCTATGCTCTTGTGACATTTAAACAAATAAAATACAGACACCATTTGATGGTATTTTACCTAATTCTGTATTCTGGCAATGTATGTATTCAACACTCAAATTAAGCCCAAAGTATAATAGCCTGTAACCGCCTACAAGACCTGCAGGAGAACGTAAATTGGTAAAGGTAGAGCTGCTTGTAATGCCAGGATTGTGGGTTTGATTCCCGGGACCACCTGTACGCACGCATGATCGAATATCACGCAGTTTAACTATAGTTTCATTTTAAGTAAATAGTAAAAGCGTGATAGTTTAAATTCCAGGCGTCCCTATATCCCCATGCTAGTATTTTATAATGGCTCTTTATGCATCACAGAATTGACTTATGGCACATGGAGGTAGTCTTTCCCTAAATATCCCAGTGTTAGCTAGTGTAACATCTAGATAAACAAAACCTACTGTACACGTATAAACAAGCATCCAACAATGTACACATGAAAGTAAGTATGGTGTCATAAATAACCATATTGTCCAGTGCTTGTCCATTGTCCTGTTTCAACCCCACTAAGGGCTTTATTCAATCTGTATCGTGGAAGTTCAGCTTAAGTGTCATTTAAATTTAAAGGCAATGTCAGTCTGAAATTACCTGTACATTTCTATTGTGCAATCTGTACCGCTTCAGCAAGTTCATGAGTGGCTGTAGATCTTATGTCCATGGTGTCTATATGACTCCTGATTTAATCCAGCTGTCAGGGTGAAGAGGCTTGTCCCCACTCTGTCTTTATCAGCTGGAGGGCAGTGAAGTTGGCTTTATCCTCTGATTTTACTTCACAACCATTATCTACCTGTGGGGAGCAGACACACTATCAGCTTTACTGTTGAACAATATCATCAATCGTATAGTACGCTATGCCTTCAGAAAGTATTGTTACTCCTTGACTTATTCCACATTTTGTTGTTACAGTCTGAATTCAATCCCCCCAAAATGTCACCCATCTACACATGATACCCCATAATTACAAAGGGCCCGATTCCGACTTAGGGAATTATGCCTTTCTTACACACTTCTCAGTAGATGGTACTCAGACTTACCTTATGAAGGTGCGTAACGGGCTTTGCAAGCGTGGTTCCCTTGCGCGCGCTGAATAAATAATTTAACTGCTGAAAACCCTCCCACTTGCTGGCCAACAGATTTTCTTGTGGCGATTTCATTCAATAGGGTTTTCAGTAGATTTATCTTATACCATCCCTTTAAATATGTTGTACCAATCTTGTTCGAATTTTGTCGACAGACTCAATAGAATATATCGAGAGAACGGGTTCAGAATATTAGGGATCAATGAAAGAAACCCATCTAAATACAGTATATGCATATTGCTCTGTTTCTGCACCAATTGGTCGATTTCAAAATACTATTATTTAGGGTTGGAAAAGCATTTATGAATAAAAAAACTGGTTTGGAGAGCCGTTACACACGAAAGAAAGGTGGTTTGATTCATTCTGAAAATTGCCACATTAAGTTCTTTAACCCATGGTAATGTTGGAAGATTAGTGTACATCGAATTATAATAGAGAGATTAGTGTACAATAGTGGGTAATACCCTCATCTATTGCCTGCACTAATCATGGAACTGTGTGATGACACGGCCTAGTAGTCTATAGCACCATGCGTCGGGTTCAAACTGTTATGGCTTGGTCTGCACTCCACTCCATAACGATTGAATTAGTCTGTCTTTAAAAATATACACTGCTCAAAAAAATTAAGGGAACACTTAAACAACACAATGTAACTCCAAGTCAATCACACTTCTGTGAAATCAAACTGTCCACTTAGGAAGCAAACACTGATTGACAATAAATTTCACATGCTGTTGTGCAAATGGAATAGACAACAGGTGGAAATTATAGGCAATTAGCAAGACACCCCCAATAAAGGACTGGTTTTAAAGGTGGTGACCACAGACCACTTCTCAGTTCCTAAGCTTCCTGGCTGATGTTTTGGTCACTTTTGAATGCTGGCGGTGCTTTCACTCTAGTGGTAGCATGAGATGGAGTCTACAACCCACACAAGTGGCTCAGGTAGTGCAGCTCATCCAGGATGGCACATCAATGCGAGCTGTGGCAAGAAGGTTTGCTGTGTCTGTCAGCGTAGTGTCCAGAGCATGGAGGCGCTACCAGGAGACAGGCCAGTACATCAGGAGACGTGGAGGAGGCCGTAGGAGGGCATTTGCCAGAGAACACCAAGATTGGCAAATTCGCCACTGGCGCTCTGTGCTCTTCACAGATGAAAGCAGGTTCACACTGAGCACGTGACAGAGTCTGGAGACACCGTGGAGAACGTTCTGCTGCCTGCAACATCCTCCAGCATGACCGGTTTGGCGGTGGGTCAGTCATGGTGTGGGGTGGCATTTCTTTGGGGGGCCGCACAGCCCTCCATGTGCTCGCCAGAGGTAGCCTGACTGCCATTAGGTACCGAGATGAGATCCTCAGACCCCTTGTGAGACCATATGCTGGTGCGGTTGGCCCTGGGTTCCTCCTAATGCAAGACAATGCTAGACCTCATGTGGCTGGAGTGTGTCAGCAGTTCCTGCAAGAGGAAGGCATTGATGCTATGGACTGGCCCGCCCGTTCCCCAGACCTGAATCCAATTGAGCACATCTGGGACATCATGTCTCACTCCATCCACCAACGCCACGTTGCACCACAGACTGTCCAGGAGTTGGCGGATGCTTTAGTCCAGGTCTGGGAGGAGATCCCTCAGGAGACCATCCGCCACCTCATCAGGAGCATGCCCAGGCGTTGTAGGGAGGTCATACAGGCACGTGGAGGCCACACGCACTACTGAGCCTCATTTTGACTTGTTTTAAGGACATTACATCAAAGTTGGATCAGCCTGTAGTGTGGTTTTCCACTTTAGTTTTGAGGGTGACTCCAAATCCAGACCTCCATGGGTTGATAAATTTGATTTCCATTGATAATTTTTGTGTGATTTTGTTGTCAGCACATTCAACTATGTAAAGAAAAAAGATTATTTCATTCATTCAGATCTAGGATGTGTTATTTTAGTGTTCCCTTAATTTTTTTGAGCAGTGTATATATCATCAACCGTTACTAAGGATCCTCAGCAACAACCACATGGCCGTGACAGCATTTACAGAGGAAAGTAAATGAAACAATGTAATGAAATGGAATGATAATGTAGGCTGTACCAACTGAAGGGTACGAACAGTAAATTGACAGTTGAATATGTGTTGTTATTAGGCCTACTGGTAGTGGTTAATATTTAACATGATAGAAATAGGTACGCGAAAGTCGGGGTAGCCTATAACCAAGACATTCGAGAGTGCCCATCCCTGCAAGTTAAAAGGCCATAATTTAAATTTCGGCATAATGGCACAGTATTTCATCAACTTTACTGTGGGAAAGTTGATATACTCCAGCTTGCTGCCATATGACTGGTTTCATGTCTCCAGCGATAAGGTAAACTATATCTAAAACAAGTGTAATTTATATTTACAATTATCTTATTAAAAACGGAATACTAATTTATCTAGCTCTTATCAAGTTATAAATTACAGTGCATGGAGAATGGTGTTATTTCTATCGGGAAAAATGAAGTAGACGCTTTTTCTACTTGAAACCGGTTCACTAGACCTTATTCATGGATTCCTCACGAGTAAAGGTGGTGGAATTAAGTCAAGGTCAGAATACGGCGTATCTGTAGACGCACCTCCGCCACATCTTCATTTATTTGATCTCCACCCAAAACAAAAAGCAGGTGAATAGCACACTATTCCCATGCTTAAGTTCAAGGTCAGAATACGCATAGAGAGAAAAGTGCGTATTCATTTCAAGTCCATTTACACGCTTCACTCTGGTCGGAATCGGGCCCAAAGGGAAAACATGTTTTTAGATATTGTAGCAAATTGATTGAAAATGAAATCTCATTTACATAAGTATTCACACCCCCAAGTCAAAACTTTGTAGAAGCACCTTTGGCGGCAATTGCAGCTTTGAGATGTCTTTGGTACGTCTATCAGCTTCGCACATCTAGATTTGGGGATTTTCTAAACTTTCTAAAAACATGTTTTCACTTTGTCATTATGGGGTATTGTGTGTTGATGGGTGAGAAAAAACATTTAATACATTTTGAATTCAGACTTTAACACAACAAAATGTGGAACAAGTCAAGGGTTATGAATCATTTTTGATATATATAATATATACTGTATATATATTTTGTTGATACTTTCTGAAGGCACTGTATCTCTGCGTAGAGGCAGACACACAATATTGCTCAATATCATAAATAGTAATTGCTCACAAAGATAGTGGCACGCTGTGACAGTGGCAAGTGTTAGGTTAAAGTCTAAAGGGAGAAGCCAAGGTGAAAGATGAAGAGGCACGAGATAAGGGAGGAAATTATAGCGTCATCATTATATTAAAATTATTGTTAGTCTATACCAACAACAAAACATTTGGAATACAAAGCTCTCAAATGTGTTTTCTTTCAGAAATCATGTAATGATGGCAGACAGAAAATCTATTTTGTCTTAAACAATCCAAACCAACGCATTCAGGAGAAAAAAATTACACAATGGTTTTGCTGTATGTAGTCTCTCAGTCTAAAGTTTGTTCTCCCTAAGGAAAAGGAAAGGTATTCAAATGTTTTTTGTGGAGATAAAGTTGCAGAAGAGCACCAAGCAGAGAGAGCGGTTACAAGCACAGCACTACATCCACCAACTAAGCAGATATTCCCATCGAATATTCCATTGGAATAAAAAAAACAAAAAAAAAGGAAATGTACCTAGTCAGGAGTTGGAATATGTGTCAGTCAGTCAAAGGGAAAAGGGGATACCTAGTCAGTTGTACAACTGAATGCATTAAACTGAAATGTGTCTTCCGAATTTAACCCAACCCCTCTGAATCAGAGAGGTGCGGAGGGCTGCCTTAATCGACATCCACGTCTTCGGCGCCCGGGGAACAGTGGGTTAACTGCCTTGCTCAGGGGCAGAATGACAGATTTTTACCTTGTCAGCTCAGGGATTCGATCCAGCAACCCTTCGGTTACTGGCCAAACGCTCCTACCCGCCAGGCTACTTGCCGCCAGTCAAAGTTCAAGCCAGAGAAGCTTGGGGTAAAGAAACATTCTCGGTCACCCCTCGCTAGTTGTTTTTTTGTTGTTGCAAAAATAAAGCACCGGCTTTTGAATCATTGTAAGAAATGAAAATCTAGGTGAAACACACTGAAGGCCAGAAACAAAAGAGGAAAAGTGTCATGTGAGCCAGAATGGTAACCCGTTGTGAAGTAAAAGCAAGAATAACACATTTGTCGGAGAACACAACAAAAAGCATGATTAGAACCCATACACCGTATAAAAAGTTAAAGCCTATAGCATTGTAATGGGGTTCTATCTCAATCTTTCCTTGATTCTTTGCACCCTATCGCCTCGTTCTCAAAACCCATTAGACAAGAAGGTCCAAAGAGAGGGACCTTGGACCTTCTCCTTCAATACAGTTGAGAAGGAGGTAAGGAGATAGGATGCCAGGAATCGCAGATTGTTTTTGTTGAAAGAGCTAACCCTTAATCTTTCTGTGGTAACCTACCTCTGGTTGCAGTGTGTTGAACTCCATGGGTGACTGCTCTCCCTTGTGGTCAGAGCTCCTCCTACACAGGCAGCACAGGATACACTTAAAGGTCCTCCTCATCTCCTCGTCCCGGAAGGAGTAGATAATAGGGTTAACCAGGGAGTTACACTCAGCCAGGATCAGACAGTACTTCTCATAGGTCAAGGCATGGCTGTCTTTACCCATGATCCCATCCAGCAACAGAGTCATCAGGCCCGGCGTCCAACAGATGACAAACACACCTAGGGAGAGGAGGGAAGCCAAGGAGGAAAAGATGAGAGGATGTGCCATAACCATGCCATTAACTTGTCAATGAAATCAAACAATTATGTTCACCACTACCTTACATTAAAAATAGTATGTATGTTTTAGAGAGTTGCAAAGATCTGGAAAAAGGTTAGGTACCTTTTAGCAATGAGTCAGTTGTAAGTAGAGATGTGCATGGAATGGAAATGATTTGAGAATAGAAACAGTAAGATAAAATGGCACGAGTGTTAAACAGTATTAGTTTCATTAGCATCACATCCTCTTGGAAGTGTACTTTCCAGGCCAGTTGCAGATCACACTCACTCACCCAGTACAATAGAGATAGTCTTCATGAGGTTGACGACAGTCTCGTTGTGCCTCAGATGGTGGGAGGTGTGCTGAGACATCCGTTTACCCTTACGTCTCACATAGACATAGATGCGTGCGTACACAGCCACCATGACAGAAAAGGTGAGCAGGTTGAGAGATGCCCAGAAGATCATATACCTGGAGAAGAAAATACTTTGTCCTTTTTCTTTGTACATTTTGATCATTTGTCTTTTGCTTTTAACCCAACATCCTGAGACACAGAGACACACGTTGAAAGCCAAGGTCAGCCAGCCACAGAGCAGCAGCGCCCTTGGAGCAGATTTAGGCAAGATAAGTGCCTTGATCTAGGCTAGGGCACAACAGCAGGAGATGGCATCTAGGATACTTGGACGCCAACAACCCTCCAGTCCATTTGCCAGCTCACTCTCGACCAGGGGTCATATGTATCAAGCATCTCAGAGTAGGACTGCTGATTTAGGATCAGCTTTGCTTAATAAATAATATTATATGGACAAGGGGAACCTGATCCTAGACGGTTACCTGCGGCTGTAGAGCGGGGCAATGATTGAGCAGTCACTAAGCTGGCACTCACAGTTCCACCCCATGGAGGGCACCAGCCCCATGATGATAGCCACTGCCCAGATACACACAATCAGCAGCACCACACGCCGGTTGGTCATCTTGCTGTGCAGCTGCATAATCATAATAAAAATAAACATAACACAGTACATACAGAGACAGCAAATCAATGTACATAATAAAATAACACAAATTAGAATAGAATGATACAAATTAGTAAAAATACGTCATAAGATACTAAAAGGACAGCCAGACTAATTCAAAGGAAAAGGCTTTGCAGTCTGTTAAGAGTAGTTAGTCTTTTTACCTGCATGGTAATTATGGTCTGGTGACGCTCCACCGCCACAGCCAGCAGGTTGGCCACAGACGCCGTCAGGCTCATGTCCACCAGAGCATTCCTAATGAACCATTGCTGCTTGGACAGCCTGAAGAAGAAGAGGATTCCTCTGTTGTCAACTGTCACAGAGACACTGAGATTAGTATGTCCTTTATCCAAACCCACTCGAGACACACATACATTACAAACACCTACTGAGAAGTTGGAAGACAGGGTCAGCCACAGTGTAGGGCCCGTGGAGCAGTTGAGGGTTAAGTTTGCTTAAGGGCACAATGGCAGGTATCTAGGATACTGATTCAAACCAGTGACCCTCCGGTTACTGACCCGCCTCTAGCCTAATGTCTGCACTACCTGATGGTCCAGGGCCCTGTGTTGAGCACGAGGTTGGTGTAGGCCAAGCCGGCGAACAGGTCCGCGGCGGCCATGTTGGCTAGCAGGAAGTAGATGGGGAAGTGGAAGCGTCGGTTGATCAAGATGGCTGCCATCACCATTATGTTGGACAGGATCATGATGAGGCAGATGGTCAGGCCCAGGACCACTACCACACAGTCCCTGACACGCCAGTCTCTGCTGATGTCCTTACCTACGTACTCGTAGAAGAAGGTGACGTTGTGGCTGTAGTCGCACACGTTCCCTCTGCCACCGCTTTCCATGGCGGCTGGAGACAAAGAGACAGAATGGAATGGAATTCAGTAAAAGTAGGTATGAGGCCCTCCGCTAGGAGCTAAAAGGAATAAGTCAAGTCAAATGAAGGTCTCTACTCTGTATGGCACTACTTAGCCCATTCATAAACGCTAACTACCTTTACCGCCTATTGATGAAGGTATCCTGGGGACTTTTGTTAAGAGTCCCGACGCTTGCTCTATACGTTAACATGCATCGCTTGCGGTACGGTTGTGGAAACGTATCTTTCATAATAATATTCTTTTTTTTATTAAGGTTATATTACTACACACCTTTATAGGGTTAGGGTTAGTCTTCCCACCCAGCCATATATCCATGTTACAGCGCTTGTTTACAGAAGACAGAGGCGACCACTTGTGCTTATTAGCCATCTAACGTGCTCTGAACACCTGTGTGTAAGTGTACCTGGGGAGGAAGTGTAGTTCGTCAACTGGAGGCACACGGGCAATTCCACTTCAAATGTATGCCAAACAGAAAAAAATGATTTCAAAGTTCAACAAACCATACAACTCTATGCACATGGTCTACTGTGAACAATTTACACAGATTATTTTTTTTTAAACACATTTCCTGGAAGAACTGCAAAGTCTGGCAACAGAATTTCTGTAAAATCTCCCTCTGTTTTTTATGTGACCACATTTTCCAAAAACTGTTAAATATCTGCTCCGAATTAAGATTTTTATTTATTTATTTTTATTTCACCTTTATTTAACCAGGTAAGCCAGTTGAGAACAAGTTCTCATTTACAACTGCGACCTGGCCAAGATAAAGCAAAGCAGTGCAATAAAAACAACAACACAGAGTTACATATGGGGTAAAACAAAACAAAGTCAAAAATACAACAGAAAATATATTATACAGTGTGTACAAATGTAGCAAGTTATGGAGGTAAGGCAATAAATAGGCTATAGTGTAAAATAATTACAATTAGTATTAACACTGGAATGATAGATGTGCAAGAGATGATGTGCAAATAGAGATACTGGGGTGCAAATGAGCAAAATAAATAACAATATGGGGATGAGGTAGTTGGGTGGGCTAATTTCAGATGGGCTGTGTACAGGTGCAGTGATCGGTAAGCTGCTCTGACAACTGATGCTTAAAGTTAGTGAGGGAGATAAGAGTCTCCAGCTTCAGAGATTTTTGCAATTCGTTCCAGTCATTGGCAGCAGAGAACTGGAAGGAATGGCAGCCAAAGGAGGTGTTGGCTTTTGGGATGACCAGTGAGATATACCTTCTGGAGCGCATACTACGGGTGGGTGTTGCTATGGTGACCAATGAGCTAAGATAAGGCAGGGATTTGCCTAGCAGAGCCAGTGGGTTTGGCGACGAATATGTAGTGAGGACCAGCCAACAAGCGCGTACAGGTCACAGTGGTGGGTAGTATATGGGGCTTTGGTGACAAAACGGATGGCACTGTGATAGACTACATCCAATTTGCTGAGTAGAGTGTTGGAGGCTATTTTGTAAATGACATCGCCGAAGTCAAGGATCGGTAGGATGGTCCAAGAATTGAACCCTGTGGCACCCCCATAGAGACTGCCATAGGTCCAGACAACAGGCCCTCCGATTTGACACATTGAACTCTATCTGAGAAGTAGTTGGTGAACCAGGCGAGGCAGTCATTTGAGAAACCAAGGCTATTTAGTCTGCCAATAAGAATGCGGTGGTTGACAGAGTCGAAAGCCTTGGCCAGGTCGATGAAGACGGCTGCACAGTACTGTCTATTATCGATCGCGGTTATAATATCGTTTAGGACCTTGAGCGTGGCTGAGGTGCACCCATGACCAGCTCGGAAACCTGATTGCATAGCGGAGAAGGTACGGTGGGATTCGAAATGGTCGGTGATCTGTTTGTTAACTTGGCTTTCAAAAACGTTCGAAAGGCAGGGCAGGATGGATATAGGTCTGTAACAGTTTGGATCTAGAGTGTCACCCCCTTTGAAGAGGGGGATGACCGCGGCAGCTTTCCAATCTCTGGGGATCTCAGACGTTACGAAAGAGAGGTTGAACAGGCTAGTAATAGGGGTTGTGACAATTTCGGCAGCTATTTTTAGAAAGAAAGGGTCCAGATTGTCTAGCCCAGATGATTTGTAGGGGTCCAGATTTTGCAGCTCTTTCAGAACATCAGCTGTCTGAATTTGTGTGAAGGAGAAGCGGGGGGGGCAAGTTGCAGCGGAGGGTGCAGAGCTGGTGGCCGGGGTAGTGGTATCCAGGTGGAAAGCATGGCCAGCCGTAGCAAAATGCTTGTTGAAATTCTCGATTATTGTAGATTTATCGGTGGTGATAGTGTTTCCTAGCCTCAGTGCAGTGGGCAGCTGAGAGGAGGTGCTCTTATTCTCCATGGACTTTACAGTGTCCCAAAACCTTTTGGAGTTAGTGCTACAGGATGCAAATTTCTGTTTGAAAAAGTTAGCCTTTTGCTTTCCTAACTGCTTGTGTATATTGGTTCCTGACTTCCCTGAAAAGTTGCATATCGCGGGGGCTATTTGATGCTAATGCAGTACGCCACAAGATGTTTTTGTGCTGGTCAAGGGCAGTCAAGTCTGAGGAGAACCAGGGTCTATATCTGTTCTTAGTTCTGTACTCTTAAAGAACAACCAGGCATCCTCTACTGACGGAATGAGATCTATATCCATCCAGGATACCTGGGCCAGGTCAATTAGGAAGGCCTGCTTGCTAAAGTGTTTTAGGGAGCGTTTGACAGTGATGAGGGGTGGTCGTTTGACCGCTGGAGTCGGTCACGACGCAGGCAATAAGGCAGTGATCGCTGAGATCCTGGTTGAAGACAGCGGAGGTGTATTTAGAGGGTAAATTAGTCAGGATGATATCTATGAGGGTACCCATGTTTACGGATTTAGGGTTGTACCTGGTAGGTTCGTTGATAATTTGTGTGAGATTGAGGGCATCTAGTTTGGATTGTAGGATGGCCGGGGTGTTAAGCATATCCCAATTTAGGTCACCAAGCAGTACGAACTCTGAGGATAAATGGGGGGCAATCAATTCACATATGGTGGCCAGGGCACAGCTGGGGGCTTAGGGGGGTCTGTAGCAAGCGGCAACAGTGAGAGACTTATTTCTGGAAAGGTGGATTTTTAGAAGTAGAAGCTCAAACTGTTTGGGCACAGACCTGGATAGTATGATAGAGCTCTGCAGGCTATCTCTACAGTAGATTGCAACTCCACCCCCTTTGGCAGTTCTATCTAGACGGACTATGTTGTAGCTGGGGATGGACATTTCAGAATTTTTGGTGGCCTTCCTAAGCCAGGATTCAGACACTGCTAGAACATCAGGGTTGGCGGAGTGTGCTAACGCAGTGAATAACTCAAACTTAGGAAGTAGGCTTCTGATGTTAACGTGCAGAAAACCAAGGCTTTTACGGTTACAGAAGTCAACAAATGATAGCTCCTGGGGAGTAGGAGTGATACTGGGGGCTGCAGGGCCTGGGTTAGCCTCTACATCACCAGTGGAACAGAGGAGGACTAGAATAAGGATACGGCTAAAGGCTTTAAGAACAGGTCTTCTAGTGCGTTGGGTACAGAGAATAAAGGGGGCAGATTTCCGGGCGTTGTAGAAAAGATTCAGGGCATTATGTACAGACAAGGATATGGAAGGATATGAGTACAGTGGAGGTAAACCTAAGCGTTGGGTAACAATGAAAGAGATAGCATCACTGGAGGCACCGATTGAGCTGGTCTCGGCGTGTATGGGGGGTGGAACAAAGGAACTATTTGAGGCAGTTTGAGAGGGACTTGGGGTTCTACAGTGAAATTGTATAATAAGAACTAACTGGAACAGCAATAGGCAAGGCATATTGACATGGGAGAGAGGCATAAAGCAATCACAGGTGTTATTAGAGAGACCTAAGACAACAACTGGTAATGGCGATAAGGTTTGGGCTGAGGCTAAACAGAATAAACAGGACAGGGTACCGTGTAAAGGAACAGTCCAGCAGGCATCCGCTGTGCAGCTGAGTGATCATAAGGTCCAGTGAACAGCAATATGTGAGTCCGAGAGCAGTTCAAATTGGTGCTTCAGCACAGCGAGCAGGAAGCACGGTTGTAGTTTGCGTGTGCTAGCGGGCCGGGGCTAGCAGATGGATCTTCGTGGTCATCGCAACGGGAAGCCTGTTGAAACCACAGACGATTACGTCGGCAGACCAGTCGTGATGGATCGGCAGGGCTCCGTGTCGACTCTAGGAGGTCCCGTCCGGTTGACAGAGAGGTAGATAGCCGGGAGATGTGCTTGACTCAAGGCTAGCTCAAGGCTGATTAGCCAACAACAACGTTCATTTGGTTGCAGCTAGCTAGTTGCAATTATCCAGTGTTAAAGGTCCAGTGATTCAGTGATTCCGGCAGAAAATCCGATAGGTTCTGGGTCGATAACTCGCTGTGCAGACAGTGCAGACTGGCCGATAATAGTCCAGGCTAGAGCTGGCTGGTAGGTAGTGCAGGCCACGGACAATGGAGAAAAAGCTGCTAACGTTGGCTAATAGCAAGTAGCTGGTTAGCTGGTTAGCTGGCTACTCCCGTCCGGTAGACAGAGAGGTAGATAGCCGGGGCTAGCTCAAGGCTCAAGGCTAACTGGTGCTACGGGGGCAGTGGTGATTAGCCTACAGCAACATCCATTCGACATCCATTCGGTTGCGGCTAGCTAGATCCGGTGTTAAGGTCCAGTGATTCAGTTATTCCGGCAGAAAATCCGATGTTCTGGGTGAAAACCGCTAACGGTGGCTAATAGCAAGTAGCTAGTTAGCTAGTTAGCTGGCTGGCTAGTTTCAACTGGAGATTCTAGATAATGGTGAGTAAATAATAGAATCCGTTCCACATTGAGTGAGGCGGGTTGCAGGAAAGTATATTTAGTAGAAGGATGAAAAGTGTGATAGGGAAATATATACGTAAAATACAAAAAAAATAATACAAAAAACTGTCTATTTACATGGACACACAAGAACACGACCGCACTGCTACGCTATCTTGGAATTAAAGATTCAAAGATGTCTGCAAAAATAATGGGTTGTCAGCTATGACATGACACAGAGTTAGAAAAAATCTATTTTGATTATTGAACTACAGTAAGTGACGTGGATTTACACCCAGTCACAGAATTGTGGTAACGGAATTTCATCATGGGTCTCCTGATCTATACTACACAGAAATGCATAATTATGGATATGAATGTCATTCTCTTTGTGATGAAAATGTTTATGCTTTTCTATTTACCAATTTCTATGTTCTATGTTTGTGCTTTTCTATAAACCAATTTCTGTGTTCATGCAAGTGACTGAATCCTCACTATCAGTATCTGCAATTTGGCAGTACGCCCAGAACCTTGTTTAGACAAAGATATCTCAGTTTCAAGGACTCAGCTTAGAGAAGAAGCCTTGTGAGGTATTGGTCTGTCACATGAATGAAGCAAACATTAATTATGAATGATGAATAAGCTAAATCATGCAAATATAAATTGTCAGTATATAAGGGAACTAACGGGACTGCCCCGTTAGAGCTTCTGACAGACGTTCACTATGGTGCATTAAGTTTGTTGGAACCTCTCCAGCACGCTGACAATAAACAATGATTCATTTAAGATTGACTTTGAGTGTCCCTGTGTAATAATTTCTACCACATCTTCATGGTGATGTATCCTAAATAGGTACATAAAAGGTATCAATATGTAATATCATCCTTTGCATATTTGGGTATTATTCTACACATTGGCTATTATTTTTTATGAGCTCCGCCATCAAACAAGACCAAATTTGGTTGGTCCTGACCAGACCAAATCTGAACCAATCATAGACGTCTATGTTTCACAAGTTTGGACATCAAAGTACAGCAGAGTACAGTACAGTACAGCACAGAACAGAACAGTAGAGTTCAGTACAGTACAGTACATTGTTTAGTGTGCTCTACTTTGTACTGAACTCCACTATCCTATTCTACTGTACAGGACTGTACTGAACTATACTTTTCTTTACTGTACAGTACTCTACTGTGTAGCAAAGAAAGACCTAGCAAAGCTACAGCTGGCTCAAAATAAAGCAGCTCGCCTTGCCCTTTAACTGCACACACAGAACTAACATCAACAACATGCATGATAGTTTTTCATGGTTGAGGAGAAATGTACTACTTTTCTTCTAGTCTTTTTAAGAAACATTTGTGTGTTGAAAATGCCTAACCACTTGTATAATCTATTTGCATACACATCAAACGGACATACATACCACACCAGACACGCCACTATGGGTTTCTTCACGGTACCCAAACCAAAAACAGAATGAATGCGTCACTCAGTTATGTATAGAGAAATGTCATTGTGGAATGCTCTGTCACCAGAGGTTAGTCAGGCAAAAAGCAAGTTTAGCTTTTAAAAAAACATATCACAACTCCTATCCTCTTTCTAAAGATCTAATTCAACTATACTGTATATAAGAATATGAATATGTATATAGGAATAGTGTGTAGGTTGTATTTTTGTTGTCTCGGTGTCTTTCCAATATATAACTCTTATTTTATATTTAGAATTTCATGTAATATCTTACGTTGTTCTTGTTTATAACTGTTCTGTACTTTGTCATGTATGTTTTATGTGGACCCCAGGAAGTGTAGCTGCTGCATGTGCAGTGGCTAGTGGGGATCCTAATAAACAAAACTGCTGTGCTCTACTGTACTGTAATGTTCTGTTCTGTTCTATACTCTACTGTTCTTTACTGTACTCTGCTGTACTGTGCTGTCCAAACTTTTGTCCGGACCGGACCAAATCGGAACCAATCATCAACATTTATGCTTGGCTAACCTTGTCCCCAGGCTATTGCGCACAGCACAGATAAGCCTGGGGTATCAACCACTCACAGTTGGCGTTAGTGGGAGTGACCATAGAATTCTATGGGAGTAACCTACTGAGTAAAGTATTTGCCGTCACTTAATTTTAGCGAATCACACAAGTGCGAGGCGTGGCTCTGTGCTTGTGGTGTGCTAACGTACAGGGAGGGTTAAGGGAAAGGTTTTGTGGGAGATGATTGGTTGGTCGATCAAGCCAATGCTTATGCTCTATATTGGCTAAAGAAGGCCAAGTTTGCAGTGTTGCCAACTTAGCGACTTTGTCACTATATTTAGCGAGTTTTCAGACCCCTCTAGCAACACATTTTCAAAAAAGCGACTAGCGACAAATCTAGCGACTTTTTCTGGTGTTATTGGACACCTTTGGGGACTCTGACGTGAAAGCACGTATAGTTCTTACTCTTCTCAACGAGCAGCGGGTGCTGCCGTGCCGTGGGCCCCACCCCGTCCCAAAGCACTCACAGGCGGCCCAGTCCTCGCGCTGCAGTCCATCCCAGCTGCAGTCAGAGCAGGAGATGTCCACCCCTCCGCATCCAGACTGCAAATGAATCGCGCATGCGGGAAGCCGCCGCTGGCTGATCCCGCCCTGGCTTACATTCAGGGCGGGATGTAAATGTAGGGTTTTTTTTACTCACTTTTTGTCTCTCACACCACATTATTCCTCTCTCCTACAGCTTCCATCACAATTACATGCACATTGCCAATTATGTAAATTAGGTGCTGATGTCATTTAGCGACTTCTAGCGACTTTTAGGACAGCCAATAGCTACTTCCCTTACTGAGGAGTTGGCAACACTGCAAGTTTGATGCCTTGGTCCACCAGACTCTTCACGCATTTGGGGAGGAAGTGTCTGGGTACGAGATTAATGTTTGGGCCAAATGAAGCCCGGTTCAGACGTCTGTGGACGTTGAAATCAAGGCTGGTCCGGACCGGAGCAAAAAACTACATCAAAGCCAGGGTGGATTTTTCAATGTCCATGGACTTTCAGTGTCCAGACTTTTCACTCTTGCTTTGTCCACCAGATGACAGAAAGCAAACAGTTATCAGCTGAACATAAGAGTATGCCAGTGGAAGGGAGAACAGTAACAGGTGACCCAACTGTGGTTTGCGACTACTATGATTTCCTATTGTAGCCAATTGAATTGCAGAACTTCTGTTACCAATTTTTTGCAAATTCTGTTACCGATTAATAAAGAAAATTGATATCTGTAAAAACACTATAACTAATTGATAGGTCTACCTTTACTTGTTACTTCTGTGAACGTTCATTATCCTCCCTCCTCATGAGGGAAAGAAAATAGAAAATATTTTAAAGATATGTGGGTTTTTGGTAACAGAATTTCAAGGCACAAGGCAATGTTTCTTAAACTTACAGAAGGCAGAAAAAAATAACCTGAACTAAATATAAGTGTTGATAACTTGGCAGGGGTATTTCTAATACCTTTTAAGAATTTTTCTGGTAGATGTTTTCTAAGACCCCTTTTCCATCTGACAAGAAATCAAAGCCTTTGCTTATTCCTAATTGTTTTAATGGAATGTGGTTGAAAAATGTATATATGCCTTCAATTGTAAAAAAAAAATATATAGACTCTTAGCTTTCATTTAACATCCAATTTGATATGCTCCTATAAACTTTTACATGGAAATGACACCACACATCGTATGGATCTGTGCAAATCTGCTACATTAAGGGGCATATTTTTATTTGAAAGATTCTTCCTCGCTGATATGAAAGATAAGTTCCATATATTTCGAAAACCGTTTTGCAAGCGATGATTATGGAAGTTTCTAAACGTTAAAACACAGCGTCGGAATTGTAGTTCACACGGAGCCAGCCGTGAGCGAAGCTAACCTCTGGAAACCCCTATACAGAGCTAGGCAGTAGGCACTACTATACTAGACACCTTGTGCCAGATGTGATATAGGCTTACTGACAGTAGTTGCCTCCACTGACTCTACCCCCTTAAGGCTATCATGTGACGGTTTCTGCCACAAAAAGGCATGTGTAAACCAGCAGAGTGCAGGTTGAACGTGTGAACTCAACCTGGTCTCAGAGCATTTCATATTATTCTGGAAGTAAATCCGAGATACCTTATTTAGTATGACATGTTACGTTTGGTATGGTTACATAAAACAGATGATTACTTAAATTAAGGCAAAAACGAAAGGAGGGTGGTTGGTCTGGGTGGATGGGTATAACACCAATGTCTAGCAACCCAAAGGTTGCGAGTTCAAATCTCATCACCGACAACTTTAGTATTTTAGCAACTTTTCAACTACTTACTACTTTTTAGCTACTTTGGAACTACTTAGCATGTTAGCTAACCCTTCACCTAATGCTAACCTTAACCATTTTAGCTAACCCTTCACCTAACCCTAAACTTAACCCTTTTAGCTAACCCTAACCTTTACCCTTTAACCTAACTCCTAATCTTAACCATAACCATAACCATAACCCCTAGCCTAGCTAAGGATAGCGAGCTAGCCAATGTTAACCACCTAGCTAGAATTCGTAACAAAGCGTTACTCGGGGATTTACGTACAGAATAATACGAAATGCTCTGACACCAGGTTGCTTTACTATATTATAATAATTTGTGTGAACAGACAACTATTTTATCGCGCCGTGCACTGCTGCAAAATGACAATTTTGAAAGATATCCAGTTTTTTCAAGTTAAACTTAGAACATTGTGCAAGACCAAGACACCAAACTTGATAGTTCAACTTTACATTTCCTTGAACAAAACAAAAAAAGATGTACGTGACATTGTTTACACCTGATTTTACAGAGGGAATAAAACAAAGGTACAAGGTACAGTAAAACAAAGACTGAAGGTCCAGTAGAACTAGAACAAAATCGGAAAGGTTTACGGGAATGACGCCTAGGTCAATGAAGAAGTTTCAGCTTTGTTTTCGTTGTTTTAACTCTCATGAAAACAAGTGCAGACTTTTTCAGAATAAATACAGGCACTAAAAGTAGGCTACTATGATTGTGATATCTGACTACACACAAATTGATCAACGGTGGACCTGACGTGAGTTTGTAATTGAATTACCGAAACCCACATGATACAACCAAAGATAATCATGCGTAGGCCTATAATAATAAACATTCGGTTGCTTACCGCTGTTTTAGTACAACGTTAATCCAACGTTTCCCTCCACTATAACCCGAAATGTAACTTATATTTTGAACACTTCCAACAGGTAAATGTACCTTTTCACCCCAAGGGGCCAGGGTTCCGGTCTAGAAGCACGGTTTTGACTGCTCCTACAGTTTTGCTTCGGTGCTGCAGTTTAACTGACGCCCAGCCCAGAAAGACAAGTCATATTCCTAAGACACTTTAGTCATTATCTTTGTACACAAAACATCCATTGAATTATTCAAATAATTGTCACTGATATAATTCCATCACCTACAGCCAAAGTTATTAAAGCTGCAATATGTAACTTTTTGGGCGCCTGACCAAATGTACATAGAAGTGTGAGTTATAGATCTGTCATTATTTTGAAAGCAAGTCTAAAAAGCGGTAGATCTGTTCTATGTGCGCTATTTCTATGCTTCCCATTAAGTTTCATTTTTGCGTCTTTTACTTTCGAGTTTGTACACCAGCTTCAAAAACCTATACAATAAATGCTGGTTAGTTAAAATATATTTCACAGCGGTTTAGATGGTACAATAATTATCTACATGGCTTGTTTTGTCACAAACTGAAATTCGGCAGAGCGATTTCTGCATATTGCACCTTTGGCATTTTATATTCATCCAAAGTCTGATGTGATGACGTTGTCGCTGCTCCATGTGCGCGTTGAATGCTAGAGCCAATGTGATGTTGGTCCATATAAACCGGATGCAACCCGGATATAGACGGTCCATGAATTGGTCGGATATCTTGGACGCAGTCTCCAGTTCTTATCGTTCTTATTATACGCAAAGAGGAAAAGAGAGGCCCAACTCCGCGGAAGATCTGTCTCCCTCCAGCAGGTGGAGTTTTTGTATGGAGGTCAATGAGTGTCGAATTTGGTCAACAAAAAAATGAATTGCTTATTTGCTACGTGAGATTTGATCGAATAGAAGTTTCGTAATGCTTTAGATGTTACTAGTGTACTGATATATGTAGGACACGTGATATCGCGGCAACTTTGAGAGAAAAAACATTTAATATCGGAGTTGTCTCGATATGGCTATGCATATTCATGTTATGAGGCTAGTCAGCATAGCATCTCACTCCATTGAAAACATGCTGCTCACGTCAACAACCCTAATCGAATATTCAAAAAATGGGTAGCTTTCCATCTAAGTTATCAATGCCAGGAGGTTTGTCATTATTGATCGTTAACAGTAATTCTCCCACACTAACTTCACAAAACTCAGATGTACAATGCTTTTCTTTCATTATTAGTTTTTATTTAATGCATGAGTATGATGGCTCACTCTGTTAGTTGGCATTTCCTGCCTATGTTCGCCCACTTTGCCAATGAAGTGATCATTAAAATAATTGGCAACATCAAATGGTTTTGTGATGAATAAGCCATCTGATTCGATGAAAGATGGAGTTGAATTTGTCTTTCTGCCCATAATTTCATTCTTCTCATTCTAAAACAAACTTTAGAAAATGACACAGACAACAGCTTCTGAGTATATGTAAAATATCTTTAGTTATGCAATTGTAGGCAGAAGTTAATACAGAGTCAACAGGATTTGTATAGCTCTTCATAAGTTCTGCAAAGTGTCCAAAACAATCTCTGCTTTTCATACAAGCACACCCCTCCCTGGCAGATCAGGAACCACCTTGTTTTCTTCTTGTGGCTATGTGTAAGCAAAGAGAAATTGAAACAATCCAGGCCTATCTGTTCCTCAAGTTTATCTCTATCCCATGTCCTTGACTACACGCCCAGACCAGCTGCAGGGAGCTAGAGGGAACCATCCTTACGATAAGCACAGCATTGGTAGTTAAGAAATGTCTCTACTATTGTTAAGCATATTAATTGTTAACTATTAATATTAAACAAATCAGGTAAATACGTGATCTTTCTCTCACAGCATAATAGATCATATAGTCCATCATTCCCCTCTTTGAGACTTCTAGTCTCAACAAAATCTCAGAATTTTAAAACCAACCAGTGAAAACATTATTTCATATAAATATCAGTTGACTTACAACCAATTAATCCGAGTCCCCATAGAGGTGGGCAGAAGGTAATAGTAATTCAACTCAACCTGTTGATCTATGTGGAGGACCATAAGGCCAGGGACAAGTTAGTTAATTATACATTTTCCCATACAACACAAAACACAAACACCAATAAGGAGTAAAAACAGGGGCAGAAGGATTGGTAACAGCCAGGTGAGCAGTTTGGTTCCCCATTCCCCAAAGGTGGAAGTCAACCAGGAAGAGAACCAATAATTTTTGCTTGATGCTAATGTATCAGCCAAATTGCTTATTTCATTAATTATTTCAGTCATGTTGTCAGAAGAATCTGGGAGCAGCATTACACACTGTCCACTAACAGTTAGCCCCAATGCTGAACACTATCCCCCTTGGTACGCCAATAGATAGTCTAAAGCCACTACGGCTTTTAAGTTTTGTACATCAAGGGAGAGTTGGGTGAAACCTTTAACAGTCAAATTCATATGTACTTGCAGAGAATAGGTAAATGTTATTCACCCATTTGGATAGAATAGCAACACCAACTCCTGGTGTGCCATTCCCACAATTCCCACAATCCACCTGGTTTAAGAACGTGGCCATAAACCTTATCATTTTCAGGTATACTTCTTTTAACTCTGGTTTTCATGGTCATATTTTCTCCAGCTTCCAGTATGTCAGGGAGGGAGATGGAGGTAATAGGAAGCATAGTGTCTCCCAGATAACAACACGTCAAATGGAAGCTGGAGGTATCCATTTCCATCACATATCCACATGTGCCCTGGGGGAACTCCCATTCCCAACCTGATAGTAGATATGTTAATAGCCAGTAATTTGTTGACCAAATTGTAAGATATACCACTCAGCCTTTTTGTTTTGAGTGTCCTTATCCAGGAATCCTGCATAGTTTAAACAGTCCTGTGACTGCCCTATAGGGATGGTCCCTTGGTTACAGATACACAATGGAGGACTATGTGATGGTACTATCCCCGTCACCACAGGTTCTATAGTCCCTCTATCCAAATGAGTGGCCCATTGGTGTTTTGGGGGGTAAGGGCACTCTGCTGTCCTACCCCTCCCATTTCCTCTGGTTGGCCGAAATGTAGGTTCCTCATACCTAGTTTTGTTATCAGCTTTAATATGGGGGACGTGCACATTGTCAGAGAGGCTCCCTAGGATAGTTGCACTATTGGTACCTGTTTTAGAGGCAATATATTCCTTGTTAGTTTTATCACGTCTCATAAAGTGGAGATATCCACAGGTCATATCGTCCTCTGATAGAGGCTTACCCATAGTACCAAACAGCTCACTCGCTGAAGAAGGTTTCGGGAACATCACTATTCCGGACCCATTTGGTGTTGCCCTCCTACCCAGGCCCTGCAGCATATTTACCCAGGAAATGGTTGACTTCAATTGGTTGTTCTGTATTTCCACCCCCGAGACTGAGGAAGCAAGCAGAGCATTACACATAACATTCATGGCCCAGTGGATGTGGATCACGGCCTCCCCTCCTTCTGTCTCCATGGAGTCCATGCAGAACTGTTGAGTCTTCATCAGGTGGCAGGTCCTGGTCATTCTTCATTCTTTTGGTGGGTGCTTCTCCATCTTCTGGCAGTGTGACAGGTGGTGCCATCCCAGTCTCTCGGTCACTCTGACAGCCGTCGGGGTAGCCTGGATCACTTGGTATGGTCCCATCCATCTTGGCTGGTTCCATTTTCGCTTGTAAACCTTCAGTTTAACCCAGTCTCCGATTTGGACAGGGATGTCGTCTTTATCCTCTCCGTCTGGCACTTCCTGGGCTTTCCTAGAATGAGAATACAGAGACCTAACAGTAGAAGTTAGTTCCTTCATATATCCTAACAGGTCATCTTCCAGTCTAGCAGGTCAGTCTGTTTGTCAGTCATGGGCCTATGAGATGGGACATTCATGGGACGGCCTGTTAACATCTCATGAGGGCTATACCCAGTACCTCTGTTGGGGCTGCTTCACATTTTCATCAGCACCAGAGGTACACACTCTACCCAGGTTTTACCTGTCGAGTGGCAGATAGACACACATTTCTGATCTATCCCCAGCATTTTGGGCTATGACATCTCCAGTGAAACGGGTGTCATTGTCTGTAGCCCGAGTTTCTGGGATTCCGAATCTATGGAATACTTCCCTTACCAGAATCTTAGCTACTGTTTTAGCATCACAGTGGGTAGTAGGAAATGCCTCTACCCATCTTGTGAATCTGTCAATTATTACTAAACAATAGCGCTTTCTCTCCTTTCTTTCAGTCATATCAATAAAATCCATTTCAATGTGTGTAAATGGGCCACTAGGTGAGGGGAAATTACCAGGTTTAAGTGGTGTCCCCTTGGCAATGTTGTATTGTATGCATGTGATGCATTTAAACATGTGTTTCTTGTGAAATCTTGGTTACCATATCCCCTCTTGACGAATTACACATCCCATGTGCCATTCGGCAAACCGACGGGATAAGCTGTGTTGGCAACACAGGTTTACCTGAAAGGTGTTGTTTCCAGAGGCCATCAGGGCCCTGGGAGCAACCTCTGGCCTCCCAAAGGGAGTGAGACGTGTGGTCAGTCGCCTGTTGTTGTTGCAAATCAACAACATGCGAGGCCACAGCAGAAGCCAGATACACAGCATGGGTGTAACACCTGGCAGCAGCTGCTTTAGCAGCAATATCAGCAAGGTCATTTCCCTTACTGGCCTCATCTTGGTTACCCGTATGGGCCTGGACATTAAGAATAGCCAATTTAGCAGGAAGTTTCATAGCCGAAATAGGAGCCAAAACGTATGGTTTGTTCTTAATAGGGGTCCCTGATACATTGGTGAAACCTCTAGCCTTCCAAACGCCTGCCCATGATAAACATACACCAATTGCGTAGGCAGAGTGAGTAAATGTTAGCTGTTTTTCCCTCAGCAGCCTCACAAGCTGTGGTGAGAGCTTGTAACTCTGCTTGTAGTGCAGAGGAGGGACTGCTCTATGTGTAGGGAGTTATCTATGGTTGTAACAGCAAAGCCTGCATGTTTTCTACCTGTTGTCTGATCAATGTAGGCCGACCCATCTACGAAAAGTGTCATGTCAGCCAACTCAAGAGGTTCATCAAATAGGTCAGGTCTTGCTTTTGCATCAAGTTCGATTAGGTCAGAACACACGTGTGGGGTTCCTTAGCTAGTTCCACCTCGGCCTCTTCTGAAGCCCGGCTATGGTGCCCAACCTCCCTGGTCCACAGCAGTGGGGCACTGGTGTCTCATATGTCCAGCTATACCACATCCTCAGCAGACTATAGGCTCACCTATGTGCCTCCTCCGGTAGGTTTGATAGGGCTGGAATGGCTGTGGATTACCATAAGGTCGTGGTGGAAACTGTACCTGTTGGGCTGGAGTGGCTGCAGGAGGCCATGGCTGTGGAACAGGTGTCGGGGCTGGAGCAGGTGCTGGGGTGCTCAGCATTAATGTGTCTGGCTTGCTACTTTTCTCTAGTGCAGCCAGTTGGGCCTTCACGAGTTGTGTCTGCAGGCCTGTTTTCTTTGATCTTTCTTCAGCCTTTTTTTTTTTTGTCTTCTTCCAGAATTTACAGTGATGTCTCATATAGTCCTCTTTTTCTGGCCCATCCTTGCGGTCCCAGCCAACTACTTCTTTCAGTTTCTGTTGTACGGACTCTGGCAGGTTCCTGCAGGCTCTGTCATAGAATAGTTCTTCACTGGTTTGAGTGTTATCATACCTTTCACCAGTCTCATTAATTCTTGTTTCTTCATTCTCTCCACATCATCGTAGTATTTCTTTCAGAGCGCCAGCTCTTCAGCTGCTATTCTGTCTTCCATGTCTTGTCTGGCTCCTGGGGAGAAAGCACCTTTTGTGTCTCCTTCCCATCTTATCTTGTATTTGCTTTCTCTTCTCCATCTGAACCTCTTCATCCTCTCTCGCTCTATCCCTTTGTCTTGCATCCTCTCTCTCAAACATTTCTTTGTCCCTCTGCCACTTTGCTTCACATTCTCTGTCCGCTCTCCACTGTTCCTCTCTCTTGCTCTGTCTACTCTCCATCGTTCTTCACTTTCGTGATTCATCTCTTCTCTTCCTTTCATTTTGTTGTTCTTCCTTCACTGATTGTCCTGTCCTGGTGTAGGGGTATTTAGGCTTGGATGCAGTGAGTGGCTTGGTTCTTGCATCCAGACTTAGTTTATTCAGTTCAGCTGATAGTCTGGTTGCCACAGAGGGCCCTTCTCCCTCTTCGGTTTCTTCCAGGGTGCCCCTAATGATGACTGTTTTTACTTTTGGTTCTGGTTCAAAGCCAACCTGTCTCAGAGGGAATGGACCTCCCTTGTAGCCGGAACAATCATCATATGGGGGAGGTGGTGGTGGTGCTGTTGGGAGGGCGGGATATTATTTTTTATAGGGCTTATTTTCAGATTTTTCTTCTTCCATTTTGACTACAGTCTGTAGATGGTTTATCCTGGATCGTACCCAGAACACGGTTCCCTCTGACCGGAGTAGTTGTAAAACAGTTACAGATACCAGTGTAGATGGTTTATCCTGGATCGTACCCAGAACACGGTTCCCTCTGACCGGAGTAGTTGTAAAACAGTTACAGCTACCAGTGTAGATGGTTTATCCTGGATCGTACCCAGAACATGGTTCCCTCTGACCGGAGTAGTTGTAAAACAGTTACAGATACCAGTGTAGATGGTTTATCCTGGATCGTACCCAGAACACGGTTCCCTCTGACCGGAGTAGTTGTAAAACAGTTACAGATACCAGTGTAGATGGTATATCCTGGATCGTACCCAGAACACGGTTCCCTCTGACCGGAGTAGTTATAAAACAGTTACAGATACCAGTGTAGATGGTTTATCCTGGATCGTACCCAGAACACGGTTCCCTCTGACCAGAGTGGTTGTAAAACAGTTACAGCTACCAGTGTAGATGGTTTATCCTGGATCGTACCCAGAACACGGTTCCCTCTGACCGGAGTGGTTGTAAAACAGTTACAGATACCAGTGTGGCTTTTTTTCTCTGCCCTTTTCTCCTGTTTTCTCTTCTCCATGATGTCATGGACGATATTACATCGATTATTGTTAAAAGACCCATCCTTTGGAAATTTACTCCCCAGAGGCAATAGTCCAATCATGCCATTTCTTGAATATCCATTTAATGTATTTAATCAAGGCTGGGTACTGTTACCCCAGGTATTCAATTAGGAGTAACACATTTCATAGCTATTGGTCCAGTGGATGTGTGAGAGGGACCCGTTGAGTTGTCTGCCATGGTTGCTCGTTTTTATTGGGGTCGTCCTACGTGTATTGTGGGCTAAAATGCAAATGTATTTCCTATATCAGTGGGTGCCTAACGCTATCTACCTATTACTACCTCTATTAATAGTTTGGGGTAAGAAAACAGTGAGGTGGAAATACAGTGTATACACCAGTATAATGCTTTATGTCTCACCATCCCCATATAGACAGGATGATAAATTACTTTAAATTGAATACAGTCCAGGCGAACTGACAACTTAATGGTATTACAACCGTTCTAACTTCTTCAGGCAAATTCTCATTTGGAAATGGCCCTAAAACAGTTTTAAAAGAGGTTCCACTCAATACAGACAAGGACAACCTATATCTAAAGTCATTAGTTTCTATAACAGTTTTAGCATATAAATCAAGATCTAATGCGGCACATCTTGCCTGATGTCCGTTATTAGTAAATGTCCATTCAACCAAGGCAAATGCTCTTCGTTCACCAGAATTATAGCTCCACCATCTAGCCATTAATGATTAATCATCAAACAAATACATGCCTAACCATCACCGATAGTCAGTCACTCATAATCATAATATACAATTTCTACAACATAACTAGGACAAACACCTTGTTTACCAACCTAGCACTCCGGAGTACACAATTACAGGCGGTCACTCACTCCTGGCAAGCTCGCCAAAATGTTGAGGATTCTTTGCACAGTGCTGATATTCTCTTATTCTTAAACAAACCTTAAACTTTAGAAAATGACACAGACAACGGCTTCTGAGTATATGTAAAATATCTTTAGTTATGCAATTGCAGGCAGAAGTTAATACAGAGTCAACAGGATTTGTATAGCTCTTCATAAGTTCTGCAAAGTGTCCAAAACAATCTCTACTTTTCATACAAGCACGCCCCTCCCTGGCAGAAATTGAAACAATACAGGTCTATCTGTTCCTCAAGTTGCACTAACTCCAAAAAGTTTTGGGACACTAAAGTCCATGGAGAATAAGAGCACCTCCTCCCAGCTACCCACTGCACTGAGGCTAGGAAACACTGTCACCACCGATAAATCAAAGATAATCGAGAATTTCAAGAAGCATTTTGCTACGGCTGGCCATGCTTTCCACCTGGCTACCCCTACCCCGGCCACCAGCTCTGCACCCTCCGCTGCAACTTCATCGACCTGGCCAAGGCTTTCGACTCTGTCAATCACTGCATTCTTATTGGCAGACTAAATAGCCTTGGTTTCTCAAATGACTGCCTCGCCTGGTTCACCAACTACTTCTCAGATAGAGTTCAATGTGTCAAATCGGAGGGCCTGTTGTCTGGACCTCTGGCAGTCTCTATGGGGGTGCCACAGGGTTCAATTCTCAGGCCGACTCTATTCTCTGTGTATATCAATGATGTCGCTCTTGCTGCTGGTGACTCTCAGATCCACCTCTACACAAACGACACCATTTTGTATACATCTGGCCCTTCATTGGACACTGTGTTAACAAACCTCCAAACGAGCTTCAATGCCATACAACACTCCTTCCGTAGCCTCCAACTGCTCTTAAACACTAGTAAAACTAAATGCATGCTCTTCTATCGAACGCTGCTTGCACCCACCCGCCCGACTAGAATCACTACTCTCGGCGGGTCTGACCTAGAGTATGTGGACAACTACAAATACCTAGGTGTCTGGTTAGACCGTAAACTCTCCTTCCAGACTCACATTAAGCATATCCAATCCAAAGTTAAATCTAGAATTGGCTTCCTATTTCGCAACAAAGCCTCCTTCACTCATGCTGCTAAACATGCCCTCGTAAAACTGACTATCCTACCGATCCTTGACTTTGGCGATGTCATTTACAAAATAGCCTCCAACACTCTACTCAGCAAATTGGATATAGTCGATCACAGTGCCATCCGTTTTGTCATCAAAGCCCCATATACTATCCACCATTGTGACCTGTACGCTCTCGTTGGCTGGCCCTCACTACATATTCGTCGCCAAACCCACTGGCTCCAGGTCATCTATAAATCACTGCTAGGCAAATCCCTGCCTTATCTTAGCTCATTGGTCACCATAGCAACACCCACCCGTAGTATGCGCTCCAGCATGTATATCTCACTGGTCATCCCAAAGCCAACACCTCCTTTGGCCGCTATTCCTTCCAGTTCTCTGCTGCCAATGACTGGAATGAACTGCAAAAATCTCTGAAGCTGGAGACTCTTATCTCCCTCACTAACTTTAAGCATCAGTTGTCAGAGCAGCTTACCGATCACTGCACCTGTACACAGCCCATCTGTAATTAGCCCACCCAACTACCTCATCCCCATATTGTTATTTATATTGTTAATTTGCACCCCAGTATCTCTATTTGCACATCATCTTCTGCACATCTATCACTCCAGTGTTAATACTCAATTGTAATTCTTTTGCACTATGGCCTATTTATTGCCCTACCTCCATAACTTACTAAATTTGCACACACTGTATATAGATTTTCTATTGTGTTTTTGACTGTACGTTTTGTTTATCCCATATGTAACTCTGTGTTGTTGTTGTTGTTTTTAATTGCACTGCTTTATCTTGGCCAGGTCGCAGTTGTAAATGAGAACTTGTTCTCAACTGGCTTACCTGGTTAAATAAAGGTAAAATAAAATAAAAAATTCTCTCTATCCCATGTCCTTGACTACACGCCCAGACCAGCTGCAGGGAGCTAGAGGGAACCATCCTTACGATAAGCACAGCATTGGTAGTTAAGAAATGTCTCTACTATTGTTAAGCATATTAATTGTTAACTATTAATATTAAACAAATCAGGTAAATACGTGATCTTTCTCTCACAGCATAATAGATAATATATTCCCCATCATACTCTTTATATAATTGATCTTGGCTTAATAATACAGTTTTTTATTTTTGTTGAGTTTAGTCACATAATTTCTCAATTTGCAGTAAGTCAGCCAGTCAGATGTGCAGCCAGACTTATTAGCCACTCCTTTCACCCTTAAATCTCTTTCAGCCATACAGTGCATTCAGAAAGTATTCAGACCCCTTCACCTTTTCCACATTTAGTTACAGCCTGAATTTAAAACGGATTACATTGAGAATTTGTGTCACTGGCCTACACACAATACCCCATAATGTCAAAGTGGAATTATGTTTTTAGAAATTTACACAAATTAATTAAAAACGAAGAGCACAAATATATTGAGTAAAAAAGTATTCAACTCCTTTCTGATGGCAAGCCTAAATAAGTTCAGGAGAAAAATGTGCTTAACCAGTCACACAATAAGTTGCATGGAATCACTCTGTATGCAATAGTGTTTAACATGTTTTTTTTTATGACTACCTCATCTCTATACACATACAATTATATGTGAGGTCCCTCAGTCAAGCAGTGAATTTGAAACAGATTCAACCACAAAGACCAGGGAGGTTTTCCAATGCCTCGCAAAGAAGGTCACCTATTGCAGACATTGAATATCCCTTTGAGCATGGTGAAGTTATTACACTTTAGAAGGGTATCACTAGACCCAGTCACTACAAAGATAAAGGCGTCCTTCCTAACACAGTTGCCGAAGAGGAAGGAAACCACTCAGGAATTTCACCATGAGGCCAATGGTGACTTTAAATGGCTGTGATAGAAAACTGAGGATGGATCAACATTGTAGTTAGTCCACAATACTAACCTAATTGACAGGGTGAAAAGGAAGCAAGCTTGAACAGAATAAAAATATTCCAAAACATGCATCCTGTTTGCAACAAGGCACTAAATTAATACTGCAATAAATATGGCAAAGCAATTCACTTTTTGTCCTGGTATGAATACTTTCTGAAGGCACTGTATATGCTACAAATGGGAAGCTTCACTATTCCTCCAATCTCTCTCCCTCAAAAGGAAAAAAAAGTTAGTATCCCTAAGAAAGTATGAGATAGTTTTACAGATATAGATTGCACCAGTACTGTACTACATAAATTGTCCATCCCCGACATCACGGAACCAAACGTAGGACTTCACTAAGGAAACCAGTCCAGAGCCCTTATTACCATAATCCAATGTAATGAAAAAGAGGAAAACCAACATTTTGTTTCTTTTTTATTTTCTATAAAAGAGATGAGTTTACTCCATGATCATAACAGATTGAATCACTGACCTCGACAGACCACTCACATACCAAACAATAAATCGAGGAAAATGTTACACAAAACCCCCCAAAAAACAAAAGACCAAAAATTTTACACAAAATAAAATACCTGAATAAAAGCAAACTCTCTGCTGAGCACATTCTGAAGAAGAATCCATATCTATGGCACTTAACGTCCATCAGTTACCATGGGGATAAAAAGAAGGAATTAATAAAAGGCTTGAAGGAATGAAAAAGTATTTTACCTTTTCATAACTTGTCTAACAAAACAAAAATATATATAGGCTATTCATATATGGTGGACTTCATCAAAATGATGACTGTGACTTTAGCAAAGAAACTCGTTCTCTTGTAGCATTTTGTATATTAATCTTCATCCCCATTTTAAAATGCTTTTCTACAAATGGGGCACATGCGTCCCTGCGCCACATGCTAAAATCATACATACACACTCATCCACACAAACGTTCTGACACACAAATGCTAATGTGGCGCGGCACAGAGACATGTCTACTCAAAACTGTACTGATTGAATGAAAATTAGAAAGTAGTTGAGTCAAGTGTACACTCATACCACAGAAGTCCAGCTAAAACTAGATTTAAACCTGAATATCGTTAAATGGGTAAAATAGAAAATGCTGACTTTTCCTTTGACTTTTTACACAAGCTTATCCTAAATCTCCCTCCCTCCCCGTCAAATAGTACACCTCCCAGTCCCTTCCCACCCGTACATACTGTATCCACCCCAAGTGTAATATATGCCAACTAGAATCATAGAACAATACAGGCACTGGAGAAAAACACCATAAGAGAAAACTCAGAGGACCGGGTCAGAGGTCAACTCGTCGTGACCCTCGACCTGTGACCCCCTCACCAACAGAATTACAACTCACATGTATCCACTAGAATCGAACAAGAAAAATTATAGAAATCAGAGCTGTTTTTGTAGGGTTTTCTTCTAGAACGTATTATTATTATTGTCATTTATTTATTTCTCATATTTTTGTACGGCTAAAAGAGTTGCCCTCTGATTAATGGTAGTCATAATGATAAGACTCATGCACAGACTAGCCAGGAGGTGGAGCTATTTTTTGGTCTCTGCTCTCTGCATTTGTAAAGTCTGGAGGGTGGAGTTACATCCCAAATGGCACCCTATTTCCTATATAGTACACTACAGTACCCCATGTGCCCTGGTCAAAAGTAATGCACTATATAGGGAGCATTTTGGATGCATCCTGGAACTAAATCTTTAAGAAGTGTCTCATCTGTTCTTATAAGATCCCAATAAAGTTGCTGTTAGAACTAATTATGTTTTGAGGTTTGCCTCTCACCCCATTCCTTGTCCCCAAATTACAGAAAGTAGTGTGGCGGGCTCACTACCAGATTAAAACACTTTGGATATGTTCAAATAACCATACCAGCACACCACTTATATTGCATGTCCAATACATTGCTTCACTGTAAGTAGTATGCTAGTGTGGATAATGTAACATATTATTTTAATTTTACCTATGCAAATTCCAGGCCAATATACGAGCAAGGAAAAGGGAGGAATAAACAGTTTATAAATCAAACAGTTCAGTAATAGTTACTGATTCTCTGGTTCAATAGTTTGTGAATCAGCTGCAAAAGAGGAAAATGTCATTAATTAATGACCACTTTCCTAGCTGTCTCTAAGCGTAATAATACACTATAAGGTGTTACAGTGATGGTGAACTCCCATTCAAACCAACCAAGACATAGCTCTAGAAACAGCTGGACTCTGGCTTCATCCCAAATGGCATCCTATTCCCTTTATAGTGCACTACTAAACTAGTGCACTATGTAGGGAATCAGGTGCCATTTGGGACTAAGCCTCTGCTCTGCCTCTCGTAGTGATCAGAATGTTCTGCTCCAGCTTCAGATGACGAAGGAAATATGAAAACTTCAAATGGTTCTTTAATTAATAACACTTGTCGGAATAATGCATATATTAGGTTTTATCCTCTTAAAAAACTACCTAAAAGCTTTGTGTGAAGAGGGGTGAACAGGACAAGGAAAAAAAATCTATTTATATATTATTAAGAAAAAACACGTTATATGAACAAAGAAGCGTTTTTTAAAAAGGAGAAGTAGGAGGAGTTCAGCATTAAAAAGGTAATGGTTGTTTGGCATAGACGGTGGGGGAAGTGTGTTGGTGAGGGGAGGGCGGGGCGGGGTAAAAATAAAAATATATTTAAAAAACAAATAAACAGTAATTATAGAATAAGAAAATACCTCTTTACAGTAGATCCTACATAATGAAAACAAATCTGCACTTAATTCTGCTTTCTCCCTCCTGCTGCCGGTGGACTGTTCCATACTTTGTTGTTACTGATTTGTTCATATGCCCAGGCAGGGAGAGATAGGCCTATCTAATGTACTGTCTGTGTGTGTGTGTGGACAATGGACAGGAGTGAGGCCGAAGGCAAAGCTGTACTGTACCTCCTCTCCTGAGAAAAAATACATGTCAGAAGTTGAAGTCCCTCATTGGTGGGGACTTCCCTCAAGTTGAAGTCCCCACCATTTCCTTGCATGTGTTCTTTCTCTAACAAAACAAAAAACAGATCACATAAAAATACTTATTCTGCCTCTCTTATCAGACAGACGTCTGTCTGGCAGTCTATTTGAACGCCTCGGTCCGTACATACGCATCAGTACTTTGTTTCTCAGAGCAGTTCACCGTTACTGTGTTTCCATTATCTTCTTTAACTCCATTTACAAGATTGTTCTCCTTCGCTCTGTCCCATGTGAAAGTATCAAACAGGTGTGACATTACATGACCACCAGGAGTCCTTTCCCTCAACAAGGGTCAAATCCCCCAGAGAAACGACGCGGTTGAAAATATCCTGTTTAGGTCGCGCTCCTTCAATGTGGCATCTTACTTCCAAAGAGGCTGCATAGCAGAGCAGCTAACAGCCCAGTAGTATCTCGCCAGTCTGGGCCAGTCCAGCTGAAGATAACCCTGTCTGCCCTGCTCTGGAGAGGGGGGGATTGTTTAATTCATGTCCTGCATCTTGGTTCATTAACCCCCCCATCTGTGATGTCATACAGAAGATTCCATCTCATAAAAAAATTTCCATTCCATATTCATTATTCCGTTATGTGTTCTTTTTGCAGTTTCAAGTTTCTGGGGGTTCTCTCGTCATCAGAACAAGTTCTCCTCAAAGATAGCCATCAGGTCGCTTTGGAAATTCATGTCGATGGTCGCCGCCATCTGTAGAGGGGAGAGGAAAGAGATTGAGGTGTCAGAAGAGCTGAGAGACTGAATATGGCATAGAGACTGATCATAACATAAACTCATTAAGGACACTGCTTTTGTGCTTCTTCCCTTCTGTCAATTCCCAAAGACATGGATATGGATGGTGTTAAGAGATAGATGGGAGGTGTTGAATGGAGCTGAAGGATGGGACTAATAACAACAACTAATAACAACAAGATAACTAGTGTAAGACATGCTGTGTCCATAATAAGTATATAGGTTATATATTGTGAGCTTTTGTGAAAGAGCACAGTTAAAGATATGGCATATAGAAGCATACCAGATGGACATCATGAAAATGATCGGAGGAAGTTCAGGAGTAAAAGCAAACAAAATATAATTATAGACTGTGTCCATAAAATGTAAATAGTATGTATAAGCATGAAGTAGAGGCCTAAGCATTGTTGTTCACTAGTTTACTCCAATTAGGGAAGGGATGGTGGGGTTGGAAAGTAATAAAGGGAAATATAAAAAAAACTATAAAAAAAAAAAAACATGGATATGTAACACAAAATGTTTTATAAAATGCAATACATGAGATAGGACATGCAAAAAGAGACATGCCAACTATGAAATACACAGGACAACGCACATGACAACAACCCTAAAATTACAAACAAATAACCCAATCCCCCAACTATTAGCAATGAGGGAAAAATTTGATCCTGTTACATATGGGGATATTATTTGACAATATCATATCGTTTTGACAATATCGCAATATTATTTTTGCACTAGTTGGCTGTATCTGCACCAAAACTCCATTATTTTTCCTTCAAAGCTTTTTCTCAATCTTCTTTTTAAATAGGGAACCAATTTGTTTTCAGCACTTATTCCCATGAATGATCAAAACATTTTTTAATGACTCGTGTATCTGCATCAGACATATGGTGAGCAATATGTTTGGACCATGGAATCGCAATAATAAGTATCGCGATAACATCGTATCTTGAGGACCCTGGGAATTCCCAGACCTTCCAACTATGTGGGAAACTAGTCTCACCGCCTCTCTCCTCCTCCTCTCCTGCTCGCGGCGTCGCGCTAGCTCCCTCTGCTGGTCCTGGGCTGAGGGCTGGGGCGGTGTGGGGGCCTGTGGGGGCTGGGGGAGGGCAGCGGGCTGGGCCTGGGGGGCTGGTGCCTGGGGTTGCTGCTGGGCCTGGGGGGTCTGGATGTGTTGCTGCTGCTGCTCCAGCCGTCTGCTTCGAGGCTCCTCATGAACCCTCCTCGACTGCTGCTGCTGAGGCTCAAGGATATCCTCATCATCCCTGTCACGACCCCTGAGAGAGAGAGGAGTGAGTTTCCCAAAGGCATTGTAGACAACGTTCTCTTGACGACCAAGACTTACTCATAGAACAGCAAAGTGCTTCAAAAATGATGTTCATTCAGACAGAGAGAGGGAGAGGGACAGAAAATGAATGTGTTTCGCAAAGGCTTGGTAGCTAACGTGGTATGTTCTTCCTCTCGACAATCCCAGACCCGCAAGACTCATAACAGCAAAGTGAAACTTCATTTGACACATTTTCTTCACTCACACACACAGAAAATGTATTGTCAAACATCGATGTTGAAATACACAAAGAAACATTTCATGCAGGGTTGAAAAAGCGTTTTTGAAGACAACCCAACTGTAACCCTCACCGTAGTTTCTCCTGCTCCCGGCGCAGTTTGTCCCTCTCAGCCTGCTCTGCCTGGGCCTTAAGAGCCTTCTCTCTCTCCTCTTTCTCCCGGGCGGCCCGGCGGAACTGCTCGAAGCTGTCGCTAGACGACTTCACTGCAGACAAGGGCGCCGACGTGGACTTCTGGGCCAGGCTGGCCCACGAGCCCATGTTCTTCAGTTTCACATCCTGACCGACGGATAGATGGAAAGATAAACGGATGGAGACAGACAGACAGACAGACATGAGGAAGAGCAGATACGTTAGTATTTGATCATGACTGAACAACGGGTTGACTCATCACATAGCCACTCATTTCAATAGTTTGGGTCTGATGGTATTCTCATAATTAGAGATAATATACGAGTATACCAAACAATAGGAACACACCTTCCTAATATTGAGTTGCAACCCCCCCCCCGCCCTCAGAACAGCCTCAATTCGTCGGGGCATGGACTCTACAAGGTGTCAAAAGCATTCCACGGGGATGCTGGCCCATGTTCACTCCAATGCTTTCCACAGTTGTGTCAAGTTGGCTGGATGTCCTTTGGGTGGTGGACCATTCTTGATACACACGGGAAACTGTTGAGCGACTTACATGAGCAATTAGGGTTAAGTGCCTTGCTCAAGGGCATGTCGACAGATTTTTCACCTAGTCGGCTCTGGGATTTGACCTTTTGGTTACTGGCCCAACGCTCTTAACTGCTAGGCTACCTGCCGCCCCATATGTTTATAATAAGGTGTGTGTGTATGGCAACGTGCTGCCCTGTCTTTCAACCACCTGTACCTTTTTGGGGGCGACGGGCGTTTTGGGCTCCTGTTTGAACTTGTCCTTGTCTGGCAGGGAGGAGGAGGGAGGACCGCTGGGCTCTGAGGAACGGATGACCGGCCGAGAGCTGTCCATCGTCTTCACATCTGATGCACGGAAACGCATACAAGGAATACAGAGCATGTCAAAAAGATAGACATATGCACGCATTTGCTCATTTGTTGTACACATAACACCACACACAATCACGTTTATTCTTATGGAACGTGTTTGTCTGCATATGAGCACTATTCCCCAATATTGTTCTTCCACACACAGTACACACACACACACGCATAGTACACCCCCATAAATAGTACACCCAGAAATAAAACACACTAGAGCTGGGGCCAAAAGATCATATCACAGTATAAAAAATTAATTGACAGTATTTTATGTTTTTGAATAATACAAGTTCTACATTTGCTTTATGAGTAGTGCATGACCCTCGGGTGGCAACACATATTCGTAGTGTTTTTAATGGGTCTTTCTCCATTTTGATTGTTTTATACTGTTCAATCAAACTTCAACCATTTTTTTGGGGGGGGGGCATATTCATCCATTTCTGCATTTCCTCATTTGAGATCATTTCCAAACTGCCACGCAGGGCTGCACGATATGGGCAATAAATCTAGGCCTTGTTTTTAACCAAATATTGACTTGCGATTTAGAGCAAAACACTTTGAACTGTTGGAATCATGGAAATATAAATTATTATTCCAATTCTATAGTTAGAATATAATAGTGGGCACTTTGAATACAGTGTTTGACATGACAACGAATGAAAATGCCAAGGAGTTATTGTGACAGAGTAGAAACCAAAGTGTTGGTCAGTGTTTCCCAGGGGACCCTATAACCTTTGGCTACATTTTACGTTTTCTCTTACTTCATGTAGCTAACATATTCATGCTTCGCCTATTCCTTTCTGATTTAGAAGACACTGATGCACAAACACACTGATATAGGCCTACACTAACACTGAAATCAGGTTGTATTAGCTAGCTACATCTGTTCTGACGCAATACTTGTTTTACTATCCTTGTGAGGACTTCCGGTACCCACAAGGATAGTTAAAAACACACAAATACCAGTGTACTCACTCTGCTGTATGTGGCCAGGTAGAGAGGGCTTGCTGTGGCTGTCTGGGTGTTTGTGAGGGTCTTGTCTCATGGCTGAGCTGAAGGGCTCTCCTCCTCCTCTCATCACTGGAGAGGGAGGCAGCTTCTCTTCTTTCAAACCTACCAGGGCCGGGGGTGCACGCTGCTCCTTCAACACACAGCACACAGCCGGACAGGGTTAAAGGCACATTCTGGAAGATGTTCTGCTGTTCAACGGTCGTTTCGATGAATAATATACACCCATTGAAAAACAGACTCAGGGTTGTGGCTTAAATGCTTGCTGTCCCTTCAACAAGCACATATAAATGCAGGTTAACACGTACATTCCTCACACACACAGAGGCTCTATCGAACTTCACACGGCACAACCAGGGATTCAAATTGTATTTGTTTTCGTTTAGCTTTTGATTGAGCCTGCCTGGGGCGCACTTTTTGTTAAGACTAGTCAATTAACTCCATTGTGCCAGGCAAGCTCAAACAATCCATATAGTTTTGAGAGAAAACAAATATTATTTGAATCCACGTTTGCAAAACAGATCCAGATGCAGACTGACAGAAATAGAGACGCTACTCACTTTCTTGGGCTGCAGGTTGTGTGGTGGAGACTGGTGCGTTATAGGGGGATACTGGGGGAGGTGGGGGGAATGCATCATGATGGGGGAGGGGTTCTCCCTTAGGTGCCCTGTAGGCAGAACAGAGAGAGGGAATGATTAGAATCACCATTTAGTCTGATTCAAATCCTACAGCACAGTGTCCTAACATACTGAAACTCACGACGTGGCGTTCCAGGTTGTCTCTTTTGCAGTCACACTGTATAGGTTGCTATGTTACAATTATGTGGTTCCTGAGACACTACACACTTCTCCAGGTGTTGAGATTGAAGAAAAGACGATCTGGATCACCAACCACTGACTGACAGTTATGGATAGGGGTGTGAACACCACAGTCTTCCAATCAATCTACCAATTTAAATCAACCAAATCAACACTTGAGTCTCACCACTGTTGTATGGATCAGCCTTGATCTGTCGAGGGGAGGGATGTTGCTGTTGCTGGATGATGTGCTGTGCTTTGGTGGAGGACTGCATGGACCCCTTGTGTTGCGCTGCAGCGGCCTGCCTGTCTGACTGACCCGTCTGCTGCACCACCGGCCCCTGGGACGGGAAACCCATTTGGGCATGCTGCTGCAGGTGGCGGGCTACCTGGTGCGGGGGTAGGATCTGCTGGGGGTGGCGCGAGGGGGGGGGGGGTTTGGACTGGGGCTGGGGGGCTGGACTAAGAGCTGGGGCGGCTGAAGAGAGGTCTGGGAGGGCTGCACCTAGGATAGGAGGATAGGATCACTTTAATGTCCCAGAGGGCAAATTCTGTATAAGAAATAAACAATGTACATTACACACTCAACATAAACAACACAAATATTATATACACATTATGTGGACCCAAAGAAGAGTAGCTGCTGCTTCTGCAAAAGCTAAATGGGGATCCAAATAAACTAGGGCTGACCCCATTTAGTCGACTGGTCGAATGTTCGGTCGATAAGCTGTTGGTCGACAGATTCTGTTTAGTCGAGCAGTTGCAATTATTATAATTTTTCATGGTGCACAAGACACCCGTCTGAGTCGCGCCTGTCTCAGTGGACTAATCCATTGCGGCAACCACGGGGATGGCGCAGTCCATCACTCTAAGACATGTGATACTGAAATTGTATATGGTTATATTATGTAAAAATAAAGGTGCAATCTAAATCTAATATTATTTTATAACAAATACGCTTTCTCCCGCGTTGGATAGTACACCGTAGAATTGGCGCCTTTCCCTATGTTGCCATGTACATAATAGCAAAATTAACCAGCATATTGGGATTGAGAACAATGCAGAGACGAGGAAACAGCCCTTGCCTTAAGCCCTATTCAGACGGGACTTCTTTTACTGGGGGTGGTCAGGTAATGTAATTATGTGCACAAGCACAAAACACCACATCTGTAATTTTAGTCCCGTCCAAATGTCAGTAATTTGTACATGGCAGGAGAGTAACCATTCCAGCCAGGAGGGAGAGGCTTTTGTTGTGTTTGTTTTTTCGGGAGGGGGGAGGGGTCTCGGATGGTTGAGGGGCAGCTCTCTGGGAACTGTGGGAGGATCTTGGATGATTGGTGGCCTGGCGGTTGGGAGCTTGGGCCGGTGGGTCGCTGGTTCAGGTGCCCGTTTTGACTTGGTGGGCAATCTGTCGACGTGCCCTTGGGCGGGGCGCTTGACCCTGGTTGCTCCTGTAGGTGGTTCTGGACGGAGCCGGTTAGATGACCGAAAATGTTGAGCGGCTTCACTGCAGGTAGATTGTATGTTTGAATATTATTTTTTTTTATAATTCCAGCCAGAATAACCTACTGTTTTTTGGCAAATGCCAAGGTCCTCTGATAATACTAGTCCCTGCGAATCGACATCCCTGTGTTTTGAGAGAAATGTTTGAGTTTGACAGGTGTTGCTCACGGTTGGAGCAAGAAAACAATAACTGATTCAATAAATTGAACGAAGTGCTGCAAATAGCCTATATATGAAGGGCCTACATGTATCAACTTTCACAGTGAATGCTTTTGTTCATATGTTTTGTGCAAATGAATTGAATATTGCCAAATTCATCAGTAAAAACTATTGCGCCTATTTAAATGTGACCCTTGCTGTTAATAGATTGCAAAGCAGCATACAACTGACCTAAACGTTTGGAAATGTTAAGTTCACTTTCGCATCCATAGCCTTAAAACGCATCTCAAGTGCACTGTTTAGCTCACATCTGAAGGCTGGGGGGCAATTAGGACGTCTACTGCGGATTGCTAAAATATCCTAATGATTATGATCACATTCCTCAATTGAAATATTATGGCGACAGAAAGTTGGGAACCAAGCTCGAGTTATCAGTGTAGCCCTGTTATCGTCTGAACTTGACGCCTAGAAAAAAACCTCCAGGCTTCCGTCATAACTGTCAATTTATAGAAAATAAAGGATTACAGGGGGCAGTTTGGAAAAAAACGAATACCGTCCGAATCATCCTCTGGAATAACGGGCATTCTGGAATAATAATTACGTAACCAATGTTGTCTAGTAATACTAGTCCCGTGCGAATAGGGCTTAGCCTAATTGTCTAAGAAAATTGTGGAGATAGCAAACCCCAACTTAATTAGGTCTATAATCAAATCAAATTGTATTTGTCACATGCGCCGAATACAACAGGTGTAGACCTTACATTGAAATGCTTACTTCCAAGCCCTTAACCAAAAATGCAGTTAAGAAAAATAAGTGTTAAGTAAAAGATTGATAAAAACAACAAATAATTAAAGTTAAATTAAAGAGCAGCAGTAAAGTAACAGTAGCGAGGCTATATACATGGGGTACCGGTACAGAGTCAATGTACGGGGGCACAGGTTAGTCGAGGTAATATGTACATGTAGGTAGAGTTATTAAAGTGACTATGCATAGATAATAAACAGAGAGTAGCAGCAGCGTAAAAAGAGGGGGTTGGGGAGGGACAATGCAAATAGTCTGGGTAGCCATTTGATTAGATGTTACATTTACATTTACAGATGTTCAGGAGCCTTATGGCTTGGGGGTAGAAGCTGTTAAGAAGCCTTTTGGACCTAGCTGTTAAACTGTTAAACGTGCCTGGCTTTATAAATCATCCATTTATATCTACAGAAATAAGACAGATCTTGCTTCTGTTGCCTGTTTGAGTGTTTGTTTAATAGCCTACTGATTCCGTGAGCACCAAGCCTCATGCAACAGCAAAATGTTGGATAAAGCAACTTCACAGATTTGTCTGTTTTTAATCTTTACAAAAAAAAATTGTTAGAACAGACTGGTGTTACTTATTATTTAGTGTTGTTTACGCTGTTCCAAACAGGCAGGAAAATAATATTGTAATCTAACAGCACCTGTTTGTCACACATAATATGCACGCAGCTATCGCTCCTATACCCTCCTTTTTGGTCTCCTTATTGTTATTACAATTATTATTATGATCATCATTATAATAATAAATAATGTCATTACCATTAGTAGGCTTTATAGAGTAGCCTTGTATAACCACCATCGAGCTGTAGGCCTAAGAGTGTGTCCTGTTTATAGTCTTAATACCGTAACTTACTTAGGCCTATATTTCAATATTTAGTCTACTGTATCAATCAATAGTTTATTCGTTCATGCCATCAAACAGCATACAAGACATTCATGCTTTGAAATGCAATCAAGCATTTTAGTTTTAAAATGAAATAACAAAGGGAGCTTTGAATAATTAGCCTAAACAATAAATAAATCGCAATTCACGAATGCATGCAACTGTTTTTAGTCTGCTGTAATAAAGGCTTTATTTTTTTATTTCATTAGAACACTCTCTGGTACACTTTAGTGTTGTTTACACTGTTCCAAATGGTCAGAAAAAATAATATTGTAATCTAACAGCAACTGTTTGGCACACATAATACTCACACAATGCTTGCTCCTATACCCTCCTTTTTCTTGATCTCCAGTAGTTTCCACAACTAAGTCAAATGTCTTCAACAGATCTGACTTCCCCTTTCCCTCCTGAGCAACCAGTAAACATTTGCCCGTTTTGAGTTTCTTTTTCACGTCCTCCGCATCCATTTAGTTGTCGACATTACTGTGTTCGTAGTTTGTTATAACCAATTTATTGATGTGATTATGATAGGCTATAGGTCAGGCCCTATTGGTCACATGCATGCGATGCTTACATGTTTTACGTAAAGAGAGCAAGGGTTGAGGGAATAGGGAATGTTTTTCCTAAACAAATTAGGGATTTCGGTAACAGAACTTTTCAGTCAGAAACAAGTAAGGAACTAAATGGCTGAAAGTATGTTGCAGCTTCAGCACGGACAGCGCAATAAACACTTGCTGTGCTGTCTTTCGCTGCAGTAGGGAGGAGAGCGGGACAACGTGCGCCAGTCACACAGGCACTCGCTGTCTTTTTTAAACACAGTGTGACCATCAGGCTCTTTCTTTTGTTATTTGTGTATCTTAATTATTTAAATCAAACAGTGTGCATCAGACAAGCTCAGTGCATATGTAGTTATTTTATTCAAACACATAGGGTGTGTCTGCCTATATATGGAAAAATAAGTTTAAACGTGCCAACCAATTGATTGGTCGAAAGAACAGGACGAATCTCGGTCGAGCAATATTTTTTTTGTCGGGGACAGCCCTAAAATAAATATATTACACACTCAACATATACACAATACAGACCTGTACAGACTGCAGGAGGGGAGCCTGGTTCTGTTGTTGGCGAACCTGGAGAGACTGCATGATCTGCTGGGGATTGTGTGGTTGTTGGCCAGGTCGTCCCTGGCTCTGTCCCTGCTGGAGCTGCTGCAGGTAGAGATGCACCTGGCTGAGGGGTAAGGGCGGAATCACCTCCTCATCGTCCTCCAGGAGCATCTGAGGGGGCTGGGAGGACAGCAGGCCCTGAGGGGTGAGGGTGGGGGGGGACAGGGGCCGCTGCTGCAGGGACTGAGGGGGGGCGGGGTGGAGGATGTGGGGCGGGAGGTGATGCTGGGGTGGAGGGGCTTGTGGCTGGAGCTGTTGTTGTTGTTGTTGTTGTAGGGTTGGCTGGGGCTGGGGCGCTGGTTGCTGCTGCTGGGGGGGTTTGGGAGGTAGAGCTGCTGCCCTGTGGCTGGGTCGAGACGGCTGCTGGGGCAAGGCGTTGTGCAAAGCTACAGGTGAAGAAGAGGAAGGGAAACAATGAGAAAATGTGGTTAGCAGAGTCAGGATGGAAACATCACATTGAAAAAAGTAAAAGGACTGCCTAGTTAATCTAATTGTAGGTCAATAAATGCTTAGAATAAACTTTTAGGATAATGCGAGACAGACTTATTGCAGAACTGGGTTCAAATAGTGTTTGTTTTCTTTCAAATACTTTGCTTGCGTTCGATCGAGGCAAGCTCAAATCAACCACAGCTCAAGTATTAGAAAAAAAATACAAAAGACTATCTGACCTCAGGCATGTGTGGCTTGAAGAGGTCTGGATTTACCTGGGTTAGGGTTGGGGAGGATGGGGTGCTGGTTGAGAAAGGGGTGCGTCTCTGGGGACACGGGCCCCACTGCGGAGTGAGCGTTGAGGTGGGGGGGCACGGCGGGCGACGAGGAGTGGTGGTGCTGGGACAGGTGCATGAGGGGCTGCTGGCCGAAGTGGGGCAGCGAATCAAACGTGTTCTCCAGCAGCTGGGAGGACTCCAACGCCGTGACCGTTACCTAGACATTACACACACGCACAATCATACACTGAACTTCACTGCTGCACTTTTCAGTGATTCCTGATCTGTGATGTGAACAAATGCTTTTTGAATCAGCTGTATAGTCCCCGCTGTACAGTCCCCATCCCTATCAAATCAAATGTTATTGGTCGCATACACATATTTAGCAGATGTTATTGCGGGTGTAGCGAAATGCTTGCTATATATTTTTTGTATATCGTCTATTGTTTTTATGTCCTGTAATTAGCTTTTAAGAAAATTTACAATAAAATGCTATCATATCGTATCTTTAGGACCACATAGGAAATAAGCATTCAAGCTTTGTGTTTTTATCCTGGATAATTGATCAGGTATGTAATGTTAAGTATCTTCAATAAATCCTGCACTTGTCTTTTCCAACTAGCACTGACTTTGCTGAGGGAAAATGTACCTACGACTGTGATATGTGGTTGTCTCACCTAGCTATCTAAATGACTAAAATGTAAAATATGTTGTCTCCGGCTAGAGCAGGCTACTACTTTTAATTTAAATTCAATCAATCTTACCGGGGAGGAGGGGCAATGTAGGTGGCGGGGGAGGGGTTATGGTGCTGTTGGTGCTTCAGGTGGATGCTGGGCTGCAGGACAGGAGCCTGGGGGTGAGGGTGGCCCTGGGGGTGAGGGTGGCCCTGGGGGTGAGGGTGGCCCTGGGGGTGAGGGTGGGCCTGGGGGTGAGGGTGGCCCTGGGGGTGAGGGTGGGCCTGGGGGTGAGGGTGGCCCTGGGGGAGGGGACCAGCTCCAGACATGGCATGGTGGAGATGGGTCTTCTTCCCTTCGTTGGTCCCGTGGCCTTTCTTCTGTTTAGGAGCTATTCCTGACAAGAGAAGGGAGAGAGAAGGAGATCCTGACTATTAAATGAAGCTTTCTTCTATCGATTCTGAATACGTTAGAAAAATCTGTTGACCACAGCCACAATGTGAGATTGTCAAATATTCAAGTATTGACCATGATATATGACCATGATATATGCATGAGGTAAATAATGAGGCACATGCGAAATACCTCAATGTTATGCTTCAAACCAAAGAAGATATTATAGGCTTAAAACAACATTAGAGGAGCGAAATAAGAAGGGCGTGTCCCTACCCTTCTCCTCATCACTGTCTGAGGAGCTAGAGTCGCTGCTGTCCGAGTCAGAGGAGGAGCTGGCCTTGGTCTTGGCGGCCGTCATGGCCTCCATGGTCTTCTCTGCCACTATAGGAGAGGGCAGCACGTGACTCGACATCTTCTCAAGACAAACTATCTTCCACGAACATGTTAGGTCAACATAACACACTGTATTGCTCAGACAGTTTTAAAGGAAACCGCTTGGCAAACCGATTTTTTAAAAGAGTGACCTAGGAGCTAGAGGAAAGCTGTGGAAAAGTTCTTATCAATACCTCTTCTTGTTTTTCATGTTTTGTAACTGTCATTTTGGGATTGATTTGAATTAATTATGCAACATTATTAAATGACAAATTATTTGTAGGTGCTCAGGGAGTTTCTGTTTGGCCATAGGGGGAGGCAAAGACATTCATGATGAGACTCACCAGGAACCTTCTTCTTGTTCTTGCGGAGGCACGACGACACGTATCTCTCCAGCTCTCTCAGCGTGGACGGCTTGAGCGTCTCAAAGTCGATCTCGATCTCGTCGGGGTTGGAGTTCTTCAGCGAGGGCTCTCTGGACTGGATGATGTGGACCACACGACCCAGCTTGTCGCCGGGCAGCTTGTTGATGTCCAGACTCAGCTGCCTCTTCTCCTCGTATGACATGGGTTTCCCCTTCTCCCCGGGGGCTCCGGCTGCAGCCGGGTCCTCCTCCAGGCCCTCCCCCAAGCCCGACACGGGCTGCAGAGCTGGGGGCTGCAGCGCTGCCTGAGGGCCCACGGCTGCAGAGCGGTTGTTCTTCACCGCACCTCCCTCCTTCTTACTGCAAGATCAGAGCAGAACATATAAACCATCAGTACTATTTCAACTGGAATACTACTTCAACCTTTGTCTCTATTCCAATGTCCATACAAGCATACCACTTAGAATGAAGTATCTAAGTAGTATGCTAGTATATGGACATTGTAATGTAGCCACAGTAACATAACATCTCTGTGAAATGCAGAAAGAGCCCAAGGCAGAGGGAGAACACAAATCATGTTTACACACTTGCTGTGGAATTTAGACATTAGAAGCTTATAAATGGCTTAGAGGATTAACAACAAAACAGCTTCATGAAGTAATTTGACAAAGACAATCAGTGCTTTGAAGTCAGCAATGTTTATAATGTGTCAATACAATCCATGCGCTCAGCAAATTCTGTGTCCCCTTGTAAATGTCACAGGTCCTGACTTCTGTACTAATACCACACCTAAGACAGAAATACCCATAGCTGTGTATTGTACCGTGCGTTGGAGAACCAGTCCAGTGCAGTACAGATGGGTATACTACAAAGCAGGATCAATGAGTTAGCCAGTTAACTTTAATAAGCAACCAGAGATAACTCTTGATTTTCAGGTTAATTTAAAAAGCTACATTTAAATATTTGTTTTCGGGTTTTTTATTAATTCGACCATGCCCATTTCCAGCTCATCAACAAAATAAAAATAAAACGTATATATCAAAATATTTAGGCAAGTTAGCTGGCTTACTCCTTGGTCCTGCCTTGTAGCATACCTCTCTTCTCAGCTTGGCTCAGTAGTGTGAAAAGGCTATTATTGTTGCTACCTGGGTTTCTTGGTCTTCTTGGGCAGCAGCTCCTTGTTGTTGCTGCTGCTGCTGCTGTTGTTCTTGGACTTCTTGGGGAACTGGATGGCCGGCTCCGGGATCTCCTCCACCGCTCCTTTCCTTTTGTGCTTGTCTTTCTTCTTCTCCTTCTCTTTCCTCTTTGGTTTGCTGGCCTGTGGCTGCGAGAGGGCCGCCAGCTGCTCGTGGACAGCTTTGAGCTGAAACAGACAGAAAGGAAATTAAAACGGTCAAACACAATGGATAGGCATTGACTGGAAGTCACCAAATATCCCATGGGGTCAGAAATGACACAGTACCCCTCATCCACCCTCAAGGATTCAATTCGATTTGAAACAACTTTATTTATCCATCAAATGTATCACAAATTGATGCCATTAGTGCCAACATAGAAATATCAGGAAGATGATAGTTATGAGGGGGTTATGGTTCATTACAATAATGTATGATGAATAGAGATGTCATCAGAGAAGCTGGAATCCCTCAAATCAGGGGAAGAAATCCCATCCTATTTGCATTCAATGTTGTTGTTTTGCTGTTGCCTTGTTCTTTTTTTTATATAATACTCAGATCTCACTTGTAAAATAAATCTAATACTCAGAAAGGATAAATAAAAAGTAAATAAAAACAATATCTCCCAAAATATTATATTTCCTTCTGTCTTTCCTCACCTGTTCCTGTAGCTCGGCCAGTCTCTGGGCTCTCTCCTCCTCCAAGTCGTTGGTGGAGGATTCCGACTCCGATGACGAATCACTGGAGCTGTCCGAGGAGGAAGCGGGGTGTTTGACCGAGGAGGCTGGACCTAGGATGGAAGAGGCTGGAACTAGGATGGGTGGCGGCTGGGACTTGATGATGGGGGCGGAGGACTGGAGCAGCGCGGGGCCAGGAGCCGAAACCAACGTCTCCTCGGGCTCGTCTGGCATCTTGGCAAAGCGCATCTCAAACACGTCCTGTTGGAGAGAGAGAGAGGGAGGGAGAGAGAGAGGACACAGTCAGTGTCAGAGTAAGGATAGAGAACAGAACTTGGTGGTGTTCAATAGGGCGCACCGTAGCAAAACTAGTTGCAATGGAAAAGCAAACATCAGCGTTCTGATTTTGGAAAAGTTCAGGAACTGGTAGTACCTATGAATTTCACTCAGTTTCAAAACGTATTCTCCCTACTGAACTACCCAGATTTCAAACATCTGCTGCACCAGTAAAACAAACACAGCAAATAGTTCAGCAAACAGGTACATGAAAAGGCCTAAGCTCATGTGGGCATTTGTTATGTGGGCATTGTTTTTGTGACTTACATTTATCTCGTATATACCTTGCATGTGTATCTGTCATGCGTGAATGTTGCCGTTTATATATACATACACGCATATATATATACACTGCTCAAAAAAATTAAGGGAACACTAAAATAACACATCCTAGATCTGAATGAATGAAATAATCTTATTAAATACTTTTTTCTTTACATAGTTGAATGTGCTGACAACAAAATCACACAAAAATTATCAATGGAAATCAAATGTATCAACTAATGGAGGTCTGGATTTGGAGTCAACCTCAAAACTAAAGTGGAAAACCACACTACAGGCTGATCCAACTTTGATGTAATGTCCTTAAAACAAGTCAAAATGAGGCTCAGTAGTGTGTGGCCTCCACGTGCCTGTATGACCTCCCTACAACGCCTGGGCATGCTCCTGATGAGGTGGCGGATGGTCTCCTGAGGGATCTTCTCCCAGACCTGGACTAAAGCATCCACCAACTCCCGGACAGTCTGTGGTGCAACGTGGCGTTGGTGGATGGAGCGAGACATGATGTCCCAGATGTGCTCAATTGGATTCAGGTCTGGGGAACGGGCGGGCCAGTCCATAGCATCAATGCCTTCCTCTTGCAGGAACTGCTGACACACTCCAGCCACATGAGGTCTAGCATTGTCTTGCATTAGGTAGAACCCAGGGCCAACCGCACCAGCATATGGTCTCACAAGGGGTCTGAGGATCTCATCTCGGTACCTAATGGCAGTCAGGCTACCTCTGGCGAGCACATGGAGGGCTGCGCGGCCTCCCAAAGAAATGCCACCCCACACCATGACTGACCCACCGCCAAACTGGTCATGCTGGAGGATGTTGCAGGCAGCAGAACGTTCTCCACGGCGTCTCCAGACTCTGTCATGTCTGTCACGTGCTCAGTGTGCACCTGCTTTCATCTGTGAAGAGCACAGGGCGCCAGTGGCGAATTTGCCAATCTTGGTGTTCTCTGGCAAATGCCAAACGTCCTGCACGGTGTTGGGCTGTAAGCACAACCCCCACCTGTGGACATCGGGCCCTCATACCACCCTCATGGAGTCTGTTTCTGACCGTTTGAGCAGACACATGCACATTTGTGGCCTGCTGGAGGTCATTTTGCAGGGTTCTGGCAGTGCTCCTCCTGCTCCTCCTTGCACAAAGGCGGAGGTAGCAGTCCTGCTGCTGAGTTGTTGCCCTCCTACGGCCTCCTCCACGTCTCCTGATGTACTGGCCTGTCTCCTGGTAGCGCCTCCATGCTCTGGACACTACGCTGACAGACACAGCAAACCTTCTTGCCACAGCTCGCATTGATGTGCCATCCTGGATGAGCTGCACTACCTGAGCCACTTGTGTGGGTTGTAGACTCCGTCTCATGCTACCACTAGAGTGAAAGCACCGCCAGCATTCAAAAGTGACCAAAACATCAGCCAGGAAGCATAGGAACTGAGAAGTGGTCTGTGGTCACCACCTGCAAAACCAGTCCTTTATTGGGGGTGTCTTGCTAATTGCCTATAATTTCCACCTGTTGTCTATTCCATTTGCACAACAGCATGTGACATTTATTGTCAATCAGTGTTGCTTCCTAAGTGGACAGTTTGATTTCACAGAAGTGTGATTGACTTGGAGTTACATTGTGTTGTTTAAGTGTTCCCTTTATTTTTTTGAGCAGTGATATATATATATATATATATATATATATATATATATATATATATATATATATATATATATACACACACACACACACACATACACATATCGTTATCTTATCCGACTTGCCACAACTTAAGTTCCTTCTGGAAAATGTAAGTAATTTAATTATGACGGTGTTAATTAGTGTTAGCAGTGTTATTACCTGTAGTTTGCGTGCCATAGCCACCACCTCGTGGTCAGGTGGGTTGTACTTGTAGCAGTTGGAAAACATTAACCGCACGTCGGCAGCAAACTCCTGGGCATCTCTATACTGCCTGTTGTCCAGCTTCACCTAAAAACACATAGTCAACAAAACCAAGTCGGAATCCTTTTAGAGAGGACACGGGTATCCCTTAGAGAGCGACACTCCTTCAGGCTTTCTTTCCAACCCTTACCCAACATAGTGCACTATTTTCGACCAGAGCCCTATGGGCCCTGGTCAAAAGTAGTGTACTATATAGGGAAAAGGGTGCAATTTGGGACACAGCCATAATAGTGTTCCATTCAAACCCACCTTGACGGTGGCGAGGTCCATGGGGTGTTTGATGATGTCATGGTAGTCATGCAGCCCCAGCATGTCCACGTCCACTGGCTTGTAGAAAGGCCAGGCGTAGGCAGCGTGCTTTTTATGCAACATGTCTCGGACCAAGCTGGAGCAGTACCGTAGCTGCTCCTGCTGCTTGGGGCTATGAGCCCCTAAACCTGGTCCTACGGGTCCCCCTAGACCGAGACCTATCCCGAGGCCCAGGTGGTGCTGGGAATCTGGAGCCTCCTTCTTGAGAAGCTTGCTGGGCCTGGCGCTTTCTCGCCGTGGCAGCGTCTTCCCCGACTTGGACTCGGCCGGAGAGGACTCGCTCAGCTGGTCGTTGGCCGTGGGGGTGGTTGTGTCTGCTTTCCTTTTCTGGCTCTTTCTCTGCTGGAAGGGGGGGGGAAGGGAAGAGGGGGATAGAGAAATTAGGGGCACGGGGAGAGGGACAGATGGGACGGAGAAGAGGCAGAGTATGAGAGGAGAATGTGATCGCTTTAGATCAGATGCTTAAGGTAATACAAAGTGTACTTCTGTCAAAAGCATTCTGAACTGCGATTGATTGAGCTTCCCTGGCGCAATGGAACCAATGGAGTAGCACTAAAAACACAAACCCTGCCAATTTGGCACTACAGAGAGGTTCAATTAAATGCTCAAAGTATTTGAAGGAACATAAATACTATTTGCATCAAGGGTCGTTCATTTCGCATCAAATGGAAACATTCATACTCATTTTCCATTTTGCGCTATAATGAACATGACCCAGTTCTGCAAGCAATATACCCAGCACCCTCCCCATGCATGCCAAATCCTCCATCCTACTCACTTTGGCCATGGGTACGGGGTTCTGCAGTATGGGGGCAGTGTTCTGGATGGACGTGGGGGGCTGGGTGGTCTGGGTGGAGGGAGGAGGCACGGAGGTCATAATAGGGAGCTTGGGAGGGGCCTGGAGAGGCAGGTCCAACGGGCCCAGTGAGTAGGGGGCCCCCAGCTGTGGTGCGTGGGCATGGGTGTGGACAGGTAGCGTTGGGGGCACGCGGGAGGGCAGGGCCTGCATGAGGGGCAGAGGAGGTAGAGATGGGGGCCCCTGGTCCTGGGTCTGTTGCTGCACTGGTGGTCCTCTGGTCTGGGGCCCCGGGGAGTGGCTAGAGAAGCCCCGCGTCTGGGGGGTGGTGGACGGAGAATCCATAGTCGGGCCTGGCTTCAAGTTCAGACCTGGGAGGGTGAGAGACACACGCAGAGAGACAGAACAACGCACGAATGAATGAAATTGAATTAGGTTGCGGGGGTGCGTGCTACGCCACTGCTTATAACTATAACTTAAGTATAACTATAAGAAATCTAAGATGTGTCAAATAAATTATATCCGGCTCAGGGCTCCAGCTATGCATTTGGTTTTCTAACTTGCTAGCTAAGTGGCTAGATGTCAAGATCAAGTTTCTTGGTTACAGAAGAAACATTCAATCCCCTCCTGGATCAAGATCTAGGGCCCTATAAAATCTGCGATACGGAGAATGCGGACGGAATCACGGAATCCAGACATTAAAACAAAATTCTAAAATGCATTGAAATTAGTAGAGAATCAACTAAATGTATAAAATGTAGTAATTAGCCCAAGTTTACCATAACAGATTAACAGAACGCATGAGTGATTTGCATTTCCTGCAACTTTCTGAAGGGACAAGGTGAATTCCCTGTCTGTGTATGTACGGTGCGAGCGTCTAACACTGTGCAGCCGTTAGCGTGAATCTAATAAAAAATATTCTGGTAGATGGAAAGGCTTTCCCAAAAACCTTCTAAATTAAATGTTAACTACAGAGTAGCCTATGCTTACCTGGCAGAATGACATCATGATTTTTGCATCAATCCAGTGGGATTCTACCATCACATGTGCACAAAAAACCCCAGCTAAAAACAGACTCAAGTTTTTTCCAGACCTCATGGTCTCCTGATGTGATTAAAGAAAATACAACAATTAATTCAACGTCATATTCATCATCTCCAGCACCACCCCAACATCAACATGAAAACAATGCGTTTCTATGTTTTGAAGTAAAAAAGATAGAGGAACATAGGTGTTTCCAATGACATCGGCGTGCATCGTGTGATTTCAACCAATTGTGAGTAGGCATTGCCTACTAATTGTCTACTAATGTCATTGGAAACACTTGTCTTCCTCTATCTTTTTTACTACAAAAAATAGAAATGCGTTGTTGATGTTGGGGTGGTGCTGGGGTTAATGAATATGAAGTTGAAAAATTGCATTGTCCATTGTTGTGGAATTAGAAAATCCAAATTAGTTGTTTTTCTATTGAAACCGTGTGATTTTGAAAGCGAAAACAAAAAATGGAGGAAACGGAAACCTGAAAAAACAAAAATGAGAAAACGGAATTTGGGAACAAATCAAACGGAATCAGGCAATACAATTAAGGGGTTTTATAGGGCCCTAAAGATCCTTGTTGGCTAAATTGTTTTGCGCGTAAAAATAATAAAATATTATTTATTGATTGTTAAATTGCGCCCCTTGTGTGCACTTCCAGTAATACCGTATACCCCGGTATGGTATAGAAATGGTATGACGGTATAAAAATGTGGATACTGCCCAAATCTAAACTGAATTAATTTAAATATATTTTGGTGCCAGTTGGCGACCCATCCCTTAAGGGATTGATTGACACATAAACAAACATTACGATGATTCACAGTGATCATTCTTTTTAGTATGAGAAGTGGAGGTTGCTCACTCAAAACACATGAAACAAAAGAGATGTCAAAAGAGATGACAAAAGAGATGTCAAAAGACTTATCATTTTCACACTCGTGCCAACCTGAAACGTACTGTGCTGGCTCGGATATTTCCCTTTCACATTGTCCTTTTGAGCAAAGTTCCAGCAACTATGGTGGACGCGTAACCTGGCCAGCACAGTACAGTTCAGTAGTGTGAAAAGGGTATTGGAAACCCCAGGCCAGGGGTGTGCCTGTGTGTGTGCTGTACCCTACCTCCTTCCCGTCGGCCCCGGCCTCGTCCCTTGCCGGTCATGACAGCGATCTCCGTCTCATCCTGGGGCATCTCAGTGATCTTCTGGAGAAACATCTTCTCCAGCTGCTCAGCCATTAACACTATGTCATCTCCAGGCTGCAGGCATTGAGAGACAGACACCCCATGTTAATACAGTACCAGAAACCAAAGCCTAGACATACCTAGGACCTAGACATACACAGACCTAGCAATACCTAGGACCTAGACATACACAGACCTAGCAATACCTAGGACCTAGACATACATTTATCTAGCACTACCTTGGAAAAAGTATCCATTCTAAAACAGCGTCCATTCTAAAAGTTGGCCGAACTCTAAATATACGGCTCTGATAGTAACTATATGGGGTGTGGTGGTCATAGAAAATAGAATCTATAGCATGGACCACCTCATTCAAAATTGCCAGGGTAAGCGGTTCCAAGCCCTTTCTATAGATTATATTTATAGGTGGTGGTTGACAGCCACAATGCATTATTGCATCCTTACCTTGTTGTAGATGTAGCAGTTGGTGAACATGGTGTTGAAGTCTTGAATACATTCTTGGGCGTTCCAGTAGTAGCTGTTCTCAAGTCGCTTCTTGATTGTTCCCATATCCATAGGAACTTTAATAATCTTGTAGTAGTCCTGAAAAACATATTTTTTTGAAGTATAATTCAACTAAAACAAGACAGTCACAGTCAGACAGAGGAATATGCCAAGTGTGCATGTTGGGTGCTTGGGTGGCATGGCCCACATAGAAACACTAGTAGAATCAATAATTGGTGTTTGCAATACTCCTTGTAAAAAAAATGCTCTTTGTGGTGCAGAGTTGTAAGGGTGTGAACTAGAAAAGGGAAAACCAGCACTATACTGGAAATAGTATAAACTGTTCTCTCTGTCTATAAAGAGAGAACACACTGCTGCTACTGTCTATTATCTATCCTGTTGCCTAGTCACGTTGCCCCTACCTTCATTCCGTGGCCAGTTTATTAGGTATACCACCCCGTTCATGAAAATGGTTAGCTCCGTGGCTTGCTATATAAAGCAGGTAGACAGCCATTGAGACATTCAGTTACTGTTTGATCGAATGTTGGAATGGGCAAAACGAGTGACCTAAGCAACTTTGAGCGTGGTACGATCATCGGTGCCAGGCGCGCCGGTTCCAGTATCTCAGAAACAGCCGGTCTCATGGGCTTTTCACGCATTAGTCTACACCTGTTGTTTACAAAGCATATGATAAATAAAATTGGATTTGATTTTGATTTGATAAATAGGGGCGTTGTACAAATCAAATTCATAAAACAATTGGATCGTCTCTAACCAATCAAAGTATCAAAAACAATGACGCTCTGGCCCAACCCATCTGTATCTGAGAACGGTCAGAACGTGTTCGCATTTATAAATGCCAGGGAGAAAAGCAAATCCAGACTCACTGTGGAGAAGAAACACTAGTGAGTGTGGCGTTTGGTCAGAACGATGTGGATGGGTAGTCAGGATAGAGGTCTAAAGTAGGGTTCTCCAACCCTGTTCCTGGAGAATTACCGTCCTGTAGGTACACTCCAACCCAAACCTGCTCTAAAGACTATTTAGTGAATTCAAGTTCTAAATACCTTTTAAATGAATTCAACTTCCAAATACTATTTTCCAGGTTATACGTTTCTCCTTTTCTAGTCCATATAGCGAGACAACACAGCCAGCTAACCAGAGAGCCAGCGAGCCAACCAGACATAAACACAACACTCACCGGCAGGTTGAGTTTGACGGCGTCGACGGGTGCCTGGAAGGGCCAGGAGAAGTGGTGCTTCCACAGGGTCTTCAGCACCGCCTTCAGCAGGTACTGCAGCTGGTTGGTCTGCCGCTTGGGCCGCGACGGGTTGATGTACTCCGGGGGCGGTGGGTTAAACTCTGGCACGGTGGGTACGTAGGTGGAGGACTGGGGCTGCCCCCCGTGGCTGCTGCTACTGCTCCCTGACGAAGACATCTGCACCGTAGTTGCGTCCAGGCCGTCCCCCATTCCTGCGGAGGTGACTGGGAGCGCGGGCACAGGGGCCGGAGCAGGGGTGAGGGTTGGGGTAGGGGCGGCGGTGGCCGCGGAGGCGGCGGGACACCAGTTCAGTCTCGACGGCGGCGCGGACGACTCCACTGAGAGAGCACCGCTGATTCCATTGCACTCCTCACTAGGCTCTCTAGGAGAAGAAGGGGGGGCACACACAGACAAACACAGCCATTAGCATCTCTGTCAGACATAGAGGGTTGCAAAGTTCCCGCTAATTTACCAAAGTTACCGGGATCTTCAGTAATTTTGGTAAGTAACAGGTAATCTATGTCAATCTATGGTAACTTGGGTAATTTATCCTTGATTAACTTTTTCATATATTCACATATTGTATACATTTTTCTATCTGTGTCCATATTTATTTTATTTAACCTTTATTTAACCAGGTAAGCCAGTTGAGAACAAGTTCTCATTTACAACTGCGACCTGGCCAAGATAAAGCAAAGCAGTGCGATAAAAACAACAACAACACAGAGTTACATATGGGATAAACAAAAACGTACAGTCAATAACACAATGGAAAATAGAAAATCTATATACAGTGTGTGCAAATGTAGTAAGTTATGGAGGTAAGGCAATATTGTCCATGAGCTTCTAGTGGATAGACTGTATGGTTCAAGAGAAAATAGCCTAATAATGAATAAAAAGCATCTAAATCAACAACGCCATTTTCAATTAACTCTGCAACTCTTCCAACTGTCTTTCTTTCACAACTGCCATCAGTTTGGCCCTAAAACATGTACAAAGACACACATAGAAAAAAAGAAAAAGATGTGAAAAAAATAAAGAAAAAATAATGCTATCATTTGATTTTAGTATATACAGGTAAAAGTCAGTAAATTAGAATATTTTGAAAAACTTGATTTATTTCAGTAATTGCATTCAAAAGGTGTAACTTGTACATTATATTTATTCATTGCACACAGACTGATGCATTCAAATGTTTATTTCATTTAATTTTGATGATTTGAAGTGGCAACAAATGAAAATCCAAAATTCCGTGTGTCACAAAATTAGAATATTGTGTAAGGGTTACATTTTGAAGACACCTGGTGCCACAAACTAATCAGCTGATTAACTCAAAACACCTGCAAAGGGCTTTAAATGGTCTCTCAGTCCAGTTCTGAAGCCTACACAAACATGGGGAAGACTTCAGATTTGACAGCTGTCCAAAAGGCGACCATCGACACATTGCACAAGGAGGGAAAGACACAAAAGGTTATTGCAGAAGAGGCTGGCTGTTCTCAGAGCTCTGTGTCCAAACACATTAATAGAGAGGCAAAGGGAAGGAAAAACTGTGGTCAGAAAAAGTGTACAAGCGATAGGGATCACCGCGCCTAGTCAAGATTGTGAAAAAAACCCATTCAAAAATGTGGGGGAGATTCACAAGGAGTGGACAGCTGCTGGAGTCAGGGCTTCAAGATCCACCACCAAGAGACGCTTGAAAGACATGGGTTTCAACTGCCGCATACCTCGTGTCAAGCCACTGTTGACCAAGAAACAGCGCGAAAAGCGTCTCACCTGGGCTAAGGAAAAAAAAGAGCTGGACTGCTGCTGAGTGGTCTAAAGTCATGTTTTCTGACGAAAGCAAATTTTGCATTTCCTTTGGAAATCGAGGTCCCAGAGTCTGGAGGAAGACAGGAGAGGCACAGGATCCACGTTGCCTGAAGTCTAGTGTAAAGTTTCCACCATCAGTGATGGTTTGGGGTGCCATGTCATCTGCTGGTGTCGGTCCACTCTGTTTCCTGAGATCCAGGGTCAACGCAGCCGTCTACCAGCAAGTTTTAGAGCACTTCATGCTTCCTGCTGCTGACCTGCTCTATGGAGATGGAGATTTCAGGTTCCAACAGGACTTGGCGCCTGCACACAGCGCAAAATCTACCCGTGCCTGGTTTACGGACCATGGTATTTCTGTTCTAAATTGGCCAGCCAACTCCCCTGACCTTAGCCCCATAGAAAATCTGTGGGGTATTGTGAAAAGGAAGATGCAGAATGCCAGACCCAACAACGCAGAAGAGTTGAAGGCCACTATCAGAGCAACCTGGGCTCTCATAACACCTGAGCAGTGCCAGAAACTCATCGACTCCATGCCACGCCGCATTAATGCAGTAATTGAGGCAAAAGGAGCTCCAACCAAGTATTGAGTATTGTACATGCTCATATTTTTCATTTTCATACTTTTCAGTTGGCCAACATTTCTAAAAAATCCCTTTTTTGTATTAGCCTTAAGTAATATTCTAATTTTGTGACACACGGAATTTTGGATTTTCATTTGTTGCCACTTCAAATCATCAAAATTAAATGAAATAAACATTTGAATGCATCAGTCTGTGTGCAATGAATAAATATAATGTACAAGTTACACCTTTTGAATGCAATTACTGAAATAAATCAAGTTTTTCAAAATATTCTAATTTACTGACTTTTACCTGTATATTTGTTTTTACATGTGATAAAGCCACACAGAGGGCAAGTGATAATTACAGACACCTGTGATAATCTGAAGTACCCAAAAAGGCCACAAGATGTCATCTGATACATTTGCATTTATTCCTTGAAAGTTCACCAAATTCTGGTAGTTTATTGGTAAACTGAACGTTTCTAGTAATATACCCTCCACTTCGCAAACCTAGCCATATCACAACACTTAAATCATCACCATCGAATCATAATTATCATCACCATAGGCACTTCCCGAGTCAATGTTCTTCATGTTACTGTCATTTTACTTAGTCACCCATAAACCCAAAGCTGTAAAACATCTAGGAAGTTTTATGAACGTTTCATTTCAACATCCTGTTTGTATCCCACATTATATATATATATATGTGCTGTGGGTGACTCCGTGGGTGACACGTGCTTCAGAGGTTGAACTGAGTCAGACTGCGTGACATGGCTACGCTAAACTCCTAAACGATTCATCAATATGCGTCGGCCCCCGATTCAAATGTTTAAGATACAAATGCATCGGTGCGCGGACCCCAAACCGATCCAAATGTAGCATGCATCGGTCAGAAAATCGATTCAAACGTTACAAATTGCAAGTTCACTTTTTTTGGTTGCTCATATTACATTTTCTACCTTCCCAAAATATCTCATATTTTTGTAACAACTGACCTCTCCTTCAGTTTAGAACTGCATATAAGTGTGTTGACCGTCATTGAGCCAACAGTAATTTTGCATGTCGAACAACCCCAGGCAATAATCAGTAGCCTAGTCAAACTGGGCGCTGCTGGGTCCAGCTTCGCACACTGGGACACCAGTTGTTCAGTCTTTTTCCACATTTTGTTACATTACAGCCTTATTCCAAAATGGATTAAATAAATACAAAATCATCCATCTACACACAATACCCCATATTGACAAAGCGAAAACAGTTATTTCTTAAATGTATTAGAAATTAAAAATAAATACCTTATGAACATAAGTATTCAGACCCTTTGCTATGATACTCGAAATTGAGCTCAGGTGCATCCTGTTTCAATTGATCATCCTTGAGATGTTTCTACAACTTGATTTGGAAAGGCACACACCCGTCTATTTAAGGTCCCACAGTTGACAGTGCATGTCAGAGCAAAAACCAAGCCATGAGGTCGAAGGAATAGTCCGTAGAGCTCCGAGACAGGATTGTGTCGAGGCACAGATCTGGGGAAGGGTACCAAAAAATGAAGGTCCCCAAGAACACAGTGGCCTCCACCATTCTTAAATGGAAGAAGGTTGGAACCACCAAGACTCTTCCTAGAGCTGACCGCCCGGCCAAACTGAGCAATCAGGGGAGGGAGGTGACAAAGAACCCGATGGTCACTCTGACAGAGCTCCAGAGTTCCTCTGTGGAGATGGGAGAACCTTCCAGAAGGACAACCATCTCTGCAGCACTCCACCAATCAGGCCACTCTTCAGTAAAAAAGGCACATGACAGCCCGCTTGGAGTTTGCCAAAAGGCACCTAAAGGATTCTCAGACCATGGGAAACAAGTATTCTCTGGTCTGATGAAACCAAGATTGAACTCTTTGGCCTGAATGCCAAGCGTCACGTCTGTAGGAAACCTGGCACCATCCCTACGGTGAAGCATGGTGGTGGCAGCATCATGCTGTGGGGATGTTTTTCAGCGGCAGGGACTGGGAGACTAGTCAGGATCGAGGGAAGGATGAACGGAGCAAAGTACAGAGAGATCCTTGATGAAAACCTGCTCCAGAGTGCTCAGGACCTCAGACTGGGGTGAAGGTTCCCCTTCCAACAGGACAACGACCCTAAGCACACAGCCAAGACAACGCACGAGTGATTTAGGGACAAGTCTCTGAATGTCCTTGAGTGGCCCAGCCAGAGCCCGGACTTGAACCCGATCTAACATCTCTGGAGAGACCTGAAAATAGCTGTGCAGCAACGCTCCCCATCCAACCTGACAGAGCTTGAGAGGATCTGCAGAGAAGAATGGGAGAAACTCTCCAGATACAGGTGTGCCAAGCTTGTAGTGTCATACCCAAGAAGACTCGAGGCTGTAATCGCTACCAAAGGTGCTTCAACAAAGTACTGAGTAAAGGGTCTGAATACTTATGTAAATGTGATATTTCAGTTAAAAGAAATTCAAACATTTCAAAAAAACTGTTTTTGCTTTGTCATTATGGGGTATTGTGTGTAGATTGTTGAGGGAAAAAAGTAATTATTCCATTTTAGAATAAGGCTGTAATGTAACAAAATGTGGAAAAAGTCAAGTGGTTTGAATACTTTCCGAATGCACAGTATTGGCTATGTCATAGCTAATTTGTAAACGATAAATATTGATACATTACTTGCTCCAACACTTAATCTGCAAAAATGACAAGTTAATTAGTGGGTGATATTTCAGAACCAGTGGGGGGACAAAAAACATAGGTTACATTGCCCCCCCAAAATCTGATAGTGGTACACACACACACACAGGTCAGCTCAGACAGATTTTACTTTAGAATGGAAAATGTATGTGTTTATGCAACAAATGTTAGTGCGTCGAAACACATCGCATCGAACAGCATCGATCCATTCTCTAATCAAACCGAATCGCACCAAATAACTTCAAACTAAAACGTATCGTTCCTGTATCGTATCCCATGTATCTAGATACATATCAAATCATCTTGAAAGGGAAAGATGCACATCCCTACTAAAGGCCCATTAAAGGCAGACAGGGCTCGACATTAAAAAGCATGGCTTCGACGGCAGCTCCACATGAAGGCTGTGGTAAATGGTAATAGTAACCGGGTCGATGGAGAGGCTAAGGAGAGAGAAGGCTCTGTACAGCAGGACCAATGAGAGGTCACACGACCGCATCAGACCAGGAACCGCATCAAGCATCTCAGAGTACTAGGAGTGCTGATTTAGGATCAGTTTTTCCTTTAAGATTACAACAAATAAGATTAGGACTACATGGACAGGGGGACCTTATCCTAGATCAGCACTCCCACACCACATTACACGTCAGGTTATAATGAGGGACGGACACAGATGGGGAGGACAGGGAGAGCAGCTCTCTCAAGCAGGGGCAACCAAAGGTCACACTACCACACACCCGCCAACACACACAGCCCCGCCGACACATACACACACACCCACCGACACACACACACAAACACACACACACACACCAGCTGACACGCACACCGGCCAACACACACACACCGGCCGACACACACACACCGACACACACACACACCGACACACACACACACCGGCCGACACACACACACACCGGCCGACACACACACACACCGGCCGACACACACACACACACACCGGCCGACACACACACACCGACACACACACACCAAAACCTGGTTTTCCATGGGAACGCAACAGATAGAGCAAATTAAAGACAGACAACTGAGATGGTAGCCTATGATTCAAAACGTAAGCTATTTCATCTAACATATCCAGGAAATGCATTATTGATATTTTGATGTGCAACCTGTCTAAATAGGATCCAGAATTATCAGATGTATTTTTGCCTCTTCAGAGAATTTGCAGACATCTTTGTGCATATTGACCTAGGCTAGAGTCGTCACCACCTGAGGAAGTGGGAACTCAAAACACTTAGCTAGACTGCTAACTCTAAATATGATATTGTTGCTAGATGGCCATGTAGGCTAATTGATTAATCTATCAGTAAATGTAGGCTATTGTCCTCAAAACTTTCCCGCGCTAGGCCTAGACACTTAGTAGGCTTATTCACTGTGAATGGCGCGCTCTGCAGGCACATCAAAACCATAGGCTCCTACAGCCTACTCCGGTTCTAAAGTGGTGCCATGAACTCAATATTAAGAGGTGAGAAATACATGATATACTCACAGAAAGCTATGACACTTCTCGCTATAACTAGAACAGTAGTTGCTTTGAAAACTGTGTTTTTCTCCACAATTGCATTTTGAGCAACGGTCATATGCTTGTGCTTCTCACAACGCATCTCTCCCTCCTCCGTGCGCACGGGGGGGGGGGGGTGAGAGTGGCTCACTCACACAGCAGCCTTACAGGAAGATAAATCAGCCCTGTTCTGAGCTCTGGTTTCAGGGTTCTCCCCAAAGAATGCAAGAGGCGCTGCGCCACTATGTAAAAAAATCAACAAAATATATACAATGATTTTTTTTTGCTCTAGATTGGAGGAAATGGCAGTTACAGGTGTTCAAAAATTCAAAAATCTCTGAGTCCAAAGGGGGGCACTGCCCTCCTCCGGGCCTCCCCCCGGCCCTTCATAAATAGACCCTTTTTTCATTGGAATTCGGTTTACATTCGGAATTGACTGGAACTGAAATTGACCCCAACCCTGTGTGTGTGAGAGAGATCAGAGGTGGGTTAGAGGTTAGCCATCACTGAGGTTTTTTTGGCAGGGGCCTGTGTGACTGTTGCTGTAATGGTTTATGCGGGTCCCTGGTAATACGCAGACAATCCCATTCCTTGGAAGTCTCTGGTCTCTGGAGTGTTTCAGGATGTGGGAGGTTTTGTGTGTGTGTGTGTGTGGGGGGTACGTTTGGCATCATCTGGCTGCTGGTGGAACCCAGTGTTCCCATGCCTTCTCCCTACTGATGACCAAATAGAGGGCTGCAACCAGAGATAAAGATCTACATAACTCTCTAGTGGAAATGAGTGGTGCACTGCATAAAATCGGTTTAATCTTTTGCATGATTACGTAGTTTTCCCACAAATTCCGTTTTGTTTTTCCTGCTTTCAGTTGTTACCCTTTAATTCAACTAACTGCACACCAGCCAGAGACTGTTGTTTGGTTAGCAATGTTTCTGTAGCGCTCATGTGATTGAGTTTGCAAATCAAAACGACTACTGGATTGATGCATATAACCAGTCATTACATTAGTATCATTGCTAACGGCTACACAAAGTGGTAGACAAACGTGCACACGCAGGGTGTGACGTTGCCTCTTCAGAAAGTTGAAAGACAATACTAATCACTGATGCATTTTAATCATGTCTTACAATTATCTTGGGCAAAATAATACATTTTCTATTAAGTTCAATACATTTAGCAAAGCAGATTTTATAGGGCCCTATACTGGGTTCTTGTGCCAGTATCGCTATTCTCAACTGTATTGATTTATTTTGTATTGCCATTCATTTAAGAGAATAAAAGCCTAATAACTATCTGGCATTAAGAGAGATTGCAGCTAGAGACCGCAGATTGGGCACAGTGGTGGCTTTGGTGCCATGCAACTTTAAAAGGAGGGAGAAGCTGGGGCTCCTCCTGACAATACATGTGGGTAGTAAAGACAGTGTGTGTGTGTGTTGTACAGTGTGTGTGTGTGTGTTGTACAGTGTGTGTGTGTGTGTGTGTTGTACAGTGTGTGTGTGTTGTAGTGTGTGTGTGTGTGTGTGTGTGTTGTACAGTGTGTGTGTGTGTTGTACAGTGTGTGTGTGTTGTACAGTGTGTGTGTGTGTGTTGTACAGTGTGTGTGTGTGTTGTACAGTGTGTGTGTGTGTGTGTGTTGTACAGTGTGTGTGTGTGTGTGTGTTGTACAGTGTGTGTGTGTTGTACAGTGTGTGTGTGTTGTACAGTGTGTGTGTGTTGTACAGTGTGTGTGTGTTGTACAGTGTGTGTGTGTGTTTGTGTGCGGTCAACTGAGGCTGCAGCACAGAAGAGGTTGACAGGGACAGACAATGGGACCAAGCAGCAGTAGCAGCAGACAGGAGGAGGACGACTAAGGAAGGAACTGACAGGCCCTCCGCAAAGAACAACAGGGTCGTGTTCATTGGGGCACGCAAAGGAAAACATTTAAAAATATGTGTTGCATGTGTTTGCAATGAAAATTTGCGTTTTCTCATTGGACATAATGGACAAATCCGGGACAGGTCCCTCACCGTTTTAAACGGAAGAACACCACCTAGAACGCCACCCAGCATCGACAGACACAGGAGGAGGACAGAGGATGGGGGAGGCGTCTGTGGCAGGTACAGACTGACAGCTCAGGGACAGACGGGAAGGCTCCCTCTATGGGGACAGAGGCTGTTCGTTAAGTAGCTTCTAGCTAGCCACAACACCAGGCTGATGCTCCAGCTGGTCCGGGAAGCAGTGTTTTCTGGGAACAGGAACCTGCCAACGTACACACAGCACCACCAGATGGTTCACAACAGCCAGGTAGCAACGATCAGGAAGTCCAGGGACACACACAGTACAAAGTACACAATTTCTCTGTGCTATTGCTCCACTACTGGGTCTAGTTTAGTGCGATGATTTAAAACCTCAACTAACTGCTGACTGAATCTATTTGACCAGATAAGATGACACAGAGCAAACACGATTAGCTCAGGCAAAGAGAGACCACACAAGTCCCGTTGGTATTCACCAGGTTTTCCTGCAGTTTCCCATGTTTGAAGAGATGTTTATTTAGCTAACCCCCCCCACTCCCTCTTTTTTTTTTTTTTTTTTTTACACCTAGGCTGCATCCCAAATGGCACCATATTCCTTATGTAGTGCAATACTTCTGACCAGTTCAAAAGAAGCTCACTATAGGGAATAGGGTGCCATTTGAGACGTGTTCCCTAATCAGCTCTACTTCGGCCCATTCTCACCTTCCTACTTCACATCTATGGCCTGATAAGTGACAGTAACACAGGTTTGGTTTCAATTGGCAAGAGGAACCTGTTCACACTGGTAGTCCAACAGACAATAGACATGTAAATGTCAAAAAAAATCAGGAGTGGAATTGGCTAGTTGAGTATGGGCCCTAGTCAAAGGTAGTGCACTATGTAGGGAATAGGGTTCCTTTTCGGGATGCAACCCACGCTCTGTCTTGGTGCAAAACACTGCCGCTGGCGGACTTCCTGCCTACTGGTGTGTGTGTGTGTGTGTCTTACCACACACTCCCACTGCCCTGGGCTCTGAAATAACAGTTTACCTTTGACCTGGACATAGATCATCACAGACTGCCAAGGAACGTTGGGAGAGAGGGGAGGAAGTGGCTCTGGTTACCGAGGGGCCTAGTCATAGCCAGGAAATCAGGTTCTGCCATTGACTGTCACTTGAAAACCAGAGAAAAAAAAAAAAAAAAACTTGGCCTAAATGGCACCCTATTCCTTATATAGTGCACTACTTTTTGATCAGAGCCACAGGGAATAGGGTGCCATTTGGGACACACCTCATGTTAGGTTACAAAATAGATGTACTGCATCGACTAGGCTAATCTATTCCATCTAGAAAGTAAATAATCATTCATGTTTTCCTGGGGAGGGGAGGTAGCTGCAGCCAGTAGGAACCTAGGCCAGAGGATCCCACTACACACCAGTGCAGTAAGTAAGAGACATGCGGCTATGAGTAGGTCCCAAATGGCAAAAAAAAGTGGACTTCTTGTGACTAGGGATGTGACCAAATGGAAAAATGTTCTTGACATTTAAACTGCAAAAAAAAGTTACATCGTTTTTCCGTAATAATTCCATGTAAATTCACAATGCAGCTGTGCTGCTGCCAGCAACGGTCTGGCTCTCACGGTGCGTCCCTTTCAGATGGTTAAGCATTGCACCTGTACTACCATTACTGTACCTCAATTCCACCTCGTAAAGTTGACATTTCTTTCTCATTTAACTTCTCACAGTATTGCCAAACAGGACTTCACTGCTGTCGCTTGTCTTTCCCTGCCATTTTTTCCAACTTAACGACGATGACAGTGGTGGAGAGTAGACTCCAAAAATAATTGATTCCTTGACTCCTGGCACGTCAACTCCCAGTGTCGACCACCATTTCTGAGTGTTAAAATTAAATTCCGCTAGGAATCGACTCCTAAGATTCTGTACTTTTGGAACGGAGGAGACTGATTAGTTGCCATACTTCCGAGAACACAAACACTTGCATCTTTCATAGCAAAGGACAGAGAGAGAGGGGAGGGGCACAGTATAAGCAGGTCAGCCACCAGGCCGATAGAACTAGTGCATGGTTCTGACTATCGGCAATCAAAAGCTGTATCTCGCAATAGAATGCTGCATTTCGCAATTTCTTGGCTTGCAATGTCTCACAACATTAGTAAAGCAGGACCTATCATCAATGAATAGGCTAGGATTTTGACATGTGCACAGTGTGGTAGCCACGGCACCAAAACAGCGGATTGGTTTAGCCTCGCGCTTCAATGCTCTTAGTTGTTGCGGAAATCGACCCCCAATGCGGTTTACTTTCTGCATCTACGTCAAAAAAACATCGGTTTTTCGGTTAGGGATTTTTCTTAACGTTGATCATTTCAATTTCGTTTAAACGTTTTAATGTTTAAACGTTCACAGCCCTACTTTTGACCAGAGCCCTATGGGTTCACTACTGGGCCATGTTCAAGGGAATATGGTGCCAATTGGGATGCTGCCTTTTCTTTTTTTGCCTGAGAGCAAAGGGACCATTCATGTGACTACAACACGGCCCAGACCACCACTCCTTCTCCGAGCTCCCTCATCTATCAATCCCTCTCCTCTTTTGCCCTATATACAAGGACTTGGAATCACTGGCTACTTTAATAAATGGACCACTAGTCACTTTAATAATGTTTACATACTGCTTTACTCATCTCATATGTATATACTGTATTCTATTCTACTGTATTTTAGTCAATGCCACGCCGACATTGCTCAATCTAATATTTAATTCCATTATTTTACTTTTCGATTTGAGTGTATTGTTGTGAATTGTTAGATACCACTGCACTGTTGGAGCTAGGAACACAAGCATTTCGCTACACCCGCAAGAACTTCTGCTAAATATGTGTATGTGACCAATAACATTTGCTATGATCTCCCTCGTTTTTCCAGGGACCAAGGAGCCGCAGTACCTCTCCAGTGTACCACTGCTGCTACGTGCAGTGGTCGCTTTGGCAACACACAAGCGCTCTAATGAAAACAACGACACGCAGTGACATTGATTTACCACCATGACTCAGAAGTGCTCTTCATTCTGGAATATCATATTTGGACACAAACTGTAGTGAACTCTAGTCATGCCACAAAAATCTGCATTTTATCATTGCGAAACAGAGAAATAAACTATTGGTTTGATGAGGTTGAGGGAAGTTTACGGCCTATAGACTAATGGGCCTAGCCTATTTCATTTGAACTCTTTCCGTCAGTCCAAGAGAGGTTGAATCTGTGGCATCTACAGTATGTTGTGCGTCAGACAGCGGAGTGGACCGTCACATCTTCACCCAGTGGGGGTCTGCAATGGGCACCGCATGCTTTAGATCAGCCTGGCCAGGAATTAGGCTACGTCTGTGTCCCAAATAACGACCTATTCCCTACATCAGGGATCATTAACTAGATTCAGCCGGAGGCCAATTTTTTCGGGAGCGGATGGTAGAGGTGCCAGAACATAATTGCAAATAATTAGTAGAGTGCAAATTGAACACAAGAAGCCCAAACAGATATATATTTGACTAAAACAATCATTTCAAACCTTGCTTAAATTTGAATACGATCACGTGTCTCTCTATTATGCGTGGGAATACTTGGGAAAGGATTTCCTAAATTAAAATCAATTGGAGCTGATTACCTGCTGTTTTTACATCTTTTATGTCCAACAATGAAAATGCCCCCCAAAAATCCTGCATTTGAAGATATTGGAAATGGCGGGGGCCAAATAAATAAAAGCCGCCAGTTAGAGAACCCTGCCTTACAGAGTGCATTAGTTTGGACAAGGGACGCAGTGCGATTTGGGACGCAACCTACCTCTCACTTCAGCTGAGCACTGCTCTCACCCACGTGCATGCAGGCTCACCCACGCATCTGGCATGCCATTCATGGAACACAAACCCACTTTGTTTATTTATTTTTTTTACTTGAAGAGGGGGCCCAACTGAGTCAGAGGCATGCGTCATGTCTGATCTCTCGCTCTTTTTTTACTTGAAGAGGGGGCCCAACTGAGTCAGAGGCATGTGTCCTCTCTCACGAGACCTATTCCACGATATGCTACTCCAAATATTGCAGATATCTGATATCGTTTTGCATTGTTAATGACAATTTATGATAGTATAGTCACCTTCTCATAAAAAAAACACACTAATGGCGAGAAAAAAAAAGAAAAAATACAGGGTTTATTCATTTAGACTTCATTTTGAACATATTGATACATACTAACTGATAAAATTGCACAGTTATGATTTGTAAAGTTCAAATATCACCAGTACTGAATATTATCATATAGTCTATCGGCCCAACCCTAACACAGAGACACACACTGCTTCTGGCGACACGCATACATTATCAGGTTGGGTTTGTGTTCGGTCGAGGTCACAGAACACTGTGGTGAAACACTCCCAGTGACACTGTCGCTAACTGACTGACCATCTAGGTGCACCAAACACACAGGGTTGTGTTCAACAGGAGTGTAAAGTTTCAATACAGAAAACAACAATCTGTTTATAGTGGAGAAAAAGCCAGGACGTAAGGCTAGGGTGAGGAGAACACACACCAAGACTGGAGTGGAGAGAGTGATAACACTCACGTAGGAGTCACTTTGTAAACAAAACACACAGAACTGGAGCTAAAGGACCCCCCCTTGCTCTCTTTCTCCCTCCCAGGCTTAACTCACAGGACCAGTTCATTCAACAAGGCATTTCCAGGAATCAGGACACTTTTTTATGGCCCTGCTGCCACAACAAATACAACCCCCTAATATTATGAGAAAGTCTCCCTTGAATGGGGAACATGGAAGCCTCTTTATTTTTGTATCTGTATCGGCCAAACGTTACCTTTTCACAGAGACAGAAGAATAATGTGCCATTTTTTCCAAGAGGGCATCCAGAGTCTGAAAATCCAGCAGATCGTTAGACTTGGCATGCATCTTGTAATCCATCTAGAAGCTTCCCTCAACACAAAGCAAAAAAAAAGAAAACAGGAGAAGTTTGGCTCCCTTTCTCTCCTTTCCCCACAAACACAGGAAGAGAGAGATCGGTTCTGTTCAAGGTTCCAATCTAGATCCGTTTCACAAAATCCATCCACAATAATCCACACACATGATTAATCCATAGATCCAGGTTTAAGTGAGGGGTATTCCTTGAAAAATTAAAATAAATGAAAAATAAAATAGAGCCAGGGAGCGGGGTAAGATTGTGCCTCTGAAGGCCTGGCTGGAGCCGGCTGGCTGAGTTAGCTGTGTGTGCCGGTCTCCTTCGCTCTACCCCCTCCCCCTCTCAGCAGCAGCAAAACGGCCCAGTAGCCACAGGCTCCTCGCCCCATTGTGTGTGTCCACCCCGGGCCTCCCCCACTCACACACACAAGCAGCAAGAGAGAGAAAGGAAGGAGGAGAGGGCTCCGGTAAAAAAAATCCAGGAGGAGAGCTTGCTTCTTTCCTTTCTCTCGAAGCTCTTCTCTCTCTCTCAAACACACAGCAAGCGGCGTGCGGTGGTTATTCAACGGTGAAAATGGCTCTGCTGTTCCGCTTCCTCATTGAGCACTAGTCTCAGCCCACAGCTTGTTACCCCTCCCACTCCCTACGCTCACTCCACCCCTCCCTTTTCTTTTCCCCATCAATAGCTTGGAGGTCCCTCCCTCTCTCTCAATTCCATTTCAATTTAAGGGCTTTATTGGCATGGGAAATGTATGTTAACATTACCAAAGCAAGTGAAGTAGATAGTAAACAAAAGTGAAATAAACAAATATTAAACAGTAAACATTACACTCAGAAGCTGTCTCCTCTACACCTTTGGCACCCCAACCCCCTCCCTTCCTCCTTCCATTTCACCCTGCCCCTCCCCCCCTTCGGGCTGATCTTGTGAACCAACGCCTGCCTACCCCCACCAAACCAAGGGCTTCTCTCCCCCTCTCTCTCCCTATCCCTCTCTCTCTATCCCTCCCTCCCTCTCTCTCTATCCCTCCCTCCCTCTCTCTCTATCCCTCCCTCTCTCTATCCCTCCCTCCCTCTCTCTATCCCTCCCTCTCTCTATCCCTCCCTCCCTCTCTCTATCCCTCCCTCTCTCTATCCCTCCCTCTCTCTATCCCTCCCTCTCTCTATCCCTCCCTCTCTCTATCCCTCCCTCTCTCTATCCCTCCCTCTCTCTATCCCTCCCTCTCTCTATCCCTCCCTCTCTCTATCCCTCCCTCTCTCTATCCCTCCCTCTCTCTATCCCTCCCTCTCTCTATCCCTCCCTCTCTCTATCCCTCCCTCTCTCTATCCCTCCCTCTCTCTATCCCTCCCTCTCTCTATCCCTCCCTCCCCACCATGCTGCTGCACACACACACAGCACGTCTAGACTAGGCCAATACAAAAGTATCCACACCAGCCAGCCTTTTGTCAACGCAGAGAGAGAAAGGAGAGAGAGAGAGAGGGAAATAGATAATTTATAAGACAGTGCTATAAGAAGGGGAGGACCAAGCTATCCATTCCTTCTTCACAAGGCTTGTGGCCGCCGCTGCTATATTGTTAATAAAAAAATTCAGGTTGGTAAACATTTTCAGTGTAAACTTAAATGAGATATAAAAAAATATTTTTAAAATAAGATAACCTTTGAGAACTAACAATCACCTAAATAAAAACTAGACAGTCAGGGAGAATCTAAAATTCTCAAAATGCCATGGCATGGGGCCCCATTGATTTTGTTATGTTTAGCTTTAAAACAACCAACACTTTGTCTCTGCGGCCAATAGGAAGGCCTATAAAAAATGTTTGATCAGAGACGGAGCTGTTGGCTGAAAGAAATCCTACTAGAAACAGTGGATATTCATCTCCCACAACAAACTGATATCAACTTAGACACGGTGGATAAATTTGCCATGAGACAGGATATTCAAACATACTGTCCAACAATATACTGTGGAATCATGGAATTCCCACACAAGTTAACAGAAAGGTATCCCTTGCTTTACGAGCATAATAAAACACTTCTAAGCAAGTAGTCATTTCATTCAAGGCTGTGTGTTTGTTTGAGGGAGAGAGTGACACACACAGCTACAGTGTTCCCCAGAAGACAGTTAATTTCACCCCCCTCCCCTCCCCTGTAAATCAGCCAGCCATCTGTCTACAGAAACAACAGTGATTCACCTCATCATGACCCATTACAATGACACTAATCAGTGTGTGGAGCGTACCTTGTACGTACTGTCTACCAAATAACATGATGAAGCCAAGAGGGGGAGACCACATCACATACAACTGGAGAGAGAGAGAGAAAAAAAACAGAGGGCATGACAGAAAGAGTGACAGAGCAGAAGAAAAGAGCGAGATCACCCATGTCCTGAGAGATAGATTGCGTGTGAGAGAGAGAAGCCTGCTGTGCTGTAATTAAGACCGGGGTGTCTACACGGGTACAGCAGTACCAGGGTTTCAGTTATGAAAACGTAGCGCCAGAAATTTGACCGGCAGCATTTTAAATTTACCGGACATTTGAGAAATACACTGGACCCCATATGCATTGGGTGCGTAAGCTGACTAGGGCATCCCAGAATGACAGAAATCACATTTAGATTATGGTAATTAATCTTAACAGGACATTCAAGTTGAGGATGCAATGACATGTGTCCTTTCCTTGCACTTTGAAGACGTTAGAATAACTGTTCACATTTACTTTTCCTCAGCCAACAAGACAAGTAAAGAACAGCAAAATCACTAGCCTATGTATGCATAGGCAGAGCCGGAGTTTCAAGTTTGGGGAAGAACATTTTCACCATAAAAATGCATCTCTATAATAAAGCATTCCATGAATCATCACATTTGCAGGCTTGTGTAAGATAGCCTACTATTTGTAATGTGATGAGTAGATTGAAGTGTCATAATTTAGGCTAATAATATAACTCAATCACTGTTTGCAAAAAAGACCGTTCAATGCATGGCTGAGCGCAGATAGTGTAGAGGCCTGGGCTATTTCAGAAACATTTCATGCAATTCTACTCAACTTTGTGACTGGAGACATTAGCAGAATTTTTTTTTAATACGACACATTACAGGGTACTTTGCTGACACTGACAAACAGATCAATAAAAATGACGTTGTCCATATAATAGGCCTACGAGAACGGGGGGAGACAAATAGAACATGACGTCCATCTAAACTGGAGGAGGAAATGATTGTCCAAAAACAAACTTAAGTGGCACCGACCCAACAATGATAGAGTGAATATGCGCAATAACCGGGGATGTGGCGGATGCTCTCCACTGGTGCCAATAAGATAGGTTATAGGCCTACTGTTGTTCGCTCAATTAAGTTGAGAATTCTGATAACTAAAGGACAGATGTGTATTTTCATTGTCTTCTCTTTACAGTAATAGTCATTTGCTTTCCTATGATGTCAATCTACAAATCCACCATAGTAGAAAAGTTTACATATTCTATTGGTCAGCTTGTCGAGAAAGAAATAGCCTAAACAGACTCTGGGACGATAGAGCCCAAATTCATACAAACAGTAGGCCTACCCTTCATTAACAAAAGTTAAAAAGCTAGTTTATTAATCGTCTTAAAAAAACAAAAAGATGAAAACCCTTAGTAGTACACTGAGCTCAACCAACTGAACGATACCCTTGGGCCACATTGACCTCATGGCTCCTAGGCACAGAATCAGGGCTCTGTTCAGGAGGGTGCAACGTCACAGAACAAATGTTCAGGTAGAAATGTATTGTGTGGAACAGATATCGTTGTCTGTCAGACCATTTGTTCACTGTTCAATTGACCTAAATCCCCTGCAAGAGAGAGCGAGACAGAGAGAAAGGGAGAGCGAGACAGAGAGAAAGGGAGAGCGAGACAGAGAGAAAGGGAGAGCGAGACAGAGAGAAAGGGAGAGCGAGACAGAGAGAGAAAGGGAGAGCGAGACAGAGAGAGAAAGGGAGAGCGAGACAGAGAGAGAAAGGGAGAGCGAGACAGAGAAAGGGAGAGCGAGACAGAGAGAGAAAGGGAGAGCGAGAGAGAGAAAGGGAGAGCGAGACAGAGAGAGAAAGGGAGAGCGAGAGAGAGAAAGGGAGAGCGAGAGAGAGAAAGGGAGAGCGAGACAGAGAGAGAAAGGGAGAGCGAGAGAGAGAAAGGGAGAGCGAGACAGAGAGAAAGGGAGAGCGAGATAGAGAGAGAAAGAGCACGGTTACATGCACACAATAATACGATTGTGGATAGTCAAATTAATATAATAGTTCAATTAAAACATTTACATGCTTTGCAAGAAGAACGATTTCCCTAATAATCCTGTTTCCATGACATCAAATCAGGCTACCTGATGGGACTTGTGATAAATGCAGAAAATCGGCAATCAAAATCAACGTTTTACCACAGTTAGTTACCATGTTATTTTTGCAAAGACTATTTGATTCGGAGTTTGGACATATAAAGTTTGTATGTGAAAACTATTTCTAAGATGCATACTGATGTTTTTCAGAACTCACATCCCTCGCACATAAGAGGTTTGCACTACTGGTATGGAGGACTAAAAGTGCCACAATTAAATAAATAAATACACCATTAAATAATTACTTAAATGTGTCATTAATTAATTAAAATTAGAATTAAATACATAAATGTGTTATTAAATGTGTCATTAATTAATTCAAATACCGATTCATTTTATGTAAAATACATATATAATTATTTCACTATTTACATTTACATTTCATGATCCTGCATTGCAGTGATTCATGAATTACTTAAAACTGTCAAACTGACCCATCAAAGTCAGTGGGCGGGGCTAACGCGAATCTAGTCTGATCCATTGCTTTGGTCTGAAGTAGAGTAGGCCAACCTGGATAGAGACAATGGAGGATCTCCGTGAACTTTCCAGGGAGTTGGTTAGAGACATTTTAAACTTAGCAGAGGATGTAGAAGCAGGACCTGCTGACCCAGAGCATGTAGCTAGTAAAGCAGAGGAACTTATTGAAGTTGTTGGAGTCATTTCCGCACTTTCCGACGAAGATATCGACCACAGAGTGATTGCAAATCTAGAAGAAGTTGTCCACCGCTTCTCTGGTACCAGGGCACTTCAGGCCCAACACACACAGGGACCGGGGCGTTTGGCGTTTGACATACCGAGTGCAGTTCTGGAGCATCAACTTCTTTGTGGAGTTCCCGCAGTTCAAATTGCAGCGATGTTCGGTGTGTCAAAGAGGACCATCAGGAGGCGCATGCAACAATACAGTTTAAGGTATTTACACTAAATTCATGAGTTTTCTGTTTATGAATTGCTGCTCTCATACACTCGGAAAGAATATGACGTTTAAGGTAACATTACTTGATGTTGTGTTTTTCTTGTTTGTACAGAAAGACAGATCTCTATTCAGCTGTGAATGATGAGGAGTTAGACCGTATTGTAAGTGAAATTCACAGAAGTCATCCAAACACCGGCTACAAGCTAATGCGTGGTCACCTGAATGCAAGAGGTGTGCATGTTCCAAGTGAGTAGATAATAATATGGGCATTATTTAAATGTATTTTTTATTTGGAGCTCTGCCCCTTTGAAAGGTGAAGGAAGCCCGCTTATGGAAAGACATCGCCTCTGAGATGTAGAATGTGTAGAAGAAATGTGAAGAGAAACACACATTTCAGGACGGCTGACTTGTATCATCAGGATAGACATGTCCTGTGATTTTTAGCCTCCTGTTTAATAGAGGTGGAACAATATCTGACAGTAATATTCTCAGCTGTCCGGATGTGCCCCTGCTGTAAAGGGTATAATATAATCATAGAAAAGCAAAATATCATAGGAGGCAAAAAATCTCAGGTCATCTCTGTTCGAGCATGTGGTATCTATCTATCTATGTGTGTATATATATGTATATGTGTATATATATGTATATGTGTATATATAAATATATGTATGTATATATATATATGTATGTATATGTATGTATATATATAAATATATATGTATGTATGTATATATATGTATGTATATGTATGTATATATATATATGTATATATAATTTTTATATATGTGTATATATATGTGTATGTATATATATATATATATATACACACATACATATATATACATATACATATATATATATATATATGTATATGTATATGTATATGTACAATATCTGACAGTAAAGTACATTTTTGAAGCTGTGGTGGTTCTGTAATAGTTGACTGTTTTACACGCATTATTTATTTTATTATGACACCACTATATCCTCAAAATAAGTAGCCAGTGAGTGTGTGGTTATTCATTTTAAATTCCTCCCCTCAGTCTCAAGACTGCAAGAGTCTTTACGCAGAGTCAATGCAGAGGGAGTCTACATGAGACGTCTGAGGCTGCGTGTATTAAGGCGACGGCAGTATTTTGTTCCTGGCCCAAACTCTTTGTGGCATATAGATGGCCACCATAAGCTTATCAGGTCAGTGATATTAGCAGATAAACAATGCATCTTTCTATATGTTTCATTACAATTGTTATACAATAAAGTTATATTTTTTTCATGTGTTTGCAACAGGTGGAGATTTGTTGTCCACGGTGGGGTGGATGGATTCAGTCGTTTAGTGGTCTACCTGACTGTGGCCGGCAATAATAGAGCTCATACGGTCTTACAGAGCTTTATCGCCGCTGTTGAGCAGTATGGGCTGCCATCAAGGGTACGGTCTGACAAAGGGGGGGAGAATGCAGATGTAGCAGAATTCATGATCAGAAGCAGAGGTACCGACAGGAATTCACACATCACAGGCAGAAGTGTCCACAATCAGCGGTAAAGAAATATGTTTGGCAACTAGGCTCACACAACTAACATACTAGTTGAATGTACTTTAGCATATGTCATAAATTAACAATTTCTCAATTTTATCCTAAACACAGAATAGAGAGGATGTGGAGAGATGTTTATGAACATGCCCTGGACCTCTTCTATCAGATCTTTACTTCATTGGAAGATCAGGAGACACTGAATCCAGACAATGAAGTCCATCTTTTCGCTCTGCACCGGATTTTCCTTCCACTGGTTCAGCAAAGCCTCGACTCTTTTCGAGATGCTTGGAACTTCCACGGTCTTAGAACTGAAAGGAATCAGTCACCACAGCAACTCTGGAGAAGTTACAGAGAGCAAGGCCCTGAGGAGGATCCTACTGAGGTTAACAATGAACTTTAAACACTTTCTTAAAATTGTTTCCCCAAAGGAATTATGGGAGAAAAAAATGGTGCTAAATGTGATACTTTAAATGAAACATTTACTATAGATTATTGTCTCTTTAAAATCTCCCGAGCTTTTTAAAGATCAACCTGTGAGCTGTAGTTTCTACAGTGCATACTATGCAAAGCTGTATTATTTTAAAAAACTGAATAAGTAACATTTCATTTCTCACTGCCTTGGTGACCAAAAATAACAATCTTGTGTAAGGACATGTCAAACTAGTTTTAAGTACAAGACTGATTATGCTTGTCATCCATTCAGGTTCCTGAAGAATATGGGATCGATTGGAACGGACCTCACTGCCTTCATCGAGGCACTGTGTCAGTCCCCGAGGTTCAGCTGGCCCGTGAGCTCTCAGATGAAGAGGTTGCAATTTTGCCAGCTCCAGGAGTTTCTGTTACTGATGCACTTAGACTATATGTAGAGACTGTGGAAGTGTTATCAAGAATCTTAGACTGATGTCCAACCCATGTTTTTATTTGTTGTGTTAGAACAAGCAAGGAAAAACTGAAAGTTTACTTTCCTTTTAAAAGAAAGGAAAAAAGCTGTTTCTTTGAAGCTTCCTGTCTCATTATGGTCCACAGAATGACTAACATGAATGCTGTACTGTTAGCACTGAAGGTGCAGAACAGTTTGATTTTAGTAAATGGAAGAAAAAAAAGTCAACTACTGCACAGTGTGTTAATGTTTTCAAAGACACTGAACTTGTGTCAATTCATCTGAACTGTGTATGCATTGACATTAGGGCTGGGCAATATGGAGAAAATCAAATATCACATTTTTGACCTAACACCTTGATGTCGATATTGCAACGATATTGTAAGGTTGACAATTGGTGCATTCACAAAATATCTTCCACATTTAGATTTCGGATAAATAACTATCATATTGTGGATATAATGACTAAGTGGTAAAAGGCAAATAATAGAACAGCTAGAACAGTCTGGTAAGTTCAGAAAATGACATCACTTTACTGTAATGCAGCCTTTGAAACCAGGAAAAGACTAAACTTACCATGTAACGATATTACACTTCTTCAAAATCTAATGGTGCTTTTCCATTACATGGTACCTACTCGCCTCGCCTCGCCTTTTTGGTTTTCCATTACGAAAAAAAGTACCTGGTACCTGCTAACATATACTTTTTTAGCACCTGCTCAGTCGAGGTTCCAAGCGAGCTGAGGCGAGCCGAGAAGGTAACTTTTAGACATTTTGTCCTGCACCTCACACAGCGTCTCAACATTGGGGCTAGCAGGACCGAGTCTTCTCTTGATTTTTAGCCGTTGCAATGAAAGTTCTGTTTAACCGTGTAACTAAACCAACGTAGAGGTGAATAGCGCCACCCAGTGTATTGGAATGTGTTCAGTAGCTCTGCATCAATCCATTATCCGGAATTGATTTGTCTTGGCTTGATGCAGAGGGTAACCAATCAGGCGTTAGGTTCCGCCTACCAACTTTTGATGGGTCAGTTTGACAGTTTTAAGTAATTCAGGAAGCACTCCAACGCAGGACCATGAAATGTAAATAGTGAAATTATTATATATGTATTTTACATAAAATGAATCGGTATTTGAATTAATTAATGACACATTTAATAACACATTTATGTATTTAATTCTAATTTTAATTAATTAATGACACATTTAAGTAATTATTTAATGGTGTATTTATTTATTTAATTGTGGCACTTTTAGTCCTCCATACTGGTGATGGTACATGCAGATTAAATACACAGCTGGAAAACTGTCCTAATAATTTGAAACATTTCTCAGAAAACCAGGAGTTTTAATCGGCGTATGCTTACTTCAATTTTGACCTTATGCCAATTAAGATAAACCGAGTAAGGCGTTTACATGACTAATGCCATACTCTGCCTTCTGCATAATCAGTTTCATATTGAATTATTAGTGTGCATGTACAGTGCATTCGGAAAGTATTCAGACCCCTTGACTTTTTCCATTTTGTTACGTTACAGCCTTATTCTAAAATGGATTCAATTGTTTTTTTCCCCTCAATCTACACACAATACCCCATAATGACAAAGCAAAAACCGTCCCCCACCCCCCCCTTCAATTAATTCAAAATAAAAAACAGAAATATCACATTTACATAAGTATTCAGACCCTTTATTACTCAGTAGTTTGTTTAAGCACTTTTGGCAGCGATTACAGCCTCGAGTCTTCTTGGGTATGACGCTACAAGCTTGGCACACCCGTATTTGGGGAGTTTCTCCCATTCTTCTCTACAGATACTCCTCCCCAGATCTGTGCCTCGACACAATCCTGTCTCGGAGCTCTACGGACAATTCCTTTGACCTCATGGCTTGGTTTTTGCTCTGACATGCACTGTCAACTGTGGGACCTTATATAGACAAGTGTGTGCCTTTCCAAATCATGTCCAATCAATTGAATTTACCACAGGTGGACTCCAATCAAGTTGTAGAAACATCTCAAGGATGATCAATGGAAACAGGATGCACCGGAGCTCAATTTCGAGTATCATAGCAAAGGGTCTGAATACTTATGTAAATAAGGTATTTCTGTTTTTTTGTTTTAATAAATGTTCTAACATTTCTAAAAATCTGTTTTCACTTTGTCATTATGGGGTATTGTGTGTAGATTGATGAGGAAAAACATTTATTTAATCAATTTTAGAATAAGGCTGTAACGTAACAAAATGTGTAAAAAGTCAAGGGGTCTGAATACTTTCCGAATGCACTGTAAATGCACTCAGAGAGAGAGAGAGCAAGAGAGAGAAACCGAGGGAAAGAAACAAAGAGGCAGAGAAAGAGAGAGACGCACTCAGAGGGAGAATGAATAGAGGGGCAGAAGGGGAATGCCTGCCTCCAGGGGAGCTCGTGAGTGTGGAGGAGGAGGAGTAGGAGTGAACCACACTGCCAGGCGGGGATCACACACACGGAACAGATGTGTGGAAGACATACAGACAGGTCTTTGCTCCCCTCCTTCCTCCCTGTAATACAATCTTCACCCCAACCGCACTAAACACACACACACTTTAAAAAGGGGCAGTGCAGTTAAAAACATGATTTTCCAGTTTTTTTTGTGATGATATTTCCACACTGAGGTTGAAATAACAGTCTGAAACTGTGAAAATTATGATATGCCCTTTTTGAGTAAGAGATGTTTGAAAAAATTCCTGCAATTTCAGCCTGTTTGGGTGGGATGGAACTTTTGTCCCACATCATGACGTCACAATGTGATCTGATTATAATAGACCAATGACTGTTCATCTGGGTAAGGGGGTGGGCTCTAGACCATCCTATCAGCCAATCAGGGCTGTGTATATAAATATCTTCTTGTTTCTTAACACCCACACAATTAGACAGAGCATTTCAAGGGCCAAAGGAGAATCGGGTAGGGCTGGGCGATATATCAAATTCATTTGATTCATTCAAATGTATGTTTAGCATGATATTCCAAATGCCTGTATGGCAAGAATCAAGCTCAGGATATATTTTCGGTCTCGTCTCCTTCTGTGCTGTGTACACCTTCCCATTTACACACACGAACACAAACCCCTGCCACTCACAACAGAGATGAGAGATCACTTCTTCCTCTCTGACAAGCGGTTTCAACTCGCTATTTGCATTTGAGGTTTGGTCCAACAGAAATCGGTCATATGGACACCAAAACACATTGAGACATTATTTTACTGTAATACAGGAATAGTTAACCTTTCTAAAGGATACCCTTTTTATGTCTCAACTCCTTAAATTGTGCGCAGATAAGCCTACTGAAAATGGGAGTATCAATGAACATTGATTCTGGAAAATGAATGAACAGTTTGTTGCTCGCTGCATTTTAGCTAAAGACTTACACTAGCTGTCTAGTCTGTTATAAATCTGCAATAAGCATAAACACAATTATATAAGGAATTGGCAACTCGTTCTCATTCTGAGAAATAAGGTAGGCCACTTGATTTCAACATCTGAACAAAGTGGACAGGCTGGCACGCTGTTCAAACAGTTGAGGATGGACAGAAGGGTTTGTTCATAACAATTCAACTGTTCTACCTTGTTAGTTAGCAAATAGATCCAAGTTGGCTAGACTTTAAATATAAAGATTAGCTGGCTATTCACTAGCACGTGGGCTTGTGCTTGATTATGAGACCTGTGTTAATTTCCTATTATGCCTGCAGTGCTATTTTTATTTAACCTTTATTTAACTAGGCAAGTCAGTTAAGAACAAATTACCCCGGCCAAACTCGGACGACGCTTGGCCAATTGTGCGCCGACCTATGGGACTCCCAATTACGGCCAGATTGTGATACAGCCTGGAATCGAACCAGGGTCTGTAGTGACCCCTCTAGCAATGAGATGCAGTGCCTTAGACCGCCGCGCCACTTGGGAGCTACAAGAAGTTAGTCATTATTAGTGAATGTGCATTATGCATGGTTCTAGTTAAATTTGTAACAAAAACTGCATTTTCATAGACAGACTTGAAAGCCAGATCAGTGATTATTGCAAAAAAGCAGGTTAAACTATTAATAAAATAATTAAATTATTAGTGGGTCTCATGGTTGTGTAAGGCTTATATTTAACCTAGGTATAATTTCACAAGGCCTCAAATCCTTTGATTATTGCTGACTGTTTTGAAATGCAGTGTATTATATATTTAAATTGTACAACAAAGCTAATTTAGAGAAAACATTAAAATCAAGATTTATCATCATGAATTGACCATAAGTTTGAAAAAAATCTTGATATGTTGTTTTTGGCCATATTGCCCAGCCCTAGACTCAGGGACATAAATGATAAAACATATATTTAAGTTATTTTCATTAATTAAACAGTGATTTATTAGACATACAGTGATGATAAAAAAATTTTTTTTACAAAGACTGCATGGGGGCTTTAAAAACCCTGTTGATCACACATACACACTTAACCTCCTGTTGTTCGCAACCACTTTTTACATCTGAATGTAAAACTCTAAAGAACCGGGAGGGGAAAAACAGTGCCCTGCAGCTCCTCAAGAGTGATTTAAAATGTAGGGGCCTATCAAATCTGTTTGTCCAGGTTTCCGTTTTTCCTAGTCTCAGGTTTATGCTCTGAAAATCACACTTTTTGGTTTGTTGAAAAACAACTACATTTGATGTTAAGTCCACAACCATGCTTAAAGGGATACTTTGGGATTGATCTACAGTCGTAGTCAAAAGTTTTGAGAATGACAAGTATTGTTCTTCACCAAGTTCGCTGCTTCAGTGTTATGAGATATTTCTGTCAGATGTTACTATGGTATACTGAAGTATAAGTGTCAAAGGCTTTTATTGACAATTACATTAAATTTATGCAAAGAGTCAATATTTGCAGTGTTGACCCTTCTTTTTCAAGACCTCTGCAATCCACCCTGGCATGCTGTCAATTAACTTCTGGGCCACATCCTGACTGATGGCAGCCCATTCTTGCATAATCAATACATGTAGTTTGTTAGAATTTGTGGGTTTTTGTTTGTCAACCCGCCTCTTGAGGATCGACCACAAGTTCTCAATGGGATTAAGGTCTGGGGAGTTTCCTGGCCAAAATGTCGATGTTTTGTTCCCCGAGCCACTTAGTTATCACTTTTGCCTTATGGCAAGGTGCTCCATCATGCTGGAAAAGGCATTGGTCGTCACCAAACTGTTCTTGGATGGTTGGGAGAAGATGCTCTCGGAGGATGTGTTGGTACCATTCTTTATTCATGGCTGTGTTCTTAGGCAAAATTGTGAGTGAGCCCACTCCCTTGGCTGAGAAGCAACCCCACACATGAACGGTCTCAGGATGCTTTACTGTTGGCATGACACAGGACTGATGGTAGCGCTCACCTTGTCTTCTCCGGACAAGGTGTTTTCCGGATACCCCTAACAATCGGAAAGGGGATTCATCAGAGAAAATGACTTTACCCCAGTCCTCAGCAGTCCAATCCCTGTACCTTTTGCAGAATATCAGTCTGTCCCTGATGTTTTTCCTGGAGAGAAGTGGCTTCTTTGCTGCCCTTCTTGACACCAGGTCATCCTCCAAAAGTCTTCACCTCACTGTGCGTGCAGATGCACTCACACCTGCCTGCTGCCATTCCTGAGCAAGCTCTGCACTGATGGTGCCCCGATTCCGCAGCTGAATCAACTTTAGGAGACAGTCCTGGCGCTTGCTGGACTTTCTTGGGCGCCCTGACGCCTTCTTCACAACAATTGAACCACTCTCCTTGAAGTTCTTGATGATCCGATAAATGGTTGATTTAGGTGCAATCTTACTAGCAGCAATATATTTGCCTGTGAAGCCCTTTTTGTGCAAAGCAATGATGATGGCACGTGTTTCCTTGCAGGTAACCATGGTTAACAGAGGAAGAACAATGATTTCAAGCACCACCCTCCTTTTAAAGCTTCCAGTCTGTTATTCTAACTCAATCAGCATGACAGAGTGATCTCCAGCCTTGTCCTCGTCAACACTCTCACCTGTGTTAACGAGAGAATCACTGACATGATGGCAGCTGGTCCTTTTGTGGCAGGGCTGAAATGCAGTGGAAATGTTTTTTGGGGATTAAGTTCATTTCCATGGCAAAGAGGGACTTTGCAATTAATTGCAATTCATCTGATCACTCTTCATGACATTCTGGAGTATATGCAAATTGCCATCATCAAAACTGAGGCAGCAGACTTTGTGAAAATTAGTATGTGTCATTCTCAAAACTTTTGACCACGACTGTACTTCCCCAGTCAAATGAACTCATGGATACTCTTTTTATGTCTCAGCATCCAGTATGTAGTGTCGTGAGCCAATGCTAATTAGCGTTAGCATAATGACTGAAAGTCTAAGGTATCTACTAGCATGCTAGCAGTAAACAGACTTCGTCATTGCGCTAATGCTAGTTAGCTAGCTATCCTGAAGTATCCCTTTAAACCACACCAGGAGAGCACTTTTGAAGTCTGGGAAAAATCGAATAAATTTTGATTTGGGTGTAGTGACCCTTTAATTCATTAGTGATGGGGGGTTACATATCAGGAAATTATTTGACGATATATCGTTTTGACAATATCGCAATATTATTACTTATTATTACTCCAGTATTTTTCATTCATAGCTTGTTATCCATATTCTTTTTAAATAGGGAGGCCATTTATTTCCATTACTGATCAAAACTTGTTTTCTCATGGCTCCCTCTTGTCCCTCTGCAGCAGATGGTGAGCAGATGGTGAGCAATACGTTTGGAACATCAAATCGCAATAAAATCACAGGTATCGAATCTCAATACAGAATCGTGAGAATTGCATAACATCGTATCGTGAGGAGTCTGGCAATTACCAGCCCTACTAGAGACAGTTGTTCGGTTAGCAGTTTCTGTAGTGCTCATGTGATTGCAGAGTTTGCAAAACAATTGGCCACTGGATTGATGCAAATAATCATGATAACATTCTGCCAGGTAAGCATAGGCTACTTTGTAGTGGGACCTTTTCCATCTATCATCATTGCTAACGCGCGCACAGAGACGGGCATTCCTGTGCTTTTGCCTCTTCAGAAAGTTGAAGGAAAATATGAATCACTGATGCATTTTGTTAATGTTTTATGATAATCTTCAGCAAATTAATTGATTTCCTAATAAATTCAATACATTTAGTTGATTTCCTACTAAGTTCATACAATATTGCTGAATTCCGTTTTAATGTCTGGATTCTGTGATTCCATCCGCGTTCTCTACAACGCAGATTTTATAGGGCCCTAAAGACGGCACACATCCTAAAATCTCTTTCACCTCAAAATCCTTAATCCCACCCTGGCCTAGGTACTTCCACTGCCAGAGGCAAACTGACCACTGACCCCACATAACCCTCCCAATCAACGAAGTATAATACACACACACACTACAGAATGAGTTCACAAACCTAGGACTAGCCTACTCAATTACTATTTTCTCACATCTGTGAGACACCATAACAACACCCCCCACCCCCATGAGAGCACTGCAAGGACAGAGCACTGATTTCTATACTGTTGTCTAGCAGCGACCAGTGAGAGATGTCAGATCTGGTTTCACACATGCAGCCATTCTATAAGGTGTGTCTCAAATGGCACCCTATATTTCCTATATAGTGCACTACTTTGACCAGGGCCCATAAAGTTCTGGTCAAAAGTAGTGCACTATACAGGGATTAGGGTGCCATTTCAGACAGCCCCTAGGACCCCTTCTGTACTGCAGACACTGTCCTCCTAGCAGCACCCCTCCACCCCCTCCTCCCAGACTGTCCACGTGCCATATGCACCCCTACCCAGGGACAATACAGCAGCTGCCATAGTGACAAAACTCCAACTTCACCGATTCAGAGAGGCTGGGGCTACGTCCCAAATGGCACCCTATTCCTTTGGGCCCTGGGCACAAGTAGCGCACTATATAGGGAATAGGGTGCCATTTGGAACGAATCCGGGAAGAGCTAAGACGATGGGCCCTGCCTGCCATTCTGAAGCTGTGGGGGGGGGACTGGGGACTAGGTTTGGGCGATACTACGATAGCATCGTCGATGGTGACATCGTGATGTGACAGATGATGGTTTGGCCTATTTGAACTTAACTGGCGCGCCGCACAGTAAAAGTATCGCAACGCACAGCACACAACTGACATTCCGAGTAATTTGCCTATTCTTGTTTGCTATATAGTCATTTAGCAGCCTATTTCAATAAATATGTTATATAGCCTTATATAGTTTTTTCCCTAAAATCCCGCAAGAGAGAAATGTAGGCCAGACAGAAAATATTGCTTCTCTCCGTTGGATGCATGGGCATTTAGGGCCCTATAAAATCCACCTGATTCTGTTTTTTCCATTTTGTTTTTACAGGTCAAAAATTTTACAGGTTTCAGTTTTCACTCTCAAAATCACACTTTTCTAAATAGAAAAACAACTCAATTGGATGTTCCAAGTCCACAACAACGCTTAAACCACATGCTAAAAACGTAAGGTAGCCAGAGGACTAATAATGACAGAACAAACCATATCAATAGCCTATAGAATCATTTTATGACAAGTTTAAGCTTTAGACTCTAAGCCTTATTTAATTAAACATTGAATTTGGCCTTACTGCTATAAGCCCATAGAAACGCATTGCATAACTAAATATAATACATCAAAAGGAAGTTTGTTTTTAAGTGTCTGTCCTATATCCGAGATAAGTTTAGAATATTATTACCCATATTTACCTAACTACTTCCATATACACTTCCATTCTTAATTTTTTATGGAACTGGGCAACCTTCAGACGATTCTTGTGGCCATCCTAGAGCATGTACATGTTCGTGGGAGTCTCACGTTTCCATAGAGGGGTCAAATTAGTGTGTAGCCCAAACTGTTCGGACACGACAGACAAAAGATGGCAGATCGGCGGTATCAACTTCAAACGAGTCCAGTGACGCTTGTGGGGGATGTAGAGCAAAACGGAGAACACCGTGTTCGTGAGTGTCTCATCTTTCCATAGAAGGGACATATTTTCTAGGCCAAACCGAAGAGCAATTTCCGGGATGTCTCCTGGTTTGACAAACACTGCTGTAGCTCTGCTACCGTCCACCACAGCCGCAGAAAGTCGACGGACTGAGACAAAAAAACGGATATCTCTTGCTTAAACAGACTGATTTTGATGGGGATTTCATTTTATTGACTCTAGGGGGTTAAGAAATAAATGATTTATGCGAGCCGAGAAAATCCTCGCAAGAGAAGGTTGAAAACCAAATGGCCAGTAGCCTATCCTCCTACTAGGCCTATCATAAAAGCTTAAAGACAAGTTCAAGTTATGAACAGTAGCTTATTTCCAAAATATTCTAGCCTACGAAAGTGTTGTCCTAAAGTCCTCATGGCTTTCAAAAATAACAAGCATAGGCTACTTATTTTCAATCACAGCTTTATGAGACAGACCAGACAATATTCATTTTTCTATCGTTTTATGAGGCAAATAAAACAATTATTATCCAGTCCTGAAGACGGTAGACCGCTTCTATTCAGCCCATGATGTACATTTTTACATTTTAGTCATTTAGCAGACGCTCTTATCCAGAGCGACTTACAGTTAGTGAGTGCATACATTTTTTTTTTTTTTCATACATCCATGTAGGCCTATAACCTAGCTTACTACGGTAAGACAGCCCGTTCCTCAGACGGTTACAGCTCCATCATGTATGCGCCACACAGACACACACACAGCTCAGAAGGGAGGAGAGGCAGAGAGAGCAGCGGAGGCACACACACAATTCAAATGTTAATGGTCAGATGTACCGAATACAAAAGGGAGTAGACTTTACAGTGAAATGCTTGCTAAGAGCACTTTCCAACAACACAGAGTAAAAAAAATATAAACACATTTTTTTTTTTTTTATCACGCAAAAGGAATCAAATACACAAGAATGAAACAGTCTCTCACACAGACAGGACACGAGTGGGCCAGGAGGAGGAAGCGCCTTCAGACTTCAGAGGCCATTAATCATGTGGGCAACAGAGCAGCCAAAACCAACAGGGACCCCGGTCGAGGAGAGAGCCAGCCAATCTGCTGGCTCTGGGTGCGTGTTTTGTGTTTACGTGCCCAGACTGTAGTATGAGTGCGTGTGAGCTGTGCGTGTGCATGTGTGTGTAAGGGCATGGGGTATAAGGCAGGTGATGGAGAGGGGATGCAGAAATAGAGTAGTAAACTGAAGGACAAAACCAGGAAAACAAAGCCCTTTCATATCCTTGCGCCAGGCACTCATCTCATAACACAAGAACATTATGAAACTCAAAACATACACAGGCTGCCATGTTTTGAGATTGATATATGTCACTGCAACTCTCCGCTGCAGAGCTGGGTCTTGTTCAGTGGGGCACAAACTACAATCAGTGGTTTTATTGGACAAATTCAGGTATTAGCCTAGTGCCTCCCTGTTTCACTTAAATTCAAAACGTTTTCTCCCTACTGAACACGATCCAGTACACATTACAGACTAGCTATACTCTTCCCTCAGTCAGGGTTGTAGAGGAAAAGATACTTGTACGCTAGATGATAAACTTACATGTGTATCTCTGTGTGGAGGTCCTTATACGAGAGTGCATATCCTCTCCGGTCTCATTCAGCAATGGGAGCTGCCGCGTGGCCCGGCCCGTTACCCGATCCAGAGAAAAGTCCCCTTAGAGACGCTGGCCCAGGCACAGCTAATAGATCACACTGCTGTCGAGGAAGAGGGGGGTACACCTGGGAAGAGGACAGAGAGGACAGTCCATGAGCAAACTCTCTCACACACATGACCAATGTACGCACGCACAAACACCCTAGGGTCTAGACAAATCTGGGTTGTGCAACGTACATGGCAGATAGAAATGTCACCAGTAGAGCTGACATGATCCACACTCTACATGTAAGAGGCATGCGTGTTATTCTAGTAAATAATATTTACACCTACATCCGATTCTCAACTGCCCTAAACGTTGTTTCATGCTGAACGCAGCCCAGTGCTACATACTCTGGTCCTGGCTTGGCACACATGATGCAATCAGACTGCTGTTTTTAGGAAATGCCCCCGAAGAAACCAAGGAAAGGTGTGCAAGGGGGAGTCATGCAATCTCCATAGACAAACATTGGCAGTAAAATGCCCTTACTGAAGAGCTCAGTGACTTTCAACGTGGCACAAGTCAGTTCGTCAAATTTCTGCCGTGCTAGAGCTGCCCCGGTCAACTGTAAGTGCTGTTATTGTGAAGTGGAAACGTCTAGGAGCAACAACGGCTCAGCCACGAAATGGTAGGCTCACAGCTCACAGAACGGGACCCCTGAGTGCTGAAGCTCGTAAAAATTGTCTGTACTCGGTTGCAACACTCACTACCGAGTTCCAAACTGCCTCCAGAAGCAACTTCAGCACAAGAACGGTTCGTCTGGTGCTTCATGAAATGGGTTTCCATGGCCGAGCAGCCGCACACAAGCCTCAGATCCCCATGCACAATGCCAAGCATTGGCTGTAGTGGTGTAAAGCTCGCCGCCATTGGACTCTGGAGCAGTGGAAACGTGTTCTCTGGAGTGATGAGAACGCTACCTGAGGAGAACGCTACCTGCCCCAATGCATAGTGCCAACTGTAAAATTTAGTGGAGGAGGAATAATGGTCTGGGGCTGTTTTTCATGGTTCGGGCAAGGCCCCTTAGTTCCAGTGAAGGGAAATCTTAACACTACAGCATACAATGACATTCTAGACAATTCTTTGCTTCCAACTTTGTGGCAACAGTTTGGGGAAGGCCAGTTTGGGAAAGGTCCTTTCCTGTTTCAGCATGACAATGCCCCCCATGCACAAAGCAAGGTCCATACAGAAATGGTTTGTCGAGATCGGTGTGGAAGAACTTGACTGGCCTGCAGAGAGCCCTGACCTCAACCCCATCGAACACCTTTGGAATGAATTGGAACGCTGACTGCAAGCCAGGCCTAATCGCCCAACATCAGTGCCCAACCTCACTAATGATTGTGGCTGAATGGAAGCAAGTCCCCGCAGAAATGTTCCAACATCTAGTGGAAAGCCTTCCTGGAAGAGTGGAAGTTGTTATAGCAGCAAAGGGGGGAGCAACTCCATATTCATGCCCATGATTTTGGAATGAGATGTTCGACGTGCAGGTGTCCACATACTCCTGGTCATGTAGTGTATGCCGGGCATGGCGCCACTGAAAGGCTTTTATGGAATGGCATACAAGGGAGGCATAACGAGTCAACAGTCTAGATGCAGTCAATGTTCCAGGAGCTGCTTTAAGACAATTTCATTAGGGAGACAGACAGAAAATCCATATGAGCTGTTTAATATTGACTAGTTTATCTAATATTAGACTACTAGTACAGTTTCACCATAACATGACGGTAATAATCAAGACTGTAAATCATTATTGATGAATGAATCATGATTAACAGGCACAGGTTGAAATTAAGTGCTTTAGTTGATCCAATAAAATGTATGGATTTGATTGTTCGCTCCCTGTCCATCCTCCACCACTCCCCTCCATTCAGAGGTTATATCCACAACTAGGCCAAGGATGGAGTTACCATGGTTACTCAACCACAGAAAGTACCCACAGATTTTTTCGAGGAGGGCAAGAAAGTAACAGAGGGCAATCCCACAATAACAGAATGATGCTGGACTACTTTTAAAAATGTTCACAGAAAATTTTATTTTCTGTGGAAATTGTTAAAAGTCGTTCTTGTGCATTGAGTTGTATGGTTTGTTAAACTTCGCAGTTATTGTGTTTGGTTTGGCATGCATTTTAAAAGAGACAAATCTGAGTCTCAGCATCATTCTGTCACCGTGGAATTGCCCTATAGCTACATGGCCTCAATGACAATCTGAACAGCATATAGAAATTATCCATCCCCCACCTTAGGCCTCATAATCAATATCCTCACTAGGGATGGACGCGACACAAATCAAGAGTTGTATTCGATTACTATTAAATGGTGTGAACGTTTAAATGTTAAAAGTAAACAGCATAGTGGTTCAATTTCCCCAACAACTAAGAGTGTTGAAGCGCAAGGTTAAACTTCTCTGCTGTTTTGTTGCCCTGGCTACCAAACCTGTGCATATGCACAGATACTGTGTGTGACTGCGTGAGAGCGAAGTGTTGCATCTCGCTCATCTCAATAGCTTAGCCTATTCATTGATGCTAGGCCTTCTTTATTAAAGGTTTGAGACATTGCAAGTCAAGAAATTGTGAGATACAGTTTTTGATTGCCGATAGACAGGACTAGTGCACGGTTCTGACTTTCTGCCTGGTGGTCAACCTGCCTATACTGTGCCCCTCTCCATTTCTCACTAGCTAGCTATGAAAGATCCAAGTGTTTGTGTTCTCGGAAGTATGGCAACTAATTAGTCTCCTCCGTTCCAAAAATACTGAATCGTAGGAGTCGATTCATCAATTATTCTGGAGTCAATTATCCACCACTAAGTCTTCATCGTTAACCGTTGGAAAATGGCAGCGAAAGGCAAGCGACAGCAGCAAAGTGCTGTATGGCAATCATTTGAGAAGTTAAATGAGAAAGAAATGCAAACTTTGCGAGGTACAGTAATGGTAGTACAGGTGCAATGCTTAACCATTTGAAAGGGACGCACTGTAAGACCCAAACCGTTGAAGGCAAACGTTAAGGAAAATTGTCAATTTTTCACATCCCAAATTAATATAGCCCTAACTTTCTCGCTCTCCTAATATTGTGAATATTTAGCATGCATTTTTCTTGAAATCATTTGTTACATCCTACTTTCGTTGCTAGGCTGAACAGTGGAGTGTTCACACATTTGACTTGATCAAAGGGGTTAGCCAAATTCTCCTTTTCTTTATCTAAATTCGACACCACTCCTGTCTTTCAAACCCCCTTGTGTTTACAGCACATTTTATTGGATTCTCCCTCACTATCTCCACTGCTTTTTGACACAAATCTGGATGCATTTGGTACCAGTGTAGGTAGATACGGATAGACATAAAAACACACTAACCTAAAAGCTTCATAAAAGCAATTCAACTTAACTAATAGTGGTAAACGCAATTGACTGTCAGAAAAGCTATGCAACAGAGAAAAAGAGGTGACAGTTCCGAGGGGTCCTGGTAAATAGAGTAGGCAAAATACCATCAAGTGGGGTTGTGTGTGTGTGTGTACTTAATGATACAAATATAAGGCCTGGGCAACATCAATATGTGAAACGCTTGTTCTGACCCTAATCAGAGGATACTGCCAAAGTCGAGAGTAATCAGCCAAAACGAAAGTACAGGGTCGACAACAGCAGCGAAGCTCATTGTCACGGAAAACACGGCTAAGTTACTGTACTTTGAAATACAACAACAAGGTTCACTATATGGCTGAGATTTCAGTCAAACAAAATATGACAATTCGGCTTGTTTCCTTACATCTGTTCTATAAAACGCCAACGTTTCTCCACTTCTCTTCAGACCACACAAAATGGCGACTGCAAGCAAGCGGCTTCAAGTTCTTATTCTAAATCCCAAACGCACGGGCTGTCAAATGCCTTTTCAAATGTTTTGTTACTATATTACTTTAGTGGCAACTGCATAAGTAAAGATGTCACGGTTTCGCCAAATCGAGCAAGAGAACACGGTTAAAACGTAGTCTCGTTAGGTATACAAAGAGTCCAATCCGAAGCAGCTAACGTTAGCTAGCAAGCTAAATTAACACTACAGTGGTGGATCCTTGGCGTAGTTACGAAATATTACCTACTTCAAATCCAGTTGAGGGAACGCAAATGGCGTTGTATGACCCATCACTTGTCATCATTGTCAAATTGACAGGCCAGCTATGTGAGAAGTAAACACGTTCATCCTTGTTAACATCTAAAAGTGACTTGTTACAAATCCAGCTAGTTAGCGAGCTTACGTTACAACAACTGAAACGTATGTGTTTTTTGCGTATCTTCTCATCTAGAATGTAAGCTAGTTAGGTAAAATATTTTCTGTACCAGTACTCCCAAAAGGTTCGGTTGTCTCGCGCATCCCATCCAACACAACAAGCTGAGCTCATATTAAAACGTAACGTTAGTTGGCTTACTTACTAGCTAACTAATCAGCTAGTTGTCAAAATAATGTTGATGTTGTTAGCTGGCTAACAACTAGCCAAGTCAACGACCTATAGCAAGGTAGCTAGCTAGCTGGGCATCCTAGCAGGCTAGCTAATACTGTGATGATAGTTAGCTAGTTGATACAGTTAGCTTAGCTAACGTTAGTGTAAGGTGTTAAGAGGCCCGTGGAAATCCAAATTGAGTAGGTTGTGATGTAATCAAACAAGACTAGGGCATAACGTTAACACTGAATGGTTCGTTTTTTGTTAACTTAGTCAGAGATATTAGAAAAGGAATTAGTTAACGTTAGCTTGTTTAATTCCCGTGTCTCAGTAGCAGGCCTCCAGACGGCTCGATCCCTGTTGGCGCACGCTACGACGACCTCAAAAACGACGGAGTCCTTAGATTTGTGCTCAAGCAGGAGCTTCGTGTGAAATACATTACTTTATAAAGGCGTGCATTTACACAGTGTAAAAAAAAACAAATTCGTTTTACCTCGTTTATTCGGTTGTCAAGGTGCGCGGGATCTTTCTTTCCCAGGATCTAGAACAAACACCTATTGTCGTCGGTGACGTCATGCGCAGACAGAACGTGAAGTACGTAAGGCCGCGTGCACACAGGTTGCATCAATTTTAGTCTTCGCAATCACATGCGCTGCATCACAACAAAAATAATCACGCTACACATTATCAGCTTATTCAGTGGTTTATCTACTTCAGTTCCTGATACCACATGGCAAGGCAACGTAGAAGTGTTTACCCAAAAGGCTCAGACTTGTCTGTTTCCATCTACACGGGCACCTGCTCTCACCTGTGGCCAAAGCCAGGCCACTGCTTCTTTCGAGCTGGAATTTACATAACAATAGGTAACTGTGAACTTTAACATCAACTGTTTTGATTATGCAGAGGTGTTGATTCTTGCATCTATTTTAATACACGTACAGGTATTCTGGGATACTTGTAGATGTAAAACCTGAGCTGTCAAGAGGTAGAGGAATTCACTAATTGGGCAACCTTGCCTCACTTCTCTGTTGACTTCAAATCTAGGTGATGTACCATTGGCAAGTTTTACACAGCTAATACTTCCATTGTATAGAGTTGTTATTGCTTTAATAAAGACATCTCCAAATTAAAAGTGGGGGGTATCAAAAATATAATTATGGCTTACAGTATCAAAGGCCTTTTGGAAATCTAAAAACAAAATCATAGGGTCACCATCAAGTAATTCATTATATTCAACCATATCCAGCACTAATCTAATGTTGTTGGAAATGTGCCTCCCTTTCATAAAATTACACTGTGATTCACTAATAAGGCGAGTACCTTATAATCATTATTCAGAAGTGTGATCGGTCGCCAATTATCAATAAGCAAAGGGTCCTTGTGAGGCTCAGGTATAATGGTTAGCAGACCCTGCTTTAAGGAAGGGGGTACGTTTTCCTTTTGAATAGATTCATCATAAACTACCAGAAGAAACCCTCACTGTCAGCCCTATCTATGGAAACACAATTTCCCTAGTGTAACATAAAGGTGTATACACTACTACACAGTCGAAAAGCAGCATTGGTGGCAAAGTGGCACTGTCTGCAAACAATAGCTGTCTCTCTCCCCCATTGAAGTTGACATTTTAAAATGGTTAGGGTTGGGACGTCCCAAGGATTCTGAATAGCACTGACCATAAAGAAATGGGACTCTAGTCACTGATTGGATATTTTGTGAAATGACGTAACCGGAAAACCAGGAAGTACAGTGTGAAGGTTGGCGCAGCAACAGCGGCAAGATGGGGGTGAAAATAGAGGTGTTTCGTGTGAGTAAAATATGTTTGTTCAATCAAAATGACGTGATACAATGTATCGTTTGTAAATAATCCTAGCTGCAACAAGAAAAAAGACTGCAAACGCTCTGTAGTGGTAGATATAGCTACACGTAGATCATTACAGTAGCTAACTTGCTAGCTATCCAGCCAAGTGGGCACGTAACATCATCCTCGTCAACACTGATGTTATTTTAGGGGACACACTCTTTTCACGCCACTTCGATAGTGATTTTCGCTAACCCTAACCCTTTTCCTAACCTTAAACTCAGTCTCCTAACCTGCTACGTTAATTCTGCTAACCTGCTGTGTAAATTCTCCTAAATTAACCTGCTACGAAAAAGTAGGGCTGTCAAACGTTCAGGCTGCTGCACAGACACTATGGAGGCTCTAGTCTAGAGCACTGATTGACATAGAGTTGAAGCCGGAAGTTTACATACACTTAGGTTGGAGTCATTAAAACTCGTTTTTCAACCACTCCACACATTTCTTGTTAACAAACTATAGTTTTGCAAGTCGGTTAGGGATGTAGCTCAGTTGTTAGAGCATGGCGTTTGCAACGCCAGGGTTGTGTGTTCGATTCCCACGGGGGGCCAGTATGTAATAATGTATGCACTCACTAACTAACTGTAAGTCGCTCTGGATAAGAGCGTCTGCTAAATGACTAAAATGTACAAATGGTTAGGACATCTACTTTGATCATGACACAAGTAATTTTTCCAACAATTGTTTACAGACAGATTATTTCACTTATAATTCACTGTATCACAATTCCAATGGGTCAGAAGTTTACAAACATTAAGTTGACTGTGCCTTTAAACAGCTTGGAAAATTCCAGAAAATGATGTCATGGCTTTAGAAGCTTCTGATAGGCTAATTGACATCATTTGAATCAATTGGAGGTGTAAAACGAGTCCTATATCGACATTACCTGAAAGGCCGCTCAGCAAGGAAGAAGCCACTGCTCCAAAACCACCATAAAAAAGCCAGACTACGGTTTGCAACTGCACATGGGGACAAAGATCGTACTTTTTGGAGAAATGTCCTCTGGTCTGATTAAACAAAAATAGAACTGTTTGGCCATAATGACCATTGTTATGTTTGGAGGAAAAAGGGGAAGCTTGCAAGCTGAAGAACACCATCCCAACCGTGAAGCACAGGGGTGGCAGCATCATGCTGTGGGGGTGCTTTGCTACAGGAGGGACTGGTACATTTCACAAAATAGATTGCATCATGAGGAAGGAAAATTATGTGGATATATTGAAGCAACATCTCAAGACATCAGTCAGGAACTTAAAGCTTGGTCACAAATGGGTCTTCCAAATGGACAACGACCCCAAGCATACTTCCAAAGTTGTGACAAAATGGCTTAAGGACAACAAGTCAAGGTATTGGAGTGGCCATCACAAAGCCCTGACCTCAATCCTATAGAAAATGTGTGGGCAGAACTGAAAAAGCGTGTGCGAGCAAGGAGGCCTACAAACCTGACTCAGTTACACCAGCTCTGTCAGGAGGAATGGGCCAAAATTCACCCAACTTATTGTGGGAAGCTTGTGGAAGGCTACGCGAAACGTTTGACCCAAGTTAAACAATTTAAAGGCAATGCTACCAAATACTAATTGAGTGTATGTCAACTTCTGACACACTGGGAATGTGATGAAAGAAATAAAAGCTGAAATAAATCTTTCTCTCTACTATTATTCTGACATTTCACATTTTTAAAATAAAGTGGTGATCCTAACTGACCTAAGACAGGGAATCTTTACTAGGATTAAATGTCAGGAATTGTGAAAAACTGAGTTTAAATGTATTTGGCTAAGGTGTATGTAAACTTCCGACTTCTACAGTAGATGTCATTCTTGCAATAGTTTGAGTGGGCAACATACTATCATCTTAAATTAACATTGTTAGTCTACGCCTGTTGTTTACGAAGCTTGTGACAAGTAACATTTTTGAAAAATATATTTATATTTGAATTATATTGCAATATAAAATTATTGTATATTGTGCTAATTTCCCTAATGTGGACAGTTTGTTACTACTTTACACAAGCTTGCATTTTCACCACTTTACGTTTTTGGAATTACACATCCTTCTTGCCTCAGATTGGTGATGTTAGTATAACATTTTATAGTCAATGATTACATAAGATTGATTGCTTAAAGGTGCAATATGCAGAAATCGCTCTGCCATTTCCTGGTTGCTAAAATTCTAATAGTTTGCCTTTTATTTCAGTTTGTGACAAAACAATCAATGTAGAGAATCATTCTACCATCTAAACCGCTGTTTTCAATAGCTGGTGTACAAAAATGAAACGTAAGAACTGGAAGCATAGAAATAGTGCACATAGAACAGATCTACCGCTTCTTATACCTGCGTTCAATGAGTGAGAGATCTATAACTCACAATTCTATGTTAATTTGGTAGGGTCCCGCAATAAGTTACATATTGCAGCTTTAAAACAGATCAGTATCTTTGGTTTTGTACCATTTTGATTTTGTTATGTAAAATTCGGTGCGGTCTCTATAAAAGTCGCAGGCCACAAACCAATACATGGATTTGACAGTCAAACTTAAATAGCAACCAACCATTGTCACTGTTGATATCCTATGCCGTGTCGTGATTCATTTAAGTTAACAGAAAAAGTGGTCTGTTCCCTTTTCTGTCATGGCAGCCTCCCGAAATCAACATCCGACACTCCAAAATATAGATATAAGCCTTCTACAAGTTCTCATCTAACCAACCATGTACAGGTTATTCCAAGTTTCCATGTAGCCTTTGAATATTGTTAGTTTAAACAGCGCTACACCCCAACGTTTGCCCCCTGTTTTATTTATTTCAGCGTGATATCGATGGAAGTGATTAACCAAAAATTGTTACGTTACACTTACCATGTTGGCCACCCACTTGACTCAAAATGCAACACTTCCAAATGTAGTTAGCTGTCTTCTACAAATTGTCATCTAACCAGCAGGGCAATAACCAGGGTTTGAGTTTTATTGAGGGGGGGTTATTTGAAAGTTGAAGCGCATTTACTGAATTTCTATACAATTAAACACATTTTAAAAATGCGATTTGGAGAACAGCAAAAACATTTGTGCACCGGGGCCTCCCACTCCTCTTTCTATTCTGGTTAGAGCCAGTTTGCGCTGTTCTGTGAAGGGAGTAGTACACAGCGTTGTATGAGATCTGCAGTTTCTTGACAATTTCTCGCATGGAATAGCCTTCATTTCTCAGAACAAGAATAGACTGACAAGTTTCAGAAGAAAGTTATTTGTTTCTGGCCATTTTGAGCCTGTAATTGAACCCACAATTGCTGATGTTCCAGATACTCAACTAGTCTCAAGAAGGCCAATTTTATTGCTTCTTTAATCAGCACAACAGTTTTCAGCGGTGCTAACATAATTGCAAAAGGGTTTTCTAATGATCAATTAGCCTTTTAAAATGATCAACTTGGATTAGCAAACACAACATGCCATTGGAACACAGGACTGATGGTTGCTGATAATGGGCATCTGTACGCCTATATAGATATTCCATAAAAAATCAGCAGTTTCCAGCTACAATAGCCATTTACAACTTTAACAATGTCTACACTGTATTTCTGATCAATTTGATGTTATTTTAATGGACAATAAAATTGCTTTTCTTTTGAAAAACAAGGACATTTGTAAGTGACCCCAAACTTTTGAACGGTTATATATATATCCAGCTGCGGAAAAAAATAAGAGGCCACTGCAAAATTATCAGTTTCTCTGTTTTTACTATTTATAGTTATGTGTTTGGGTAAAAATAACATTTTTGTTTTATTCTATAAACTACTGACAACATTTCTCCCAAATAGAAATATTGTCATTTTGAGCATTTATTTGCAGAAAATGATAACTGGTCAGACCTCGAATAATGCAAAGAAAATAAGTTCATGTTCATTTTTAAACAACACAATAGTAATGTTTTAACTTAGGAAAAGTTCTGAAAACAATATTTGGTGCAATAACCCTGATTTTCAATCACAGCTTTCATGCGTCTTGGCATGCTCTCCACCAGTCTTTCACATTGATGTTGGGTGACTTTATGCCACTCCTGGTGCAAAAATTCAAGCAGCTCGGCTTTGTTTGATGGCTTGTGACCATCCATCTTCCTCTTGATCACATTCCATGAGTTTTCAATGGGGTTCAGGTCTGGAGATTGGGCTGGCCATTACAGGGTCTTGATCTGGTGGTCCTCCATCCACACCTTGATTGACCTGGCTGTGTGGCATGGCGCATTGTCCTGCTGGAAAAACCAATCCTCAGAGTTGGGGAACAATGTCAGAGCAAAAGGCAACAAGTTTTCGTCCAGGACAACCTTGTACGTGGCTTGATTCATGCGTCCTTCACAAAGACAAATCTGCCCGATTCCAGCCTTGCTGAAGCAACCCCAGATCATCACCGATCCTCCACCAAATTTCACAGTGGGAGCGAGACACTGTGGCTTGCAGGCCTCTCCAGGTCTCCGTCTAACCATTAGACGACCAGGTGTTGGGCAAAGCTGAAAATTGGACTCGTCAGAGAAGATGACCTTACTCCAGTCCTCTACGGTCCAATCCTTATGGTCTTTTGCAAACCTCAGCCTGGCTCTTTGCTTCTCATTGATGAAGGGCTTTTTTCTAGCTTTGCACGACTTCAGCTCTGCCCCTAGGAGCCTGTTTCGAACCGTCCTCGCCATGCACTTCACCCCAGCTGCCGTTTGCCATTGTTTTTGTAGGTCACTTGATGTCATCCTACGGTTGTTGAGTGACATTCGAATGAGTTGGTGGTCATCCCGGTCAGTAGAGTCGTTTTCGCCCTCTGCCAGTCTGTTGCTTTGTTGTCTCCAATGTCTGCTGCTTGACCTTGTTCTTATGAACCGCCGTCTTTGACATTTTAAGGATGGAAGCAACCTGACGCTCACTGTATCCCTCTGCCAGTAAAGCCAGAATTGAACCCTTCTTTTCCTCACTCAAAACTTTCCTTTTCAACTCTTTTGGCATGGTCAATAGTTATTTTTTGATTAATATTACTTTTGAGGTACTATTAGCACTGTTTTTGCCATCCAGCTGGTCCTATTGCAAGAGGATAGTGATGACCACAGCAGTGGTTTTTATACTTTTCCTCGTTAAATAAGATTTGGTTCAGGTGATCACCTAATCAGTACCTAATTCAGTAGAATGAGGTGTGCCTGTGTTGGAATTCAACAGACACTGGAATGGAATGGCTGTCATACATGTAGAGATGCTGATTTAAGAAACATTTCTCTTTTAATTTTTTCCACAGCTGTATGTATGTGTGTGTGTGTGTGTGTGTGTGTGTGTGTATATGTATATACAGTGGGGAGAACAAGTATTTGATACACTGCCGATTTTGCAGGTTTTCCTACTTACAAAGCATGTAGAGGTCTGTAATTTTTATCATAGGTACACTTCAACTGTGAGAGACGGAATCTAAAACAAAAATCCAGAAAATCACATTGTATGATTTTAAAGTAATTAATTTGCATTTTATTGCATGACATAAGTATTTGATACATCAGAAAAGCAGAACTTAATATTTGGTACAGAAACCTTTGTTTGCAATTACAGAGATCATACGTTTCCTGTAGGTCTTGACCAGGTTTGCACACACTGCAGCAGGGATTTTGGCCCACTCCTCCATACAGACCGTCTCCAGATCCTTCAGGTTTCGGGGCTGTCACTGGGCAATACGGACTTTCAGCTCCCTCCAAAGATTTTCTATTGGGTTGAGGTCTGGAGACTGGCTAGGCCACTCCAGGACCTTGAGATGCTTCTTACGGAGCCACTCCTTAGTTGCCCTGGCTGTGTGTTTCGGGTCATTGTCATGCTGGAAGACCCAGCCACGACCCATCTTCAATGCTCTTATCTCACCGATAGTTTTATTGCGCAAAATGGTCTGCAGCATCTGGAGATGTGTGCAGCAAAAGTTCAACATTCACCTTCTGCTACCATTTCTGTCAAGCCATCTATGCATACAGTTTGATGCATACGTTCGATAAATCCAATGTATGCACCACACAGAATGCACTGCAACTGCCTCTCCAACACGAACGCAGCGTTCGATTGAAAATTAATGTACTTCTGGTGTACCAAAATGCAATGACGCTATCGGTGTGATCGAGGCGTCAGGCCAACATAGAGTTGTGAATGTGCTGCTAAAAAGGCAAATCCGGGGAACACAGGGTAACATAATGAACAAACCACTGTTCCACTCCTTCCCAAAGAGGCAGGCTGTATCAGAACTCAGTCAGATCAATATAAGCATTCTGAGCTTTGATCAACGCTGGGAGCAATATCTAGATGTTGACCCGTAAATAATTTTCTTTATTGTGTATATAAATATATTTTTCAAATTAGAAAAAATTACAGAGGTCCGGACCTCGGTGTCCTCATATGTAAACTGAACAAAAATATCAACGCAACATGCAACAATTTCAAAGATTTTACAGAGTTACAGTTCATATAAGGAAATCAGTCAATTGAAATAAATAAATTAGGCCCTAATCTGTGGATTTCACATGCCTGGGAATACAGATATGCAACTGTTGGTCACAGATACCTTTTTAAAAAAGGGGTGTGGATCAGAAAGCCAGTCAGTATCTGCTGTGACCACCATTTGCCTCATGCAGAGCGACACATCTCCTTCTTATAGAGTTGATCAGGCTGTTAATTGTGAAACACGCTGTCATACACGTCGATCCAGATCATCCTAAACATGCTCAGCGGGTGACATGTCTAGTGAGTATGCAGGCCATGGAAGAACTGGGACATTTTCAGCTTCCAGGAACTGTGTACAGATCCTTGAGACATGAGGTGATGGCGGCGGATGAATCTCGTCACGTTATCTCTGTGCATTCAAATTGCCATCGATAAAATGCAATTGTGTTCATTGTCCGTAGCTTATGCCTGCCCAAACCATAACCCCACTGCCACCAGGGGGCACTCTGTTCACAACGTTGACATCAGAAAACCGCTCGCCCACATGACTCCATACAAGCTGTCTGCCATCTGCCCAGTTCAGTTGAAACCGGGATTCATCCGTGAAGGGTGGCACAGTGGTCTAAGGCTGGTTCGAATCCAGGCTCTGTCGTAGCCGGCCGTGACCGGGAGACCCATGGGGCAGCGCACAATTGGCCCAGCGTCATCCAGGGTAGGGGAGGGAATGGCAGGCAGGGATGTGGCTCAGTTGGTAGAGCATGGAGTTTGCAACGCCAGGGTTGTGGGTTCGAAACACTTCTCCAGCGTGCCAGTGATCATCGAATGTGAGCATTTGCAGCAGGAAGGTGAGCGCCGTCTGGTAGCCATGACTGATGGAACTGCATTAACCCCCTGAAGTTGGTTATGACGCCGAACTGCAGTCAGGGCAAGACCATGGTGAGGACGAAGAGCATGCAAATGAGCTTCCTTGAGACGGTTTCTGACAGTTTGTGCAGAAATTCTTCAGTTGTGCAAACCCACAGTTTCATCAGCTGTCCGGGTGGCTGGTCTCAGACGATCCCGCAGGTGAAGAAGCCGGATGTGGAGGTCCTGTGCTGGCGTGGTTACACGTGGTCTGCATTTGTGAGGCCGGTTGTCATACTGCCAAATTCTCTAAAACAACATTGGTGGCTTATGGTAGAGAAATGAACATTTAATTCTCTGGCAACAGCTCTGGTGGACATTCCTGCAGTCAGCATGCCAATTGCACGCTCCCTAAAAAATTTAGACATCTGTGGCATTGTGTTGTGTGACACAGCTGCACATTTTAGAGTGGCCTTTTATTGTCAACAGCACAAGGTGCACCTGTGTAATGATCATACTGTTTAATCAGCTTCTTGATATGCCACACCTGTCAGATGGATGGATTATCTTGGCAAATGAGAAATGCTCACTAACAGGCAGTGGTGGAAAAAGTACTCAATTGTCATACTTGAGTAAAAGTAAAGATACCTTAATAGAAAATGACTCAAGTAAAAGTGAAACACACAGTAAAATACTACTTGAGTAAAAGTATTTTGGGGGGAGAGCTCAGACTGGGAAAAATTGTTTTGAATGGGCATACAACTCGGAATTGCAAGACGGAAACTCTTCTTGAGTTCCGACTTTCCAACCTGAAGATCACTAACGTCATGATTTGACGTCGTTTTTATCCTGAGGACCCAGTTGTCTTGAAAGCACCAACTGCCTGATTGTTGACTGATGACAGGAGTGGTAACTGATACACAAATCAATGTAGCGATCTATTATATTGACTATCATGTGACACGTCTAACAAAGAGATGGTAGTGACTTGATATAGTCGTTTATTTTGTCTGTATTCTTTTGTGATCAGATGATGCTGTATCTGTCCTTCCCTGTGACCATGTTCTGGATCTCCAACCAAGCAGAGTACTTTGAGGAATATATTGTGAAGAGAAAGGTTAGTGTTGTCTTATCTTGATTGGTTGATTGATTCATTTATTTTATTTCATGATTAAAAGTACATAGAACTAAGGTTGTTTCAGCCGGAGACAACAGTAGCTACATGCATAACAATTGTTGAGGCTAATACACAATAAAGCCCAACGGTTTATTAGGCTCTGGTTCATTCTTTCAGTGCATTAAACTTTGTTTAGGCTAAATGTTATTAGATTGTGTAGACAGTCTGAAAAGGTTGACAGTACGGTCTGGCAAACTAAAGCAAATTCTGACATTTTGTGTATGACCATATCGTAAGTAGTTTTTACCTGTTGTATGTTAATGTTAATCTTTCCTTTCCTCTTTCATGGTGATCTCTTCTACGACCTTCAGAGGGAGATTTTCCCACCCGATGAAAAGATGCATGTAAGTGTGTGAATAATGTAATGTTATTATGCAAACAGTTACATTTCTCTTGATTTAGGAACAATGAAGTATGACAAATATCAATGCCTACCAATAGTGACACTTTTGGAGGGTGAAGATTTGAGGTTAAAGGAATATCCCACTCCCAATACAATTTAACATAATATTTTGAGTGGAATATCCCTTTAAGAACTGTTTTGATTTGGTGGGGGATTGAAAGACTGGGGATGTTGTATTTGTTGTCAATGTCTCTGTCCTCATAATTGAAACTCTATAAATAGTTAAAAAAAATAACTGTTTTGATTGACAGTGGGAGATTATGACTGAATGATCTGTGTTACAGAGGAAAGAGCTGGAAGACTTCAAAGAGCGCATGCGAGACCGCAAGGAGCGGCGGCTACTGAAACGGATGGCCTTGGAGGAGGCAGAGAAGGAGTGAGGGGGACAGTGCAGATAGACAATTGGAGGAGGACGATGACCCCAATGCCCAATCAGCAGCCGGTTTTTTTCTACTTGTTGTTCCACAGGAGGGGGAGCAGTGTCACTGCCAGGCCCGAGGACTGGAACATGTGCTGTGTCACAAAAGGCACCCTATTACCTATTTAGTATACTACTTTGACCATGGCCCATAGGGCTCTGGTAAAACGTAGTGCACTGTATAGGAAAAAGGGTGCCATTTGGGGCTATACTAGACACCCTTTGGGAGGCTGTGCTTGAGGGGGACCTTCAAGTTACCCCTTTTGAACTGAAAAGTCTCACCGAAAAGCTTTTTATGAAATGCTTTATTTCACTGCAATCAAACTACAACTTCACTGTTGATGATCTGCTCTGCCATGGTGTTAATGTAAACCTTGGGTGTGTATGATTGTCTCATAAAAAAAGATGTGTGAATGAAATATTAGGACAGAATCATATGGCTTGGAATATTATTTATTTTTTATGATTTAGAATACATGTCTTTTGTACATGGATGTTTCAACACTGTCCTTCATTAAAGTGTAAATGTGTCTTTGCTGAACATCTTCAGTTTGTTTTGTGATGACTTACTTAGTTTGGAAGATGACCATTCTGGTACTTGCTGAAATCATCCAATGAGAACACAGATTTCCGTTTTCTGTCGTAAAACGTTTTGCTACAGTGTGCTCTAATAATCACAACCCTGCATGTAGACACCTACTGTATCTGCCCTCTAATAAGTCAAGTTGTATAGAGGCCTGTGGAGACGGGACAATGGAGGCTAGTTGGCGTTTGGCAGCTCTCCTGCATACATGCACAGTGCTCGGGAAATACTTCTGGACACACAACTTCTCTGTCTCCCTACTCTTGGATGAGCTGGGCAATGTGCCACGAGTCACGGGGTTGATTTTCTGCAAAGTTTGCTTGCTTGATGGCTCCTTTACTGAGGAATCTCCAAGGTGAGCATGGAGGGGTGTACAGCAGAAATATGGTGTTGTGTCACCAACTCTAGAGCGCAAGGGAGCTTGTAGTTGATTCTCAAGTCTTTACTCGATTCCTCATGTTCTCTCGCCTCCTGAAAATGGAAGCAAGGACAGCATTAGATTTGAAGAAAGACTTAAGATTCACCCACAGTTAGAGAAATACGATTTCAAGGTGTGTGTGTGTGTAACCCACGGACTGGAAGTTCTGTACAACTCAGTGCAATGGGGAAAGATGTTTGAATTTGAGTGCAGAACTGCAGTCAACAGCTTGTCTGGAGTCCTGGACAACTGCATGTGTAGACTGTCAGTTCGCAAGATTAGCTAATTTATCATAAATAAGAGTCTCTCCCTGGAAAACAGTGCAAGTGTGTCCCAAATGGCACCCTATTCCCTATATAGTGCACCAAATGGGGAATAGGGTGCCATTCAGGGTTGTGGGTTCGATTCCCATGGGGGGCCAGTATGAAAAATAAAAAATAAAATAATGTATCCACTCACTAACTGTAAGTCGCTCTGGATAAGAGCGTCTGCTAAATGACTAAAATGTAAAAATGATTTAGGATGCAGAAATGGCAATTGTTCCTAAGTGGAGTAAAATTAGATAAAATCTCCCATCTAGGTAAAACAGCATACATAAAATGAGACGTTTTTCAGTTCAGAATCTTATTCAAATGTGCTGAAGGAAAGATAAATTATGAAAAAGATTAAACAACCTGTTCTTCTCTTCATTCAGGACACAACGGGAGGAAAGTCATACCAAAAGGTACGTTTGAGAGGAGAATGGCCACATGTTCATGGGCAAGCTCCCAACATACAGCATAGTAGGGGCTTGCTTACACTTATCCAGACCCTTTAGATTGGCAGATATGGAAGGTATAGATGCCTGAGGGTTGTTTTTTCCGTAGTGCATCAGTTTTTCTCACACCTTCAGTAATAATATCTCCCCAATTTCCATGTTATTTGTATTAGGTGGGTTACGTCGAGCTCAACCTGTCTGAGTATGCAAGCTCTGGTTATGTGACCCGACACTGCCTCCTAGAGGGATATATGACCAAGGACAACAAGCTGGACAACTCCCTTCTCAAGGTCAGTCAATTTTTTAGGTCCAAATGGGACCCTACTCCCTTTATAGTGCACTCCTTTTGACCAGAGCCCCATAGGCCATGGTCAAAAGTAGTGCACTATAAAGGAGAATAGGAAAAGTAGACAGTCCTTAGACAGCACTGCTTAAGTCATAGTGAAAGAACAAAAAATGGGTGCTCTTAGAGAAATGTAAGTTTGCAGTTGATAAGTACATTTTGTGATAACAAAGTCTTGTAACAAAACCAATCCTGTAAAACATGTTTGTAACTTATTGGTTACCTGTACAGGTGGGCCTACAGATGCAGCTGCTTCAGGGAGACCCATGTTTCAGAGTGTGAGGATATTATTAATAGCATTGATCAACTATTATTCACTAATACGGTATTATGGATGTTATTGTACATAAACTACTACTATTCAACCATCTTTTCAGTTATATTAATTTCCCAACTTTGATTACAATATGCTGCCGATTATAGTCTTTGTCACTCTCCTGTTTGTGCTTTACTCAGTCCGACCCAGCATTCACTTCCAAACGGAACTTTGTCATCTGAGAATGTTGAGCAGCCCAGAGAAAGCACATCCAGTCACTCTGAGCCATGTATGTGTGACCAGCCAGGGTTTGGACCCGTGCTACAAGACTGTGTTAAGCTGCTGAGCTAAAGCCTAGGCATTAGCTCGGGAAGCTAACACAAATCTTTAGGTCTTAGACTTGTGTGGTTAACCTAACGACATCTGTTTAATATGCTTGTACTTATCAGGCAAACACACCAACTCACAGAGATGCACCAATTAACTATCCTCATCAAACTGCAACCACCAAAGAGCATTTGGCATTTGAAGTAAACCCCACAATGTATTTCCCTCAGGTTCAAATCAAATCATATTTTATTGGTCACATACACGTGTTTAGCAGACGTTATTGCGGGTGTAGTGAAATGCTCATCAGATGACACCCTGAGAAGGCAGCTGGCGATGAAGGGTGGGCTGCTGCTGCTGCTAGATGCCATGCCCAGTCAGAACCCAGAGGCGCAGGAGAGGGCCAGAGTTGCCGGTCAGTTGACTCGGGTCGGGAACACACGGGTGGATGCCCAGGAAGTGGTTGAAAATCTCTGTCTGGAGAGCTTGGGCTCAGTATTTGAGCTCCCTCCTCCCATGGTTGGTGCTTTGAACTTGATGCTGGTTTCAAGAACACAGATGAGTAAAAGCATGGCATACTACTCAATAGAGAATGCTAATGCTTAGTATCAATATCTATTACAGAAGCTGGACTTGCACTCTTTGTTGGTCAGGATGGCACCACAACCCTTGGTGTCACTCACATACAGAACCGGTAGCCTTTTGGAGATGGAGCTCAACTGATCCTTGAAATGTCATATGTTGATTCTAATGTAATGGAATTACGATTCTTAATTGGATTTCTAGTGATGTCCCACTCTGTCTCAACAGGGACTTCCATGCTGGAAGTTTAGAGAATGTCATCATAATGAAATAACTACGTAGAAATAAAGATGTTTGACACCCAAACCACAAGAAAATCTACCCTATATCAGAGACTTACTGTAAATGACAATGTTTTAATGCAAATGTACTCATGAAGAATATGAATAACACTTTAGTCAAATTGTAAATTCTTATTTACTTATTTATTTTGAGTGCATTTGAATGTACTTCTACACTTTTCTATCTTTGAAAAACTAAGCTGACATGACATAAGTGTTATGATGATTATGTTAGCCAGTTAAAAAGTTGCATGGAAAAAATCGACAACACGGAAGTGTCAAGATGGCACCAAGCAGACTGAAGGCGTTAGTCGGAGAGAGTAAGTGAAGAAACTTGTACATTTTATAACTCTCAAGTCTCTATTGTTCGACGTTCTGCAGTAGAAATCGTGCCTTTTTGATACCATCAAGCTTTTAGTTTGTTGTCACGAAAATTAAGAACAGAAAACATCCAAACAAACTACCTGGCTAGCTAGTGATACACATAGCCTTCGTCACTCAAGCAAGTTGCTTCCTTAGTTGTACTAGCAATGCCTGGCCATGGTAGATAGCTAGCTTTCATTAGGCTATTTAAATTAGAAATATAAAATGTGACTGGGAAGTGTATGCCTCATCACTAGTAGTAGTATTTCATGTAGGCTCTAAAACTCAAGTGTTTTGCCGACTTTATCATGGAAGCTATGATGTGAACAATTGGTCAAGTTGGGTGTAGCTAGTTAATTGTGGGCTGTCTTGTGATCAACCATGCATGTGAAGGAAGACAATGTGTACATACTACCTATGTAAATTCATGTTCCTTTGCCTTTTACTACCCAATTAGTTACTGTTTGACACTGGCTAACAAACTCCATCTGAAAAAACATAGATCAATTGGGTCAACTTTAAGAGATCTCTGTCAAATATGGAACCAGGAAAAAAACAGATTCCAGACCCTGTTGTCTATTTCCTTATTTTCTGCCTCTTGCCATCATTGTAATAAGAATTTGTTCTAAATTGACCCCCCAGGTCAAATAAAGGTAAAATAAACACCACTACTCATTCAAAATCTAAAATGTAACAGAGTTGTTGGACAAAGTTCAGTTTTTATACTGTAATATTTCATACTTCCTCTGTCTTTCATCGCTTAAGAAATCCTGAATGGAGTTATCAAAAGTGTGAAGAAGGATGGAGAATGGAAGGTATTGTAAAAAAATGTTAGCGTTGCTCTGAAAAGATCCAGGTCAAAATACGTAATGTCTGACTGTCAAATTGTCGATCGTAATAGCCTAAAGATCAATTGAATATTACTTGATAACGCCCATCTCTGTTTGTCCAGGTGCTCATTGTGGACCACATCAGCATGCGAATCCTGTCCTCCTGCTGCAAGATGTCAGATATCATGGCAGAGGGGGTGACTAGTAAGTGTTGGGATGGGATGGCCAGTGGGCTAAGGCTACTTGTATTTGTCAATAACTATTTATTATATCAAGGGACACCCCAGGCATCATTCTAAACTAGGACCAGAGTATACCTGGGTTCAAACAGTATTTGTTTTCTTTCGAATACTTAAGCTGCGCTCGACTGAGCTTGTCCGGTGCAATGGAATAAATAGTCCCAAAAGTACAAACCCAACCCCTCCCATCTGGCACTTGAGACAGGCTCAATTAAACGGTATTTGAAAGAAAGAACTAAATACTATTTGTATCCAGGTATGGGTCAGAGTATGAGAATGTGAGAGTCTGTGGAGGTGTTCTTCAGTTAGCATGTACAGTCCCTAATTGATCTTCCTTTTCCTCCCCCAGTTGTAGAGGACATCAACAAGCGCAGGGAGCCCATCTCCAGCCTGGAGGCCATTTATCTGATCTCCCCTTCAAAGAAGGTGAGAAGTGTGTTTCCCCTGCCGTTCCCCCTTTCACTATGTCATCAACTGCCATATCCTGTACTGCTGTAAAGCCATCTTACGCTCTTTGTCTTCTTCTTTTTCTCTCACCTGTGTGTGTGCGTGCGTGCGTGTGTGCGCGTGCGGATATTTTCAGTCGGTTCATGCTCTTATCAATGACTTCAAAGAGACGGCTTTCACCTACAAAGCGGCGCACATCTTCTTCACAGACAGTAAGACCATTTGTTTTAAAGTGTTATAGAACTTCATCAAAACTATACTCTTCCATTGTCTGATACAAAAAAAGTGGTGTTTTGTCATTTTGGTCATGTCTCTCTTGAAAGGAGATTCTAAATCTTAATGAGATTAACCTTGTAAAATGACTAAAAGCATGAATATCTTTTAAAATAATACAAAATAACAGTTGGTTTTGTGCCAATCACCTATCCTGCAGATTGCCCAGATGCTCTGTTTGCTGAGATTGGGATTTCCAGAGTTGCCAGAGTCATCAAGACTCTGAAGGAGATCAACGTGGCTTTCCTGCCGTACGAGTCCCAGGTGGGTACCTACCTACCTACAGCACCTTCTTCTGGTCCAATGGCCAAAAGTCCAGTGAAGTATCCAGTGAAAATGCCCAGTAATTGTAGTCTCTCTCTCTCTCTCTGTCTCTCTCCCTCACGCCCTTCCTCTCCCTTCTCTATTCTAGGTATTTTCCCTTGACGATCCCAGCTCCCTGCACTCGTTCTACAGTCCAGTTGGAGAGGGGAATAAAGACAGAATGATGGAGACTCTGGCAGAGCAGATCGCCACCCTCTGTGACACCCTGAAGGAGTACCCTGCCATCCGCTTCCGCAGGTACCTATACACACCATACCCTAACTTACAGACAGCTCTGATAAATACAGGCATGCAAGTGCTACCAGAAGTTTCTGAGTAAATATACTTTTAGTCCTCCAATAGTGGGCAACACCCCAAATGGATCTTTTTCAAAGCTCATCACACAGGTCTTACATACAGAGCCTGTCTTCAATGGTCTTTTTGCAGGTCTTTTTCTCTTGGGTACTTGAGTGTCTGTGCTAGTTCAGTTATATGCCACTTACCCTCTCTCTCTCTTTCTCTCCCTCCCTCTACCATAGCGGTCCTGAGGCGAATGCCAGACTGGCTGAGGAGGTGTATCAGCGTCTGAACGCCCATAAAGCAGACAACCCCAGCATGGGAGAGGTGAGGAGAGGAGACGCCAACGCCTCACCACCTCTCACAATACACAACACTTCCTTACAGTACTAATAGTACCATGTCTGCTTGGCTCAAAATGACTGTTCACTCCCTACACCAATTGAAAATACACTGCATTGAATGACTTCTATCTGAAACCATCAAATGCTTTGTCTTTATGATACTAGGCTTATGATATAGTTATTGAAGATTTTGAAAGTGTTACATCTTTGGGAGTTTCTCAGAGCTACTTCTACTTTCTCACTTGATTTCCTGTAAATTATCTTTCACACTCTGCTGCTCGGCTACTTTTTCTCTCATTTTCTGTCTTTCCTAGCTGGCATTTCCTTAAGCCTGTGTTGGACTTCTGAAGGCATGTATTCATTTGATATAATTTATCTTTCTGATCTTCTCCGTGGTCCTTCTGCCTCAGTACTGCTGGCTCGGATAGGTTTTTTTCACAACTAAATATCCTCTGTGGTGGGTGCATAAGCTGGCCAGCACAGTACAGTGTGAAAAGGGTATTTGAATAAACATGGCATAGATATTTTCTTTTTGTTGTGAATTTGAATGTGTAAAAGGCTGGGGGAAAAAAACTATTCTGAATGTGGCACTGACTGGGCGACTTCTTGGTAAAACCTGTTACCCAAAAGCATTCCTTACATTGTATTGTGTAGCTAGAGGCAATAGATTTGATCTAAAATAATATGCCCTGTCTGCCAAAGCATTGAAGTGGTTAACTAGTAATTAGAAAAAGACATTTCTAGGTATAATTTCTTGCCCTGACGTGAAATGTCTGATGTGTTTTCAGGGTCCTGACAAGGCCATGTCTCAGCTGTTGATTGTGGACCGTGGCTTTGACCCCATCTCTCCCATTCTGCACGAGCTGACTTTCCAGGCCATGGTCTATGACCTTCTGGACATCGAACAGGACATCTACAAGTAGGCTTAGTTTGGCAACCTATTCCTAATATAGTGCACTACTTTTGACCAGAGCCATGAAAATATGGAAAATGCTATACAGACACTCCTGCAAACGATACTTAATTTCAGAATTGGTAAAAATTAGCTTAAGGTTAAGGGTCAGTTTTACATTTTGGTTAGTCGTTTTACAGTTTAGGAGTGTCCTTATAACCTTTCTCCGACCATATTATTTTTATTTTCAATGTAGCTATACATAGTACCAATGTATACTTACGTACCATACCATGAGTAGAAGAAGGTATCTGTCATGATATCCCTGTATAACGGCTGTGTGTGTTCTAGATATCAAATCAAATTTTATTTGTCACATACACGTGTTTAGGAGATGTTATAGCGGGTGTAGCGAAATGCTTGTGATTCTAGCTCTGACACTGCAGTAATATCTAACAATTTCACACAAAAAAAATAGAACAAAAAAAATAGAAAAGAAAACAATTTCACAACATATACCCAATACACACAAAACTAGTAAGGAATGGAATTTAAGAATATATATATATATGGACAAGCAATGACAGAGCAGCATGGACTAAGATACAGTAGAATATTATAGAATAGAATGCAGTATATACATATGAGATGAGTAGTGCAAGATATGTAAACATTATTAAAGTGACTTGTGTTCCATTTCTTAAAGTGGACAGTGATTTCAATAGGCAGCAGCAGCCTCTAATGTGCTAGTGATGTCTATTTAACAGTCTGATAGACTTGAGATAGAAGCTGTTTTTCATTCTCTCGGTCCCAGCTTTGATGCACCTGTACTGACCTCGCCTTCTGGATGATAGTGGGGTGAACAGGCAGTGGCTCGGGTGGTTGATGTCCTTGATGATCTTTTTGGCCTTCCTGTGACATCGGGTGCTGTATGTGTCTTGGAGGGCAGGTAGTTTGCCCCTGGTAATGCGTTCGGCAGACCGCACCACCCTCTGGAGAGCCCTGCGGTTGCGGGTGGTGCAGTTGCCATACCAGGCGGTGATACAGCACGACAGGATGCTCTCAATTGTGCATCTGTAAAAGTTTGAGGGTTTTAGGTGCCAACAGCATTCTTACATAGGTATTCCTCTTGTCCAGATGGGATAGGGCAGTGTGATGGCGATTGCATCTTCTGTGGATCTATTGGGGCGGTAAGCAAATTGAAGTGGGTCTATATCAGATGATCCCTGTGTTATTGTGTGTTGTAGATATCAGACGACTGGGATCGGGGACTCCAAGGAGAAGGTGGTTCTCCTGGACGAAGACGATGAGCTGTGGGTCCAGCTGAGGCACATGCACATAGCTGACGTCACCAAGTAAGACACACTATCATTAAGATTACATACAACTAGTGTTTTTAACTGATCTAACCTCAGCCAGTAAGATATGATATGATCCAGAGTTGTTTGAGGTAAGTTTAGTGTTCTATTCAGGAAGTGAATTGTAAAACGTAATATAATGAATTATTTATTGAATTGAACACAGAATTGAACCCAACCCTGGTATAGTCTTTGTCAGATGTTGATGCTCATTGTTCGTGTTCCAGGAAAGTGACGGAGCTGCTGCGTGTGTTCTGTGAGAGCAAGAGGATGTCCACTGATAAGGCTAATATCAAAGACCTGTCTCAGATGCTGAAGAAGATGCCACAGTACCAGAAGGAACTCAGCTTGGTGGGTATTCCTTGTCTTTCCATCTAAAATCAGTTGATTGGTTGAGATTGGCTTTCATGACATGTCTCTCCAGTGATCACATACTGTCAGCCTAAATGTCAACCGATGATGTATTCACTTTTATAGCATATAGATAAGCACCCAGATTTTTTGACAAAGACATGGGCCATGTTCCAATGTCCATACTAGCAAACAGTAGTTTTTTTAAAGCTACTTTATCCTATTGTTCTCTGGAGTGAATTTTATCCTCAAGGGGCGCGAGCCTGATTTTAATTGAAATGAATAGGAGCGTATTACCCTCTGCAAACGTTGCACAGCTGGTGTAGCAGACCACTTATAATGCATGCCCAATACATTTCTTCATTCTACAGTGCCTTCAGAAAGTATTCACACCCCTTGACTTTTTCCACATTTTGTTACAGCCTGAATTTAAAATGGATTAAATGTAGATTTTTTGTCACTGGTCTACACACAATACCCCATAATGTCAAAGTGGAATTATGTTTTTAGAAACTTTTACAAATTAATTAAAAATCAAACGCTGAAATGTCTTGAGTCAATAAGTATTCAACCCCTTGGTTATGGCAAGCCTAAATATGTTCAGGAGTAAACATTTGCTTAACAAGTCACATAATAAGTTGCATGGACTCACTCTGTGTGCAATAATAGTGTTTATCATGACTTTTGAATGACTACCTCATCTCTGTACCCCACACGGTCCCCATTCGAGCAGTGAATTTCAAACACAGATTCAACCACAAAGACCAGGGAGGTTTTCTATTGCCTCGCAAAGAAGGGCACCTATTTGTAGATAAAAAAATAAAAAAATGTTTATTTTTTTAAAGCAGGCACTGAATATCCCTTTGAGCATGGTGAAGTTATTAATTACACTTTGGATGGTGTATCAATACACCCAGTCACTACACAAATACAGGCGTCCTTCCTAACTCAGTTGCCGGAGAGGAAGGAAACCGCTCTGTAGTTACTCCACAATACTAACCTAATTGACAGAGGGAAAAGAAGGAAGCCTGTACAGAACAAAAATATTCCAAAACATGCATCCTGTTTGGAACAAGGCACTGAAGTAATACTGCAAAACATTTGGCTAACCAATGTACTTTTTGTCCTGAATACAAAGTGTTATGTTTGGGGCAAATCCAATGCAACACATTACTGAGTACCACTCTCCATATTTTCAAGCATAGCGGTGGCTGCATCATGTTATGAGTATGCTTGTAATCGTTAAGGACCGTGGAATTTTTCAGGATTAAAAAATTAACAGAATGGAGCTAAGCACAGGCAAAATCCTAGAGAAACTTGTTTCAGTCTGCTTTACTCTAGACACTGGGAGATGAATTCACCTTTCAGCAGGACAATATCCTAAAACACAAGGCCAAATCTACACTGGAGAAGACAGTGAATGTTCCTGAGGGGCCAAGTTACAGTTTTGACTTAAATCTACTTGACAATCTATGGCAAGACCTGAAAATGTTTGTCTTTCAATGATCAACTACCAATTTGACAGAGCTTGAAGAATTTTGAATATAATAATGGGCAACTGTTACACAATCCATGTGTGGAAAGCTCTTAGACACTTACCCAGAAAGACTCACAGCTGTATAATCACTGCTAAAGGTACTTCTACAAAGTATTTACTCAGGGGTGTGAATACTTGTGTAAATGAGATACTGTATTTCATTTTCCCAAAAAAATCTACAAATTATAAAAACATGTTTTCATTGTGTCATTATGGAGTAGTGTGTGTGGATGGATGAGAAAAAACTGCAATTTAATCCATTTTGAATTCAGGCTGTAACAACAAAGTGGAGTATTATGATAGTGTGGAGTGATGACATCAACTTGTTAGAAGTGAATAAGTAATGTGTTTGTTTTGATTTGCAGTACTCCACTCACCTGCACCTGGCTGAGGCCTGCATGAAGAAATTCAAAGCCTCGGTTGACAAGCTGTGTGAGGTGGAACAGGTCAGTGTTGCTACAAAACACAAGTCCCAAATGGCAGCCTATTCTATATGTAGTGCACTACTTTTGACCAAGTGCACTATATAGGGAATAGGGTGCCGTCAAGCTCCCTCCCTCTCTTATGAAACCATATGCAAATGACCTGGCAGGTACATGTTTTTGATTCTCGGAAGTGTAAACACAGCCTGTTTTTATTCAGCCTGTATTTAATGAGAAAGACCCTTGTGATGAATCATTTCTTTTTTCCAGAGCGACCTATAGCATTTTAATTATATGTTTGTAGGTTCTTTGATTTTATATGTTTTTGTTCTGTGAATTTTCCCTATTTCCTGACTCTATCTTTCCATCCTCTATCATTCTTTCTACAGTGAAATGTTTCTTTTCCCAAACCGATATCCTCCTCTTCCTTGTTTTCTATATAATATTTAATAATATAATATTATCTTGAAAAATCACATCCCTGGTTGTTAGCCTTAGGTGGTTAAACCATGAATGACCAGGTCACTGTGATAATGTTGTGCTGTTGTGTAATATATTTTAATATGTAGGACTATCGTATCATATAATAAGACTCTCCCACTCCCGCACACTCACCCCATCTAGCCTCCACTGGGGTGCTGATCTCCCCACGCTCCCATCTCTATTTTTACCACTCTGTTTGAGTCGCTTCATAGGCTGCTGCATCCCAAATGGCACCCTATTCACTAGTGCACTACTTTTGACCAAAGCTTACTTTTGACCAGAGCCCTATGTGTCCTGGTCAAAAGTAGTGCACTATATAGGGAATAGGGTGCCATTTGAGACGCAGACATAGTCTGACGCTGTCTGGCGGCCTAGCGGGCATCCACTTCACTCTGCCTTCTTTATGTAGTAATGTAATGTTGTGTAAAGGGCTTGAGATGAGACGTGTCGCGCATCTGGATCAACTGTCCCTCTCTGAACCTACAGTAATGCATAGGAAGCTGTTATGTCATACCTAGTCTTTTAAAGACCATTCATGTTGCCAGGCTGTTATTACTGCATCCATCCATCCACATCATCCATAAATCCTACACCGTAAGGCATCATACATCTCAGACTATAACCCCTTTCCCTTCCTTGTTCCCAGAACAGCTCCTACTTTCTCCCTCAACACATTTACTGCGTCCCAAATGGCACCCTATTCCCTAATTTAGTGCATTACTAATAGTGTGCCATTTGGGTTGCAAGCATTGTTTTGGTCTTAATGGTTCTAATAGCTCCGCTCAAGTTTGTTTCATAGTCTTTAATATAGTAGGTTTAGTGGTCGATCAGTTGAGACATACCTAGCATGTCCAGGAGTGAAATAATCTGGGTATGCTTGTGGGATTAGGATCTGAAGTGTTAATGCACTGATGTGTGACTGATGGGGAAGACCTAAAGGCATCATTCTATGATTGTTGTTGATTGTTGTTTTCCCCATATGTTTCTCAGGACCTGGCCATGGGGACTGATGTAGACGGGGAACCCCTGAAGGATGCCATGAAGAGCATCGTCCCCGTACTCCTCAACACCGACATCGACCCCTACGACAAGATCCGCATCATACTGCTCTATATCTTCCACAAGAAGAAGGGTAGGTCAACAGAATAGCGCTGGCTGCATGATCCCAATCTCTGCTTTCTGTCAATGCATGGTCAAGATACACTCAGCAGGTACAGCAATATGAGTGTTTCTAATATGATACCACACAGCTACTACTCTCCAACTGACTGCTATTGAAATGAAATGATAGCTTTCCTGAACAGCTCTATAAGATCAACATTTTTTGGTATGTATGTTTGTGGATGTTGGCCTGAGGAGCAGATGGTGATCTTTAGGTTGAGAGCTTGGCTCTACTCTGTATATAATGGTGTTCTCTGTAAGTATATATGATGTGGTTACTGTTGATACTCGGGGGATGACAACAGGCTAGCTAATGAAGCAGTTTTGATTAGGGTAACTTGGTGATGAGTCGTCACTCATTACATTCTCCAGCTGTACTCTGTATAACGGTGGTATCGTCACATACAGGCATTGGAGAGGAGAACCTGACCAAGTTAATCCAGCATGCCAATGTGCAGGCAAACAGCAACATCATCACCAACCTACAGCACCTGGGCTGTCCCATCATCGCTGGGGTTAGTAAGTCTCTGTCCTGTCCTGTATCTGTCTGTCTGTCCGTCGCTCTCGCCATCGTTCTTTCTCTGTCTGTTGCTCTCTCACATGTTTTTGGGCTAAACAAATGCCTCTCTTTACAGTGAAGCCGTTTTTCCCTTGTTATATTTGAAGGATGTGAAATGTTGTGTTTCAGGCTCCCAATGCTGGGAAAACACTGCCTGAGAAGAAAGAGCGCAAGGAGAGCACGTACCAGCTCTCCCGATGGACACCCACCATCAAAGACGTGATGGAGGTATGGAGGAGGAGAAGGATAGACAGACAGTGTGGTAGAGGACAACTAGACCCGTTCTATATAGACCTGGTCGGACCCGGTCCGATCCGAGTGAGGGAAGCAGCAGAAAAAACATTTTTATGATACTTTATTAACCGGAGCAGATAAAGCGTGAGGGAGAGAGAGGTGCCGCTCTAGCAGGGGCCGTGCTGTGTGTGTACTCTGAGAGGGAGGGAGGGAGAGACACCAAGCAGACTCATGGTATAGTAGACTAATAGCTGCCATAGCTAGGTTATTTATCATTCAAAATGATTACGTAGTACCTGTCTTGACTGCATCAAACTGGAAGTTAGTCTAATTGAGGCTGCATGCACTTTCTCGTCCTAACAACTCCATTCATATTATTAAGTAGCAGCCTACCTGTTGGCTCTTGGTCATTGTAGCCTTTTGTTCTTTTGATTAGATATCGCCTAACTTTTGCCAGACATGGAGGCTCTGACTGTAGCTTATTGCTGCTTTGATGACTTATGATTGGCCAACAACAAGCTCCATGGGCCACTCTGGTTAAAAGCAAGAGAAGCAGCATAAATTATACAATTTCTCCCTCTCCCTCCTGCAGTAGCCGCGTTCGGATCTGTACGGGTCCTTCTGGACAAGTCAGTTAAAATTGCATATACCCGTGACAATAATATCAGATAAGACCTGTGACATAATTTAGAATTCTGGATCCGTCTCGGGTATTTGGGTACAGGTGGATCCGTGAACAGCTGACTGAAGACAGGACGGCCAGGCATTCGTGCAGTTGAGTCCGTTTCGGACTCTGAACAAAGTGATTGCTGAAACAAGCAACAAAAACACCCCCCACAATGCAGCATCAGCACACATACAAATAGAATGAATAGAAGAGGCTTGGAACCTATAACCCTTGCAATTTGACTGGTAAACTCATGGGTACATTTGCAATGGCTTCCTGATATAGACCCAGTTGGTATTAGATAGAACGTCGCGACCCTCCCCGTCTGTGGGAAAGACAACCTGTGGTTACCCCAGTGGCTCACAGCAAAAACTTGACCCTTTTCAACCACAATTTCCTTGTTTTAGTCAATTACAAGACTACATTTAAGAAAAGATTACTTTTCAACATTGCCTGCTCTCTAGCGTTCTCACTACTTCCCACATCCCCCTTTTCCGTCATGATGATGCTAGCTAGCAGCCACTTGAGTGAGTGAGTGCTAGCTACTGACCGGAACATTAAGCTAGCCAAGACCAACAACACAAACAAACGGACTATACAAGTAGTGAGTGTAGTTACAAATGGGCTGTACTAAACAAGTTAAATGTCTTACCTGTGATTAAATGTTTTCCACACACATAGCTACGTGTAGCCTACTTGGACACCGCGTCCCCACATTTCTCACTCTCCCACACCGAATAGCCTGAAGCCACAGGGATCTTTTCGCAGGCTCTGTTTCCTTACGTGGGAGCACTGCAAACCATAGGATGGGATTTTTGACCTGGCTACATGTACATTGAACAACACAGCAGCTTTTCTGCATGTTTTGTTATTTCTGTATAACAAAAAAATCTATGAAGAAGTTGCCTCTTTTACAATGGGGATCAACAGGAAAGAATGTTGGTTTTCCCCAAATTGTGGGAAATATTTCCATGGTAATTGTAGAATGTTCATTCAAATAATGTTAACTGATGTGGCTCATGCAATGGAATGTATTTTTTGTAACGTCAGTTGAGTTGAATCAACAAATCACCGCACATTGATGGGTACACTTCCTGCTTTTACTTCCTGCTTTGCTTCTATGGGTACACTTGCAATGGCCACCAGTCCACCCATTATGCCATCATTGACTTGAATGGGGACGCCCGTTCTATTAATTCTATTTCTATGGCAGCACATGCAGTCAGGAGAGGAGAAAATGTGCATCTTAAAAAAAAAATGTATTTCATTAAATGTTTTGCTATTTGAAAGGTTATGACGAAGACCGCGGTCATTTGGCTAGACAATTACTGTCATCCAAAATTCCATGACCGTCACAGCCCAAGTCTGACCAGCCCTGTCTGTCTATTTTTCCAGAATGCCATAGAGGACAAGCTGGACAGGAAGCAGTGGCCGTTCATCTCTGACCCTGCCCCCATCAACACCATGCAGACGACTGTCAGGTGTGTATTCTGTATACACCACTGGGGGGTGGAGCCAAAGCATGGAAGGGGGTGGGGCCGGACCGGGGACAGAGAAGGGGCATGGCCTTATAGGAGGCAGATGGATAACCAGGGTCACATACATTAACACTTTAATCTCAGTTGTCATTTTGAAAATTGAGCTTTGCCGTAGTTAAGTGTACTGGAGAGGTGAAAAGTTAAAGTTGATCCAACCTGCCATTAGACAGCCTGTGAATAATCTCCCCCGCCCCATACCCATACTAAAAATATTTTAGTTTGTTGATATAGCTTGTTCATGTTGTACAGTGCATTCGGAAAGTATTCAGACCCCTTTACTTTTTCCAGATTTTGTTACGTTACAGCCTTATTCTAAAATGTATTAATCAAAACATTTTCCTCATTAATCTACACACAATACCCCATAAGGACAAAGCAAAAACTGTTTTTTAGAAATGTAAAAAAACAGAAATACCTTATTTACGTGAGTATTCAGACCCTTTGCTATGAGACTCGAAATTGAGCTCAGGTGCATCCTGTTTCCATTGATCATTCTTGAGATGTTTCTACAACTTGATTGGAGTCCACCTGTCGTCAATTCTATTGATTGGACATGATTTGGAAAGGTACACACATGTCTATATAAGGTCCCACAGTTGACAGTGCATGTCAGAGCAAAAACCAAGGAATTGTCCGTAGAGCTCCGAGACAGGATTGTGTCGAGGCACAGATCTGGGGAAGGGTACCAATAATTATCTGCAGCATTGAAGGTCCCCAAGAATACAGTGGCCTCCATCATTCTTAAATGGAAGAAGTTTGGAACCACCAAGACTCTTCCTAGAGCTGGCCGCCCGGCCAAACTGAGCAATAGGGGGAGAAGGGCCTTGGTCAGGGAGATGACCAAGAACCCGATGGTCACTCTGACAAAAGCTCCAGAGTTCCTCTGTGGAGATGGGAGAACCTTCCAGAAGGACTACCATCTCTGCAGCACTCCACCAATCAGGCCTTTATGGTAGTGTAGCCAGACTGAAGCCACTCTTCAGTAAAAGGCACATGACCGCCCGCTTGGAGTTTGCCAAAAGGCACCTAAAGACTCTCAGACTATGAGAAACAAGATTCTCTGGTCTGATGAAACCAAGATTGAACTCTTTGGCCTGAATGCCAAGTGTCACGTCTGGATAAACCTGGCACCATCCCTATGGTAAAGCATGGTTGTGGCAGCATCATGCTGTGGGGATGTTTTTCAGCGGCAGGGACTGGAAGACTAGTCAGGATCGAGGAAAAGATGAATGGAGCAAAGTACACAGAGATCCTTGATGAAAACCTGCTCCAGAGCGCTCAGGAAAATAGCTGTGCAGCGACGCTCCCCATCCATCCTGACAGAGCTTGAGATGATCTGCAGAGAAGAATGGGAGAAACTCCCCAAATACAGGTGTGCCAACCTTGTAGCGTCATACCCAAGAAGACTCGAGGCTGTAATCACTGCCAAAGCTGCTTCAACAAAGTACTGAGTAAAGGGTCTGAATACTTATGTAATGTTTATTTTTGTGTAAATATACACTACCAGTCAAAAGTTTGGACAAACCTACTCATTCAAGGGTTTTTCTCTATTTTTACTATTTTTTACATTGTAGAATGATAGTGAAGACATCAAACTATGAAATAACACATATGGAATAATTTAGTAAACAAAAAAGGGTTAAACAAATCAAAATATATTTTATATTTGAGATTCTTCAAATAGCCACCCTTTACCTGGAATGCTTTTCCAACAGTCTTGAATGAGTTCCCACATATGCTGAGCGCTTGTTAGCTGCTTTTCCTTCACTCTGCGGTCCGACTCATTCCAAACCATCTCAGTTGGGTTGAGGTCAGGGGATTGTGGAGGCCAGGTCATCTGATGCAGCACTCCATCACTATCTTTCTTGGTAAAATATCCCTTACACAGCCTGGAGGTGTGTTGGGTCATTGTTCTGCTGAAAAACAAATGATAGTCCCGCTAAGCCCAAACCAGATGGGATGGCATATCGCTGCAGAATGCTGTCGTAGCCATGCTGGTTAAGTGTGCCTTGAATTCTAAATAAATCAAAGACAGTGTCACCAGCAAAGCACCCCCACACCATAACACCTCCTCCTCTGTGCTTTACGGTGGGAACTACACATGCGGAGATAATCCGTTCACCCACACCGCATCTCAGAAGACACGGCGGTTGGAACCAAAAATCTTCAATTTGGACTCCAGACCAAAGGACACATTTCCACCGGTCTTATGTCCATTGCTTGTGTTTCTTGGCCCAAGCAGGTCCCTTCTTATTATTGGTGTCCTTTAGTAGTGGTTTCTTTGCAGCAATTCGACCATGAAGGTCTGATTCACGCAGTCTCCTCTGAACAGTTGATGTTGAGATGTGTCTGTTACTTGAACTCTGTGAAGCATTTATTTGGGCTGCAATTTCTGAGGCTGGTAACTCTAATGAACATATCCTCTGCAGCAGAGGTAACTCTGGGTCTTCCATTCCTGTGGTGGTCCTCATGAGAGCCAGTTTCATCATAGCGCTTGATGGTTTTTGTGACTGCACTTGAAGAAACTTTAAAAGTTATTGAAATCTTCCGTGTTGACTGACCTTCATGTCTTAAAGTAATGATGGACTGTCATTTCTCTTTGCTTATTTTAGCTGTTCTTGCCTTTATATGGACTTGGTCTTTTACCAAATAGGGCTATCTTGTCACAACACAACTGATTGGCTCGAACGCATTAAGAAGGAAATAAATTCCACAAATTAACTTTTAAGAATGCACACTTGTTAATTGAAATGCATTCCAGGCATCTTATGAAGCTGGTTTAGAGAATGCCAAGAGTGAGCAAAGCTGTCATCAATGCAAAGGGTGGGTATTTGTAGAATCTATTTGTTTAACACTTTTTGGGTTACTACATGATTCCATATGTGTTATTTCATAGTTTTGAGGTCTTCACTATTATTCTACAATGTAGAAAATAGTAAAAATAAAGAAAAACCCTTGAATGAGTAGGTGTGTCCAAACTTTTGACTGGTGCTGTACATTTGCTAACATTTCTAAAAACCAGTTTTTGCTTTGGCCTTATGTGGTATTGTGTGTAGATTGATGAGGAAAAAATAACAATTGAATCCATTTTAGAATAAGGCTGTAACGTAACAAAATGTGGAAAAAGTCAAGGGGTCTGAATACTTTCCGAATGCACTGTATAAGAGCTCATCTGAATCCCGGCTGAAACTCATCTATGGACATAATGGTGTCCCAAATGGCACCTTATTCCCTATATCGTGCACTACTTTTGACCAGAGCCACAGGGAATAGGGGTCGAAAGTTGTGCACATAGGGTGCCGTTAAGGACGTACACAGACAACTTCCTTCCTGTTCCCCTCACAGAGCAAAGTACTTTTTGAGGGCAGGGTTTAAGTTCTTGATAAATTCTTTATATATACACACACACACACACACACACACACGTATCTTCATGGATGCGTCCTAAATGGCACACTATTCCCTTTATAGTGCACTACTTTGGACCAGGGCACATGGGGCATTGGTCAAAAGTAGAACACTACAGGAAATGGGGTCCCATTTGGGACGCACCCATAAATAAATATATGTTATAGAGCAAGGACATCAACAGCTGTTGTCATATTAATGGAATTCAAACGTGTTCACATCTGGTGATGTAACTTTGAACGTATATCATATCCAGCAGCTGTTCTTTTAGGTGTATAACTATATGCCCTGTGCTTTTGTTATGCTGTTGCTTGGAATGTTCTCTTCCCAGTGATGTTGTGCATTAATGTATTGTAATTCTAATTATGTAGATCATATTTAATATATCCGCATCGCACCCCCGCATTTTGGATTATTCACATAGTATAACTACATAGCCCCTCGTTGATTATCCCGTACATATTATAGACTTAGTATATTATAACCCCAAAATAAAGTTATTCTATGTTCTATTTAATTCTGTGCATTAACCCTGGCCAGCCATCTTGTCAAATCATATTGTCTTGAGGCTTACCACCACCCACAGTATCTATTATATAATCAAAAAATATAGTGTGATAATTTACAGCATGACCATGTATTGATTTAAGATCCATAATTGTGGGTAAAATATATATATATATATATATATATATATATATATATATATACATACATACAGTGGGGAAAAAAAGTATTTAGTCAGCCACCAATTGTGCAAGTTCTCCCACTTAAAAAGATGAGAGAGGCCTGTAATTTTCATCATAGGTACACGTCAACTATGACAGACAAAATGAGAAAAAAAATTCCAGAAAATCACATTGTAGGATTTTTAATGAATTTATTGGCATATGATGGTGGAAAATAAGTATTTGGTCAATAACAGAAGTTTCTCAATACTTTGTTATATACCCTTTGTTGGCAATGACACAGGTCAAACGTTTTCTGTAAGTCTTCACAAGGTTTTCACACACTGTTGCTGGTATTTTGGCCCATTCCTCCATGCAGATCTCCTCTAGAGCAGTGATGTTTTGGGGCTGTCGCTGGGCAACACAGACTTTCAACTCCTCCAAAGATTTTCTATGGGGTTGAGATCTGGAGACTGGCTAGGCCACTCCAGGACCTTGAAATGCTTCTTACGAAGCCACTCCTTCGTTGCCCGGGCGGTGTGTTTGGGATCATTGTCATGCTGAAAGACCCAGCCACGTTTCATCTTCAATGCCCTTGCTGATGGAAGGAGGGTTTCACTCAAAATCTCACGATACATGGCCCCATTCATTCTTTCCTTTACACGGATCAGTCGTCCTGGTCCCTTTGCAGAAAAACAGCCCCAAAGCATGATGTTTCCAACCCCATGCTTCACAGTAGGTATGGTGTTCTTTGGATGCAACTCAGCATTCTTTGTCCTCCAAACATGACGAGTTGAGTTTTTACCAAAAAGTTATATTTTGGTTTCATCTGACCATATGACATTCTCCCAATCCTCTTCTGGATCATCCAAATGCACTTCAGACGGGCCTGGACATGTACTGGCTTAAGCAGGGGGACACGTCTCGCACTGCAGGATTTGAGTCCCTGGCGGCGTAGTGTGTTACTGATGGTTGGCTTTGTTACTTTGGTCCCAGCTCTCTGCAGGTCATTCACTAGGTCCCCCCGTGTGGTTCTGGGATTTTTGCTCACCGTTCTTGTGATCATTTTGACCCCACGGGGTGAGATCTTGCGTGGAGCCCCAGATCGAGGGAGATTATCAGTGGTCTTGTATGTCTTCCATTTCCTAATAATTGCTCCCACAGTTGATTTCTTCAAACCAAGCTGCTTACCTATTGCAGATTCAGTCTTCCCAGCCTGGTGCAGGTCTACAATTTTGTTTTTGGTGTCCTTTGACAGCTCTTTGGTCTTGGCCATTGTGAAGTTTGGAGTGTGACTGTTTGAGGTTGTGGACAGGTGTCTTTTATACTGATAATAAGTTCAAACAGGTGCCATTAATACAGGTAACGAGTGGAGGACAGAGGAGCCTCTTAAAGAAGAAGTTACAGGTCTGTGAGAGCCAGAAATCTTGCTTGTTTGTAGGTGACCAAATACTTATTTTCCACCATAATTTGCAAATAAATTCATTAAAAAATCCTACAATGGGATTTTCTGGATTTTTTTTCTCAATTTGTCTTTCATAGTTGACGTGTACCTATGATGAAAATGACAGGCCTCTCTCATCTTTTTAAGTGGGAGAACTTGCACAATTGGTGGCTGACTAAATACTTTTTTTCCCCACTGTACATACATACATACATACATACATACATACATACATACATACATACATACATACATACATACATACATACATACATACATACATACATACATACATACATACATACATACATACATACATACATACATACATACATACATACATACATACAGTGAGGGAAAAAAGTATTTGATCCCCTGCTGATTTTGTACGTTTGCCCACTGACAAAGACATTATCAGTCTATAATTTTAATGGTAGGTTTATTTGAACAGTAATAGACAGAATAACAACAAAAAAATCCAGAAGAACGCATGTTATAAATTTATTTGCATTTTAATGAGGGAAATAAGTATTTGACCCCTATACAAAACATGACTTAGTACTTGGTGGCAAAACCCTTGTTGGCAATCACAGAGGTCAGACGTTTCTTGTAGTTGGCCACCAGGTTTGCACACATCTCAGGAGGGATTTTGCTCCACTCCTCTTTGCAGATCTTCTCCAAGTCATTAAGGTTTCAAGGCTGACGTTTGGCAACTCGAACCTTCAGCTCCCTCCACAGATTTTCTATGGGATTAAGGTCTGGAGACTGGCTAGGCCACTCCAGGACCTTAATGTGCTTCTTCTTGAGCCACTCCTTTTTTGCATTGGCTGTGTGTTTTTGGGTCATTGTCATGCTGGAATACCCATCCATGACCCATTTTCAATGCCCTGGCTGAGGGAAGGAGGTTCTCACCCAAGATTTGATGGTACATGGCCCCGTCCATCGTCCCTTTGATGCGGTGAAGTTGTCCTGTCCCCTTAGCAGAAAAACACCCCCAAAGCATAATGTTTCTACCTCCATGTTTGACAGTGGGGATGGTGTTCTTGGGGTCATAGGCAGCATTCCTCCTCCTCCAAACACGGCGAGGTGAGTTGATGCCAAAGAGCTCGATTCTGGTCTCATCTGACCACAACACTTTCACCCAGTTCTCCTCTGAATCATTCAGATGTTCATTGGCAAACTTCAGATGGCCCTGTATATGTGCTTTCTTGAGCAGGGGGACCTTGCGGGCGCTGCAGGATTTCAGTCCTTCGCGGCGTAGTGTGTTACCAATTGTTTTCTTGGTGACTATGGTCCCAGCTGCCTTGAGATCATTGACAAGATCCTCCCGTGTAGTTCTGGGCTGATTCCTCACCATTCTCATGATCATTGCAACTCCACGAGATGAGATCTTGCATGGAGCCCCAGGCCGAGGGAGATTGACAGTTATTTTGTGTTTCTTCCATTTGCGAATAATCGCACCAACTGTTGTCACCTTCTCACCAAGCTGCTTGGCGATGGTCTTGTAGCCCATTCCAGCCTTGTGAAGGTCTACAATCTTGTCCCTGACATCCTTGGAGAGCTCTTTGGTCTTGGCCATGGTGGAGACTTTGGAATCTGATTAATTGATTGCTTATGTGGACAGGTGTCTTTTATACAGGTAACAAACTGAGATTAGGAGCACTCCCTTTAAGAGTGTGCTCCTAATCTCAGCTCGTAACCTGTATAAAAGACACCTGGGAGCCAGAAATCTTTCTGATTGAGAGGGGGTCAAATACTTATTTCCCTCATTAAAATGCAAATCAATTTATAAAATTTTTGACATGCGTCTTTCTGGATTTTTTTGTTGTTATTCTGTCTCTCACTGTTCAAATAAACCTACCATTAAAATTATAGACTGATCATTTCTTTGTCAGTGGGCAAACGTACAAAATCAGCAGGGGATCAAATACTTTTTTCCCTCACTCTATATATATATATATATATATATATATATATAATTACTAACTACATAATTACTAATGTACAGTACATCACAGTAGGATGGTGAGTGGAGTGAATGGTATCAAACACATAAAAACGATGTGTTTTGATATCGTTCCATGTATCCCGGTCGAGCCATTTACTACGAGCCCTCTCCATTTAAAGTGCCACCAGTGATGTACATGTTTTATTTTACCGCAGCAGATAATTTATACATAATTAGGAATGTACGTGTTTTAATTTGTTTACGTTTATATCACACTGTAGCAGTGCTCGGTTCGGACAATGGCACAAGAACAAGTCTCCAACGGAGTATCATTCCGGCCCTCGGCTCATCATCTTCATGATCGGAGGTGTGTCCCACTCCGAGATGCGCTCCGCCTACGAGGTCACTCGAGCCACCGATGGAAATTGGGAGGTCCTGATTGGTAAGGAACACAATAGTTGGACTGAACCTTAATAGTGTACACTTTATATTTTATTGAACCTTTTCTTTAACCAGCAAGCCAGTTGAATGTTGTATTTATTTACAATGACGACACACCATGTACCCTCGTTTGGAATTCCCCTGCTGGTGGTGCTAAAGGATCCTACAGTACCTTCAGAAAGCGTTCCAGAGTGCAAATAACCTTGGCGTGACCCTGGACAACACCCTGTCGTTCTCTGCTAACATTAAAGCGGTGACCCGATCCTGCAGGTTCATGCTCTACAACATTCGCAGAGTACGACCCTACCTTACACAGAAAGCGGCATAGGTCCTAATCCAGGCACTTGTCATCACCCGTCTGGATTACTGCAACTCGCTGTTGGCTGGGCTCCCTGCCTGTGCCATTAAACCCCTGCAACTTATCCAGAATGCTGCAGCCCGTCTGGTGTTCAACCTTCCCAAGTTCTCTCACGTCACCCCGCTCCTCTGCACACTCCACTGGCTTCCAGTTGAAGCTCGCATCTACTACAAAACCATGGTGCTTGCCTACGGAGCTGTGAGGGGAATGTCACCTCCTTACCTTCAGGCTCTGATCAGACCCTACACCCAAACGAGGGCACTACGTTCATCCACCTCTGGCCTGCTAGCCCCCCTACCTCTACGGATGCACAGTTCCCGCTCAGCCCAGTCAAAGCTATTCACTGCTCTGGCACCCCAATGGTGGAACAAGCTCCCCCACGACGCCAGGACAGCGTAGTCACTGACCACCTTCCGGAGACACTTGAAACCCTACCTCTTCAAGGAATACCTGGAATAGTATAATAGTAATCCTTCTACCCCCCCTTTACTACCACTGTCTTTTGTCTAAACTAACACCTGACTTATTTCACCTGCTAGCACTGACTTGTTTAAAGAAATTTACTTATTGTGATCGAGATGTAGTTGTCCCTGATTGCACTGACTTTGCTCACAGCTGCTTGTTTGAAGAAGTGTACTTACTGTGGGGGAACTAAGTAGTAAACTTTCACCAAATCAAGATGTGGTTGTCCCACTGGCTATCCTAAATTGAATGCACCAATTTGTAAGTCGCTCTGGATAAGAGCGTCTGCTATATGATTTAAATGTAAATGTAATACCCCTTGACTTATTCCACATTTTGTTGTGTTACAGCCTGAATTCAAAATGGATTACATGGATTTTTTTTCTCTAGACAAAATACCCCATAATGACAAGGTGAAAACAACATGTTTTCAGACATTTTCGCAAATGTATTGAAAATGAAATGTGTAGAAATATCAAATTACGTAAGTATTCAAACCCCTGAGTCAATACTTTGTAGAAGCACCTTACACCTCTGGGTAAGTCTCTAAGAACTTTCCACACATGGATTGTGCAACATTTGCCCATTTTGTTATTTTCAAATTTCTTCAATTTCTGTCAAATTGGTTGTTGATCATTGCTAGACAACCATTTTCAGGTTTTGCCATAGATTTTCAAGTAGATTTAAGTCAAAACTGTAACTCGGCCACACAGGAACATTCACTGTCTTTGTAAGCAACTCCAGTGTAGATCTGGCCTTGTGTTTTAGGTTATTGTCCTGCTGTCAAGTTGAAGCAGACTGAACCAGGTTTTACATTAGGATTTTGCCTCCTGTTAGCTCTATTCCGTTTCTTTTTTATTCTGAAAAACACCCCAATCCTTAACTATTACAAGCATACCCATAACATGATGCAGCCACCATTATGCTTGAAAATATGATGAGTGATACTCAGTAATGTGTTGTATTGGATTTCCCCCAATCATAACACTTTGTATTCAGGACAAAATGTTAATTGCTTTGCCACATTTTTTCCAGTATTACTTTAGTGCCCTGTACAGGCTTCCTTCTTTTCACTCTGTCAATTAGGTTATTATTGTGGAGTAACTACTGAACAAAAATATAAAAGCAACATGTAAAGTGTTGGTCCCATATTTCATGAGCTGAAATGGAAGATCCCAGAAATGTTCCATACGCACAAAAAGCTTATTTCACTTAAATGTTGTGCACAAATGTGTGTACACCCCTGTTAGTGAGCATTTCTCCTTTGCCAAGATAATCCATCCACCTGACAGATGTGGCATATTGTGCACCTTGTGCTGGGGACAATAAAATGCCACTAAAATGTGCAGATTTGTCACACAACACAATGCCACACGTCTCAAATTTTGAAGGAGCATGCAGTTGGCATGCTGACTGCAGGAATGTCCACCAGAGCTGTTGCCAGAGAATTGAATGTTCATTTCTCTACCATAAGCCGCCTACAACATCGTTTTAGAGAATTTGTCAGTACGTCCAACCGGCCTCACAACCGCAGACCATGTGTAACCACGTCAGGACCTCCACATCCGGCTTCTTTCTGCGTGATTGTCTGAGACCAGCCACCCCGACAGCTGATGAAACTGAGGAGTATTTCTGTCTCTAACAAAGCCCTTTTGTGGGGAAAAACACATTCTGATTGGCTGGGCCTGGCTCCCAAGTGGGTGGGTCTATGCCCTCCCAGGTCCACCCATGGCTGCGCCCATGCCCTGTCATGTGAAATCCATAGATTAGGGCCTAATTAATTTATTTCAATTGACTGATTTCCTTATATGAACTGTATCTCAGTAAAATCTTAAAAATTGTTGCATGTTGCGTTTATTTTTAATCAGTATACAATGTTGTTGATCCATCCTCAATTTTATCCTATCACAGCCATTAAACTCTTAACTGTTTTAAGGTCACCATTGGCCTCATGGTGAAATTCCTGAGCGGTTTCCTTCGTCTTCGGCAACTGAGTTAGGCAAGACACCTTTATCTTTGTAGTGACTGGGTGTATTGATACACCATCCAAAGTGTAATTAATAACTTCACCATGCTCAAAGGGATGTCTGCTTTTTTTATTTTTACCCGTCTACCAATAGGTGTCCTTCTTTGCCAGGCATTGGAGAACCTCCCTGTTCTTCGTGGTTGAATCTGTGTTTGAAATTCACTGCTCGACCTTACAGATAATTGTATGTGTGGGGTACAGAGATGAGGTAGTCATTCAAAAGTCATGTTAAACACTACACTATAGTGTCCATGCAACTTATTATGTGACTTGTTAAGCAAATTTTTACTCCTGAACTTATTTAGACTTTCCATAGCAAAGGGTTTGAATACTTTAAAAAAACATATTTCCACTTTGACATTATGGGGTATTTTGTGTAGGCCAGTGACCAAAAATCTCTAAATTCAGACTGTAACCCAACAAAATGTGGGAAAAGTCAATACTTTTTGAAGGCACTGTATATCCCCCAGCATGTATGTTTTTTTTATGTCTGGTAAATGCGCCGCTAAGTTTGTCCCTCGCCATACATTTTCATCATGACTCTTCACGGTGAATGCAAGCGTCTTTGGGTTTCAGAAAAGCGCTATATAAGTACTATAGTATTAATGTTCCTGTGTTGTCTGTTCCACTCCTCTCTATAGGTTCGTCTCACATTGTCACTCCCACCAGCTTCCTAAATGACCTGAAGAAGCTGGACCTGGTTCCAACTCCTGAAAGCTAGATATAACTTTCCCTTCTCTCCTCGGCCTGGAAGGGAGCTGGTCTGAGTCTGCTGGGAGAATGGCTCTGAACACAAACCTGGATTCAAATTGTGTTTTTTCTTTCAAATATGTTGAGAGTTTTGATTGTCTGCCGAGAGTACCAGATCAGTGGGATTTGCAGTTTGCACTTTTAGGACTATTCCAGTGGTTCCATTGGGTTAGACAAGCTCAATTAAGCACAGTTAACATATTTGAAAGAAAACAAATACTATTTGAACCCAGGTCTGCTCTTAACGGAGTGGTTTATTATGAGATGCTTGTGTACTCGTCTAATGTTGCAGGGTTTGAGATAGCTGTAAAACAAAGTGCCATTTTAAGATGTAGTCATCATTAAAGGATAGCATCTTGTGATTTTCAATCTTTTATTGAATTTCTCTTTTAATTATGCTTGAAGTAAAACAAATTATGTACATACGTATTAATATAATGCTGTGATGGACATTTTCTGCTCTGAATATTTAATTAAAACAGTCTATATTATGAAGATTATTTTAATCTGTCTCTGTCTTCTACGGTAATTGAGTTACAAATATGTGAATCATCATTATTACTTTCCCTTTTATCTGTTTATTTATGTAGTAGTACCATCCCTGTTCAACAATACTTATCTACAACTTTATACCCAGAATTCATTACATATTTTGATATATTGCCTGTTCTTTCATTCTCCAGATCAGCATGAAGGTCATTTCTTTTTCTCCCCAATGCTTGTAGGTATTTATATTAAGGATGCAAGAAATTAGTGACTGCTGTACACCAAAGAACCTTGGGCTGCATCTCAACAGTCTAAAGTGGCTTCCTCTCCTTCTGTCCTGTCAGTGCAGATGAACGAAAGGAGATAAGGAGCGGTGGCCTGTTTAGACAATTGAGATGCAACCTTTGTGTTGGGACCATTAAATACTTGTGTGCCTTTCCCGAGTTACATTTATTGTTTTCATCTGTCTGAATGTCTTTACTACAGTAGTGTCTTCCTCTAAAATCATGCACTTTTATAATATACGTTTTATAAAGGAAGGGATGAAGTGTGGTTGTTTGGGCTTTTGTTGTCTTTGTATTTTGGTCAAAATTATGAATAAAAAATATGCATATATTTTACTCTTTGTACATTGTCTTTTATAATGAAAAGTCATATGTTCTAGCTGCCATGAGAATGCCTAGAGAATCCCTGGTGTTGAAGCCAGGAGCAATCAACATAGTACTAGTCTGGGTACCGGGGGCAGATTAAGACTAGTCCTGGAAAAACACTTTCAGTGGAGATTATTTTTAATCTGTGTCCGGGAAACCGTCCCTATATTTATTGTATACATGAATTCTAATTTCCATTTCTATGGCAATCGAGCATGCTTTATGTATTCTAATTTCCATTTCTAAGTCTTTCACAATCGATGCTGAAGGTCTTTGTTTAATGTAATTGATATTGACCACTAGCCTGTTTAGGATTGGAGACCTTATGGCACTGAGCTTAATTACTTATGCTTATCCTCACCTCTTAATACTGCATTATGTCTGTCTGAATAGCAAATATTTGTCCCACTTAAAAAATAAATACGGGTTTTAATGTGTAAAGGCTTTGAGCATTCATGAGGTCTTCATAAACACAACATAGATGCTTCACAAGTCATTTATAGCATTTCATATTAGATAATGGTGATATAACAGGCCCTTACATCTGTTGTTACATCTGGCATTTTCTATGGTCCACTGTAGCTCAGCTGGTAGAGCATGGCGCTTGCAATGCCAGGATAGTGGGTTTGGTTCCTGGGACCACCCATACGTAAAATGTAAGCATGCACGACTGTAAGTCACTGGATAAAAGCTTCTGCTAAATGGCATATATATCATATATTATTATTAATGATTTATGCAGCCTCTATGTAGGCCTTATAAAGGTCTTATGAATGCTTCAGTAAGCAGTAAAAGTAATGTTTCGTTCAAGGTGGGACTCAAATACAGTATACACAAACAACATGCATACATGGATCGGGCTTTAATGATGTCAACGTCAGCTGAATGCTACCAACAGTGAAAATATCATCCTTCACTGTCTAGAGGATTATATATTTTATCTGGGATCACAGATGGTGATATTGAAGAGGGATGGAGGGGAGCAGGGAGGATGGAGGGGAGCAGGGAGGATGGAGGGTGGCAGAGGCTGGGGCTCGTAATGGGGAGGGGTTAATACTTAAGGGCTTATGTGATCCTTAAAAAGCGTTCCCTCTAGTCACAACCTGCTTCTTATGCATTGGTACTGGCAATATCAAACCTCGCAAACTATTATTCGAAGATCATACTCTTTTTAATCCATTTGGAATGTCCTATTACTACTGTAAGAGAAATTGAGTCGTATGTGGCGTGTTCTCTCGCCTGAAATAGTTGTTGTTGTGTAACATTTGCCACTTTTCTACACTTGACTTGTGATTTGCTCTGGTCGATCTGGATGATGACAGCTTCTGAAGTGGAGACACAGATGGGAGGAGACAGTATCCTGCTGGTATGTCATAGTGTCATTCATATTTTTGAAATTATATTTGTTTCATTTTACATCAGGATACACTTAAAATGACAATAATGAGTTATTTTTTTATAGCAAGCCAATGTAAAAAATGTGAATGCTTTTGAAAATTGTAAGAAAAATTCTAATGTGGTTGTAACGGGTTTATGTCTGTGATCAAGAGGTTTTCATTGTACTGAACATTCATCGTCATTCTCTGTTGTGTCACTAGCTACCTAACTATGTTCATGTTACTGCCAGACCTGCCTGGGTTCAAATACTATTTACGGTAGAAGCTGACTTCTTCACATGGGGGGACTAGATAAATAAAGTGCTTTCATTTATAAACTGTTAAACAGATATGTATGAAAATACCCTCAAATTAAAGGCGACATTCTGTACTGTCGCCTCATATGAAACACTTCCAAATCCAAAATGCTGGAGTATAGAGGCAAATAAAATGTTTTGGATTTACTGTCCAAATACATAAGGTGTGGACTGTATGGCTCAGGTCCTGTATTTATAAAGTGAATGAATGCTGATCTAGGATCAGGTGCCCCCTGTACATATAATCTTATTCATAAGGATCTAAAAGGCAAAACTGATCCTAGATCAGCACTCCTATTCTAAGAGACTGTATGAAATGTATATAGTATGTACAGTATAAGCTGGAAGTAGAAGCCTAAGAGTTGTTGTCCATTAGTTTACTCCAATTAGGGGAGGGATAGTAGGATTAGGGGAAAATAATAAAGGAAAATATATATATATTTTACATATATATTTACAAAAAGATATATGGGGGATTGGAAATGATGCAGACAATTACATAGACGGAAGCCTCAATCTATCTGCAATATTAAAGCTGATCTACCCCCCAAAAAATAAATAATAATAAACAAAACAACATTTAAATATAAGAGACTGTATGAATACGGGCCCTGATCTACTGTAATGTGTTCATATTGAAGGTAATCTTTCTCCATCAACTCTTTATTATTGTCCAAAAGGGAGCACCAGCTGAGAAGGACAAGCTCCTCACCATGATGAGTCATGCCCAACGTGGACGTATGGATGAGCAGCGCTGTGTCTTGAACCCTACCGGGACCACTCCCTCTACCCCCAAACACACCACTACTATACCCTCAGGTCAGAAGTTTACCCAAACCCAAACACAATGCTCAGTGTTGTACTATAATACTTTAAGGGCTGTTTTCACAGGGCCCTGATTAAGCCTACTTGTGAACTAAAAAGCATGTTTGATGGAGAGTCTTTGTTGAAAGTGCTTTTTACTCACTTCCTTCATGATTCATTGACCTTTTCTCTCTGTGTTGGACTATGGGGATACTATTTATCTGCAAGCCTCTAGTTCTACACTGAAGGCTCTTGACTCTGTGTATCATGCAGCCCTTTCATTTTGTCACCAATCAGAGACATCTAACTTACCATTGTGATCTCTACAGTGCTGTTGGGTGGACATCACTAGCGACAAGGCCATTTATCTATCCTCTCTTCTAGCTCGAAATGAAAACCCAGCTCTCAATCTTGTTCTATGCTAACATTCCCGAAAATTAGAACCGAGCATGGAAAAATATCCTTTCAATACTCAGCCCCCTGGTCTTGGAATTCCCTCCATGCCAATCTAAATCTTCAGGCCCTGGTGTCCCTGGAGGAGTTCAAAGGACAAATACTGTAGAAGAACAGGTTGTTGAGACATGTAGTTGTTTCTAGTTGTCACTCGTTTGCGTTGCATTATGTAAGGAAGCGCGTTGTTTTATTTCACACACACCACACACATTGATCTAATCTAACTGTATATCAGAATAGGAATATGAATTAATAGTGTGTAAATATTATTGTTGTCTCTGGTGTCTTTCCAATATATAACTCTTATTTTATTTTCTATTTTTATTTTCTATTCAAATGTTTTATATACAGTATATACAGTGTTTTCAGAAAGTATTCACACCCCTTGATTTTTTGTAATGTTACAGCCTGAATTTAAAATGTATAAAAATAAATATATATATATATATCACTGGCCTACAAACAATACCCCATTTTAGAAATTAATTTTAAAAAATGTAAAGCTGAAATGTGTTGAGTCAATAAGTATTCAACCCCTTTCTATAGGAAGCCTAAATAAGTTCAGGAGTAAAAATGTGCTTAACAAGTCACATAATAAGTTGCATGGAATCACTCTATATGCAATAATGGTGTTTAACATGATTTTTGAATGACTACCTCATCTCTGTACCCCACACATACAATTATCTCTGTAAGGTTCCTCGAACAGTGAATTTCAAGCACAGATTCAAACACAAAGACCAGGGAAGTTCTCCAATGCCTCGCCAAGAAGGGCAGACATTGAATATCCCTTTGAGCATGGTGAAGTTACACTTTGGATGGTGTATCAATACACCCAGTCACTACAAATATTATTGCGTCCTTCCTAAATAAGTTGCCGGAGAGGAAGGAAACCACTAAGGGATTTCACCATGAGGCCAATGGTGACTTTAAAACAGTTACAGAGTTGAATGGCTGTGATAGGAGAGAACTGAGGATAGATCGACAACATTGTAGTTACTCCACAATACTAACCTAATTGACAGAGTGAAATGGTGGAAGCCTGTACAGAATAAAAATATTCCAAAACGTTCATCCTGTTTGCAACAAGGCACTAAAGTAATACTACAAAAAATATGGCAAAGCAATTAACTTTTATTCCTGAATACAAAGTTATGTTTTGGGCAAATCCAATACAACACATTACTGATTACCACTCTCCATATTTTCAAGCATAGTGGTGGCTGCATGTTATGGGTATATTTGTAATCGTTAAGGACTGGGTAGTTTTTCTGGATGAAATAGAAACAGAATGGAACTAAGCACAGGCAAAATCCTAGAGGAAAACCTGGTTCAGTCTGCTTTCCAGCAGACACTGGGAGATTAATACACCTTTCAGCAGGACAATAACCTAAAACACGAGGCCAAATCTACATTGGAGTTTCTTACCAAGAAGACAATAAATGTTTCTGAGTGGCCGAGTTACAGTTTTGACTTAAATCTACTTGAAAATCTATGTCAAGACCTGAAAATTGTTGTCTAGCAATGATCAACAACCAATTAGACAAGAGCTTGAAGAATTCTGAAAAGAATAATGGGCAAATGTTGCACAATCCAGCTGTGGAAAGCTTTTAAGAGACTTACCCAGAAAGACTCACAGCTGTAATTGCTGCCAAATATGCTTCTACATGACTCAGCTGTGTGAACACTTACAGTATGTAAATTATATATTTCTGTATTTCATTTTCAATTAATTTTCAAAGATTTCTAAAAACATGTTTCAACTTTTGTCTTTACAGAGTTTTGTGTGTAGATATGTGAGAAAAAAATATATTTAATCCATTTTGAATTCAGGCTGTAACACAACAAAATGTGGAATAAGTCAAGGGAAAGTATTCAGACCCCTTGACTTTTTCCACATTTTGTTACATTACTGCCTTATTCTAAAATGAATTAAATTGTTTACATTTACATAAGTATTCAGACCCTTTACTCAGTACTTTGTTGAAGCACCTTTGGAAGCGATTACAGCCTCGAGTCTTCTTGGGTATGACGATACAAGCTTGGCACACCTGTATTTGGGGAGTTTCTCCCCTTCTTCTCTGCAGATCCTCTCAAGCTCTGTCAGGTTGGATGGGGAGCGTCACTGCACAGCTATTTTCAGGTCCCTCCAGAGATGTTCGATCGGGCTCTGGCTGGGCCAGAGACTTGTCCCGAAGCCACTCCTGCGTTGTCTTGGATGTGTGCTTAGGGTCGTTGTCCTGTTGGAAGGTGAACCTTCGCCCCAGTCTGAGGTCCTGAGCGCTCTGGACCAGGTTTTCATCAAGGATCTCTCTGTACTTTTCTCCGTTCATCTTTCCATCGATCCTGACTAGTCTCCCTGCCACTGAAAACATTCACCATGCTTCACCGTAGGGATGGTGCCGGGTTTCCTCCAGACGTGATGCTTGGCATTCAGGCCAAAGAGTTAAATCTTGGTTTCATCAGACCAGAGAATCTTGTTTATCATGGTCTGAGTGTAACGATCCCGGCAGTCTGAGTCGGGTCCTGTCTGGTGACTAGTTTTTCTGTTCGTGATCTCCAGTTTCCCGAGGGTTCGGGAACGCTCCGGGGAGCTCTCTTGATTTCCGCACCTGCATCCCATCAGCAATCTGCACACCTGGTCCTGATCATCACCCTTCTTAGGCTCTGGCCTAACATCCATTCCCTGCCGGATCGTTAGCCATGAACAGTAGGTTTACCAGAGTATCAGTCTTAGAGCCTAGCGTTAGTTTTGTTGTTTTTGCACCTTGTTGGTTTGTTGCTTACTTACCCCCGTTTTGTTCCATCTGCAGTCACCCGTCCGGAACCTTCATCCAACCTCTGCCTGGTGGTCGGCGGCTGCCGACCCAGGATGGGATCAACCACTGCACCCCCAACAACTAATCAACGCCGCCCGCTCTGTTCCCTGGATTATTCAGCATCACTCTTGAATTTGTAATAAACACTCACCTTCGTTTCAACTTACCTTGTCCTGGTCTGCTTCTGGGTTCTGGCTTAGCAACTCGTGACAGAACGATCCGGCCAGTAATGAACCCAGCGGACCTGGACTCTGTTCGCCATGCCATTACCCAGCAGGAGAAGATGTTGGGCCATCATAGCACGGTACTACAGGAGATCGCGTTGTCAGTTCGGAACCTTTCTACCGGTCTGACGGAGGTCCAGAACCAACGCAAGTGTCCGGTGGAGGATCCACTACCGGTTTCACCCATCTCGCCTGCCGCTTCTGAAGCTGTGTCCTTCCATGAGCCCAAGGTTCCGACGCCGGATAAATATGAGGGGGAGCTGGGAAGATGCCGTTCCTTCCTTATGCAGTGTGGATTAGTGTTCGATCTACAGCCCTACTCTTATGCCACAGACAAGGCTAGGATAGCCTTTGTGATTGAGTTGCTGCGTGGTCGAGCGCTGAGTGGGCTTCAGCCGTTTGGGAACGACAGGATCCCTGCATGGCTTCATACCAGGGGTTCACGGCCGAGATGAGGAAGCTCTTCGACCATTCCGTCCGAGGGAGGGACGCAGCTAGGCGCCTGTTTTCGCTCGCCAAGGAACTCGCAGCGTGGCCGACTTCGTGATCGAGTTCAAGACGTTGGCTGTGGAGAGTGGGTGGAATGAGGAGGCTCTGCAAGCGGCCTTTTACCAGGGTCTGTCGGAGCAGCTCAAGGATGAGTTGATCTCCTATCCGGAGCCTAGTGACCTGGACAGCTTGGTAGCCTTGTCTATTCGGGTGGATAATCGAGTCCGAGAGCGAAGGAGGGAGAAGCAATGGGTTCCGTCCAACCGATCAGCTTCTCAGGTTCCAGTCGGGTCGTCAAACTGCGCGGCTCGCTAAAGTTGGGAGGACTTTTAGCGAGCCAGTTTCGACCTCTCAATACCTCTGTCAGACCCCGTTTCCGGCTACCCTTATGAACAGGAATCAGAGCTTAGCGATTAACGCTTTTATCGATTCAGGTGCCGATGGAAGCTTTCTAGATGCCGAGTTGGTGGAACAGCTGGGGCTTTCCAAGGAGCAATTGCCGGAAGCCATTGAAGCTACCACTCTGAACGGCAGTAGTCTGGCACGTATCACGATGAGGACTGAACCGGTTAAGATGCGGTTGTCGGGGAATCATTCTGAGATGATTTCATTCTTCATTCTGCCGTCTTCCCATGTTCCTCTGGTCCTTGGATACCCCTGGCTGAAGGAACACAATCCCACGTTCGATTGGGTGACGGGCAAGGTAACGAGTTGGAGCCTTGATTGTCATGCTAACTGTCTCAAGACTGCCTGCCCCCATTCGGTTCCCAGTCAGGTGATTGAGGCTAAACCCCCAGATTTGTCCCTGGTTCCCCGAGACATATCACGATTTGGGGGAAGTGTTCAGTAAGCAGAAGGCTCTGTCACTCCCTCCCCACCGACCATATGATTGTGCCATCAACCTGTTCCCTGGAGCTGTCTACCCCAAGGGAAGGTTATACAGTATCTCCCGACCTGAACGTGAGGCTTTGGAGACCTACATCAAGGAGTCCCTAGCTGCTGGTCTCGTTTCGTCCTCGTCATCACCCCTGGGGGGCAGGATTCTTCTTTGTGGGTAAGAAGGATGGCTCTCTTCGACCGTGTATTGATTATCGGGGGTTGAATGACATCACGGTCAAGAACAAGTATCCCCTGCCCTTGATGAGTTCTGCCTTCGACTCCTTACAGGGTGCTACGGTGTTCACCAAGCTGGACCTACGCAATGCGTATCACATGGTCCGGATCAGAGAGGGGGACGAGTGGTTGACGGGTTTCAATACACCGATGGGTCACTTCGAGTATCAGGTGATGCCGTTTGGACTGACCAATGCTCCAGCGGTATTCCAGAGTATGGTGAACGACGTCCTGAGAGATATGATCGGTCTCTTTGTGTTTGTTTACCTGGATGACATTCTGATCTTCTCGAAGGAACCTTCCGACCACGTCCAGCATGTCCGGCAGGTTCTGCAGCGATTGTTGGAGAATCGCCTGTTCGTGAAGGCCGAGAAGTGCGAGTTTCACGCCCACACGACATCCTTTCTCGGGTACATCATCTCCAGGGGAGAGATTAGGATGGACCAGGAGAAGGTTAGAGCGGTTCTGGAATGGGCCCAGCCCGGTACGAGATTGCAGCTCCAGAGATTTTTGGGGTTTGCGAATTTCTACCGCAGATCCATCCGGGATTACAGCCGTGTGGCCGCTCCGTTAACTGCCTTGACTTCCAGTATCAGGACCTTCAAGTGGAATCCGGAGGCGGATCGAGCGTTTCTGGATTTGAAGAGGCGATTCATCAACGCACCGATTCTCTCTCAACCGGACACGGCCCGTCAGTTCGTCGTTGAAGTGGACGCGTCTGATGTGGGAGTTGGCGCCATTCTGTCGCAGCGATGCTCCACGGACAGTAAACTCCATCCCTGCGCCTACTACTCGTCGCCTTCGCCTGCGGAGAGGAATTACGATGTGGGTAACCGGGAGCTTCTCGCGGTGAAACTTGCCTTGGAGGAGTGGCGCCACTGGTTGGAGGGGGCGGAGCAACCGTTTATTGTCTGGCCTGACCACAAGAATCTTGCTTACGTGCAATCGGCTAAACGTCTCAACTCCCGTCAGGCCAGGTGGGCGTTGTTTTTCGGACGATTCAAGTTTTCCCTGACGTTCCGACCTGGATCTAAGAACGGCAAGGCGGACGCCTTGTCCCGGATGTTCTCCAAGACGGAGGAGAGTGGGTCCAAGACCGAGACAATTCTCCCCCGGAACTGCGTCGTGGGAGCAGTTATGTGGAAGATTGAGGAGGAGGTGCTGGCGGCCCTTCGGACTCAGCCCGGTCCCGGTAACGGTCCACCCGGTCGGTTGTTTGTGCCTGAGTCGGTTCGTCCTGCTGTCCTCAAATGGTCCCACGCCAGCAAGATGGCTTGTCACCCTGGCGTGGCTCGGACAATGGCGTTTCTTCGCAGACGCTTTTTGGTGGCCTGCCATGGCCGAGGATACTCGGGGTTTTGTTGCTGCCTGTCCAGTGTGTGCGCAGAATAAGAGTACCAATCGGCCCAGCTCTGGACTACTTCACCCCCTTCCTATTCCCCGCGACCATGGTCGCATCTGGCCCTGGACTTCGTCACTGGGTTGCCCGCTTCTGAGGGGAACACGGTCGTTCTGACTATCGTGGACAGATTCAGCAAGTTCGCCCACTTTGTGCCAATTGCCAAGCTTCCCTCTGCCTCGAGACGTCCGAGATCCTGGTTAGGGAGGTTTTCAGGGTCCACGGTTTGCCCAGTGATATCGTTTCCGACCGTGGCCCTCAGTTTACCTCTGCTGTCTGGAAGTCCTTCTGTTTGGCCATTGGAGCTACAGTCAGTCTCACATCTGGTTTTCACCCCCAATCCAATGGTCAGGCGGAGAGAGCCAACCAGAAGATGGAATCCACGCTACGCTGCCTGGTCTCTTCCAACCCCACCTCCTGGGTCTCTCAGTTGCCTTGGGTTGAGTATGCCCACAATACTCTCCCTACATCTGCCACTGGGATGTCTCCCTTCCAGTGCCTGTATGGCTACCAACCTCCCCTGTTCCCTTCTCAGGAGAAGGAGCTCTCAGTGCCTTCTGTTCAGGCCCATATTCGTCGTTGCCACCGGACCTGGCATCGGGCCAGAAAGGCACTCCTTAGAGTTTCGGACCGGTATCAGCTCCAGGCGATCGTCGCCGGATCCCCGCTCCCACCTATTCCATCGGAGATAGGGTCTGGTTGGCCACACGGGATCTTCCGTTACGGACTGAGTCTAGGGAAGTTGTTACCGAGTTCATTGGTCCGTTTGTGGTGGAGAAGGTGATCAATCCGGTGGCAGTTCGACTCAAACTCCCGAGGACGCTCAGAGTCCATCCCACCTTTCATGTCTCCTGCCTCAAGCCTGTTTTCCTCAGTCCTCTGTTGCCTCCTCCGCCTCCTCCTCCTCCTCCTCGGATGATCGGAGGTGGTCCTGCCTACACGGTGCGTCGCATCATGGATTCCAGACGGCGGGGCCGGGGTTTCCAGTATCTCGTGGACTGGGAGGGGTATGGTCCTGAAGAGAGGAGTTGGATTCCGCGGCGACAGGTCCTAGATGCTGACCTCATCAGTGACTTCTACCGCCTCCATCCTGGCGCTCCGGGGAGTCCGCCCGGTGGCGTTTCGTCGGAGGGGGGTACTGTAACGATCCCGGCAGTCTGAGTCGGGTCCTGTCTGGTGACTAGTTTTTCTGTTCGTGATCTCCAGTTTCCCGAGGGTTCGGGAACGCTCCGGGGAGCTCTCTTGATTTCCGCACCTGCATCCCATCAGCAATCTGCACACCTGGTCCTGATCATCACCCTTCTTAGGCTCTGGCCTAACATCCATTCCCTGCCGGATCGTTAGCCATGAACAGTAGGTTTACCAGAGTATCAGTCTTAGAGCCTAGCGTTAGTTTTGTTGTTTTTGCACCTTGTTGGTTTGTTGCTTACTTACCCCCGTTTTGTTCCATCTGCAGTCACCCGTCCGGAACCTTCATCCAACCTCTGCCTGGTGGTCGGCGGCTGCCGACCCAGGATGGGATCAACCACTGCACCCCCAACAACTAATCAACGCCGCCCGCTCTGTTCCCTGGATTATTCAGCATCACTCTTGAATTTGTAATAAACACTCACCTTCGTTTCAACTTACCTTGTCCTGGTCTGCTTCTGGGTTCTGGCTTAGCAACTCGTGACACTGAGAGTCCTTTAGGCGCCTTTTGGCAAACTCCAAGCGGGCTGTCATGTGCCTTTTACTGAATAGTGGCCTGATTGGTGGAGTGCTACAGAGATGGTTGTCCTTCTGGAAGGTTCTCCCATCTCCACAGAGGAACTCTGGAGCTCTGTCAGAGTGACCATCAGGTTCTTGGTCACCTCCCTGGCCAAGGCCCTTCTCCCCCGATTGCTCAGTTTGGCCGGGTGGCCAGCTCTAGGAAGAGTCTTGGTGGTTCCAAACTTCTTCCATTTAACAATGATGGAGGCTACTGTGTTCTTGGGGACCTTCAATGCTGCCAAAAAATGTTGGTACCCTGTCCCAGATCTGTACCTGCGACACAATCCTGTCTTGGAGCTCTACGGACAATTCCTTCGACCACATGGATTGATTTTTCCTCTGACATGCACTGTCAACTGTGGGACCTTATATAGACAGGTGTCGTGACGTGACTTACTGTAATGTATGACTGTTATTTATCAAATCACCTAACTATGTTTAATTAGATACTGAATTTGAGATACTGAATTTGGGGTTTTCATGAGCTGTAAGCCGTAATCATCAAGATTAAAACAAATACAGCCTTGACCTATTTCACTTTTTGTGTAATTAATCCACGATATATGAGTTTCACTTTGTCAATTGAATTATTGAAATTACTTAACTTTTCCACAATATTCTAATTTATTGAGCTGCACCTGTATATATGTTATATATCGATAATAGTCACTTATCAAATAATACCTCTTATCAGTCTCATTCTGAATGTCGCATAATCCTTGAACCTGCAAGAACCCTAACCTTATTGATGAATCAGCAATACACAAATTGGCTTAATTATTTATTTACTAACTAACTAAATAATAGGCTCCCGAGTGGCGCAGCAGTCTAAGGCACTGCATCTCAGTACTAGTGGCATCACTACAGACCCTGGTTCGATTCCAGGCTGTATCACAACCCGGCCGTGATTGGGAGTTCCATCGGGCGGCGCACAATTGGCTCAGCGTCGTCCGGGTTTGGCCAGGGTAGGCCGTCACTGTAAATAAGAATTTGTTCTTAATATAATATAATATAATATTACAATAACACAATACAAACACACACACACACACACACACAGGTTATTGATTACTAACTTAATACAATGAAAACAGGTCCCTAGTTGACTGGACTAACAATAGCATGAATGCTTGGGTAGAAGGAGGGTCAGAGTGAAAGGGAGAGACAGAGATTCAAACTATCGTGGTTACTTTGGAAACTACGCTCACGGAAATCATAATACTTATGCACCCTAATATCGCTCATTCGGATTAGAAATGCAACATGTATTTACGTGTAGCTGTCCTCGATAGTTGAATTGATGATGTAGGACTCTGGTTTGCCCACCAGTGATCCCAATGGCCTTGGTAGAATTTCTGCTCGTAGTTGTAGTTAGAATGGATACTTCAGATGTACCAGCGGTTGTCTGAGAGGGATTGTCCTCTCCTCTCGTGTCTTTAGTGAAAGTTCTCTAGACAACTATACATGCCAGCTGCAGACTGAAATGCTAAGGTCTAGTGCATTGTCTTCTTCTTCACCTCGTGTAGAGGTTGAGAGTTTCAGAGTTTCTCCATTTCAAACGTGTGGACTAACATCTCACGTTTTCTGGTCTTTCTGGTCTAACCATTTTGTAACGTGTAGCTTCAGCTTCACGCTTCTTGGTCTTGTAGAAATTCAACCATTTGCAACATCTGGCTTATACCGTAGTATCCTTGGTCTTCCTTTTGTAACGTTTAGCTCACGCTTCACGTCTGCTGGTCTTGTGGAGTGTCAACCATTTTAAGCCGTGGGCTTCCTGGTCTTTTATCCCAGCCCCCGTCCCCACAGGAGTCATTTTGCCTCTTGCCAGGCCGTCATTTTAAATAATAATTTGTTCTTAATTGACTTGCCTGGTTAAATAAAAGGTCAAATAAAATGTCACTGGTCATCTTTATTGATGTGACAGTCATGTCATGTCTTCTTAGCTGACCCCTGACCCCTGAACATTGACCCCTGTTCTGTTCACATAGGTCCAGAAGCTGACCACTTCTTCAGCCTCCTGGCCAACACTCAGAGCCGTCGCCTTGATGACCAGCGAGTGTCACTTCCTGGGTTGCCAGGGATACAGGTACATCCTCTATTGGTGATCCCATTGGACAAGCAAGTCAAGTACGTCCGAATAGAAAATATATAAAAGTAGAATGCAGTTTTTTTTCTAAAGTAGCACCAGAAAGGATATAAAACAGAAAATCTGCCTTATATAAAAAGGCTCTGAAATAAACTGAAAAAAATATGGACCATAAAGTACTCTTCTTCTGTCTTGTAATCTGTCCAGGGTTCCAGGATGACTCCAGTCACAACCAGGAAGTCTCACTCCAGACCAGCCTCTCCTACCCACACCTCCCCTCAATCACACTCTCAAGTATGTAACATTACATATAATTTTTACTTGTGTTATGTATAAAGTAAATAAGTAGCCTTGTCCGAGCCAGAATGGCCCATAGGGCAGGAGCCTATCTCCTGTTTCTGTAGTGTGAGGTAGCTTCATGTACACCCCCCTGGACAGGACACTAGGGCCTTTCCACTATGGTATAAAGATAAAATGTTCCATAACCTGTAGGTAGGACTGGGGTCTGAACAGATAGTTCAGCATTTCTGCTATTTTCTATAACCCGTAGGGAACACAATATGGTCTATACTTGGCATGTTTCTCACTTATGGGTGGCACAAATTAGGATATGGGGGAGGGGAATGGACAGGGTATATGCAAATAAATACTGTAATAATTACTATAGTATTCTACAGTATATTACAACATTCTATTGTAAGTACTACACATGAGCGAGGGATACTACAGTGTGTAGTATAGTATTCTACAGTAAGTACTGTAGTATTCTATAGTAAACTGTAGTATTTTTTTCATGTGGTTTGTTATGTACAGTCATTTGTATTATTATACCTATGTCTGGATGAGTTGGATAAACCATGATTGATTATTGATATTAAATAATGAACCCTTTTTCTATTTACCCTCTGTTTAATATTAGTTATTATTTATATTTTATAGATGACAAGTATTTGAGGTAATCTGGCCTATTGTTATTGGTCTAACAGGAAGCAGCACCAGCTGAGCAGGACAAGTTCCTCGCCATGATCAGTGTAACCCAACGTGGTCGTATGGACGAACAGCGCTGTGTCTTGAACCCTACCAGGAGTACACCCTCTACCCCCAAACACACCCCCTCTAGTACCATCCCCTCAGGTAAGTCGTGCACTACTGCAAATACATGTATATATACAATAGCAGAAACGCATACTGTAACGTCCTATCCATCCTACCATGGGATGATTTACCATGGGATGATTCAACAATGCCTGGTACATCCGTTCATGTTCATGGATACAGACACCTGCATTTTTACCATGGTAAATCATCCCAGAACTGCACAGTATATAAATATTAAATGGGTATTCACCGCCCCCTCTCTCTCTCTCTCTCTCTCTCTCTCTCTCTCTCTCTCTCTCTCTCTCTATCTCTCTCTGTCACTCTCTCTCTCCCCCTCTCTCGCTCTTTTCTCTGTCTTTCTCTCTGTCTCTCTCTCTTCATCTCTATCTCTCTCTCTCTCCCTCCCTCTTTCACTCTCCCTCCCTCTCTCACTCTCTCTCTCTCTAACTCTCTCTCTCTCCCCCTCCCCAGGGCCAGGTTCTGAACAGTTCCTTAAACTCCTGGCCAACAGTCAGGGTCGTCGTCTGGACGACCAGCGAGTGTCCCTCGTCTCGTTGCCACGGATATGGAACGGACCCCAGAGCCTCCTGAGTCCTGGGACCCAGGCTACTACCTCCAAGAAGACCCAGTCCAGACCCGCCTCTCCAACCCCGGCTGACTGCCCCGAGCCGGGCTACTCCGGCAGGGGGCCTGCTAGATCAGCCTCCTTCACCCCTGGATCAGACAGAGAGAGGCCGGAGGTCTGTAACCATAGACATACTGTATATACAATACATCATTATCTGTAACGCTCCATCCTGACTCCTTATAACCCGTTAAACTCTGAACCCCTCTGGTGCCAGAAACAATGTGACTACTACAGAGCCCGAGATACAGCAGACCTGAAAAATGTTATATGTTTGTATTTTCTTCGGGGGGTAGGGGTTCCCCCAATTGTCCCCATGTTTGGGAATAAGAGATTTGAATGTCTAGTTTTGATATAGAATATGTCACCAATTACTGTTCCAAAAGAAATGTCAGATCTTACAGACGCACAAATATCATACCTCCAAGACATGCTAACCTCTCACCATTACAACAACAGGGGAGGTTAGCATTTTTTGGGGGGTATGACATTTGTGAGTCTATAATTTTCTCACCCATCATTATTCACAATTCATTCAGGATTATCCGTAATCATTGTAGCATCCACATTCATGTAGAAGTGTTTAGAAACATATTCTATTCTTATTTACAATAAAGGTGATTCCAAAATGACACAATACATTATTTTCCATTCATTTCTATTGGGCACAAAATAATCTGAAACACAACCAAAACAAACAGCAAATGCAGCCAACAAATTTGTAGAGTCAAAAGCTTGATGTAGTCATTGCGTGCTATGAATGTAGGACCAAATACTTCTTACTACTTTAATACACATATAAGTGAATTTGTCCCAATACTTTTGCTCCCCTAAAATGGGGGGACTATGTACAAAAAGTGCTCTAATTTCTAAATGGTTCTCTCGATATGGATGGAAATACCCTCAAATTAAAGCTGACAGTCTGCACTTTAACCTCATAATCATTGTTTGATTTCAAATCTAAACTTTTGAAGTATAGAGCAAAAATTAATAAGTATAGAGCCCCAAAAAAATGCTTCACTGTCCCAATAATTACGGAGGGCACTGTAAATTATCATATCAAATCAAATTGTATTTGTCACATGCACCGAATACAACAGGTGTAGACCTTACAGTGAAATGCTTACTTACAAGCCCTTAACCGACAATGCAGTGTTAAGTAAAAAATAGATAAGTGTTAGATTAATTTGGATTTTAAGAATAATGACTAAAGGATTTCACCCCAAACACAGTATAAATGTTAGAATTATCATGTAGTGTCAACCCACTAACAGAGGGGGCGGTACTAAACATTCAAGGGGGAAGGCGGAAACTGTTTAGAAAAGTCACCTAAAGGTGGGAGGAGTCAAGTCCAGGAGGTATAAAATCGTCTGTTTGTGTCATTGGCGGGAGAGCTCTCCATGAATAAACATACAAAAAATCCTTCTTCGTGGTTGTGGACCTTGAATCATTGATGATTAAAACCAGAGCCTTACAACCTCTGGTAATGATTCAAGCTTAGGTTGAATTAGAGATAGAAATTCACATGACAGATTGGTCCTTCTGAGCGGAGCTTAATACATCTTTATCGTTCTAAAGACACCGAAACCCGTGCACGGGCGGGTGATAGCATCCGTAAAAGAGTCCTGGCCTTCGACGTTAAGGTTATAAACAGGCCGGTGATTACTCTTTATGAACGATAAAGACGTTAACAAGTTTGAAAAAGCATTTAAATCCAAACTGCAAGGAAAAGGTCAGTAATTTTTATTCATGGTTTTGGTGAAATGATTTGAACTTGTATGAGAATAGTGATTCTTGTGAGAGGGCAGAGAATAGTTACCAAAATCGCAAAGGAAGTAATAATTATTACGAAACAGGGAGGGTCCGCAATTGACCCTAGGTAAATAGCTATTACCAGAATAATCTAGTCCGAAATGACAAGGGGTGAAGGCCATCACCAATGTAAACTAGTTTTTTATTGAGACTGTACTGGGTACAGTGCTACAATAAACAGGGAAAGGGATGATTTTTTTGTCGTGTGCTATGGATACATAAAACAGGTCAAAAGTCGCGTATACGACTGGGGATTTGCTAGAACTCTGTGTGTTTCATGAAACTAGAGCAGTTACGACCTCTAGGTTACAAATAGGTTTAGCAAATGATTGTATAATGTTGTGTACGTGTGAGACTTGGGAATCCATCAGTATACGTGATAATTATTTCTAGGAAGGAGCTAAAAAAAAGTCGCGTGAGAAAAAATGGTTATCTAACTCTTTTCATGAAACCGGAGTTTTAAATAAAAACTCTGGGTTAAAGGTTAAATAATTTTAAATGGTTAATTACAAAAGCAGATCATACATTGGCTCGAGAGACGCACTAAAATAATAGCTCCTAGAAGGATAATTCTGGGAATTATTACTAAAGGGGGGATTTTTATTTTTCCACCATGGAAAATAAAACTTCTAAAGAGATCGAAGAAATATGTTTTATGGATCCATGTGGGAGAAGAGGTATGAATTTATTGGGCATCTCGAAGTAAAAAAGTTAGTAGGCAGATGCATATAAAATGAATTTGAAAAAACAGCGAAAGGAGGGGCTAGAGACAGCGAGTGTGTTTTTTTAAGCGCGAAAGTGCTTTAACGGTAACAAAGGAAGATTTAACCATCGTGATTGCAGGGGTAAAGAAAAGGAGGAGGACAGTCAATTTTTTGGTTCAACGGGTAAAATGTTTGAAAAAATTATTCGTGTCAATTAAGAATTGGCTAAAAACACCACAAAGCGATTATTTGAGAGGTACCTATAAAGTCCAACGATGCATATGTATGAACTTTCGTACTCAAACGTAGACGTACGTAATGAGTGGGAAAGTAGAGAATATTTGCATTTGCATTTTTTGTCATTTGGCAGACGCTCTGGTCCGGAGCGACTTGCAGAACCAATAGAGGGTTGTATTGAGCTATTATGTTGTGTTGGGCATTTGAATGGCATAAGGTGAAATATGTGTGTATGAGGGAATTCAACGGCGGGTATGAATGATAACCGGATACTACTTAGTATTTGGTTGGTTAAATGCTGAATAAAAGATTTGAGGCGTGGTTATGGGGTAACTAGGAAGACGCACTTATTCAATAGGGAATGGGTGGAGAGAGAGAGAGTTTTTACGTGTATTAAAAATAGCATAAGATAGCTTTAGTAGTATTCTAGATAATCTATGAAAATATGTTACAAGTACGAATTACATTATTTCCTAAGAAGGTAGATTGTAGGGAAGTTTCCCGCGCCTCCCCCATAATGTAGGAAGGAGCAGGAGAGGGGGAGGAGGTGAGACAGGACATAGTTCAAATGGTAGGAATGTCATTAAGTGCATGCTGATGAACGATATCAAGCATTTGTTTTATTGATTGGGGCCGAATCAGAGAGAACTGTTAAAGATATTGAATAGCGAACTGAAATGGGTTAGCGGGAAAATACAAATAGTTGGAACATTTTAAAACGATAATTTATTTTCGTTACAGGGAAGCAAGTGGCATTGGCTGTTGTGCTGGGGGAATAGCGCCAGCCTGTGGTGGGTTCTGGATTTGTTATAAATAACTTTATATTTTAAACTAAAGTGATGGAAGAGACTACAATTATAACATCAGAAAAAGGACAATATAATTCGTAATAGTTATTATAATTATTATTGATAGTTATTGCAGTTATTATTATCCTGAGTGGTGCAGTGGTCTAAGGCACTGCATCGCAGTGCTAACTGTGCCACTAGAGATCCTGGTTCGGATCCAGGCTCTGTCGCAGCCGGCCACGACCGGGAGACTCATGGGCGGCGCACAATTGGCCCAGCGCCGTCCAGGGTAGGGGGGAAAATGGCCGGCAGGGATGTAGCTCAGTTGATAGAGCATGGTGTTTGCAACGCCAGGGTTGTGGGTTCGATTCCCACGGGGGGGGGGGCCAGTAAAAAAATAAAATACAAATATGTATTCACTAACTGTAGGTTGCTCTGGATAGGAGCGTCTGCTGGGTGACTAGAATGTAAATGTATTATCATTGATTCAGTAATGATAGGAGGGTAGAGAGGGAAGAGGCAGGAAAAGCTAGAGAGAGTAAACACAGAGAGTTTAAAAACAGGGAGTTAAAAAGATTTGAAAACTACAATAAGCCAGGGAAGAAAGAGTGGTTAGATAATGAGGAAGGGGATGACCAGTACCCTTTGATAGCCTTGTTGAACCCAAGGGCTGGGGAGGAGCATGCACCAGACACACTGGATGTATATAGGGCATGGAGACAGCGAGATGTAGTGAGCTATAGAGGGTGTAGGATTTGGAGAGTCTAGCAGCAAGCTTTAAGCTAAACACAGGGGAAATTGAGAGGGCAGTCAGGACCCTAGTTGGGAAAGATTGGGCAGCTGTTCGGGGGCAGTGGGTTTCAGGGGATGCCAATGGAGCAGTCCTACCATGGGCAAATGATGGGCAATATGTTGGGAAAATAACTGAGTTGTGTAATAATTTAAGGGAACCTTACCATCGACATGCTGACTTCTCCAAAGTACATGAATGTAAACAGGAAGACAGTGAGACCATCAGCCAAGTGGCATACCTGAGCCTCCCCAGGGACAGAGAAATGATACTCCGTACCATCAGCAGCTAAAAAATAGCATTCCTTAGTGGAATGAGACCAGAAATAAGCTGGAATATTAAGAGGACTTTAGTGGGATGGGGAACTACTTCGTTAGCCGAGGTCAAGAGATATGCAATCCATCATGAGCGGAATAGTAGAAAGGATAGAGTAAGAAAAATAACATACGGGAGCTGAGTATTTAATGGCCACTAGGGGAAATAGCTGGTAGAGGTAGAACTCCAGAATAGAGGGGGAGAGTGATTTTCTTAGGGGGTGGATCAAATAATTGATAATGGATCATTTGAAATGAGATCACATGTAGCAGATTTAGAGTAATCAATTAAATAATCATTGTATACTCGAGGAATTTTGAGGGATTTTATGGATTAGTTATAAAAAATTAGATGAAGAATAATGAGCTTTTTGGTAAGGATAGACTGCTGTAAAGCTTGGGTACTCCATTATGTACTGCATACGGGTAAATTAAGTGATCTTATCTATGGGAAGGCAATGGCAGCCCATGGTAAAATCATTTGGAACTCTGAGGAGGAAGAACAGTTTATGTTGTTGCTCTCTTCCCAAACAATCTTAGCTTTTCATACATATATCAGGGATGTTACCCAAATGGTAGAGAGTAAAGAGGGATATGACATTGGTCGTGATTTAAAGATGATGGGGTTTTTTTGGTGGGCTATTGCAGATAACTGGGTTAATCACGAACATAGAGGTTTTTATTCTTTGTTGCTAGGCAGAACACTTAGGTGACCTAAATATGGACTTGTCATGTCCAACAATCAGTCTTCAGGTCAAGCCCGGGAGAGCCGGGGTAGAACAGAGGTTGAACTAAACATAAGTGTTTTTACAAGATAAAAGATTGTTTGATTGGATTACTAATTGATTCTGAACTGAATGAAAGTCGAATTTAGCCACCATAAAGACAAAGGAAGTGGGAGGAGCAATAAAGAAGCAAAAGACAATCTCAAAATTGAAAGGCATGGCAATTGGTTGATAAATAACCTAAGGGAATGTTTAGGAAGGTGGTAAAAATTGACACATAAGCAGAACTATGTGTCAAGAGGGGGGAAGAGGCTAATTGTAGGATTAAATAATATACGAAGGAGAGGACAAAATACTTTTTTTTTTTTTTTTACTTTTTTTTAGATACAGTCTAAAAAGAGAATGCAGTCAGAAATTGTTAGATTAATCTGAACATGTGTGAAGATAGTTTATTAACCACACCCGTATGTCAGAGGTTTTGTGCTCCACAGGTGAACTAAAGGAGAAGGTGACCCACTATCTAACCAGGTGACTGGTGAGCATCCAGTCACTAGAAGGAAAACTGGAAGCAGGCCTGTTGGGAAGGGCCCTATCAGGTTATATTGGTCACCGCCTTTGCCATTAGAATAGCAGAGAGAGGAACCTGGGTCCATGTTACCCACTGCAAGAAGGTAGGACCACATACAAGCACCGCTTAGCACACGCAGAGTTGACGAGCAGAACTGGGCCACAGGGTCCGGGGGTCACCTCTGTCAACGAAGATCTCCTACCCAGACTTATCATCACTGTAGTGTGTTCCTAGGGTGTGAGTATGGGGTGGTGCCGAGCAGAAGGACTCAAGACAGGAGAGGGTTGGCGGTTTTTGGGAATAAGAGTGACCCTGAGCTGCATCATAGTCTCGACAATAGTCGTGGTAGGTCAAGATCCACCACCACCTCGCACCAATTACGCTATGGCCTTACCATTATTAAGAAATAAAAGGGAAGCGACCCGACATACTGACCGTCAAGGGCGAGTGATCTACAAAATAGGAGTCAGAGAGGGGTGGGGAGTAAGATTCAAAATTAGGATAAGGGATCTTATCAGAGCGGATAAGCAAGCAACATGGGATTATAAAATCCCGTTGTATTTATGTTCAGCTCCCTCGGCAGATTGTTCCTGGGCTCAGGTATTTAGACATACTGGGGGACGGCGATATGAGACGGGGGGGGGCTGGACGTCCAGATGGAGGATAAGAAGGTATAACGACATCCCCACGGAAATGGTAGTAACGATAGTAAAAGTCACTAAAGAGGACATGAAAATGACTTACTGGGCTTGCGCGGACGTATACGGACGGGATACTTGTCTAAGATTACATTTAATGGAGTCAAAAGATATAGAGGGAGCAGGTACTGTCATTAATCCACTAACAGCAATAGACTGAGTAAATCAGTCAAGGGATGACGGAGTCAATTCGACTAACCCGTCCACTATGAAATATTTTCTCCTCCAAGAATGGAACAATGGGGAAGTGGAGGGGGTCCCTGATGAGAATCTCTGGTTAAAGTGGATGAAATACACCGCTAGGGCCTTGGGGGAGACCAATTGTTATGCATGCTCCATTGGGTGACCGACAATGTTGACCGCCCCAATGCCAAAGGCAATGTTTCCCTGTGTATTAGACCTGGGGTCCAATCAAAAAGAGCCAAATTGCACAGGGATTGGGCTGGCAAAATTCACATACTCGGCCAGCCCACCTAGATTCACTTTAACTCCAGGCGAATACCAGTGTTACAGACATAGAAATGGCACCCGTAACTTGGGTGATTTTGATGGCTGTAAGGAGATAATTAATGTGACTGATTTAGATAAGGAAGGGAGGAAAAAAATTAGGAGCCTAACCATCCCTCTGTTTGATGTGTGGTGGGCATGCACTAACAAAGGGAGCATTCGGCAGACATTACCAGAGGGATGGGTGGGTACTTGTGCACCAGTATAGTTGGTCCAACCTGTAAGAATTGGTCATCAAAGACCAGTGACAGGAAGAATAATTAGGAGAAAAATAAATAAGTCAGGAAGGAAATAGCCCAATTTGGATAGATGGTATAGGCATCCCCAGGGGTGTTCCAGACGAATACAAAGCTATGAATCAAATATGGGAGAGTTTTACTACAACATTTTTCTGGTGGGTGACAATAAACAAAAATATGGATTGGATAAATTATATCTATTACAACCAACAACGATTTATTGACCAGACTAGAGATGCAGTAAAGGGGATCTCTGAGCGATTATCCGCCATCCCGCTCATAACTTAGTAGAGGTTGGTTCTAGATCAGGCAGAAAGGGCCGGTGTCTATAGAAAGAAAAGCCATTGTTGCACATTTATCCCTAACAACACCACACTGGATGGGACAGTCACCAGAACTCTTACAGAATTAACTGCACTAAGTGAAGGATGAACTGAACTCAGAAGTTAGTACATTGTGGATAGGGTGGTTTGATGAAATATTTGGTAAATGGAAAACCCTAGCAGCCACCATCTTAGGAGCGATCAGTGTTTGTATGGGTATTCTTGTATTATGTGGTTGTTGTCTTGTTCCCTGTGTCCGAGGATTGGTGAGTCAGGCGTTGGTGAAATGCAGTATCTAAACAATGATGAGAGATGGACTGACTCCGGACTCTGACCAGGGAAGGTGAAAACGATCCTCCAGGCTTGGTGGATGACGGGATTTGGACCCTGAAAGACCGCAATTGGATGAAATGTTTATTAGTTCTGATGTGATCTCTGAGATTAATCATGCTTGTAAAATACATTTATCCTGAATGTGGGAATATTTAGTCAAAGGGGTGGATTGTTAGATTAATTTGGATTTTAAGAATAATGACTAAAGGATTTCACCCCAAACACAGTATAAATGTTAGAATTATCATGTAGTGTCAACCCACTAACAGAGGGGGCGGTACTAAACATTCAAGGGGGAAGGCGGAAACTGTTTTAAAAAGTCACCTAAAGGTGGGAGGAGTCAAGTCCAGGAGGTATAAAATCGTCTGTTTGTGTCATTGGCGGGAGAGCTCTCCATGAATAAACATACAAAAAATCCTTCTTCGTGGTTGTGGACCTTGAATCATTGATGATTAAAACCAGAGCCTTACAACCTCTGGTCATGATTCAAGGTTGAATTAGAGATAGAAATTCACATGACAATAAGTAAAAAATAAAAATAAAAAATAATTAAAGAGCAGCAGTAAAGTAACAGTAGTGAGGCTATATACATGGGGTACCGGTACAGAGTCAATGTACGGGGGCACAGGTTAGTCGAGGTAATTGAGGTAATATGTACATGTAGGTAGAGTTAAAGTGACTATGCATAGATAATAAACAGAGAGTAGCAGCAGCGTAAAAGAGGAGATGGGTGGGGGGGGGGGGACGACAATGCAAATAGTCCGGGTAGCCATTTGATTAGCTGTTCAGGAGTCTTATGGCTTGGGGGTAAAAGCTGTTAAGAAGCCTTTTGGACCTAAACTTGGTGCTCCAGTACCGCTTCCCGTGTGGTAGCAGAAAGAACAGTCTATGACTAGGGTGGCTGGAGTCTTTGACCATTTTTAGGGCCTTCCTCTGACACTGCCTGGTATAGATGTCCTGGATGGCAGGAAGCTTCGCCCCAGTGATATACTGGGCCGTACACACTACCCTCTGTAGTGCCTTGCGGTCGGAGGCCAAGCAGTTGCCATACCAGGCAGTGATTATATAATTATTTTATTTATCATTAAGGCAAATGTAGGGAGATGCCAAAGGTAAAATATAATAAACATGTTTGATATTCTATAATCCAGATGCATGCTTTAATGAGGAATATAGCCATGTGGTATATGACTATGTTTAAATGAATGTATGTGCTCTTTCACAGGGGCTCTCAACCTGTGGCCCATGTGCTTATTATGGACACATTGTATGCGTTACATTAGTTATTTTTTAAGAAGGGGCCACGCAGACAATAGAATGATAGAATGAGAGGCTTCATATAGAAAAAAGCATTCATGACCTTTTGGAGTGGACATTGTGTGACAGCTGGACGTTGGAAAAGAAGGGTGGTGCAGAACTAAAATAAGTTAGGAATTTGCCATAAGGGGACTAAATATGCCATGTAAGCATGTTTGTGCATGTGTGTGTGTATAAAAGGGAGCGCTAAGCCAAAGAGAGACAGCCGTTCCATGGAACTGCTCGGCTTTTGTTATTACATAATAAAAGTCTAATTTTTGGATTCACAGGCTCCAGTTTCTTGAGAGATATTTTTGAGTTGACTACTTTTGAGTCAAATATTTCTACGACATAATTGGCGAGCTTGCCAGGAGTTGAAAACAGGGATCAGAGGCGGTGTACATCTGTGGTTGTGAAACGGCTTGGACGGACCATACAAACAAAAGCGGCCGCTTTTAAAAAAGGTGAGCCAAGTTCTTACTTATATAGTATAACGTTTGTGTGGTTCGATCCGGGGCCCGGCCTCAGCTGCAGAATACCAAGTAGGTCTCTATAAATTTAAGAACCAGAAAATTAGAGACTGGGAGCTTTTGGATTTAAAATGCATGTTAAAATGGTGAAAAGCCTTGAGGGTTGCAATAAGTAGAAAATAGTTTAAGTAGATCTGCTCGGTAGGTGGATGGTCTGCTTGGGTTGGTGTGAGTCAGTCATTGTGGTTGAGTGGGGTGGGTTATCTGTCTCGTTTGAGTTGATCATTTGGTCATTATTATTGCATCTGTTTGACACATTACTAGGAGGGGTATGAGGAATCCAGTTGGAGGAACAGGTCACGTGTACCGGTGTGATCATATGACGTCTATGCATTGTATTTTGGTCAATCTTTCAGGGTGTGTTTCTGACATTATATTTGGAAACTTTAGAGGTGATGTAGGATTGTGATAAATTGACTACAGTTAAATAATAACTGGAATAGGGTTAACATTCCAAATTTGGGCCCTTTGATAGAATAAAATATTCCTGTATGTTATACAAATAGTAATTAAGCGCGTTTGAGAACAACATTGTATGAATGTGGAATGAGAGTGGTATAATGGTGTAAATGAGTCGCACTCTGAAGTTTGAATGATGAGATATAGAGGTGTGTATGATAATTATATATACGTTTGAATAATAAGCTTTTCTTGTAAATGATATCTTGGAGTTTCGTACAACAATGCCTGTCATAGAATTTTGTAAGATCAGTGAATAGTGACCAGTCTATACGATTCTGGGAGGATTCTATGACTGAGGGGAAGGATTTGGCTAATTTGTTGTTCGTTCCGCTGAGACTAGATTGTGATTAACTGATTTGTGGCAATAAAGAATCATTAGAAACATGAATGGTTTGGTAGATGTGAATATATTAGAATATAATGAATTTTATGGGAGTGTAATTTATTACGAGGGATTGGATAAAATAATAGGTGTTGACTTGCACACCCAAACACGTAGACGTACGTGGGGGATGGGAGAAAGTACATAGAGCATGTGGTAGAATTAAGCATTATAATAAGCTATCTATTATTTCAGAAGCAGAGGTGATATAGTCAAGGAATGTTTGTATATTAGGGGGGAAATATAATTCATTTGGTTAGGTCATTAGATCTGTTTCCAAATCAATGAATGTGGGTTTGACTCGTTGACTGCTAAGTTGTTTACGTTGAGCGTGTGAGATCTGTGTCCTTCAAAGCTATTTTGTGATAAATGTGGTATGTGCAAGATACTAGAAATACAGACCATTTAGAATTGGAATAACGGAGGAGTTACTTGTCATTCCAATAAAGCATAGATTCTGCATTACTGACTAAAGTCTAGATTTTCTGATTATAGTCCAATTACGTTTATGGGTTGCTTACATTGATAGAACAGTCAGTGTTCAATTTGTGATTATAAGACTGAACGATTTAGCAGCTTGCTGATTTCAAATTGAACAACTCCCGTATTCAATCGGAATGGGGGGGGGGTTAGAAAGATAGTTATTTTCTGAGGTGCCGAATTACATATTTACATTTTGGTTATTTAGCAGACGCTCTTATCCAGAGCGATTTACAGGAGTGGTTAGGGTTGGGTGTCTTGCTCGGGGGCACATCGACAGATTTTTCGCCTGGTCGGCTCAGGGGTTAGAACCGGCGACCTTTCCGTTGCTGGCAAAGCGCTCTTGACCACTAGGCTACCTGCCGCCCGAATGAGTTGAATTGAGAATAAAGGAAGATAATTTATCGCTCTAGTTCGCGGGTAAAAGAGAGACAGACCAGCTAGTACGAATCAAGCTGGAATATTATTATAAGTATTAGTCTAAATAGTGGAATGGAAAACAGTGCTTTGACAAATTCTAATTGTTATTACCTTATTCGATAGGTTGCTTAACACAAGTGATGTATGCGAATAGTTGGTGAATTCTAGAACGATAATTTATTTTCTATACGTGAACCAGGGGATGCAAGTAGCTTTAGCTATTATCCTGAGGGAATAGCACCAACTTATAGTGGGTTCTAGATTTGTTGAATAAACAAACTTATATTTTAAACTAAAGTAATGCAATAGGCTACAATTATTACATTATCAGAAAAAGGCACTATACGCTCATCTGGAAAAAGCAAATTTAAGACACAGAAGGACAATAAAAAAGCCTGAAAAATAATGGATACTAGGGGTGCCCAGAGAATCCTAAAGGGGAGGGTCAGCTAGTGGCAGTAACTATGCAGGCTGATGAAGAACCTATGCTAAAGGTTCAGGTGAAGAATAGAGGCACCCCAATGATGATAGATACTGGAGCAGCTTACTCATGTGTAAATCCAAATTATGCCTCTCACCAACCCCATGTCAGGCAAAGATGCACAGCCAGTAGAATTTTCATGACAAACGCAGTTAATACATATGACAGTTCCAGTAGAATAAGAAGCAGGAAAAAGCTACAAGTGTACATATATTAGTGTCAGAACAAATTCCTGTTAATTTAGTAGGAAGAGATACACTGTGTAGAATGGGGGTCCAGATTAAATGCAGATCAGAGGGACTAATAATAGTTAAGGAAGGGGTATGTCCACAGAAGGTAATGGGGAAACCATCATCACATTAGTAAACTATTTTGGTAGAGGGGGGCAAGGGATAGCATATTTGAGTTTTCGACGTCACAAAGCATGTTGGGGGTGATTGAGTGGTAGCAGTGTGGCTAAGGAAAAGCCTAGGGGTTTAAATCTTATGGGATTTTATTTCGTTTTATGTGCGCTGTATTGTGGGAGCAGTCACAAGTGATGTTCTGGAGGGTTGTCGGAAAGGAGGGATCAGGAGATGTGGTAAGAGAGTGAGAATTTCGAATTTAGATTGTGTGGACTGATTAAGAGGTATCAAAATGGAAACTAACTAAATGTGTACTTTTTCTTCCAGGAAAAAGGGGGGAGTGATTCTCTTTTCTTTGAAATATTTTCTGAGACTATAAATAAGGCCTGGACATTTTTTGTTTGTTTATTGTTTTACTATATGGTGTTCGAATAACCACAAACAAACCACTTAGTATGAAATGTTAGCTGTATAGGATTTTTATTTGGGTTTTGGGTTTTTTCACGGGATGGAAGGGAAATATCTTAAAGTGGCAAACACATGTAATTTGGGCTTTTATTTACTGAGGGATAAGTAAATATGTGTGATTTATTTTGAAAAGAGCTGTACTAAAGACATACTGTATACTTGGGATACAACATTTATGAAATGTTTTGACAGTTGTTAATGAGTAGTATACTATTTGATGGAACAATTAATTGAATGAGTTAAATGACCTCTGCAGTCTGTCCTGGCTTTATAGTGTGGCCTGATCATCCACACTGTAACTCTTGGAGGAATGCTGAATTAGGGGTTGTTTATAATAAGGAATTGTAAAAGAAGTATATAGTTTGGCATTAATCCTATATATCATCCCAAACAGGACAAAGATGAAGTGGGAGAATTTGTCTTGAGGGAGAGATATCCTTGAATAATGTTATTGAATGCAATTGGGTTAAGATATCATCAAGGGTTGTCATTTTAAGTTAAGTTATTATTTTTGGTTTAACAAGCAATGTTGTTGTTCTTTTGTTTTTTGAACACATAAATCACGATGTGATGCATGTGTCCAAGGGGGAAGGTGTTAACGATTTTGTTTCTTTGGGCTTACAGGAGTTTTAATGGTTTAATGGTTTTTAATGGTTTTAATGTTTTTGTGGTAAGATATGCAAATTGTATTAAGGATATGAGCAGTAGTAATAATGTGTTATGGGTTAGGTTAAATCTTTTTTTGTTTTTGTGATAGGAGGCAGGGTGTAGGGGAGGTCTGTCTATGAAATGAGAGGACTACAACAAGCTGGAAGCAGGTGCGCTTCATAATCACAAGGCTTCTCCTGACGGATGAGAGGACATAAGTAGCATACTGTGTCTCACCTAACCTAACAATGTTCTTAAGATTTTATTTTCATGGGTGAAGATAACTCTGCCCAACTGAGTAGGAGAGTCTGAGCATTCTCTGCGCCCTGGAGACTATGTGATGGCAAAAGACTACAGAAGAAAGAGCTGGAAAGACCCTATGTGGAGGGGCCTGTACCAGGTGTTGTTGGCTACCTTAATGATGGTAAAAGTGGCGGAGACAGATACTTAGATCCATGTTTCTCACTATAGGAATGTTCCAACATCAGCCATTGGGTAGCATTGTTGTCTTTTGTGTGTGTCTGTGCTTGTGTGTCTTTGCAGCAGTAACTCCGAGCTTCCCTATGGGTAGGCTGGTAGAAGGACACTCTTCGCAGACCGATGTCGATAGATTGAGAGGGACTCTGGCTGATCCGGAGACCCTAGTGACGGAGGAAGGTTAACAGCTAAAATGACCATACATCGTTGTCCAGGTTACACCAACAGCGGTACGGATAGAGGGGAGTGCGATCGGGTATCATCTAAACCATTGTACCAGAGTGAGGGAACTGATGATTAAGAGACCTCCAAGACCTTCCAGACCGCCGAGAGATTCCAGACCTCCAAGGTTACCAGGACTGTGTGCTAGGATTCAATCACAACTTTTGTAATATTTAGGAAATTCTAACTATAAACAATTTTATGATCAACCAGGATGAGGAGAGAAGTGTAAGCAATTGTTAGAATAGGAACAAGGAAAAGGGAAACACCAGAGTAATGTCAAATAGATTATGAGCAAAAATATAGGAATGTTACAGTAAAACAATTGGGTTATATAATTTGGGAGAATTCAAGGGAGAATGTGAAACTAGGGGGTGATTAAACAGATAGCCTTTGGAATACAGGGACCCCTCAAAGAAAAATCTATCAGGCATTAGATAGAAATGGGTATTAAGAATGAGTGATGAAACATAATGATTTGTCATATAGACAATGTTAATAAGGATGTTTTGGATTGGAAATTAACTCAACTAAACTGTTATGATCTGTCCTTTCCTGAGGTTACTACCGATGGTGTCGTAATGCATAGCAGAGATAATTCGGTCCAGAACGGTGTAAACCTCAATAAAAACCAAAAACCCTCTACCCGGCTGAAGAGGAACAACAAAGGCGTTGAAGACGTTCCTGTCCGACACCACCTCTGCCAGGAGACCTGAATCCAGCATCAAATCAAAGCAATCAATTGCCTTCTCTTTTGTGCCTTTTCTCTCAAGAATGTGACATGTGGAGTGAGCAGGAAGAGAGAGGTCTATACAAATGCAACGTTCTTCGTAGTTTGGGTATACTGGTTGGCAAATGGACAAAATAGAATGGGGGTAGAGGTGAGGTGGTTCAGGTGTGACATTGGAATTGGGACATTGCCATGGGCAATCCAAGATGAACTATGAAGCTATCTGAAGAACATAATGAAGACGCCAGAAGATTGAGTGCCTGTAGAGGAAGGGAGTGTTAGTTGAGGTAGTATGTTGATTAAGGAGGTATTATACACTGCTACATGTATAGTAATTTAGACTAGGAATGCATTAAGATACTGATCTGTTGTAATTCTCGTTATGAGGAAGTTTATGCTAGAATTATGATAATATAAATATACATTCCGCCAGTGTCAATATGTGCCACGGTGAGAGTTTTAACTTTGAATGATGGAACCAAGGTGACTAACTAAGAATTGTCATTCTAAAGTTGTTTTGGGTAATTCATTTGATTATGATTATGAATCATAAGTGGATTGATTGATCTGAATAAGTTATACATATTAATGTCTAATGATGTTGACATTGCAATTAATGGATTAGATATTGATATTGATTCTTTTGATCGTTATACTACTTGTGATATGGGTAGAAAAGGTTATGTAAGCTAAAGATGTTGACACCATTCTTAACATGTCCTAGATATTATTGTTAAGATAAAGTTGCATATTTTGATGTGTTAGGATACTAATACATATATGGGAAATGCTACAACTGAACAGAAGTGGGGAGCAATGTTTACAAAGATGGCAATCATGATAGGCATAGCACTTGTAGTAATGGGAATGGTATTTTGCTGTATACTGCCTCTGTTAAAATCATTTGTTGATCCAAACCACAGCAAAACAAATGACTGTACAGACCATTGTTACTAGTTCAGCCAAAGAAATACACCCAGTTCAGGGAGCTCCAGGACAGTATGTTAATAAATATGGGAAATGTTGTAATATTAAAGGAGGACCAATGGACTGTCCATTTGGGAATCCTGAATGTTTGTATGGAGTCGTTCCTGGGGGTGGGTGGGCTTGCCTTGGTTACAAAGCCCAATAGAAAGATTTGGAGGTTAATTTAGAGGAAAACCTTCCAGACTTGTAACCAATACCTGACTGGGCTCTGGGTCCTCATCAGGATGAGTCAAGTAATGAGGAAGATATATTGGTTTAAATATATGCACATAAAATGTAACCACATATGGCAAGGCTAATAATAACTAAATGCACATGCTTACATTCATTTTTACAATGAATCTTTGTATTATTGGGACTTTGTTGTAAAGTCCCAAAGGGGGGATTATGTAGAATTATTGTATGTATCATTAAGGCAAATGTAGTGAGATGCCAAAGGTAAAATATAATAAACATGTTTGATATTCTATAATCCAGATGCATGCTTTAATGAGGAATATAGCCATGTGGTATATGACTATGTTTAAATGAATGTATGTGCTCTTTCACAGGGGCTCTCAACCTGTGGCCCATGTGCTTATTATGGACACATTGTATGCGTTACATTAGTTCTTTTTAAGAAGGGGCCACGCAGCCAATAGAATGATAGAATGAGAGGCTTCATATAGAAAAAAGCATTCATGACCTTTTGGAGTGGACATTGTGTGACAGCTGGACGTTGGAAAAGAAGGGTGGTGCAGAACAAAAATAAGTTAGGAATTTGCCATAAGGGGACTAAATATGCCATGTAAGCATGTTTGTGCATGTGTGTGTGTATAAAAGGGAGCTCTAAGCCAAAGAGAGACAGCCGTTCCATGGAACTGCTCTGCTTCTGTTATTAGATAATAAAAGTCTAATTTTTGGATTCACAGGCTCCAGTTTCTTGAGAGATATTTTTGAGTTGACTACTTTTGAGTCAAATATTTCTACGACATAATTGGCGAGCTTGCCAGGAGTTGAAAACAGGGATCAGAGGCGGTGTACATCTGTGGTTGTGAAACGGCTTGGACGGACCATACAAACAAAAGCGGCAGCTTTTAAAAAAGGTGAGCCAAGTTCTTACTTATATAGTATAACGTTTGTGTGGTTCGATCCGGGGCCCGGCCTCAGCTGCAGAATACCAAGTAGGTCTCTATAAATTTAAGAACCAGAAAATTAGAGACTGGGAGCTTTTGGATTTAAAATGCATGTTAAAATGGTGAAAAGCCTCGAGGGTTGCAATAAGTAGAAAATAGTTTAAGTAGATCTGCTCGGTAGGTGGATGGTCTGCTTGGGTTGGTGTGAGTCAGTCATTGTGGTTGAGTGGGGTGGGTTATCTGTCTCGTTTGAGTTTATCATTTGGTCAGTATTATTGCATCTGTTTGACTAAACCGACTGTTTGACGCATCTTGTACTCGTCGATGGCACTCGGTTGTTCGTCTGAACCGTTTGTTCAAGTCATTTGATTCAATTGTTCGTCCTGCTGGTCATTCTGTTAAATCCATTGTGATTTGATTGGTTGTGGTCAAGTTGGATGATTAATCTGTCTCATTCGGGTTGCTCATCTGGACAGTCTGATCGTTCTGTTTGATTCGATTGCTCAATTCGTGCATTCAATCATCGGGGTCACTCGGCTGCTCATCTGATGCGTCTGTTCGATTCGGTCGATTCATTTGATTAATCTTGCTGATCACTTTGTCTGGGTCATTTCGGCACGGGCGGCTGTCCATCTGGTTAAGCGATTAGAGAATAACATGTTAGAAAGCCCTACGAATAATGCTATAAAACGTGTCGAGGAAGTGAATCGTTTTTTAGGACTGCTTAGATAGGCGAAATCCTGTACAAATATCGCTTTTTCTCTGTGTCGAGGAAGTGAATCAGAGAAAGAGGGATCTGTATAAAAGGGAGCTCTAAGCCAAAGAGAGACAGCCGTTCCATGGAACTGCTCTGCTTTTGTTATTAGATAATAAAAGTCTAATTTTTGGATTCACAGGCTCCAGTTTCTTGAGAGATATTTTTGAGTTGACTACTTTTGAGTCAAATATTTCTACGACATGATGCAACCAGTCAGGATGCTCTCGATGGTGCAGCTGTATATCTTTTTGAGGATCTGAGGACCCATGCCAAACCTTTTCAGTCTCCTGAGGGGGAATAGGCTTTGTCGTGCCCTCTTCACGACTGTCTTGGTGTGTTTGGACCATGATAGTTTGTTGGTGATGTGGACACCAAGGAACTTGAAGCTCACAACCTGCTCCACTACAGCCCCGTCGATGAGAATGGGGGCATGCTCGGTCCTCTTTTTCCTGTTGTCCACAATCATCTCCTTTGTCTTGATCACGTTGAGGGAGAGGTTGTTATCCTGGCACCCCACGGCCAGGTCTCTGACCTCCTCCCTATAGGCTGTCTCATCATTGTCGGTGATCAGGCCTACCACTGTTGTGCCGTCGGAAAACTTAATGATGGTGTTGGAGTCGTGCCTGGCCATGCAGTCATGGGTGAACAGGGAGTACAGGAGGGGACTGGGCACGCACCCCTGAGGGGTCCCCGTGTTAAGGATCAGCGGCAGATGTGTTGTTACCTACCCTTATGTCCTCTGTTTGATTCGCATTTCTTCCACTAGATAGCAGTAGAAGATCACATGACGTCTCTTGGCCACTTGAAACCAGTTGCGTCTGGTTTGGGTAGTGAGTCACTGTGACAAAATGGCTGAATGACCACTCCCTCTACCCCCAAACACACCACTATTACACCCTCCGGTCAGTACTGTACTAACCTAACTAACCTAAGAAATGCCTGAGCGGGGTCCTCACATCTGGTTTTCAGGGGAAAAGGAAGTTAGGTTGAAGATACTCTATCCCTGAAAACCGGATGTTTCTGGGTTTTTATGATGCCGCTAAGGGTGGTACAATACTGAAAATGCAAATACAGTGCATTCGGAAAGTATTCAGACACCTTGACTTTTTCCACATTTTGTTACGTTACAGCCTTATTCAAAAATTGATTAAATAATTTTTTTCCCTCATCCATCTACACACAATACCCCATAATGACGAAGTAAAAACAGGTTTTTATATAAAAAATATTATATTCAGACCCTTTGCTATGAGACTCGAAATTGAGCTCAGTTTCTCCAACTTGATAGAAGAAGAACCCGATGGTCACTCTGACAGAGCTCCAGAGTTCCTCTGTGGAGATGGGAGAACCTTCCAGAAGGACAACCATCTCTGCAGCACTCCACCAATCAGGCCTTTATGGTAAAGTGGCCAGACTGTCACGATCGTTGAGAGACGGGTCAGACCAAGGTGCAGCGTGGTATGCGAACATGTTTATTTAATACTAAACACAAAACAAAACAACAAACCAACGTAACGTGAAGTCCAAGGCTATACACAATACAAGCCTATACACAGAACAAGATCCCACAAACATAGTAGGCAACTGGGCTACCTAAGTATGATCCCCAATCAGAGACAACGAGCGACAGCTGTCTCTGATTGGGAATCACAGCCGGCCAAACATAGAAACACAATACCTAGAATACAAACATAGAATGCATCACATAGATCTCCACACCCTGACTCAACATACAAGAGTTCCATACGTCAGGGCGTGACACAGACGGAAGCCACTCCTCAGTAAAAGGCACATGACAGCCCACTTGGAGTTTGGCAAAAGGCACCTAAAGGACTCTCAGACCATGAGAAACAAGATTCTTTGGTCTGATGAAACCAAGATTGAATTCTTTGGCCTGAATGCCAAGCATCACGTCTGGAGGAAACCATGCACCATCCCTACAGTGAACCATGGTGGTGGCAGCATCATGCTGTGGAGATGTTTTCCAGCGGCAGGGACTGGGAGACTAGTCAGGATCGAGGGAAAGATGAATGGAGCAAAGTACAGATAGATCCTTGTTGAAAACCTGCCCCAGAGCGCTCAGGACCTCAGACTAGGGTAAAGGTTCACCTTCCAACAGGACAACGACCCTAAGTACACAGCTAAGACAATGCAGGAGTGGCTTCGTGACAAGTATCTGAATGCCCTTGAGTGGCCCAGCCAGAGACCGGACTTGAAACCGATGGAACATCTCTGGAGAGACCTGAAAATAGTTGTGTAGCGACACTCCACATCCAACCTGACAGAGCTTGAGAGGATCTGCAGAAAAGAATGGGAGAAACTCCCCAATTACAGGTGTGCCAAGATTGTAGCATCATACCCAAGAAGACTCGAGGCTGTAATCGCTGCCAAAGGTGCTTCAACAAAGTGCTGAGTAAAGGGTCTGAATACTTATGTAAATGTAACATTTCCGATATTTATTTATTTTTATACATTTGCAAAAATGTCTAAAACCCTGTTTGTGCTTTGTCATTATGGGGTATTGTTTGTAGATTGCTGAGGGGGAAAAAACAATTTAATCCATCTTAGAATAAGGCTGTAATGTAACCAAATGTGGAAAAAGTCAAGGGGTCTGAATAATTTCCGAATGCACAGACAAACAGCTGCAAGTAGTGCTTTCTATTCATCTTGGAAAAGTTAGTATTGATTTTTCTGTCTTCTTTCTCTCTCCCTCTCTCCCTCCCACTCTCAATTTCTCTCCCCCCACCCCCCGTTGATGAGTATGGGGCCGTGCCCAGCTTTGTTGCTCCTGAAGTCCACAATCAGCTCCTTTGTTTTGCTGACGTTGACAGAGAGGTTGTTTACCTGGCACTCTACCATCAGAGTGCCATCCTCCTCCCAGTAGGCTGTCTCGTCGTTATTGGTAATCACGCCTACTACTTTTGTGTCGTCAGTGAACTTGATGATGGAGTTGGAACTGTGTGAGGCCACGCAGTCGTGGGTATACAGGGAGTACAGGAGGGGACTGAGGACACACCCTTGTGGGCCCTCGTGTTGAGGATCAGTGTGGAGGAGGTAATGTTGTCTACCTCCACCACCTGGGGTCAGCCCATCAAGAAGTCCAGGACCCAGTTGCATAAAGAGTTCAGTCCCGGAGCTGTGAGCATTGTGGTGAGCTTAGAGGGCACTATGGTATGCATTCCTCTTGTCCAGGTGGGTGAGGGCAGTGTGCAGTGCAATGGTGATTGTGTCGTCCGTGGATCTGTCGGGCGGTAGGCGAATTGGACAGGGTCGAGAGTGTCGGGGAGGGAGGAGGTGATGTAGTCTTTGACTAGCCTCTCGAAGCACTTCATGATTGACAGAAGTGAATGTTACGGGTTGGTAGTCATTCAGTTCAGTTACTTTCCCTTTCTTGGGCACTGGGAGGAAGCAGGTGGGGAAAACGGCCTGAGCTAGAGAGATTGAAAATGTCCGAAAACACAACAGCTAGCTGGTCTGCACATGCGCTGAGGGCGCGGCTAGGGATGCAGTCTGGGCCGGCACTCTTGCGAGGGTTAACATGTTTTAATGACTTCCATACGTCCTCCGTGGACACCGTAAGCACGTAGCCCTCGTTGTCCTCAGGGGCTCCCCTCGGCACCTCAGAGTCATTTTGCTCGAAGTGTGAGAAAAAGGTGTTTAGCTCGTCCGGTAGGGCGGCGTTGGTGTCCACGACATGACTGGCTTTCTTTTTGTAATCCGTGGTCGTTAGAAGCCCCTGCCACATACGCCTCATATCCGACCCGCTGAATTGCTCCTCCACTTTATCCCTATAATTGTGTCTCGCCATATTGATCGATCTGGGTAGGTTGTATTTGTACTGTTTAACCACACAATTGTCCCCAGAAAAAACTACATGAAAAACCTGTCAAATCCTCTCACATACACAGGAGTGCCAAGGGAGTTGGTGCTATGCTTGATTTGGAATTCTGCAATAATCTAGAACTTACTCTGTTAGAACAGGGGTTCCCAACCTTTTCCCCCCAGGGCCCATATTAAATACACCACCAAAAAATGATGTCTAGACCCGATTTCCCCAAATGTTATTCCGCTACCAAATATGTTTTATTATGACAATTTACATGAACCCTCAATTTAATTATACATATTCTCTTTTACAGAAAGAGTTTCCGCCCCCTAGGTTAGAGCACAAAGCAACAGCAGTGATGTGTTAATGATGTCATCCATCCTCTCTATTTTCTGTCAGGGCTCCAAGGCAGATGTGCCACCGTGGTGTTCCACACCCCATAAAATTCCCCCCAAAAATAAAAGATCATCCTGACTGAAGGGACTCCACTCACACTTAGGAAGGCCTACTCTAGACCAGATTCTCCCACACAGGCCATTCCTGAACCAGCAGACTCCCAGAGAGATCCACCAAGATCAGCCTCCTTCAGCCCTGGCTCTGACTACAAGACCATACAGGATCCCCCAGCTCAAGTAAATATATTCACTTGAAATGTTTATTGCTTTTGTGGGATAACATCACATAAAGGAAAAACATACACATTTGAAACAAAAAGGAAAACAAATACAGAGGTATTCATATGTGTGGTAGGTAGGCAAGTCACTACGCAACAGCTGAGCTCAAGAAAATATATTCATGTTTTCTTATATTTCATTTTCATTATATTTTCATTCTCATTTTGATAAACAGATGTCTATTGATTATGGATGCATGTTCATTTGTTCACTTGGCTTCTTATACATTCCTACCATCAGGCGCTTGTATTTTAAAGCATGATTAAATCCGTTTATTCCATGCTTGCTTTACTCAACGCTTGAACTCTGAAAGAATAGCTGTATTGTTGTCTGTATTGTTTTTTAATGACAATAACTGTGATATTTTCTCCCTAAAGGTAACATTGAGATTGTCCTTGTGCTTCACTCCACAACAGGTAAGCTCATGCGTGATGTTGGCGACAGTCTGCTTGATAGAAGAGTGTGGTCATACAGTATGTCAGTATTGGGGTCAACAAGTAAAACGTCACCCAACAAGACTGTGTTGATTACTCATTTGTAATTACTCATTTGGGAACTCATAAAGGCAGTTACAGAATGCAATTATAGAACTAAGAATGCAATAGAATTCACATCACAATTAGTTTTCAGTTTCTGTCACTCAAGGACGCAAGGCCGACAACCAACTGCCATGCTCCTTACCAGAAATATTCCTCGATTTGGGACCCCCAGGAGAGGCTCTGGTGGTCACTCTGAGCCTAACCCCAGGAAGAACCCTATCCTCAACCTCAACTTGGTCCCCAAGGAAGACCATATCTCTGGACCCTCATCCCCTCACCGGGATTCCCCTAGGCAGCCCCACTCCAGACCCTCCTCTCCTAACCCAGCTGGAGGATCCAGACAGCCACACCTCACATGGGAGCACAGAGAGATCCTCAACCAAGACCGGTGTCTCCTCATCGGGGAGCACAGAGGCATCAGCCCCCTAGCCATACGCCTCCCGTGACCAGCCCCATAAGCCCACACGAAGACTACTTCTACCTGATCCAGAGTCGACAGCGCACAACTCCAAAAGGGTCTGGGACTAGCGGGGGAGAAGGGGAGAGGAGATCTAGGGAAGGGAACGGGAAAAGAGGATCAAGGAAGGAAAGACAGGAAGGAGGGAGGGAGGCAGGAAAAGATAGTTGAGGATCAAATGTGGAATATCTGGAGATGCGATAGGTTGAGCTGCAGTACAGAGATGACAGATTGCAAGTTGTTTTTGCAGGGGTTGATATAAACACAATCTTTGTTCATAGTTTTTTGTTGTTTATTTATCATTGTCTGTTATTGTTGTTTCTGTTTGTCTTTGTGTGAAAGTGTAATGAGCCAAGCAATTCCTGACAACTTTGTCATGCTCAGGGAGGTGAAGTTAGTGTGGAAAATGGGTCCGTTCCAGGTCGTGTTTATTGCAGTCATGTTGCGCAGATGATCAGATCTCATAAAGCCATGTGTTTTTATCTTCCGAGATGTGCATCCCCATTGAAAAAACAGAATACCTGGAACAGCACCACCGTATCAGAATCTCGAATCTCTTGCAAATGTTATAGGATATATGTGATATACTGTATAGTCATATTTTTCAGCCAATTTATGTATTTTACGCTGAGCTGCAGGCGAGAATGCAGCATTATGTGAAACTTCTTGTTTTGAACAGCACGAAGTTGTCAGTGTAATTCTTGTTAATAGATATCCAATAAAAAATACATGATTGGTTGAAATTCTATTGCTTCTCATTTTGAATTCATGCCGAGTCCTTTTTGAAGAATGTCCTAGGGTGTATACAGTCATGTAAAATGTTCAGAACCTTGCAGATAATAGCGTAGATTCAGTCTGCAGCATCACAGTCAAAGGCCAAACATACCATGGAAGTCTCTCAATAATCACCAATTCGAATGGAGAAAAGCAGAATAGCACACAAATGACTGACTAGTTGAGATTGAGAACAAAAATGCAAACTTTATACAGAACGTGGAGAAGATTATTTTCATTCCCATCATAACAGGTCAACATTAGATCTAATCTATACAGATCAGTTCTGTGGTTGGGTTTGCACAGGCCTGGATTTGGGTTAGGCCGGATCCAGCCTACCAGTCAATTAAATGCGTCCCACGGTAGATTTAGTAAGTTCGGCTGTCAACAAGTTACAGAATGCGCCGCTTTATAAAACACAAGCACATAAATAACCTCTGATGTCTACTATATGCGGTTGGTAAACGAACTAACGGCTAATGGTAACTAACAAGTAATGGTAACTACTGCGCTGATTCCATAATGCAATGCATCTGTCCTGAAGGGCTGTTCTCCTGTCCAATGGCAGTTACAATTTGGTTAGAATGTGCCTCAATCTTCTATCTGATACCGTAACCCATACAAGGCACTGTCATGTTGTATTCTCCTTCTTGTTGTGAACACTCTTCATGTGCCTTCTTTGGGATTCAAGCGCTTTGAAGCGCGTACCGCAATCAGTGCACACATACGGTCGTTCCTCATTGTGCATTGTCTGGTGCTTATTCAGGGAAGTTAACGTGGCAAAACATTTATAGCATTCAGAACACATATACGGTCTCTCCCCTGTGTGAACTCTCATATGCACTTTCAGGTTATCTCGTCTGTTAAAACCACGGTGGCAAACCGGGCAAGGAAACGGTTTGTCCCCTGTGTGAATCCTCCTATGCTTTGTCAGACAATCACTCGACCTGAAGCCTTTGCCACAGTCACTGCACCGATGGGGTCTTTCCCCTGTGTGAATCATCATATGTCTTTTCAGATTACTAGTCCAGTTGAAACATTGACCACATAAGTGACAAAAAAGATTTTTCATGTGAGTTTGAAGATGGTCTATCAGAATTTCTTTGGACTCAAAGTGTTTTCCACAGACACCGCAAAGGCAATCTAGGCCTATATCCTCTGTGTGTTCTCGTGTATGTTTTATTAAAAAACTCACAGAGTAACATTTATTTCCACACACACCACACCAACAGGGAGCAGTAAGGCGTTGACTGTGTGGGTTCAGATGGGATGACTCTGTGGATTTCCTTCCTTTTTTCCAGATACCAGAGCTTTGGCTTGTTATTTTCTGTGCTTTCTTTGATTTGAGTGCTTTAAACCTAATCCGAGGTTCTTTTTCCTCTTCATTGACACCTTCCCTGTATTCACTTGGGGTTGGAGAACAGTCTGGATTTACTGCAGAGAGGGGCTGAGAGTCACTCCTTAGTTCTAATACTCTGTAGCCCTCTCCATCAGGTTCAGCTTTGATCTGTTCCAATGAGGTGCTAGGTAGAGAGGCTCCCTGTCCATATTCCTCACTTTGGGTTTGGTAAAGATGTGAGGGCTGACATGAGTCATCTTCCTGATCATAGTCACTTTTCACACAGTCATTTGAGCTAATTATGAAGAAGTCATTATGAAACTCTTCCTCCTGACTGGTCCTGTGTTGCTCCTGTTGTTCTTCTTTAATCTGTGTGGGCTCTGGGTCTTCTTGCCCCAGACTGGGGCTCCACTCCTGCTCACAGTGTTGCTGTTCAGGGGGAACCTCCTCTTCGAAGACAGTGAGAGAGAGCTGCTGGAGGTCTGGAGAGAAGGAGAAAGGATTAAACAAAAATATCAAAGCTGACGATGAGAAAATAATTACATTTATATGTATGAAACGTAATACAAAATGTGTCTTTCAGCAAGACATGTGTTTCGTGCTCAGATTTAATAAAAAAAGATTGCCAATGTCGCATAATATTAATGTCAACGGTCAAACGTAATAGTGACAAACCTGTCCTATGTAATTGTATCTCTGGTGGTTTGAGAACGATATCAAGCTGCCTCTGTAGACGGCCGTTCTCCTCTTTTGAACGATAAACTTCTTCCTGATACTCTGCTATCGTTTTCGCAACAGCCCCAAATATCTCCTCAGCAGCTGCTGTTAAACGCTGGTTGAGAAAAACTCTCAACAACTGTATTTTTGCCATTTTAGAGAACCAAGTAGCCTACGCGGCTAGCTAGCTAGCGTGTTTGTCGACGTTTTGGTAACCTTTCACCTTAGTTTTGGCCATGCACGAGCCTATCACATTTTGCACTGTTGCCACCTGCTGGGCTGGAACATTCGATGTTGTCTTCGATTACTAATGATCTGTTAAGTGACAGTTGTACTACCCAATGATATTTCCACAAGGGGCGGGATTTATTCTACGTTCTGAACACGTTGGAGGAGTCAGGAAGTTTAGTAACAATATATACATTTGTGGGAAACTTTGAAACTGCGGGTATTGTTTTGTTCTTAAAAACAAAAATGCCGTCTCTAAATGGGAAACCGGACGTTCTGTTTGTAAGTTATTTCAGGAATATTGATATTTTTGTTGTTGTAGAATTGTTCTCAGCATGTTGTAATATTTCCGCGGCCTCGTCTGTGTCGATTTGAATGCCCCAACAATCCATATCTATCTGACAACGTATCTAGATTATTGTTCCTTGAGATACTGTACAGGCTACTGTGTGTGAATGTACAGCCTCTCGTAGCCCTTTCTATCCTTCGAACAATGTTGCACTAGTTCTGAGAATAGTGTAGCGTTTTTCGAAGGAGAGAAAAGTGTGCAACGTTGTTCGAAGGAGAGGAGGCTACTGTTAGGCCTCCTGTTGACCGTTTCGCTGTGGTGGACTTTTTCAGGAGGAAGATGACCTGCCTTATGAGGAGGAGATCATCAGGAATCCGTACTCGGTCAAGTGCTGGATGCGCTACATTGAATTCAAACAGAACGGCGCCAAGTCCATCCTCAACATGATCTATGAACGAGCTCTGAAAGAGCTACCTGGCAGGTAGAGGCAACGTTTCTACATCTAGCTACATGCAGTGTTTTCCAATCCTGGTCCTGGGGACCCAAAGGGGTGCCGTACATAGTTTTGTTTTTGCCCCAAAATACACCCCCATGGGTCCCCAGGGCCAGGATAGGAAAACATTGCTAAAGGTTCATGGGAAATACTGTAGTGTCCCAGACTAATGTTTGTAGTCAGTCTGTAACTAGAGACAGGAACATTTTCACAGACGGTTACTGTTGCGCATATAGGGCCGGTTTCTACGACACAACTTAAACTAGCATCTACGAATCCGAGAGTGGAAGACTCTTCTCTCGTCTCTAACATGTAGGCTCACTTTTTGTGAAAGGTCAGACTGTTGAATAAACTTCATTTGAATGTACTTGACCTGTTGTCCGCTGATTTTGTCCTAGTGTAGGAGGTAATGTGAGAGAAAATATCCACAGAGTAGTGTTATTAACCCGACTTTCAGTATGCTGGTCTGTATGTCGGTTTGTATTTTCAATGCTGACACAATTTGCTCGAGACTTACACAATATGTCAACAATGGCCGAGTTTAACAAGCACAGACCAAACATTGTCCCACGCAAACAGCTGGCAAATTTCACAAGCACTCACTTCCAGCTGATTGCGAGGGAACGCGCTTTGGTCGACAACGTTCGGTTACATTCGGCTATTGTTTACATATTGTGCATCGTGAAATGCGTCAAGATGAAAAATACAAGCACCAAAACCTACCGGCGCCGCAAAAAGTCAGGTAAACAACACTTTCCTGTGGTTACCCTATCTCCACTTCCTACCGCCAAAAGAACCAACAGCATGGACAACCATTAAAGTATGTTTAAATATCATTGTATTCAACATTCTGGCTTGTAGAGACTATTATGTCTTTTTTACAGGAACGTCTTTCAGACTGATATTCATGGAGCAACCAAGGTAACAGTCTGATGTTTAGACAAATCTTAAACCTAGTCCTGGACTAAAAACCTTTGTCAATCAGTCTCTGGGAAACCGGCCCATAATCTAGGCTTATTTGAAAACCGTACAATGGTTGTCATTGAATACCATACCAGTGTCTGGGCTAGGGTTATAGGCAATGCTAAATGTCATGATTGTGTGTTCACGGATTGTTCATATGTGACCTTGCAGTTACAAGTTATGGTACAACTATCTGAGAGAGAGACGGAAACAGGTAAAAGGGAAGTGCATCACGGAGCCAGCCTACGAGGAGATCAACAACTGCCATGAAAGAGCACTGGTTTTCATGCACAAGGTAGGCTAATACTTATTAACCTTCATTTCCTGTTGCCCGTCCATCCCCTATTAAGATAAAATACTCCCACAAACTGGGGAATATAGTTGTCCATTCATTGGCACTGGGCACCACTGTTAAGAGACAGACCATCACAGAGTACATTTATGTGTGTGAATATTTTTCACTTGGAAGTAGATTTTGTGGTCTGAAATTGTAGGAACAGTATCCTACATAACTTGTTCTTCCCCTGGCTGTCCTAGATGCCGAGGATATGGCTGGACTACTGCCAGTTCCTTGTGTCTCAGTGTAAGATCACCAGGAGCAGACGCACGTTTGACCGAGCACTCCGAGCCCTGCCCGTCACTCAGCACCCTCGCATCTGGCCCCTGTACCTCCGCTTTGCCCGGAACCTGCCCCTGCCTGAGACCGCCATCCGTGTCTATCGCAGGTACCTCAAGGTAAGAAGACATTTTGAGAAGATTTGCTCCTCTGTAATTGAGCTACTTCCAAAGCTGAAGCCTCTCTTTATGGAAGATGGTCACAGAAAAAAAAAAAAAAGATTTCAGATTAATAAACACTTTATTTATTTTCAACAATGGTGATAAGAATTTATTTGTTATGAGATTATAACAACAACAACACCAACCACACATCCCATCAGAAACCTACAAAATATCACTTAACATAGAAGGTAGGCCTGGAATAGATGACAGTGCTACCAATAAATGTGTGAAACTGGATACAGCTGTGAATGTAGGCTATGTGTCGCTCACACTTGGCTGAGCAGAAAACCATTAAAGGTAGTGTGAGAAGCCCACACATGTGCATTGGCCCTTAGGCATATGTAGACCTGATCTCCCACCTCCAGCTGTAGAGTGACTGCATTACCTCGTTATCTGCTGTATCAGTACTAGACTTGTGATCAGATGTAATAGCATACACTCTCCACTCTTGAATAGGGATGTGTAGGGGGCTTCAGATCCTCCAGCATGAAAGAAGAAGCTGAAGTAGTAGACCCTTCTTACAGGGCGGTAGGCTCTGCCAATGTTAGTGATGACCTTGCTGTAGGTCAGGGGAGTTTCTTGGCTGAAGGGCCCTATTTTTCCAGTCTCTCCCAGGACAGTGGAGAAGAGCAGCTTTGTCTTCTCTTTATTTCTCTGTTCCTCAAGCTGGCTCTCACTGACTTTTAGCTTGGTTTCCATGGCTCCTAGTTTTTCCACCGTGGTTTGCAGTTTTTTCCACTGTGGTTTGCAGTTTTTTCCACTGTGGTTTGCAGTTTTTCCACTGTGGTTTGCAGTTTCTCCTCCGATTTCTGTAATCAGGGTCGACATGTAGCAGGAGTTCTGTAGTTCTGCAGCGCATACCACCTCATGTTCAGTCATTGGGGTGTCCTCCTGTGCCACAGACAGACAGCAGCACAGGGACACCAGCAGAAATACAGTATTCTTCACCTGGGTTCTGATACCTCCTCTGAGTAACCTGTATTGGTTGTGAGTAGGCCTAACCTGTTTTGTTTCCAGAGTGTTCTCAGCTTATTTTTATACAGCCAGGTTTGACACGATCCAGTTCACTGGAAGTTAGTCCATGTATTGTTGGTTTTATAGTTATTTATTCAACCTTGTAGTCCATAAGTCGGACCCATCTGGGGCCACAATGTCTCAGTGATTTTGTACCTAGAGTGGGCTGTTCTGGCTTGGACAAAGCTTACTTACTGGCCGTGTCCTTAGAGTTGCATAATGTGGGATATTGTGCAGCAATGGTAGCTTTGTGTGTGCTATCTACAAATCCTAAATCATTAGAAATCTGAAACTTTTTTGGAATATGTGGGTCAAGAGACCTCTGACCTCTAGGGTTCATATTGGAATTAACTGTATACATTACCCTGATAACCCTAGAGATGTATTTAGTCCTTGTAATTATTTGAAGGATATGGACAGTACAATATATATATGCGTTCAAAACATTTTCTCTCTGCTTAATACGTTTTCTAGTCTTCTACACAAGCCGCAGTGTGGTATTCCAGAATTATTAGATAAATGGTTGATTTAAGAAAGCTACATTTATATATTGGTTGTCAATTAAATTCTACCGTGCCAAAAGTCTATATTTCTCAAAATGGTGACGTTATTTCTGGAACAGCCCCCTGGTTTTGACTCTCTCCCCCTCTTTCTCTGCAGCTGTCCCCAGAGAATGCAGAGGAGTACATAGATTACCTGCGTTCCTGCGGCAAGCTGGATGAAGCTGCAGTGCGTCTGGCAGCCGTTGTCAACGATGAGAGTTTTGTGTCCAAGGAGGGCAAGTCTAACTACCAGGTAAGACCACGTCTGGCTCATCCTCCTTATCCCCATGTTGTTGTGTGGTTGATATCTAACGTTATCCCCATGTTGTATGGTTAATATCTAACAGCTATGGCACGAGCTGTGTGACCTGATCTCTCAGAACCCAGACAAGGTGAACTCTCTGAATGTTGGGGCCATCATCCGTGGAGGCCTCACTCGCTTCACAGACCAGCTGGGCAAACTCTGGTGCTCCCTGGCTGACTACTACATCCGCAGTGGACATTTTGAAAAGGTACTAGTCTGGATTGATGCATCCCAAATGGCACCCTATTCCCTTTGTAGTGCACTACTTTTGACCAGAGCCCTATAGACAATGTCATCTTTATAGTCCACTTTTGACTTTGTCGTCATGCATCAGGGTCATTAGAAGTGATGGAGGATTATAGGGTAACTCACCACCATAACATTGTCATAATATATATTTGACAAGTTTTGACTAGCTATCATGCATGTTATGAAGCTTTACAGCGTTGTTATGTAGTTGAAGTAAAGTGTTACCAAATATATTCAGCGTTTTTGGGATGCACACACACACAGACTAATTTGAGTGCTTGTGTGTTGTGGCCCACCAGGCTCGTGATGTGTATGAGGAGGCCATCTTGACGGTGGTGACGGTGAGAGATTTCACCCAGGTGTTCGACAGCTACGCCCAGTTTGAGGAGAGCATGATCGCTGCCAAGATGGAGACTACCTCCGAGCTGGGGAAAGATGAAGAAGGTGGGTGCATCTCAATAGTCTAAAGTGTCTCACTCTCCTCGTCTCCTGCTTGGATCTCAAATAACTGTATTAAGGGAAATCGATTCCTGGCCTAGGCATCCATGTTACTGTTTTCCCAATCCTGGCTGCGACTGAGTAAAAAATCTAATTAAATCAAATGTTATTCGTCACATACACAGTTTACAGCCGGTATAAAAGGTGCAGCGAAATGCTTGTGCGCTAGTTCCTTCAACATAACACAACATGAATGTAACTGAAGGAGAGTAGTCTAGGGAAGCAAGCGGTTTTAGAGTATTGAGATGCACCCAGTGTGTCACAGCCGTAAGTGAATGGTTTGCCTTTGCCGTCATGCTCAACTCGTGTTCCCTTTCCCTCTCAGAGGACATAGACCTGGAGCTGCGTCTGGCCCGCTTTGAGCAGCTGATCGCCCGCAGGCCCCTCCTGCTGAACAGTGTGCTGCTGAGACAGAACCCCCACAACGTCCACGAGTGGCATAAGAGGGTCAAACTGTACGAGGGGAAACCACGACAGGTAGCAGAAGAAACCAGAAGTGGGCATGTAGTAGGAGTGCTGATCCAGGATCAGTTTAGCCTTTTAGATCCTAGATCAGCACTCCTACTCTGACCCTTTGTGGATACAGGCCCTGAGCTCTTAACCCTAGTCTGACTCTGTGCCATCTTTCTGTCTCTGTCTCTAATACCCATTTTATACTACTGAACCGAGGTGTACTGCGCTGGCCTGTTTCCGCATCCACTGTTGTAGCTGCAACCGTGATGTGAAATGAAAATATCCGAGCCAGCGCAGTACGGTTCAGGTTAGCATGATAATGTGAAAGGGTTTGAGAAGAAATCCTGAAAAACAGTTCTTTACCGAGCTAGTTTACATCTGTATTATTGGTAGAGAGTAGTGATTAATACATGTTTACATATTTCACATTTAACATTGTTTCTTAGTCTTTCTAGCTGGCAATAGGTACCTTGCATGCTCTTCCTCAAATACATGTACAGTGTATAGAATGTGTGTCGTAACCTCTCTTTCAGATCATCAACACCTACACAGAGGCAGTTCAGACTGTGGACCCTATGAAGGCTACAGGGAAACCCAGCTCTCTCTGGGTCTCCTTCGCCAAGTTCTACGAGGAGAACGAGCAGCTAGACGACGTGAGTCTCAAACTAAGGTTTCCCCATCACGTCTCAAACTAAGGTTTCCCCATCACGTCTCAAACTAAGGTTTCCCCATCACGTCTCAAACTAAGGTTTCCCCATCACGTCTCAAACTAAGGTTTCCCCATCACGTCTCAAACTAAGGTTTCCCCATCACGTCTCAAACTAAGGTTTCCCCATCACGTCTCAAACTAAGGTTTCCCCATCACGTCTCAAACTAATTTCCCCATCACGTCTCAAACTAAGGTTTCCCCATCACGTCTCAAACTAAGGTTTCCCCATCACGTCTCAAACTAAGGTTTCCCCATCACGTCTCAAACTAAGGTTTCCCCATCACGTCTCAAACTAAGGTTTCCCCATCACGTCTCAAACTAAGGTTTCCCCATCACACGTGGGTTGAAATCGTATTTTAAATCTTTCAAATATTTAGTGTTCATTTGAGCCTGCCTGGAGTGCCAGATGGGTAGAATTGGCACTTTTGGGATTATTCCATTGGTTCCATTGCAAGCTCGCCAAGCAAGCTCAATCAAGCGCAGTAAAGTATTTACTTCTCCCTACTTAGTGTAACAACAACATAGATTTACTCCTTAAGTTAGATATATATATTCTTTAATGTTCTTTCTCTTTTTCCACTTTTCCCCACCATCAGGCGCGGACCATCTTTGAGAAGGCCACCAAGGTGAACTACAAGCAGGTTGACGACCTGGCTGGCGTGTGGTGTGAATACGGAGAGATGGAGCTACGCCATGAGAACTACGAACAGGCGCTACGTATACTGAGGGTGAGAAGGAGACACAGGCACAACAAATACTGACCCACTATCTGCCACACACTCCAAAGACACTTACATCTTTGACTTTTCTGTCATCCTGAATAATTTTTAATGCGTTTACAACTGCTACACATTTCTGTGTGGGTGGCTGACCTGTACTTAAGTTTTTAATGTATATATTTAATAACTTCAATCAATTAATGAATACCCTCATCTAATCTCAAATTCTGTGATGCAGACTGCTCTTCTCAGGGTTTCAAATATTCGGTCTATAGATGCTAATTATTTATGTATTTTTATTTTACCCTTATTTTACCAGTTAAGTTGACTGAGAACACATTCTCATTTACAGCAACGACCTGGGGAATAGTTACATGGGGGATGAATAAATACTGGATGCATGTCTGTGTAAATATCCCTTGACTTTCTCTCTTTCCAAATGTGCAGAAAGCAACTGCCATCCCGTCCAAAAAGGCAGAGTACTTTGACGTGTCAGAGCCAGTGCAGAACAGAGTGTACAAGTCTCTGAAGGTCTGGTCCATGCTGGCTGACCTGGAGGAGAGTATGGGAACCTTCCAGGTACTTTCTTCATGTTTCCCTCTACTGTGTCTGTCTTCGTTGTGTTGCACTGGTTTAGAAAGGAAAAGACGGTAGCTTTGATGCAACACATCTACGGCTGCATTTACACAGGTAGCCCAAATCGGATCTTTTGCCCCATTATTGGCAAAAGATCGGATCTTATTGGTCAAAATATTAGAATTGGGCTGCCTGTGTATACGCAGCCTAATAATAGTCAACCAACATTTCGGCAGCAAGCAGCCTTCATCATGGTTTCTGGATTGGAATGATTAACATTGTTTAGGTTTATACGATTGGTGTATTCCATGAGCTCTTCTTCTCTCAGATAAAATCTTGTTACAATAGGAGAAACTGAAAATGCGTCTTGTGCATAGTGATGACCCAGTTTTAGGGACCAAACAATGAAACAACCAAAACATGTAACAACAACGACCATACAATGTAACTACATTTACATTTACGTCATTTAGCAGACGCTCTTATCCAGAGCGACTTACAAATTGGTGCATTCACCTTATAGCCAGTGGGATAACCACTTTACAATATGTTATTTTAAATTTTTTTGGGTAAGGGGGGGTAGAAGGATTACTTTATCCTATCCCAGGTATTCCTTAAAGAAGTGGGGTAACTAACAACCCTACCTTTTGTCTTGGTCGTTTCTCCTCCTCAGTCCACCAAGGCGGTGTACGACCGCATCATTGACCTGCGCATTGCCACGCCCCAGATAATCATCAACTACGCCATGTTCCTGGAGGAGCACAACTACTTTGAGGAGAGCTTCAAGGTGACACCACCCACCTGCCCTGCTGAACACATCTCACTAGCCTGGTCCAAGTTCTGTTGTGCTGTCTTGACAACTCTTATGGTCATTGTTACGATGCCTGAACTGGGACCAGTCTAACATTTCACAGCCTAGCATATCAACACTAACTCATACTGCATTCAAACTGTTACTTTACAACTGGGTCATGTTCAGGGCCGAATGCCCTACTGAACACGACCCTGACCATGCCTTCACCCTTAAAACTACAGCATTTGGATCAGTTGTAAATCCCTGTTGCTGACAGTCTCCATGCGCTCTCTGCAGGCGTACGAGCGTGGCATCGCCCTCTTCAGGTGGCCCAACGTCTATGACATCTGGAACACGTACCTTACCAAGTTCATCGACCGCTACGGGGGCACGAAGCTGGAGAGGGCCCGGGACCTGTTTGAGCAGGCGCTGGACGGCTGTCCAGCCAAGTTCGCCAAGAGTAAGGGACATTGTTTTCTACGTGACTTCTTTATGTCTAATGCATGTTTGTGACGTGTTGCATGTCTGTCTAAGCTGACATGCTGTATGATGCAAAAATAATTTCCTGACGGATACAATAAAGTCATCATCATCATGGTTGCTTTGTAGCCACTGAGAAGCACCAAGGAAGATACTATTATTTTCACACTACCAAGCCAAACTGGACTGTATTGTGCTGGCCTGGTTACGCATCCACCACAGTTGCTGGAACCGTGCTGGGAAGGACAGATGTTAAAAGACCATGACCGAGCCAGCTCAGTACGGTTCAGGTTGGCATTTATAGTATGAAAAGGGTGTTCAAGTATCTTGCAGCCTCAGTCAGGTTTTATAATCAGTTTGCTGCTGGTATCTATTTGTAATAATGGCCTATCATTTATGTGGTACTATCCCCCTAGCTACAGGAATGACGAGCGATACGTTAACTATTTTCTGTTGTGATTGACAGCCATCTACCTGCTGTATGCCAAACTGGAGGAGGAGTTTGGGTTGGCGCGTCACGCAATGGCGGTGTACGAGAGAGCCACGCAGGCAGTGGACAAAACGGAGAGGCATCACATGTTCAACATCTACATCAAGAGGGCTGCAGAGATCTACGGCGTCACCTACACCAGAGCTATCTACCAGAAAGCCATCGAGGTAAGAGGCTCATATTGTGATGCTCACACACACAGGTGCATCTCAATAGTCTAAATCAGGGGCACGGGAGGGGTGTCCAATCCGGCCCGCGGGTGGTTTGAGTAAAAAAATGCTAAAATATATACAGTGCCTTCGGAAAGTATTCAGACCCCTTGACTTTTTCCACATTTTGTTAGGTTAGTCTTTTTCTAAAATCGATTAAATAGTTTTTTCCCCTCATCAATCTGCACACAATACCCCATAATGACAAAGCAAAAACAGTAAAAAAAAAAAAAAAACTTTGCTTATATATATATATATATATATATTTTTAAATATCATATTTACATAAGTATTCAGAACCTTTACTTTGTTGAAGCACCTTTGGCAGCAATTACAGCCTAGAGTCTTCTTGGGTATGACACTACATGCTTGGAACGCCTGTATTTGGGGAGTTTCTCCCATTCTTCTCTGCAGATCCTCTCAAGCTCTGTCAGGTTGGATGGGGAGCGTCGCTGCACAGCTATTTTCAGGTCTCTCCAGAGATGTTAGATCGGGTTTAAGTCCGGGCTCTGGCTGGGCCACTCAAGGGCATTCAGAGACTTGTCCCGATGCCACTCCTGCGTTGTCTTGGCTGTGTGCTTAGGGTCATTGTCCTGTTGGAAGGTGAACCTTCGCCCCAGTCTGAGGTCCTGAGCGCTCTGGAGCAGATTTTCATCAAGGACTTCTCTGTACTTTGCTCCGTTCATCTTCCCCTCGAACCTGATTAGTGTCCCAGTCCCTGCCGCTGAAAACATCCCCACAGCATGATGCTGCCACCACCATGGTTCACTGTAGGGATGGTGCATGGTTTCCTCCAGACGTGATGCTTGGCATTCAGGCCAAAGAATTCAATCTTGGTTTCATCAGACCAAAGAATCTTGTTTCTCATGGTCTGAGAGTCCTTTAGGTGCCTTTTGCCAAACTCCAAGCGGGCTGTCATATATATACACACACACACACACACTACCGTTCAAAAGTTTGGGATCACTTAGAAATGTCCTTGTTTTCTAAAGAAAAGCAATTTTTTTGTCCATTTTAAAATAACATCAAATTGATCAGAAATACAGTGTAGACATTGTTAATGTTGTAAATGGCTATTGTAGCTGGAAACGGCTGATCTTTTAATGGAATATCTACATAGGCGTACAGAGGCCCATTATCAGCAACCATCAGTCCTGTGTTCCAATGGCACGTTGTTTGCTAATCCAAGTTGATCATTTTAAAAGGCTAATTGATCATTAGAAAACCATTTTGCAATTATGTTAGCACAGCTGAAAACTGTTGTGCTGATTTTAAAGAAGCAATACAACTGGCCTTCTTGAGACTAGTTGAGTATCTGGAGCATCAGCAATTGTGGGTTCGATTACAGGCTCAAAATGGCCAGAAACAAATAACTTTCTTCTGAAACTTGTCAGTCTATTCTTGTTCTGAGAAATGAAGGCTATTCCATCCGAGAAATTGCCAAGAAACTGAAGATCTCGTACAACGCTGTGTACTACTCCCTTCACAGAACAGCGCAAACTGGCTCTAACCAGAATAGAAAGAGGAGTGGGAGGCCATGGTGCACAACTGAGCAAGAGGACAAATACATTAGAGTGTCTAGTTTGAGAAACAGATGCCTCACAGGTCCTCAACTGGCAGCTTCATTAAATAGTACACGCAAAACACCAGTCTCAACGTCAACAGTGAAGAGGTGACTCCGGGACGCTGACCTTCTAGGCAGAGTTGCAAAGAAAAAGCCATATCTCAGACTGGCCAATAAAAAGAAAAGATTAAGCTGGGCAAAAGAACAGACACTGGACAGAGGAAGATTGGAAAAAAGTGTTATGGACAGACGAATCGAAGTTTGAGGTGTTCGGATCACAAAGAAGAACATTTGTGAGATGCAGACCAAATTAAAAGATGCTGGAGGAGTGCTTGATGCGATTTGTCAAGCATGGTGAAGGCAATGTGATGGTCTGGGTGTGCTTTGGTGGTGGTGAAGTGGGAGATTTGTACAGGGTAAAAGGGATCTTGAAGAAGGAAGGCTCACTCCATTTTGCAACGCCATGCCATACCCTGTGGACGGCACTTGATTGAAGCCAATTTCCTCCTACAACAGGACAATGACCCAAAGCACAGCTCCAAACTATGCAATAACTATTTAGGGAAGAAGCTGTCAGCTGGTATTTTGTCTATAATGGGGTGGCCAGCACAGTCACCGGATCTCAACCCTATTGCGCTGTTGTGGGAGCTGCTTGACCGTATGGTACGTAAGAAGTGCCCATCAAGCCAATCCAACTTGTGGGAGGTGCTTCAGGAAGCATGGGGTGAAATCTCTTCAGATTACCTCAACAAATTGACAACTAGAATGCCAAAGGTCTGCAAGGCCGTAATTGCTGCAAATGGAAGATTCTTTGACGAAAGCAAAGTTTGAAGGACACAATTATTATTTTAATTAAAAATCATTATTTCTAACCTTGTCAATGACTATGTTTCCTATGCATTTTGCTGTATTTCATGTATGTTTTCATGGAAAACAAGGACATTTCTAAGTGACCCCAAACATTTGAACGGTTGTGTGTGTGATTATATACAGTGGGGAGAACAAGTATTTGATACACTGCCGATTTTGCAGGTTTTCCTACTTACAAAGCATGTAGAGGTCTGTAATTTTTATCATAGGTACACTTCAACTGGGCAACACAGACTTTCAACTCCCTACAAAGATTGTCTATGGGGTTGATATCTGGAGACTGGCTAGGCCACTCCAGGACCTTGAAATGCTTCTTACGAAGCCACTCCTTCGTTGCCCGGGTGGTGTGTTTGGGATCATTGTCATGCTGAAAGACTCAGCCACGTTTCATCTTCAATGCCCTTGCTGATGGAAGGAGGTTTTCACTCAAAATCTCACGATACATGGCCCCATTCATTCTTTCCTTTACACGGATCAGTCGTCCTGGTCCCTTTGCAGAAAAACAGCCCCAAAGCATGATGTTTCCACCCCCATGCTTCACAGTAGGTATGGTGTTCTTTGGATACAACTCAGCATTCTTTGTCCTCCAAACACGACGAGTTGAGCTTTTACCAAAAAATTATATTTTGGTTTCATCTGACCATATGACATTCTCCCAATCCTCTTCTGGATCATCCAAATGCACTCTAGCAAACTTCAGACGGGCCTGGACATGTACTGGCTTAAGCAGGGGGACACGTCTGGCACTGCAGTCCCCGTAGTGTGTTACTGATGGTAGGCTTTGTTACTTTGGTCCCAGCTCTCTGCAGGTCATTCACTAGGTCCCCCCGTGTGGTTCTGGGATTTATGCTCACCGTTCTTGTGATCATTTTGACCCCACGGGGTGAGATCTTGCGTGGAGCCCCAGATCGAGGGAGATTATCAGTGGTCTTGTATGTCTTCCATTTCCTAATAATTGCTCCCACAGTTGATTTCTTCAAACCAAGCTGCTTACCTATTGCAGATTCAGTCTTCCCAGCCTGGTGCAGGTCTACAATTTTGTTTCTGGTGTCCTTTGACAGCTCTTTGGTCTTGGCCAGAGTTTGGAGTGTGACTGTTTTGAGGTTGTGGACAGGTGTCTTTTATACTGATAACAAGTTCAAACAGGTGCGATTAAGAAGAAGCACATTAAGGTCCTGGAGTGGCCTAGCCAGTCTCCAGACCTTAATCCCATAGAAAATCTGTGGAGGGAGCTGAAGGTTCGAGCTGCCAAACGTCAGCCTCAACCTTAATGACTTGGAGAAGATCTGCAAAGAGGAGTGGAACAAAATCCCTCCTGAGATGTGTGCAAACCTGGTGGCCAACTACAAGAAACGTCTGACCTCTGTGATTGCCAACAAAGGTTTTGCCACCAAGTACTAAGTCATGTTTTGCAGAGGGGTCAAATACTTATTTCCCTCATTAAAATGCAAATCAATTGATAACATTTTTGACATGCGTTCTTCTGGATTTTGTTGTTGTTATTCTGTCTCTCACTGTTCAAATAAACCTACCATTAAAATTAGACTGATCATGTCTTTGTCAGTGGGCAAACGTACAAAATCAGCAGGGGATCAAATACTTTTTTTCTCTCACTGTGTATATATGTGTGTGTGTATGTATGTATGTATGTGTGTATGTATGTATGTGTGTGTATATATATATATATATATATATATATATATATATATATATATAATATAATCTTTTTTTTAATTGGGGGGAAACAAACTTAATATACTTTAAAATGACTAAAACCAAATAGAAACGGTGTAAAAATGATAAGGGACCTACATTCATACAGTTTGTTGACTGTCTCCAGCTAATAATCACCGAAATTAAAGCTAAATAGTCGGTGTGCATCAAAAATTCCCCAAAAGATGGAGATTGGACAATTATTTGCTAATTCTGACGGCGAGGAAATACAACACATTTTAAGTGCGGCCCTCCGGACCTCGTTGAAGAACGAATGCAGCCCCTGTGTCAAAATGAGTTTGACACTCCTAAATTAATCACGTGATTTTTATTTATTGAGATGGTGTATATGGTTATGCAACTAATATATTCCAATATATAATACCATATGTTTTCTTCCAGGTGCTTCCAGACGAACACTCCAGGGACATGTGCCTGCGCTTCGCTGACATGGAGAGCAAACTGGGCGAGATCGACCGGGCCAGAGCCATCTACTCCTACTGCTCCCAGATCTGTGACCCCAGGGTGAGCCCTCACACTCTGACCCATGGTCCTGTTCATTAGTGCATACTAGAGCTGGGCAATATGGACAAAAATCCGTATTGCAAAAAATTGCCTGAATTAATGCGATAACAATAAATAGAGCGATAAGTTTAACATTTTCATGTGCTACCACTACTACTAGTTTGATGGTTGTAGCCATCAATTGTCCCATTAACAATCACTCAGCAAACTTATTTAATTTCAAACTTCACATTTGTCATGTGAATTTCTATCTCTAATTCGACCTAAGCTTGAATCATTACCAGAGGTTGTAAAGCTCTGGTTTTAATCATCAATGATTCAAGGTCCACAATCCACAAGTAATTATCAGTAAATTTATTCATGGAGAGCTCTGCTCAAAAACACAAATATCCTGTTTTTTATACTCCTTGACAAACAAAGACACTATGCTCCTCCCACCTTTCTTAAACAGTTCCCGCCTTCCCCCTTGAATGGTTAGTAACGCCCCCTCTGTTAGTGGGTTGACACTACATGATAATTCTAACATTTATACTGTGTTTGGGGTGAAATTCTTTAGTCATTATTCTTAAAATCCAAATTAATCTAACAACATTTCTCTAGTGTAGGCTACTTATCGTAATTAATGATATAAGCAAAATGCCTGCGATAAGTTATTGGTATGGTCTGTGTCGATCATTTTTGGTTTATCGGCCCAGCTGTAACGCACACTGTAGGAAAACGTTATTGAAAGGAAAACGAGCTGTTCTTATTGGACAATCCACGTAGTCCTTCCCTGTTTCAGTTAGTTTTCCTCAATTTGGTGGAAACACAGGTTCGTGTTCAGTAGCGATAAAACGTTTTACTCCCTGTGTGTGTGTTTGCTTCAGATGACGGCCACGTTCTGGCAGACATGGAAGGAGTTTGAGATCCGCCACGGGAACGAAGACACTATCCGTGAGATGCTGAGGATCAAGCGCAGCGTCCAGGCCACGTACAACACACAGGTCAACTTCATGTCCTCGCAGATGATGAAGGCCACTACCAACGCCACCGGCACCAGTAAGAACGCACACACGCGCATGCATACACATGCATACAAACACACACACACACACCTTCGGTCTCTAATGATGACACACAACCTTGTTATCAAGCATGACATGTTTTTCCTATAAAAGATTGATTCATCTCCCATGTTGATTCTAACATGATTTTGAAGTGTCATGCTTACAGCTGTGGATGTTTTTAATGAAAAGCACAATCCAGATGGGGGTAAGTTAGGGCTAATTCAGGGTTAGGGTGTACCTCTGTATCTAACGCTATTCTTCTATGTGTGTGCAGTCTCAGACCTTGCCCCGGGCCAGATGGGGCTGGATGATATGAAGCTGTTGGAGCAGCAGGCCCAACAGCTGGCCGCCGAGGCTGAACAGGACAAACCCAAACTCAAAGAGAAGATCCTATTCGTCAGGTCTGTCATTCATCCATCCACCCACACATTTAGCATCCTTTCCATTGACCTCTGGAAAAACCCAACTGCAGACCAGGGCCCGTATCCACAAAGCGTCTCAGAATAGGAGTGCTGATCTAGGATTTTAAATCATAATGAATAAGATGATATGGACAGATCCTAGATCAGCACTCCTACTTTGAGACGCTTTGTGGATACGGGCCCAGGAAGTGGCCAGCCATTTAATATAAATACAACAATGCAGAAATGGTTCAATACTGGTCTTAACCACTGTGTGTCATTGTGAATCTGTTTGTTTAGGAGTGACACGTCTCGCAGCGAGCTGGCTGAACTGGCCAAACAAGCCAACCCTGATGAGATTGATATTGATGATGAGGATGGTGATGATGAAGACCAAGGCCCAGAGGGTAAGTTACAACACCACCGGGGGGGGCTGTTCAGGAGGGAGCAACGCTATAGAACATTGACATAGAAATGGACTGTGTAGATACAGAAGGTTATTCTGTCATAGAATATAGAACCATGCCAACTCTATACATTACATTTCTATCTGCAATGTTTTGAATGTTTCACTTGATTGAATATGTTCCAGCTGTTTTCTTCCTAATAATAATAATAAATAAAAAATATCTATACAGTACCAGTCAAAAGTTTGGACACACCTACTCATTCAAGGGTTTTTCTTTATTTTTACTATTTTCTACATTGTAGAATAATAGTGAATACATCAAACTATGAAATAACACATATGGAATCATGTAGTAACCAAAAAAGTGTTAAATATATTTTATATTTGAGATTCTTCAAATAGCCACCCTTTGCCTTGATGACAGCTTTGCACACTCTTGGCATTCTCTCAACAAGCTTCATCTGGAATGCTTTTCCAACAGTCTTGAAGGAGTTCCCACGTATGCTGAGCACTTGTTGGCTGCTTTTCCTTCACTCTGCCATCCGACTCATCCCAAACCATCTAAATTGGGTTGAGGTCGGGGGATTGTGGAGGCCAAGTCATCTGATGCAGCACTCCTTCACTCTCCTTCTTGGTAAAATACCCTTACACAGCCTGGAGGTGTGTTGGGTCATTTTCCTGTTGAAAAACAAATGATAGTCCCACTAAGCCCAAACCAGATGGGATGGCGTATCGCTGCAGAATGCTGTCGTAGCCTTGCTGGTTAAGTATGCCTTGAATTCTAAATAAATCACAGACAGTGTCACCAGCAAAGCACCCCCACACCATAACACCTCCTCCTCCATGCTTTACTGTGGGAACTACACATGCGGAGATCATCCGTTCACCCACACCGCGTATCGCAAAGACACGGCGGTTGGAACCAGTAATCTCCAATTTGGACTCCAGACCAAAGGACAGATTTCCACCGGTCTAATGTCCATTGCTCGTGTTTATTGGCCCAAGCAGGGCTCTTCTTCTTATTGGTGTCCTTTAGTAGTGGTTTCTTTGCAGCAATTCGACCATGAAGGACTGATTCACACAGTCCCCTCTGAACAGTTGATGTTGAGATGTGTCTGTGACTTGAACTATGTGAAGCATTTATTTGGGCTGTAATTTCTGAGGCTGGTAACTAATGAACTTATCCTCTGCAGCAGAGGTAACTCTGGGTCTTCCATTCCTGTGGCGGTCCTCATGAGAGCCAGTTTCATCATAGCGCATGATGGTTTTTGCGACTGCACTTGTTCCATATTGACTGACCTTCATGTCTTAAAGTAATGATGGACTGTTGTTTCTCTTTGCTTATTTGAGCTGTTCTTGCCATAATATGGACTTGGTCTTTTACCATATAGGGCTATCTTCTGTATACCCCCCTACCTTGTCACAACACAACTGATTGGCTCAAACGCATTAAGAAGGAAAGAAATTCCACAAATTAACTTTTAAGAAGGCACACCTGTTAATTGAAATGCATTCCTGGTGACTACCTCATGAAGCTGGTTGATAGAAGAGTGTGCAAAGCTGTCATCAAGGCAAAGGGTGGCTATTTGAAGAATCTCACATTTAAAATATATTTTGATTTGTTTAACACTCTTGGTTACTACATGATTCCATATGTGTTATTTCATTGTTTTGATGTCTTCACTATTATTCTACAATGTAAAAAATAGTAAAAATAAAGAAAAACCTTTGAATGAGTAGGTGTGTTCAAACTTTTGACTGGTAGTGTATATATACACACACACAAAAGTATGTGAACACCCCTTCAAATTAGTGGATTCGGTTATTTCAGCCACACCTGTTGCTGACAGGTGTATAAAATCGAGCATACAGCCATGCAATCTCCATAGACAAACATTGGCATAGGATGCAACCTTTCCAACAATTCAGTTTGTCAAATGTATGCCCAGCTAGAGCTGCCTGTTCAATTGTAAGTGCTGTTATTGTGAAGTGGAATTGTCTAGAAGCAACAACGGCTCAGCCACAAAGTGGTAGGCCACAGAAGCTCACAGAACGGGACCGCCGAGTGCAGAAGCACGTAGCGCGTAAAAATGTGTCTGTCCTCGGTTGCAACACTCACTACCGAGTTCCAAACTGCCTCTGGAAGCAACGTCAGCACAATAACTGTTCGTCGGGAGCTTAATGAAATGGGTTTCCATGGCCGAGCAAGCTTAAGATCACCATGTGCAATGCCAAGCTTCGGCTTGAGTGGTGTAAAGCTTTCCGCCATTGAACTCTGGAGCAGTGGAAATGCATTCTCTGGAGTGATGAATCACACTTCACCATCTGGCAGTTCTACGAACGAATCTAGGTTTGGCGAATGCCAGGAGAACGCGACCTGCCCCAATGCAGAGTGCCAAATGTAAAGTGGTGGATTAGGAATAATGGTCTGGGGCTGTTTTTCATGGTTTGGGCTAGGCCCCTTAGTTCCAGTGAAGGGAAATCTTAACGCTACAGCATACAATGACATTCTAGACGATTCTGTGCTTCCAACGTTGTGTCAACAGTTTGGGGAAGGCCCTTTCCTGTTTCAGCATGACAATGCCCCTGTGCACATAGGGAGGTCCATACAGAAATGGTTTATCGAGATTGGTTTGGAAGCACTTGACTGGCCTGCACAGAGCCCTGACCTCAATCCCATCTAACAACTTTGGGATGAATTGGAACAGCGACTGCGAGCCAGGCCTAATCGCCCAACATCAGTGTCCGCAGCAATGTTCCAACATGTAGTGGAGAGCCTTCCCAGAAGAGTAGAGGCTGTTATAGCAGCAAAGGGGGGACCAACTCCATATTAATGCCCACAAATTTTGGAATGAGATGTTTGACGAGCAGGTGTCCACATACTTTGAGAGAGCGAGAGATGCCTTGCAGCACAGCATGATGGCTGCAACAAGCCTGTGACCTGTTTACTTTGAGTGGTGGCTGCGTCCAAAATGGCACCCTATCCCCTATATAGTGCACTACTTTTGAACTGGTCAAAGGTGGATAGGGGGCCATTTGAGACGTAGCCATGGTGTTCATGTAAATGTGTGTTTTGATTGTGTTTGTCTCTCTCTACAGAGGTGCAGCTGGAACAGAAGAGCGTCCCCACCGCTGTCTTTGGAGGGCTGAAAGAAGGGGAAGATTGAATACAGGATGATATCTGTCCCACAGATATGACATCACAGACGAGCTCCCCGGTCCACTAATGGAGTCTTTTCAACCCCTGTAAAATGTATGATGAGAATAGATTGTATGGAATGTGAACTTTGTCATTGATCTTTTCTATGTTGTCGACTGTAAGGGTTCTTGCTCTACATTCATAAATTGTCAAGTCTGCACCAGATCAGTGAATAAAAATGAGATTTGTCAATAAAATGTAAATGTTCCTTATTCTAAAAACAATTGAAATGCTCCTTTTCCTTCTAAACATGAGGACCAAGGCACGCTTCATAAAGTTAAAATGTTTAAATTACGATGGCACGCTCAATAGAATAAAATCGTAAAAATATGACGTGTTTTGGGATTACTTTTGTCATGTAGTTTTTAAGATTTTGTTCTATTGAACATGCTACAGTATCATAATAAAGAGGGCCTTGGTCCTCCTGGTTATTTATGTAAAATGAACCCCTTAACCGAAGAGCGCCTTCGACCTACAAAGATCTACTAGTAGTGTATCCTAGCAGCGCTTCCTGTTCTTTTCTCTACAAATGCCCCTTCATGTAGTGATGCATTAAAGCAAAACTAGCATTGGCAACATGGTGGCACTCTTTCTACAGTTGAAATCACTGTTTGCTACAGTGTTGTATGTCTTTTTCTTGATGTCAAGTTTGGCATTGCGATTATTTCAACCCGCATAACATGAGTCTGTTCACAGTGGTTCTATGAAATTGATTGGTAAACTGCTGACATAACTCTTACTGTAAGTCCAACACCATGACTGACAGGTATGTGCAGCAGTGCTTTGCTGCAGAAAGAGAAAGGGGAGTTTCCTGCCCTAGAAAAACAGAGGGAGGAGTTATGCTGGGTGAGGGAATATTTCATTGGTACTGGAGCTGGCAGTTGTAGTAAGCAACAAGAGACACATTTTACATGCTCCCTGGCTTATTGTTTAGATTTTGAAAACTCTTTAGCATTCACTCTGTGTTCAACAATTCTTAGGAATTAGGAACACACATACGTGGCATCCTAGACTGGATCTGAGTAGTATGTTGTGTATTGTAGCCTGAAGTTATATAATTTACACTTCCAGCTAAACTAACCCTTAAACCAGTTTTTTACTGATAGATTAGTTTGTATTGTTATTCAGAGAAATGAATAACCCTGGAACAGAAACGAAATAGGCCTTAGCGTTCTTTTCCATAATTAGATTAAAATTGTTGAGAGGTAATCCTCTCAGGGTGAATCCCAAATGACACCCTATTCCCTACATAGTGTATTACTTTTTTGATCAGAGCCTTATAGGGTACCATTTGGGACGTAATCACAATGTTACTGCTGAGAGAGCTCTTGGAACTTTCAAGGCCATCATGTGATGTGATTGGGAGATCTGTGTGCCTGCTGAGAATTCTGGGTTTTCTGTGTGGTTTGCAAAGCTTGAGAGTTGACTGGAAAGTGAAAAAAAAGTCCTAGTCTCCTATTTCACATGTTTCTTTTTGTACAATTTGGCAGTTTGTGGCAGTTCATGTGTTTTATTTTGATAAAAGTTGCTTATAATTTGGTGGGCTACTTTTTTTGGGGGGAGACAAGTGTATTGAAACCTCCTGTAGGCTATTTGCTCAACCCAACACGGCAAATTTCACCTACCTATTGCACCTGTCTCGAGAGCTTTCATCATACATCTACCTGCTTGTCGCGTTCACACGACTGAGATCCCGCCCCTTCACTCTTCCTCAAACGCGATTGGCCAGTCGGCTGAGTGAGTGATGCCATTGTGGAGCACCTGGAAATCAGTCATCGGCGGGGCTCTGTAGCCTACTGTAGAGCGCTAACCAAACGTTAGCAATGTGGACGGCGAAACGGGAATTAATACGCCTTTATTTATTTTTTTAGAACCCGATGTGTTGGGGGCTTCTGTAGGGCTTTAAGACCGCGCGCCTTCATCGTATGACCATTTTTTTGGTGTGGAATCAGGAGAGAAACGGGATATATCCTGAGCTGGGGCCCATAGTGTCTGGATATTTCCTGAGAAAACTCTTAACCCACATCCGTGTTCCTCGCCTCCAGTGTTATGGAATAGGAAAAATAAAAGAATGAAGGCTTGATTTGAAGCTTCTTCTTTCGCCACCAACTATTTTCTAGGTGTCTATCCCCTCCCGTTACTACGGCCTGTCTGCGGACTTGCTATGGTGGACTCCAACGCGATGAGGAAGACTTTTGTAGTCCCGGACATAAAACCTTTGGATCTGTATGATTGTACCAGGGCAAAAATATGCGCAAGTGTAGGATGGCTCTTGGCTAAATCTTACGGCAATGCAGGTATGTCGCCTAGGCTATTGTAGCCAAACGTTTACATTTACATTTTAGTCATTTAGCAGACGCTGTTATCCAGAGCGACTTACAGTTAGTGAGTGCATACATTTTTATAATGTTTTGTTCTATGTTTTTCCTACATTCCCCTCCCTCCCATGTATTCCAGCATTGTTCCCTGACTGTCAGTGTAATGAAAGCGCATGCATGAAGGTGAACTGACTGCGCGTTGTGTAAACTCAGCGATTTTGGGCACACAAAGGGTAGCCTACAGTACGTGAGAGGTGGGACATCCTAAAAACAGACGCACGATTGTTTTGTTTAGATCACAGCAGCCTATTTGATCTACAGTAGTTTACTTAAGCCGATTTAAGATCTAGCTTGGTGCTTGCCAAATTCGACTGGTGCATTGAGGCCCCCCTAGCGAATGGTGACGGGGCATCGGTTTTGACAGCTTGCCTAATTTCCATCACCAATAATGGATCGAACCAATTTCATTTTGGCTGGCGAGTAACTCGGAGACTATAAAATATCCTGACCTGAACCGAGTGTTCACCACTGACAAACACATAGGCTATTGTCAGGTCAGCTGCTGAACAAATAGCGTGAGATTTGATAAATGTATCCAAATATAATACGAGGGTATATTTCTCTATAATAATGCTAATGGTAGTAGACTGAACGCTCAGGGGTCGCGTGGAGGCTACTAAAACTACCCGTGCTCTTTCGATGACGCGCATACACACCCACTTATATATAATCCGTGTGTTGGATATAAACCCACAACACAATTTAAAACGAAACCCGTTTTAGTTTCATGATGTTTTATATAGGCCGCCTACCTTCCCCAGTTCAGTCTATACTGAACAAATATAAAACGCAACAATTTAAACGATTTTACTGAGTGACAGTTCATATAAGGAAATCGGTCAATTGAAATAAATTAATTAGGCCCAAATATATATGGATTTCACATGACTGGGCAGGGGCCTAGCCATGGGTAGGTCTGGGAGGGCATAGACCCACCCACTTGGGAGCCAGACCCACCCACTGGGGAGCCAGGCCCAGCCAATCAGAATGAGTTTTTCCCCACAAAAGGGCTTTATTACAGACCGAAGTACTCCTCAGTTTCATCAGCTGTCCGGGTGGCTGGCCTCAGATGATCCTGCAGGTAAAGAAGCCGGATGTGGAGGTCCTGGCCTGGTCTGTGGTTGTGAGGCCGGTTGGAAGTACTGAACATACAATTATCTGGCAACAGCTCTGGTGGATATTCCTGCAGTCAGCATGCCAATTGCATGCTCCCTCAACTTGAGACATCAGTGGCATTGTATTGTGTGACAACTGCAAATTTTAGAGAGGCCTTTTACTGTCCCCAGCACAAGGTGCACCTGTGTAATGATCATACTGTTTAATCAGTTTCTTGATATGCCACACCTATCAGGTGGATGGATTATCTTGGCAAAGGAGAAATGCTCACTAACAGGGATGTAAACAAATTTGTGCACACAATTTGAGAGAAATAAGCATTTTGTGCGTTTGGAAAATGTTTGGGATCTTTTATTTCAGCTCATGAAACATGGGACCAACACTTTACATGTTGCGTTTATATTTTTGTTCGGTATAGATGGAAAAGGTCAGAACCAATAACCAACCACCATACACCTGCACATCAAAATGTTTGTATTGCTTATAATAGGAGGATATGGAGTCCTCTTACCAAGTGCTCTTACAATACATAAGCTCTCTTATTAGTCAACCCTAGCCACAGTCCAGAACACTTGATTAATGCATAAGGCATAGTCCTACTGCACATAAGACATTCTACTACCCATAGTAAACAGTGAAGAACCAGGCCCATCTTGGTCAAAAAGGGCTTCATTTGGAAACCCTGAAACAATAACCTTCCTTCACATTCCTGAAATGTAAACAAAGGTTCCCGATTCCCCGGCTAGCAAGGGATAATGAAATGAGCTTGGGACTACACACACACACAGAGGGGTTACATTACGGTATGACACACACAAGCTTGATTGTACTTTAGCAACGTGGCTTATGTGTCATGTGTTATGCAATCTGTGGCCATGGGTACAGGTTGAGGCTCCTGCTGCGCTGTTCTGTTTGTCTTTGTGCCCTCTCTCCGTGCATCAACAGCCAGCCTGCTCAACCAACCAGCCACGCCCTCCAACCCTCCGGTCAAAGTCACACACACGCACTCCCAAGCCAGGCTGAAGGAATATGAGCAGTAAAAACTGACAGCAGATGTGTGTGTATGTGTGTGTCTGCGCGCCCACATGTTGGCCTGTTCCCCTCTGGCCAGTGATCCTGCTAAACCAGGAGGACTGCAGTTATCTTTCTTCTTGACCAGGCTGGGTGACATCATCAGTTCTTTTCCCAGAAGCCCTGTAGTGTAGAAGGACAGTGATGCAGGGGGGGTAAGCAAGCAAGCAGCTGAGGTGTGACAAGAGTCCATATTCCCCAACGTACCCTGACTGAATTCAAGCTAATAAACAAACACACACACACTAAGATGTCTCTAGTTTTGTCAGACATCAAGCAGACAGACTATTGATATCTGTTCTCTCTGTAAAAATCTAAAAATAAAACAACTCAATTAGTTTGTGTACACAGGGGTCCACTACAAGTCATAGCATACAAGAGAGAGCAACTCACTGGAATGGGTGAACAGATAGAGCATGGGGTTTTGTCTTTCATATCTATGTCAAACTCAATGTGACTTCCCTGGTTAAATAAGGAATTAATACAATCTCTCTCTCTGAGAATTCCTGAGATTAAACAGAGTTCCCAGTGAACAAAGGTTATAAAAACATCTCTTGTTTGTTCAGTGTGCCTGAAACCTGTCGCTGCTTTTTAGCTCCATAGCTCCACCTTGCTAGAGCTGGGTTCTGTTCATAATTATGACTCATGCTTTCTCCTCATCAGTGTGTCTTGGGTTGGGTGTGAGACTGAGTCAATAGGTGAGGAGGACCTAAGGAGGATCTAGTTCAGCATCCCGACTCTCTGCCCTAAGTGTGCACTTGTTCATCTCCCTTTGTGGAGTTAAAAGGAAATTAATGGTATAAGAAATATAGTGGAAACTACCTCTAGCTAACTAGCTAGCATATGCGTACACCATGTAAATGCAGGGTTGTGTTCAGTAAGGTTGAAAACGTTTTCAAACTGAATAAATCAAGGAGGTGCTACTACCTGAACTTGGCCAAACAGACTGATTTTCATTTTCCGTTGCAAAACGTTTTTCTACGGTGTGCGTTACTGAACGTAACCCTGGTGTATGATGGGGAGGGTATTCATGTAGAAGCTGAGGATGTCATATTATGCTGTGGCTCTGTGGACATTTTATAGGTCAGTAGGGAATCCCTGCTGTGCTCTGTTCTGGGATGGCCCCTGATCCACCATAGTCCCTCTTTCTTTCTCTCTCTGTCTCTGTTTCTGTCTGAGAGGTAACTGTCGTACACAGATGGTAGAATCAGGACCACCTACCTACCCGTTTTACAGATCCTTCATGAGCTATACAAAATCAGGTCATAGCATATGCTTTTATCCAATTTACTGAACTGCTGACATTGACACTATATGTATGTCTCATAACTGATGCTTTCAAAGTTTGGGGGATGTATATCAAAATGATGTTATACTCTAACCCCAAATGTAATATTTCCTTCCCTTTAATAGTTTTTAAATGTTTTTTTAAATTTGTATTAATTTTTTATTCCTTATTTAACCAGAGAAGTCACATTTGAGTTTGACATAGAGCATGGCACATACAATGCCAGGATAGTGGGTTCGATTCCCGGGACCACCCATGCGTAAAATGTCTGCACTTATGATTTTAAGTCCCTTTGGATAACAGCATCTGTTAAATTTCATATTATTATCTTTTTCAGTACGCCCTAGTTTTAACAATGGACAAGAATGCTGGTAACCCATGATGTCTGAAGTGTGTTTAGTTAACCTCAACCTGTAGACATCAAGGCCCTGAGGCCTGTAGTTATTTCGAGGGGTGTTTCAGGCAATCGGCATATCAACCTGAACCAGAGAGAGAGCGGGGTCATGTGGAACATTCGCCTAGGCAACAGGATAACATCATGTTCACCATTAGTTACCAGTCTTAAAACAAGACCTGTCTTTGTCCTAAAAGCAGAGCATGTAATCAGCCTGCTAGGTCTCTCCTACCGTATGATGACGGTTTTGATATCCCTCCATAGCATGTTCACAGGAATATCACCACAGCGACAACAATGGATCAACAATTGTCGACTACATGTTGATTTATGTTATATAAATGATTTTGATATGTTCTAGGATAATCGTTGCATCCATCCCTCCCTCCCTCTCAGTGCATATCTTGCACAGTTGAGCATATCAGAGTTCTTTCTGAATTTTTTAAGGTGCGCACGTGTTCCTGAAGGGTCTTCGCAGGCCAGCCTGAGTACACCGGGCCCCGGCCCTAATCAGGAAATGTATGGGGTCTCTGTCTGTTTCTGGCAGCTGCTTCCCTCGGCCCTTCATTAAAACAAAGTGGTCTTAATGTGTTCACTGTTCCCATGACAACCCTTCTGAAATGTAACTCTGGTCAGCTAGCCAGTCAGCTAGCCAGTCAGCTAGCCAGTCAGCTAGCCAGTCAGCTAGCCAGTCAGCTAGCCAGTCAGCTAGCCAGTCAGCTAGCCAGTCAGCTAGCCAGTCAGTAGCCAGTCAGTCAGTGCTCTACCTCGTGTACAGTAAACTGGAATGGAGAGGGACAGAATTGATCCTTACAGAATCTTACCCATAATGATGGTTCGATTGAAACTAGGCCTAGCCTCTGTGTGTAGTCCTATTTCAGCGTTTTCGTTTGTGTCTGTCCATTTGTGACGGCCACATGTCTGATGTTTATGACAAGACTGACCGAGGCGGGCTAAGTCAATCGATCAGTTATGAATAGGACCACATGGCCTCTGCTCTGGTGCATCCCCCTGCCACCTCCAGTCAGTAGGGGGGTTGGGGGCAGAGCGGGAGTGCAGTCGACAACACACAGAGCAGAACTCTTTTTATATTCTACTCCATCAGTACCTTTACCTCGATTTACCTTAGTCTATTCACTTATGGTGCTTGTGTAAATAGGTATTTCACTTGTATCATGCTTAAATAAATAAATACAATAAAATATAGTAGCTCCATTTGACTGTAATTGAAATGTATGGATACAATTTAGGCATCAAGTTGTTTGAGCCTTTTGTGTAATACTCACCAAATTTGCATCGTGTTTTGTTACAACCCAGCTCCCACAATTCCCTTGGTGTGCAGCACGTGTATGACCTTTGACCCCTCACCTAGACCAATAGATATGCCTTAACCCCTGACCTGTTATAGTGGTAGTTGAGAGGCAGCTTCCTTGGCCCCGTTAATAAACTGACTCACTCAGTTTACACACAGTCAGACAGGTGTGTGTTTGCTATCAAAATACTGTCCTCTTGAGGGGGTATGGATATCAATGTCCTGGTGACATTGTTATCCTCCATTTACTACTGACTCATTACCCTGTTCCTGCTTTCCACTCTTGCTCTCTTTTTTTCTCTCTCATTCAATTTCCTTTCTGTGTCCTAAGGTTGTTTTTTTTTCAAACAAAGTGTGAATGGCTGTGTTTTGCTACTTTTAAGAGTGCAGGTAAGCTGCAGGCCTTTTTAAAACTGCGGTTCTCAATACCTGAAATCCCATTTTCAGCAACCACTGCTTCCCTGTCTGTCTGTTTCAACCTGGTGATGTGTGTGACACAGACTTGTCATTCATCCTTCTGGACCGGCCCACAGGGAAATGTTGCTTGTATCGACTGCATCCATCTTGCTTTGCATTATGTTTTTAATTTTTTTCTCCACGTCCTATAGGGAAAAGCCTGAAAACCATTATTATTCCATGTGCAGTGTCTGAAAACGCCTCGTGTGTTCCATGCGGTATCTTACCTTGCATTTCAATAGTCTAGCAACTTGTCGGGTCAATGTGCTTGCTTCCATCAGTCCAGTTCTTTTGAATCAGAGTGGATGAGGGAAAGGAGATGAGAAAAGGTCAACTGCTTTAGACTATTGAGATGCATCCGTAGTTTGACCTCCCTCACTTGATCAGTCAGTTTGCCTGAAACTTTTTTACTGCTAACAATACCCTGTGGTTTAAATACAATGGAACGTTCACACACCCCAATGTAATCTTTCTCTGTTTGACATACTAGTATTCTACACCTGGGTTGTGTTCAGTTGGGAGAAAACGTTTGCGAAACGGAGTGGTACTTCATGAACTTGTCCCATAAGACAAAGATTTTTGTTTTGTTTTCTGTTGCAAAATGTTGTAGTTGTGAAGTCAGTGAAAGTACAGAAAGATGGAGAGAGGTATATGGAATGTTGTTTTTGGGATAGGCGTCCCATGCTATTGTGTGCCCTAAATAGAACCATTAACTTCATTCAAGGAACCCTAATGACAAAACAACGACATGGTCGGGCGACTCCCTTTATCCTTCAATCTCCTCTGATCTTCTCATGAGTTGGAGTTCACCACTGAGAGAGCCATGTGATGTCCCTTTAAGTCTCCTTTAAAATACTTACCTAACTGTTCCTTTTTAATTGGTTTCAGCCTTCCAACTGTTTACCGTAGGGGTTGAAAACGGGTCTGTGTGTAGGCTACGTTTACTGTCCACGAATAGGCCTAATGGGTCATGTGGGTCTCATCTAGGGCTGTGGGAGTCATGACATTTTGTCAGCCGGTGATTGCCAAGCAAATAACTGCCGGTCTCACGTTAATTGACCATTAATTAACATAAATACATTTAGAATCTCCTGGCTTCCACGCATAGCCTACAAGCCACTGATGCAGACCTTTGGAACATCTATATTAAAAAAGTCTAATTAATCCATATGATATAGCCTACACCATCACAATAAATCAATGTATTTATTTTAGACAGGTCTAAAGAAACATGATATGAAGAAAATGTAGTCTATTTCAGAAGAACAGAATAGCATACTCTGAGTTGTCCTTATGCTAGGCCCTGATCTGGCTGTACCATATGGCTGTGGCCTACACTAGTTCATTTAGCAGACAATATTTGCTTAGAATTCCTTGGCATTATTTTATATTATTTTTTAAATATTATTTTATATAAGAATATATGACGAATACAATCGAACATAGCTGAATAAAATAGAAAGGATATTTTCTCCAAACGATTTGAGGGAGTGCGCACATGTGGCTATTCTGTGTTGAGTGGTTAACATAGAAACATGTCCTCCTATGCTTAATTTAGAGTTATGTATGCAACTTTAGTTGTAATACAAAGGTTGGGCTATATGTTTTGATTTTGAATACATTCTAAGGCTGTATGATGCGACTCTAATGATGATTAGAAAAAGGTCGCATGAAAGGCATGAGCTCTGCTTTATTTGCACAGGCTGTACACACTTCATCAGTCTCTCATTCATAATTTGACAAGCACTTGATAATGCCTCGAATTTCCCGGCTGCATCCCCTTTGTGTGGCTGTAATGCCCCCTAAAAGTTCATTTCCGAGGCTCACATTGAAGATATTGGAAGAACTGTCCACATTTACTTTTCGTCAGCCAACTAGAGTAGGCCTAACGAACAGCAAAAGCACTAGCCTATCAACTTTTGTACAATAGGGGATAGTAGACTGACATACGCTGCCTATGTCAATCTACTATCCCCCATAGTACAGAAGTTGACCTATTCTATTCTGTGCGAGAAATAAATATTCCAAACATAGTCTGGGACAGTTGTGGGATGCGATAGATCCCAAACTAATACAACCACTAGCATCAAAAAAAAGTTTTAAGCTAAACATTCTGATCTGTTGCGTCAGCCTCATTGCTTAAAAATGTTGATAAACTATTAGGCTATTTCTACACATTATAAGCACAGCAATGCGCCCGTTGTAAAGCGGATGAATGTGCTTAATTTTAATAAGTTATTTGGCCACTTTAGTTGTGATACAAACCTTATCAAAACATATAGGCCTATGGGCTAGGCTACAGGAGGTGTGCGACTATGATAAGGCATGCGCTGTTTCTTACCTTACTGCACACAAGCTGGGCATCATTCACAAGTGATGGGCTAATATTATCACCCATCAGACTGTTCTTGATTTAATCTTGTCTTTACATATACTAAATAATATATGTGTGAAATTTGTTTTGATTTTAGAATGGACCATTATCATGCACCTGTCTCGAAACAGGAGCAGGGGGAAAAAAATACATGTCATCTATGCACTTAAATAGCGAATGGAGGACGCTTTTCCTATGGTTCATTTGCATGCTAGCCAGGTAGGCTATACTCCTGTTGTAAAGAGAAGCAATGTTTAATATTAGGAAAGTTGATAAATAAATATAGTAGGCCTAGCCTATAGAAAGCTGATGGGATCCTCCTCTTTTTAGTAGAGGCCATCACTCTGTTCTCTCACACAATTGCATAGCCTATAGAAATGTTGCGCAACATGAGCTCATGGGCTCTCATGAAGTGTTTGATTAGATTTTCGAATACATTTGCATTAATGTCAAAGTGATTAGAGGGACAATAGAGTGCTGAGTACCAGGCAGTTAGCAAGCATCAGAGCTTGGAGAAGCCTAATTATCGTAACTAAACGGTCACATGGAATTTTACTGCCGTCATGACTCGTGACCGCCGGTGTGGCGGTAATACGGTCACCGTAACAGCCCTAGTCATCTCATGCACTCTGAATACAGCTAAACCAGTTTGTTAAGAGGGTGTGTCGGATGTGGGTTTTTAGGTTCATGTTTGTATGGGGTTTTGTGTGTGTGGTGCGTGTCCGGTCGTATTTACTGAAAACCAGTCCAAGCGCTTTCTCTCCAAGTAGTGTTTACTTTGTGCTCTTCACCATCTTCCTGGACTGTGCTTCACATCATGTGCTCCGCTACCAGGACTTGGCTTCCTACACGGTGGAAACCGTGTCTCCGCCCCAAATGGCACCCTATTCCCCTTTATAATGCACTACTTAGTCAAAAGTAGTGCACTATAAAGGGAATATGGTGCCATTTGGGATGCATCCAGTGTTTTGGTTTGCCCTTTCCCAAGGTTAAGGTTACTTTCTTGTCCGAGCTGCTCTGTAAGAAATGTGCCACAAAGCATACGTTCCTGTGAACTCTGTTCAGAAGTCGCCTTAAAGATAATTTCCCACAGAGATTGCCTTCAGCTAAAAATAAAACACCAGGGTCGTGTTCATCGGGGCACACAATGAAAAATGAAAATTAGCTTTTCTTAATGGATAGGCCAAGGTAGTCCGTTTTTCTTCCGTTAATGCCTAATGAACACAACCCTGGTTATCTATCAATACCACAAGGCTCTGTCTGGTAATTCTCAGATGTTAACCGCTAACACTAACCTCTAGGCCTGGATGTTGTGTAATTTCACTCCTCTTGACCCAGACTGATAATGTGGTTCCATACTGACCGCATCCCAAATGGCCCGGGTAGTGCACGATATAGGGAATAGGGTGCCATTTGGGACGCAGCCACTGACTGACTTATGTGTGGCGTGGGGTTGGAAATGGAATGCACCACATTATCGTTCCCGTGGGGGGAGAATGACACTGTCACTATGAGACCTGAACTGCTGAATGAACATTTAGACAGGGAAATGGAGGGAGGCGTTGATACTAGCCCCCAGAAAATATTAAATTGTAACCAGTGTATCGTGCCTGTCTCTGTAACCTTGTCTGTCTCCTGCAGGCCCTATGATTGGCTGGCTGGATTTGCTGTGAAAAACACAACACTGAGACGCACGGCACACACAAATGCACGCCAAGCGCACACACAAACACACATATGCACGCCTTCGTTTAAACCCTGTTCAGCCCATTCACTCAAATGATTGTAGTTGCAAGGGAGCATTGTCTATCCATATCTAACTATACCCATAGTACAGCCAAGGTAGCCAAAACGCTATACCTTCATTATACACTGCGTGTACAAAACATAGGAACACCTTCCTAATATTGAGTTGCACCCCCTTTTGCCCTCAGAACAGTCTCAATTCGTCAGGGCATGGACTCTACAAGGTGTCGAAAGCATTCCACAGGGATGCTGGCCCATGTTGACTTCAGTGCTTCCCAAAGTTGTGTCAAGTTGGATGTCCTTTGGGTGGTGGATCATTCTTGATACACACAGGAAACTGTTGAGCGTAAAAATCCCAGCGGCGTCACAGATCTAGAAACAACCAAACCGGTGTACCTGGCACCTACTAACACCTCTTTCAAAGGCATTTAAATATTTTGTCTTGCCCGTTCTCCCTCTGAATGGCACACATACATAATCCATGTCTCAATTGTCTCAAGGCTTAACAATCCTTCCTAGGCCTGTCTCTTCTCTTTCATCTACACTGATTTGAAGTGGATTTAACAAGTGACATCAATAGAGAGCCATTACAGTATGTGAACGTGATGGCATACGGTTATATCTCCAACCTTTAATAATGCCCTCATCTGTTCATTACCCATCGCTTTAGTACACGTGTATAGTACACTGTAGCTCAGTTGGTAGAGCATGGTGCTTGCAACGCCAGGGTTGTGGGTTCAATTCCCACGGGGGGGGCAGTATGGAAAATGCACTCACTAACTGTAAGTCGCTCTGGATAAGAGCGTCTGCTAAATGACTAAAATGTACAAATGTACAAAATAATCCATGTCTCAATTGTCTCAAGGCTTAACAATCCTTCCTAGGCCTGTCTCTTCTCTTTCATCTACACTGATTTGAAGTGGATTTAACAAGTGACATCAATAAGGGATCATAGCTGTCACCTGGATTCACCTGGTCAGTCTGTCATAGAAAGAGCAGGTGTTTCTAATGTTTTATATAATCAGTGTATAATTGATGAGGAAACACCCACTTCTTAAATTTGTTTCTATTAGATACTAAGAGATAAACAGAATGTGTGTTTATCTGACAATAGGACTTTAAACTGTGTTTTGTCAATGTTATGTTAGGACTTTGAACGGCGTGTTTTGTTGATGTTCTGTGTAACCTATTTCCTGTCCTATATCCAGAACACACTGCTGAGAGATTGTGGCTGCATCTGAAATGGCACCCTATTCTGAAATGGCACCCTATTCTGAAATGGCACCCTATTCCTTTTAAAGGGCTCTGGTATTGGGGGTGTGAAAGTTTAAACGTTAAAACGAAATTTGGGATCCTTAACGTTAAGAAAAATCCCGAACTGATTTTTATTTTGTATTTTGTAGATGCAGAAAATAAACAGCCTAGTTGGTCAATTTCCGCATCAACTAAGAGCATTGGTGCCCTGGCTACCACTCTGTGAACAGCGTGAAGCGAACCTGTGCACATGCGCAGGTACTGTGTGTGACTGTGTGAGAGCAAAGTGTTGCATCTCGCTCATCTCAATAGCCTAGCCTATTCATTGATGCTAGGCCCTGCTTTACTGAAGTTGCGAGACATGGCAAGCCAATAAATTTGCGAGATACAGTATGCCATTGTGAGATACAGCTTTTGATTGCCGATAGTCCATGGTTCTGACTCTGTCTGGTAGCCGACATGCCTATTAGGGCCAGTATGATACCAGTATCGCAATATTTTTTCCATGGCAAATATTTGAACACGAAGCAGATCAAACTATTTGGTCCTTTAAAAACGAAATGTGACTCTATATGACAACATAATGATGTTTGTTTTTCCAACATTACGGCTGAGTGGAGGCTGTTATAGCAGCTAAGGAGGGACCAACTCCGTATTCATGCCCATGATTTTGGAATGTTATGTTCGACGAGCAGGTGTCCACATACTCCTGGTCATGTGGTGTATATACTGTGCCCCTCATCCCTCTCTCCGTCCCTCGCTAGCGCACTATGAAAGATGCAAGTGTTTGATTAGTTGCCGTACTTCCGAGAACAGTCTCTTCCGTTCCAAAAATATTGAATCCGACCGGAATCGAATCTTGACACTCAGAAATGGGATTCGACATGCAAGTCAAGGAAGTCAAGGAATGAGCCGTGCAAAGAGTCCACTCTCCACCACTACTTCATCGTTGTTAACAGTTGGAAAAATGGCAGAGAAAGGCAAATGAACGCAGCGAAGTCCTGTATGGCAATACTTTGAGAAGTTAAATGAGAATGAAATGCAAACTTTCCAAGGTGAAATTGAGGTACAGTAATGGTAGTACAGGTGCAATGCTTAACCATCTGAAAGGGACGCACCGTGAGAGCCAGACCGTTGCTTTACCTATTAATAGGGTGCTCGGCTCCCACAACAAGATTATTTCACTCACAATTTTTGTCCCTCCTCTCTGTCCGTAGAGCACGTTCCAGTGGAGTTGCGGGAGCCCTTCTACTGTGACCAGTACGAGCAGGAGCACCTGAAGCCTCCCGTCACACGCCTCCTGCTCTCCTCTGAACTCTACTGCCGCACCTACGGACTGCTGCAGGGGGGACAGGGGGGGTCAGGGGCCCCAAAAGACAACGCCACTCTGCTGAAGCTCCTCGCCAACAGGGACGTGGCCCCCAAAGATCAAGATGTCCCCGTGACCGACATGGACCTCCGGCATAAACCAATCAAAATGGTAAGAGAGGGGCGTGGGTGTGACATATGGGGCGTATGATGTGTTGACATGGTTTAGTCCATTGTGATTTTGGGTAAACTTGGCGCCTAGTCGGGTAAACTTGGCGCCTAGAGCCAAGTCTCTTGTTATGTTTCGTCTGTCACAAGAGGCTATGGTTCGAGTTATGGAAATAGAGTAAGATTTCTGTTATGCTGTTGGCCACCAGTCTTTGTCTCCCAGTATTAGTAATGCCCCTGGGATGGGATTGTGGTGACTAGGGACGACTGCCACAACACACCGGTTCAATTGAGGGAAGATCGAAGCTGCACTGGAAACTGCCACTGAACTGGTCCTGTTGTCATAATAATCCATCCAGCAATGATCGATCTGGTTGTCTGGGCATACAGTCTGCCTCATAGGGGGACACAGGCATTGTCTGGTCACCCTCAACCACGACTGCTGGCCCAGGGGGAGCGGGTGTGGGGATGTTAAAGCTGTGGAGGGGGATTGGGGTGTGTAGGGTGTGCATGGATGGGGTGGGTGGGTTAGGGTTGGGTCGCACAGGAAGGGACTTGTTAATGCTTTGATTCCACAGATTAGACGGACCCATTCCTTGGTCCTTCCCTCCTTCCCAACCCCCCACCATCACCCAAGCTGATCCCCTGAAGATGAGTGGATCCAGCTGTGAGGACCAGGGGGACGTCAGGGCAACTCCAGGGGGGATTCAGTCTTAATTCTGGGGGTAGCATGGGAGGGGTGGACGGGTGGGACTGGGAGGGAGGGCTGGGCGACCTGGAGAAGATAGTGCTTACTAGACAATAGGTGGCTCTGACTAGGCCTTAGATGAGAACAATAGGCAAACTGTGCAGCACCAGTGAAGAGAACACGTTGGGCTCTCTGTATTACGAGCTGGTAGCTGGCTCTCTACACAGCTTCTGAAGCAAGAGGAGCTGGTTTGTCCTCTCCAGTCATTCCCAATGAATCTGACTGCCGTTTGACAAATATTCTATCCATAGTAATCTCATCATGTAGACTAGCCTACCCGCACTGTGTCTGTAAGCTGTTGGCTAGAGCGCACGTGCCAAGACCAGAGTTGAGTTGAAAATGCGATGTTACATGAAAACGTAAGCGAAAAGTACATTTTGTGTGCACGATGTCATCACGTACTACTTTTTATGCATTAAAATCTGTCGCCAATTGGATGGAAACCTAGCTATTGTCTGTCTGTCTCTCTCTCTTTCTCTCTCTGTTATGTGGCCATCGATGCTCGAGCATGTCTACTCTGTCTTAGAACCATATTCCCATTCAATTGGCCAAATTAAATTAAATTAAATCAGCCAATTAGAAGAAGGGGAACCCACATGGTTCCGGAGGCCTCAGCGTGTTCAAATAGAAACAGATGTATTACAGCTTCATTTATCTTCTTTCACTGTGACCCACTTATTTTACGACCCAGTCTGTAATGTTACACAGTCGTAACTAATGAAATATTATACCTCCTTGATTTTTGGGGAAATGTGATTTCTAAATATCTAAATGAGATGTAGAAGACTTTGTAAACAATTGATGGAATTCCAACTTGCGTTGAACCTCAGCCCTTGAGCACTACAGACATAGAATTCTCATTCTACATCATGGAAGTGCTATAGTCACAGGCTACATTCTGGCTGCGTGAGCATACTTTGACGTTCTGCAGATGTTTATGGTTTTAACCCTATTACCCCCCGCTATACATCATCTTCACAATGTTCTCACCCCCAGCCAGCCCAGCTCCTCTAGCAGACACCTGCTCTGTGTTTTGAATTCCTGGAAGTCTAGCCGGAGTCAGGTGTGTTTCCCTCATAGTCAGTCAGGTGAAAGTAGAACGCTCCATTACCCCTGCCTCCGCCTATGTCTCAACCTCTTTCTCTGCTTCTACCTCTACCTCTCTGCCGGTGCCTCTAACAGGGGAGCTACACTGGGCCGTTGAGCCACTTTATCAAGTGTTCTCGGCCGTAAGCAATTCTTGAAAATAGAACCAGAGTGTAATGTTACGCTGAGCAGCGCAAGCCTCTCGCGGAGAGCTACCTGGAGCTCTCTACCTGGTGACCAGGGCACCAGGTGGTGTGTCGCTGTCTGCAGGTCCTTGTGCTAATTGGACCAGTGGTGTGTGAGGGGAGCGGTGTGCTGTGCTGTGCTGTGCTGTCTCATCCAGACCTGGGTTCAAATAGTATTGACTTTCTTTCAAACACTTAAGCTGCGGTCGATTGAGCTTGCCTGGCTGGCGCAATGGAACCAATGGAATAGTGGAGGTGAGAGTTGTGCTCCACTGTGCTGTGCTCCGCTAGTGCTGTCTGTGCTGTGTTCTCTGCTCAGCTCATACTGTTCTGTGCTCTGCTAGTGCTGTCTGTGCTTTTCTGTGGACAGCTAGTACGGTGTGTGCTGTGCTCAGCTGGTGCTGTCTCATCTCCATGGTGGTGATGGTGTTGCTGCCATGCCACCAGGCCTGGGAGGCAGCCTCAGCTGGCCAAGAGCTGATAGTGAGACTCACCACTTGGCTGCCACTGTTAGGCTGCTACTCAACTTGCATTTGTAGTGCTCTCTGAGCTTGAGCTGTAGACAGTGCTGCTGTCTGAGCTCGGCCGCCGCTGCCTGGCTCTGTCAGGGGGGAAAGTGGGTCATGCAACAAGCACGCACAGCATTAGGAGGATGGAGCAGTGCAGTAATGGGGGCCTTGGCCAGTAAACGGCTTTGGAGCAACAGCAATCTGCTGCATTATATTAAAGCTCATCTGTGTCATACACACACACACACACACACACACACACAAAGCGTGTTGACACACCAACCAAAGCACACATACAAACAGATGTAACAGTATTGCTTCCATCTCTCTCCTTGCCCCCAACCTGGGCTCGAACCAGGGACCCTGTGAACACGTCAACAACTGCCTCCGAAGATGCATCGTTACCTAGCGCTCCACAAAAGCCGCGGTCCTTGAACAACTACTTCAAGGTCTCAGAGCGAGTGATGTCACCGATTTGAAACGCTACTAGTGCGCACCGCTAACTAGCTAGCCATTTCAGACCGGACACACACACACACACACACAGCAAGGGTAAACCGAAATATATTATTGTTTACAAACAGCTAACATCTGTATTGCCTGTAAAGCTGTTACAGTGTGTGATATTGACCACTCTTCTCTCTGGCTGTGTCCCAAATACCAAATAGAACCCTATTTCCTATGGGCCCTGGTCAAAAGTAGTGCACTATGGAGGGAATAGGGTGTCATTTGGGAGGTTACCTCTGTTATCAATAACCTCACAGCTTACATCATCAGCTCCAAATGAGGCTGGGCCAAAAAAAGCTAAATGAAATGCCTGCCACCCGCAGTATAGATATTCTAAATAGGATACTTTCTCCAGCGCCCCACCCTAGAACGGCGCTGTCACTGAAGCCCTCTAGATCACTCAGCCAGTCCTGCTATACTAAGCTGGTCTTGGGCTGTGTCCCAAATGGCACCCTATTCCTTATGTCCCTCAAACTCAACTCTGGACCTCAAAGCCAGTTTCACAGCATTTTTTTATTGTTCCTTTCTTTGGTGGGGCAATTAATGATCAGGTAGAACAGAAAACCAGCAGGCTCCGGACCTCGTAGGGTAAGAGTTAAATGCCCCTGCTCTGTATAGTGCACTACTTTTGACCTGCTTTGACTCATACCACACACACACACCCACACACACACACACTATATATTATCTAGCATCATCAGGGGTGTATTCAGTGAGCTGAAACATTTCAGAATGTTGCAGATAGAAATATACTGAATAGAGCTGATGTGATTCCCAGCTCTACCTGACAGACAATCGTGTCTGTTCTAAACAACATATTTGCACCCTCCTGAACAGACCCCAGATATCGTGTACTGTGATATTGATTATGCATTACTAATAGCCATACTCTGTGTATTTCATATGTAGTTGCTGTGTATCATTCACAGAGAAGTGTTTTAAATGTAATCCTTCTTTATGTTACATTTACATTTTGGTCATTTAGCAGAAACTCTTATCCAGAGTGACTTACAGTCAGTGAAGTTCATTCAAATGTTACGTCGCCTACATATGACAAAGGCATGAATGTACTTTGGTGGGGGCGGTCGGCGGATAGCCCTGTTCCAGAAATCCCTGCCTGTGTCTATGGTTGGTTTAGGTTAGTGAGTCGCTGACCCGTTGACTTAACTCATACTGCTGTGTAAGCAAGTTTCGCTCTAGTTAGCATCCATCTAGAGCTCAGTAGGATTTAGAAGTGGCACAGGGTGCGTCCCAAACGACACCCTATTCCCTATTTAGTGCACTACTTTTGACCAGGGCCTAGTAGTGCACCCATAGGGCTCTGGTCAAAAGTAGTGCTCTATATAGGGGATAGGGTGTCATTTGGGACGCAGTCACCCGTTATCCCCTGGATCAGGAATGCTGCTGAACATTGTCTCTCAACATTTGGACTGTCACGGGACCTCCCAGGCCTGCCAAGGGGGGAAATAACATTTAGTTGTATTTTCTTCCTTTTGCTACAGAGAAGAGTCAACAAAGGAAAGCTGCCAGGGATTGCAACATTGATCTTGTAATGTGTTTTTTGTAAGGGGGGGCAGTGTTATCCAGATGGTAGGGTTGCATAAAGCTGGCACAGCACAGATTGGTGTGGTTTTGCTGCTGCTTCAGTATTTAGTATCTAGCTAGGCATGTCAATACTCAGGGGGAGCCATGTGCTGTTCCTGTCAAAGGGGCGGAGGGGTGCCGGTTAGCGCACCAGGCCCACTGAACCCCACCGCACTGCACCCCCCACTGATCCTCACACCGACCCCAAGAGCACTCCACACCCACCGACCCCACTGATCCTCACACCGACCCCAAGAACACTCCACACCCACCGACCCCACTGATCCTCACACCGACCCCAAGAACACTCCACACCCACCGACCCCACTGATCCTCACACCGACCCCAAGAGCACTCCACACCCACCGACCCCACTGATCCCCCAGACCCGGCTGGCTGGCTGATCCTTCTGTTTGTCCCTCTGTCTAACCCTGGATGTCATGGGGACAGGGGCTGTGGCTGGGGGGTTGAGAGTGTTAAGTCATATTTCAGACATAATCAGATTTCACCTTTATCCGTCATAATCGCTCTTAACGATCTGCGAGATGAATTTGGTGTTTGTTTTCCTCATGTTGTTATTGTTGACATGGATGATAGTCACAGTATTCCCAAAGCAGAGATGAATTATTTCCTTATGGACAGGTTAATATATAGCTTAATATTATATGCTGTAATATATTGGAGGATATATAATGTCCGGTCGTCTCAGGAGGATTCTGAGCAGAGCAAGCCGGTGTTAAGCCAGTGGGGGAGTAGAGCACCAACGCCACGCTCAGGATTGTGGTTGGGGAGGTGCATTGTGGGTCAGATTGTTGGTTGTTATAGCGATTTGGCAGGCAGACTGTGCCCTATGTTCCAGGTTTGCGCCTCTCTCTCCCCCCTCTCCCTTCTCATTAGGGTGAACTTGTGATTTGGCTTAGCGTGCTCCACAGGGTCAGGACGGGAAATCTGTGACCCCCCCTCCCTTTCCCCCCCTCTCCCAACCACTCCTCTCTTCCTCTCCAGTCTGCTTTCATTCTCTGCTTTTGTTTTGAATGACCCTGTAGTCTACTCCCTCCAGAATGATCACTGAATTACACCACAGTGAAACAGTCCCAGCCCGACCAGTTCAGGGCTTATTCTCACTGAGAAGATAAATGTTGATTTACATAATATGTACATACACTTTTCAATTCACATTAGAGACGGGAATGTCACGAGCCGAGAGAGGGTTTCGTTGACGTTCTTGCTTATGCAACAATTCACAAGCATGTGCAGACAATTAGAGGGTTATTTTTTCTTCTGTACACATTACATTTCACCGGGGAGTTGAGATGTTGAGCTGTTTTATATGGAAGCCCATATAGGTTATGTTTCTTCATTTGTAGCATTGGGTGGCGATTTCCATCTATCCACGTTGCAGAGATCAGCACAGCAGGGCCGCCGGCAAACGTGTGGTAACCTGGCATTTGCCCCAGCACTTTTGATTTGGTTTAATACAAAATATTGACACAAAAGCATTGAAAAGAGGGACAAAATACTGTGGTTTAGACTGATTCGCCTCATGATTTGTTTGACAGGATTTTAATATTTTCATTCTCCCTACTGCCAGGAGTTTTTCCAGGAGTTAAAAAAAACAACCATATGATCTGATTAGAAAAAATCTGATCCCATCATAGCCCATATTAAACTGTTTTTTACAGCTGATTTATTACTATGTCATACCCAGAGTTTCACCTGGTTAGGTTAGCCTACCAGATCAAGGAAAACAATTCCCCCACCCACTCTGGGACCTGTGGTGCCACCTCTGAAATCACCACACAATGTTACAAATGAAAAAAACATTTATTCTATTTGTATGATCTATCTCAGAAATGTTGACTTATGTAGTTTGACTTACATATCTCACCATTCTGTAGACATAGTAGACTTTTTTTATGGTGGTGGGAATGGGCTTCCATAGTTTTAATGTGGCTCAGCAGGCCACATAATGTAACAGGCAATTTAAGGTATAAACTCAATAAAACAAGTCACCATTGATACTGTAGGAGTGTTGAGCTCAATGAGACAATTCTGTTTACACTGCCCTGCTCAGAGGGGGGCAACTGTCAGGCGCGACCTTCGAAGGTAGCGCTCGAGACGTGATAAGTATTGTCTCTCGAATCGATACCTCTCAAATGTCCCTTTTGCTATCGTCAATGTGAAACCGGCCTCCGTTTCCTCCTCCTCCCCTCCTCTCACTAGTTCTGTCACTCACATTCCTCTCTGTCAGTCTTTCTTTCTTTCACACTCTCAGACTCTCTAATTTCTCTCATTTTAACATGGACATTAAGTTAATGGCTCCCTGTGTGTGTGAACTGTGTCGGAATCTTTATTTGGATGCTTTACTGCATTTCCCACTACTTTTTGTGTTATAAATTGATCACTTAAAGGCAGCCATTGCAGCTACATGATGGCAAATGGCTCAGCACCACATCCATTCCAGTCGCTCTGTTGTGGGTAATCAGTCAGGGAGTGGTGCTCTGACTGAATAAGTGTGACTGAATCTCTCTCCCCATTAGAGAGAGCTACTGGGCTGGCTGGCTGGCTGGAAATGGCATCCCCATCCCCCCTCAGACAGCCCAGCTCAACCCAGACCATGCAGACATCATGACAGCTTTATCCCCATGCTACCCTGAGTGCTCTGAGCCCCTGTCTTTCCTCTCTCTCCCTTGCCCTGCACTGACTGTGCTACCCAAATTGCCCCCCAGCCCCTGTATTTTCCCTCGACCCCTGTATTTTCCCTCGACCCCTGTATTTTCCCTCAGCCTCTGTCTCTGTCCTCAGCCCCGGTGTCTGTCCTCAGCCCCGGTCTACATCTCTGCCCTTCAGCCCTTGTCTCTACCCTCAGCCCCTGTCTCTCATGGGCCTACATTGGCTTTACTACCGAGTGCCCCCAGCCCTTGTCTATCCCCTTGCACTACAATGCAGACAAGACATGTTCATCGAACAGACAAGTCAAGGCTCACAGATAAGCTTGTAGTGTGACCCTGCCTCCCTTGAGCACCACACACCCCCAGAGGGAGGAGGGGAGAGCCCAGCCATCCCTCCCAGTGCCCAGCACCCTCCCCCCTCCCTAGGTAGTGGTATCTGACAGCAGGGCTACGCTGCCATGTAGTCTCTAGTCCCTCTCTCTTTCTAGTCTCTCTCTCTCCCTCTTTCTCTCTCTCACTCACGCTCGCACACGCAGCACTGTGCCGACGTCAGCACTTCACACCCAGCATGGAGAGACAGACAGACCGAACGGCAGTTGGGTGGAGAGATTCAGGCCACAGCCTTGTAGCAGCAGCAGTGTGTCCGTGTGTGCTATGATGACTACCAGTCAGGGAGAATTTGAGTAACAAAAGTAGGAGTAAAACAACAAGTAAAAGGGGCCCGGCACTGGTTAGTACCGATTAGGATAAGACTAGAGGGGGATTGAGGTGGAAGAAAGGGCCCCCCTGACAAGGGAATGTGTTGTTATAACCTGTCTGTCCTCGCCATTGCTCTACTTTTGACCAGGCCCCATTGGTCTTTGGTCAAAAGTAGTGCTCTATATAGGGAATAGTGTGTCATTTGGGACTTAGTCAGGGTTAATGATTCTAACAGAGAGAGGGGGCTGTGGTTAGCCAATAGAGAGAAGGGAGGAGGCCCGCTGCTGGTATGTTGCTGCTGTGAGGATTCATGTCAGGCACAGGGTGTGTCCCAAATAGAACCCTATTTCCCTGTAAAATGCACTACTTTTACTATTCCCTATATAGTGCACTATACCTTATACCTGGGCGGTATACCATATTTGACCATATAACGGTATTGATGCATGGACCGGTTTGGGTTTTTACTTTACCTTCTATAACGGTATTTCAATGTTGTTGTTTTTTTAAACGTTATATGCAACTCCGGCGCGTAATGCCCGTTTTTTATAGTTTACTCCGTTTGATACTTGAGTCGTCTTTCTCCCTCACCTCCTGCTGTATGCCGCTTCCCCTACACCAAACCCTGCCCCCTGTCATGCAAGGAGAGAGCAGTTGCTCGACCACGGAGTCACAAGCAATTTCTTGCCGTTCACTCTGCAGTCTAGCATTCTATAACACTATTAGTTTGTGTATTTTACTGTCTGCAAACTACTGTCTGCTAGTTTGTCTTTTCTTAGCAAGCTGTGACTAATATAAATGGTTATCCTCTAATGCTAATAGCTAGTTAGCTAGCTAACATTAGCTAGCTTGCTAATGAACTAAGAGTCAGAGCAAACGCAGATAACTAATACAGCCTGGGACCAGTGCTGGTGCAGGCTTAGCATGTTGTTTGTGCAACGGTATCTTCTAAATCAGAGAGGAATAGGTGAAGCATGAATATGTGATAACAGAAGTGCAGAAATTGTAGAAAATGCAGAAGATATTTATTGTTGGATTGAACAGTATAAAACAATTTGAATGGAGAAAGACCCATTGAAATCACTTATAACGTATGTGTTGCCACCCTAGGGTCATGAACTACTCATAAAGCAAATTTTAGAACTTTTACTATTCAAAATCATCAAATACCGTAGAAAATGTGAAAATATTGTGATATGATATTTTGGCCATATCGCCCAGCCCCAGGTCAAAAGCAGTGCACTTTTTGGGGAATAGGGTACCATTTTGGGACGATTTTGTTGTGAGTTATATGAAACTGACACTGATAGAGGGGGAGACAAAGAGATAGAATCATCATTGCTCAGAGTGGTAGATTCATGTACAAGGGGCAGACGAGAAGCAACTGTTACAGTCAAGTAAATGACCGCAGTAAAATTATCTTAGCTACACATTAGTCCTCAGCCCCGGTCTCTGTCCTCAGCCCGTCTCTGTCTCTGTCCTCAGCTCGTCTCTGTCTCTGTCCTCAGCCCATCTCAGTCTCTCCCCTCAGCCCGTCTCTGTCCTCAGCCCGTCTCTGTCCTCAGCCCGTCTCTGTCCTCAGCCCGTCTCCATTTCTCCCCTCAGCCGCTGTCTCTGCCCTCAGCCGCTGTCTCTGCCCTCAGCCCCCGTCTCTGTCCTCAGCCCCCGTCTCTGTCCTCAGCCCCCGTCTCTGTCCTCAGCCCCTGTCTCTGTCCTCAGCCCCAGTCTCTGTCCTCAGCCCCCGTCTCTGTCCTCAGCCCCCGTCTCTGTCCTCAGCCCCGGTCTCTGTCCTCAGCCCCCGTCTCTGTCCTCAGCCCCGGTCTCTGTCTCTGCAGTGATGTGGATCCTTAGAATGAGCATATACCAGGCAAAAAAGGCTAAACTGATCCTAGATCAGCACTCCTGCTCTGAAACACTTAATGAGTACAGGCCTTCAGGGCAGGAGCCCCTGGTGTCATTCAGTTGGACAGCTAGGACAAAGGAAACCTAACCTGGATAAAACCAGACTGAACGCTGCGCTTACCAGGCTAGACGAACATTGCCTGCCTGCCTGGCTGTCTGCACACTGAACTGTCAGTTTTTCTGTCTGTCTGTCTGCCATGCTGTCTGTTTGCCCTGCTGTCTGTTTGCCCAGCTATCTGTCGGCCCTGCTGTCTGTCTGTTTAGTTTTTCTGTCTTTGTCCTTGAAACCTACTGAAAACCCTAAGAGCACTTATTTAAAACAACCCTCCAGACTCACTAACTTACGTTGTCCTTCACTGCATGGCCTTGATTTGATTGGAAGGTCAGAGCGTTGTGTGTCTAAGAGCAGTTCTAGACTTTACTAACTGGGTCAAAGGCTGTTCTAGTCTCCGGTGGGGAGCAGTGGAGGCTACATGTACCTGTAGGCCCAGTTCTCAGAACCTGGTGTGTGTTCGTGCGTGGGTGCCACTAAAATGTTTATTAAAGAACACTGGTGGCGGCAGCACCTGGTGTCTGTCAGTTGGACAGCCAGTCCAAAGGAAAACAAGCCTGGTTAAACCAAACTAAAAGAACACTTATGGGAGCAGCTAACAGTAAGCAGGCATTACCTTATCGCTTTAGTTGTTTGTTTTGTCCAATTTGAATGTTCATAAATACTCTTACCTCACTCCTCCTCAGCCCCACTGTTATATGCCTAGAGGCAGAGATCAGTCTTTCCCTTAATTTGTATTATGTTAAGGGAAACACTGTATGAGAAGAAGCATGTACATTATCCTGTATGTTCCAGTAACAGTGTGCAGGTGTAGACTTAGAGCAGGGATGGGCAACTGGCGGCCTTTTGAAGGCCCTCGGATCAATTTCTCATCGAAATCAGCAGTTTTTCTTATGTCAGTCACCAATAGTCAGTCAATTAGCCCATGTCAGTTAAACATTTTTAGATTGCTAAATTAGATTAGGGGCCAGCTACTTAAACTTGTTATCATGGTTGAATTACCGGTTGGGGGGCCCCCATTGATTTTGTTAGTCTCACTCAGATATCATATAAAAAACTACAAATATTTCTCTCCACCCCATGGAAACATTTGTAGAACTGCATGAAATGAGTTATAAAATTGCTAAATCTTCTCTCCGCCCCATGGCAAAATGTGTAGAATTGTAGCAAACTTGCTTTAAAAATGCAACATTTTCTCTACAACCCATGGCAAAATGTGTAGAATTTCACAAAATTAACTCTAAAACATTTACATTTACATTTTAGTCATTTAGCAGACGCTCTTATCCAGAGCGACTTACAGTTAGTGAATACATATTTTTATTTTTATTTTTTTTATTTTTTTTATACTAGCCCCCCGTGGGAAACGAACCCACAAACCTGGCGTTGCAAACTCCATGCTCTATCAACTGAGCTACATCCCTGCCGGCCATTCCCTCCCCTACCCTGGACGACGCTGGGCCAATTGTGCGCCGCCCATGAGTCTCCCGGTCACGGCCGGCTGCGACAGAGCCTGGATTCGAACCAGGATCTCTAGTGGCACAGTTAGCACTGCGATGCGGCGCCTTAGACCACTGCGCCACTCAGGAGCTGTGGGTACGCAGACCCCTCATGATGAGTTCAGATTTCTTTGGGCCCCTACCCAATCAAAGTTGCCCATTCCTGACCCCTAGCCCCATGGTCAGCATGGCGGGAGGCAACAGTAGACTGATAACGAGCTAACCCTCTTATGGGAGCTAACGAGCTCTCCTCTGAGTGAGCTGATCATGTTGTTGGTGTGTTTTGAATGGGCTCGGGGTATGAGAACGCAATGTAATGGATTTGGCCATGAGAAAGCCAAACCTATTAGTGCCTTTAGGTATGAGAAAAGGTACCTGGCCTCTAGCTATCATTGAGAAAAGGCACGGTCATGATTTTGGGCTATGAGAGAAAGAGAATGTGCCCTGCACTGGGGGTTGGCTGGAAATACCCCAGTTTCAGTTTGGGATTGGATAGGGGAAGCTATTGTTGTGCTCCTTTATGTTGTGTAAATTGATACTGTATGTTGTGTTGGTGTGAAAGAAGGGGTTTTGAGTGTATAGTTTTACACACACATTCTAGTTCCTCTGTGTGTATACACACACACACACACACTGCGCCACAGGATTCCTGGGGTTTGTGCTGCTCTCTGACTGATCCATCCCTAGTGAGTTGATTACAGAACAACGCTGTACAGAAGCGAACTGTATCCTGCGCAGCCCTAGAGAGACACTGTACACAACCTGTCATCCATGAGTCATGCTGCCGTATCTTATAGCAGAGAGGAGGAAGAGGGAGAATGACTAAGAGGAGGGAGAGGGATTGACTAGGAGGAGGAAGAAAGAGAGAAAGTATACAGTGAAGGGGCAGAGAGGAGAAAGTACACAGAGTTAAAAGGGCTGTTATCCTGATAGCACAGATGTCCCAAAGTTCACTCAGACAAGCTCTCTCGCTTCTTTCTTTCTATTTTTGTATTTATCTTTCTCTCTTCTGCTCCCTTTTGTCTCTCTCTCTCTCTTCTGCTCTCTCTTCTGCTCTCTCTCTCTTTTCTCTCTCTGGTGTGGTCACCGCCACGCTTTCTGCTGACTCAGAGCTGTGGTTCTTGGAGTCCCCTAGTGGCTGGATGTGGTATTGACCTGAGAACCTGCCATACTGCAGCCTGGCGTGATCTCGTCTCACTAGCTCTGCCACATTAACATGGACCATGCTCTTCTCAGAGCAGTCTGAGGCTGTGTCCCGAATGGCACCCTATTCCCTACATAGTGCACTACATTGAACAGGGCCTTTGATACAACCCTATGGGCTCTGGTCAAAAGTAGCGCACGATATAGGGAATAGGGTGTCATTTGGGGGACACCCTGAATGTCAGTGCTGCTGCCCACCATTATTGCATTAGCCATAATTGATGGATGCTGTAATAAATGTTGTCTGGGTTTGGTGGCCGGCCAGCCAATCCCGCAGCTACCTCCCCTGACTTTTCCAATGCTGACGGTTTCCTGTTCTCTTTGCTGTGATTGGTGCAGAGTGCCCACCTGGCGGTGATGGATGCCCTGATGTCGGTGGGCGCCATGGAGACGGTGAACGCAGTGAGGATGTCCGGTGCGGCGGCGGGGGAGGAGCTTCTGGGTGGAGTGGGAGGAGCTAGCTGGGAGGACACCCTGCTCCACTGGGTGAACGGGGTAAGGACACGGACAGGGAGGACTCACTCTCTGTCTGGATCTGTCTCTGTCTGTGTCTCTCTCGGTCTCTCTCTGTCGCTGAGTCATGATTTCATAACCAAATGTATATGTGAGTACATAATATACATACTTATAACATATGGCTTTCCACCACCCCATTTCCCCCCCAGTTGAATCAGAGGCTGCGAGAGCAAACAGAGGGTGCACAGGGTGACCCATCTCAGGACAGCACAGAGCCACAGCCTGTCCAGCCTTCAGTAAGTATTACACTACACAGTGTCTGTCCAGAATGGCACCCTATTCCCTATATAGTGCATCTATATAGAGCCCTATGGGCCATTTAGTGCCATTTAGGATGCATACAGTATTTATGTCAACAGCTCTCACATTACACAACACATTGTGTAATACATGTACATTCATAATAATAATAATAATATGCCATTTAGCAGACGCTTTTATCCAAAGCGACTTACAGTCATGCGTGCATACATAATTGTGTGTGGGTGGTCCCGGGGATCGAACCCACTACCTTGGCGTTACAAGCGCCGTGCTCTACCAGCTGAGCTACAGAGGACCATCTCATGGATTACATATAATTAAAACATTCTGACGTAAACATTTCCTGTGAACAAGCATGTTATATACAGTGTGTGCATGTAAGATATTTATACTTTGTCTTGACAGATACGTTGATAGGGTTGGGTTAAATGCATTCAGTTGTACAACTGACTAGGTATTCCCCATTCCCTTCCCTTTATACATGCAATCTCCCTAGTACCCTGGTGCTTGTACAGGTAACTACCAAAATAAAGGAAACACAGCGCTGAGCCGCCAAAACAGCTTCAATGCGCCTTGGCATAGATCCTAGAAGTTTGGAGGGAGGCGACACCATTCTTCCACAAGAAATTCCATCATTTGGTGTTTTGTTGATGGTGGTGGAAAACGCTGTCTCAGGCACCGCTCCAGAATCTCCCATAAGTGTTCAATTGGGTTGAGATCTGGTGACTGAGACACACCCTTTAAATCCCATATGCTCCTTTGAGACCCCTCTTTCAAAGTCACTGCGATATCTTCTAGCCATGATAGCCAAAATAATGGGCAACTGGGCATTTTTATACATGACCCTAAGCATGATGGGATGTTTTAATTGCTTAATTAACTCAGGAACCACACCTGTGTGGAAGCACCTGCTTTTGTATCCCTCATTTACTCAAGTGTTTCCTTTATTTTGGCAGTTACCAGTATCTTAACATAACATTTACTGGTTGTATAATTTTTAGGCGATATATACCCTTTTCAAAACTGTATTTTTCCTCTTAGCTATCCTTCTAAAGTAGCCTTAATACCGACAGTATCCTCTCCTCCTGTCTTCTCCTTTCCCACTTTCCTCTCTTTCTCTGTCCTCCTTTCCTTCCTTCCCTCCTTCCTCCTCTCTGACAGTGTCCCACTCGCTGGTACTGGAAACTTGTCCCTGTAAGTTCCTCCTCTTTCTTCTCCTCCTCTGTTGCATCATCCCTTCCTTATATTTCTCTCCATCCTTCTCTGCATCTTCATATTCTCTCTCTTATTAGATTTTCAAATTAAAGGTCTGTTCTGTTTTTCTCGCTCTTCCTCTCCCCCTGTTGGTACAATATAAGAATGCAGACATACTGCTGCTCTGCTCTGCACTAGGACTATACGCTGTACATTTCCTTGGGCTGATGTCACAGAAGGGGTAGGGTATTGTTGGACGTAAATCACATGTAATCCACTCAGGAATCTAGAAATGTACTAGAAACCAGTCCCTCTAGTCGGCTCTGTCTTAAAAAGGACCTTGTGTGAGGGAGGTTTTAGTTTCTAGCCACTAGCCAGTCATTGTCTTGAGTCCCAAATGGCACCGTATTCCCTATTTGTTGGATTAACTTTAGCCAGGGCCCATAGATTAAGAAGTAATGAGTTTGAGGTGTAGGCCTTTTATGTGAGGTGAAACAGCCTACATTATGAACAGTGCAGATATAACAAGTAGATCTGACATAGTTTCCCAATTCTAACATGGCGTATAATCATAGCTGTTTTACATGATACGTTTTTATCTGATTTGGGACTGTTGTGTAACATTACACTCTCCTGAACAGACCCCAGGTATTACAGTCTGCTGATAGTGTTGACACTGTGCTGGCTGTGTTCAGTTCAGTCGTTGTCTAAAACCTGAATAGTCTCAACCTGAATAGTCTCACCTGCGTAAGGTTGGGTTAAATATCCTCCTCCGATGAGACTCTCTCTCCTGGCCTACTTTCCACTGACAAAGCCCTCGCTGTCTCTGGACTCATTCTATGGTTACGTCCAAAATGGCACCCTATTCCCTTTGAACAGAGCCCTAGTCAAGAGTCGTGCACTATATAGGGAGTAGGGTGCCATTTGGGACACAGCCATTCTCTCTCTCCCTATGGCTTCTACTGACTGGTTGGCTGCACCTTTCTCTTCACTTCCATGGCATGTTATCTGTTCTCTCTCTCTCCACCTCCACCCCTTGATTCTGTCTTTTCTCTAGGAGCACGTTGTTGGTCACGTTATCCTCCAGCCTGATGGGTGTTGTTTGTATGGATGTCTGTATGTACTGTTTGTGCTGTATGTCCACCTGTGTTTTTGAAGAACATTGGCCTTGAACGAGCTCTCCAAATGCAAACATCAAAGGTATTGCATTGAACAGTAAAGCCTGGACATCTCCCCAACTCTCCCATACTCACTCAATGACGTCTCTCTCTTTTCTCTCTCTCTCTCTCTCTCTCTCTCCCCCTCCTCTTTCTTACCCCTTCTAAGATCCGCTACAGAAAGGACAAGACACTTTCTAAACAGAAGCCTACGTTTCCGGTGGTGACTGAAGTCAAAGACCTCTCCAATGGTTGTGCCATCGCTTCTGTTATACACTACTATTGCCCCGGCCTGTTGCGACTAGAGGGTAAAACCACATGATAAAAATTAACATGACAGTATTTGATATGCAAATACAAATTAAAAACACTGGACTAGTTGTCGAATATAATGTAGTTCATGCCTGGGGGTTTGTCTAAAAAGCCTAGCTTACTATGTCACACAAGGTTCCATTTAGGTTTAAACCACACTTTCTTTAATACAGTAACATATTGTATTACTGTGTGCAGTGTGTCATTCCACTTCCTGTACTACCTGCTCATTGTCCTGTGTTAGATGTTTATATGAAATACTCCATGGCCTGACTACCTGCTCATTGTACCATTCCTGTGTTAAATGGGTGCCACAATATGGCTTCCCTCTGCTCTAGCCTCCAACCTGTATGTGTGACTTTCGGAAGGGTTGGGATAAAGCGGACCGCCGTGTATTTTTGGACAATAAAGTAATCCTTGTTTTCTTCTTCAGACGTGTGTATGAAGGAGTCCGTGGCGGTGGCAGACAGCCTGTACAACCTGCAGCTGATCCGAGAGTTCTGTGACAGCTGTCTGAAGAGCTGCTGCCCCCTGGTGTTGGAGGACCTGCTCTACACCCCACAGGAGCTCCAGGTACTACATCCACACCTCACTGTGGGCCCATATAGCCACATCTACACCAACCCTTTTCCCGGAGAGCTACCCTCCTGTAGGTTTTTGCTCCAACCCCTGTTGTAACTAACCTGATTCATTTAGCTTTATTATTAGGTGCGCTAGACTAGGGTTGGAGTAAAAACCAACAGGAGGGTAGCGCTCCAGAAACAGGGTTGGAGAGCCCTGATCTACACAGTGTCTTGCCCTCAGAGCCATTTATTTAGAAATATATGGCTCTGCCTAGACTGTCTTATACAGAGAGTGTTTGACCAACTGGAGCTGGATGCCGTACAGAACTAGTAGAGCATGAAACTTTATTGATACCCAGGAATGATTTGTTATGGAGATCGAAACAGCATTACATGGGTCCTTTAACTGTTTCTCTGGTATGTTCAGGTCAACATGATGAGTTTCCTAGCAGAGCTGCTGTGTTGGTTTGAGGTACGGAGGCCAGAGTTTGTTCAGCCACTGAACACCACTGGTAAGTGTTGGGCTGGGCCCTGTTCAGGAGGATGCAATGTTACAAAACATTCACATAGAAATGTGTCCTATAGAACAAATATGATGGTTTGTCAAGTAGAATAAGGAATTATGTCAGCTCTAGTTATTACATTTCTATCTGCAATATTCGGAGCGTTTCGCCTCACTGAATACACCCCTGGGCCTATATTCATATAGCGACTTCGAGCAGGAGTGCTGATCTAGGATCAGGTCTTCCCTGTCCATATAATCTTATTCATTGTGATCTAAAAGGCTAAACTGATCCTAAATCAGTACTCCTACATTTCAGATGCTTGATACATTCAAGTCCTAGTCTGATATGTGATTCCTGTGTAGGCCTGAATGGCAGTATCGATGTATGACTCATGAGACTGTTTATTTTATTCCAGATGCTTCTGCACCGATCAAGCCAACCAGTTTGAGCAATAACAGGTACAGCAGCTCTGATCTGTTATAGAAAATAAAAAGTGATCTATTTCAGGAATGGTATCTTTTGAGTGAAAGTTTTTTATTGTGAGAGCTCTGGTGAGTGAGAGTAGATTTCCAATGTACAGTATTTATTACATATGGCAAATCAACTTAAACTTGATCTTGAAACAAAATGTTTGTCTGTATTTCAGCGGCTCTCCATCCATCTTCAAGAAGCCGTTCCTGCCCATCTCCTCGCCAGTGTCGCCAGGGCCTGTGCCAGGTGAGAGCAGGGCGACGTCATCCCATCATTTACGTCTGTCCCACTTCTGTTCTCTGGGTTCAAATAGTATTTGTTTTATTTACAACACTGTAGCTGTGCTTGATTGATTGACACAATGAAAGCAATGGAAAGAAATGGAATAGTCCCAAAAGTGCAAACCCCGTTCATCTGAGACTCCAGGCAGGCATGCTCAATCAAATGCTCCTCAAAGTATTTGAGAGAAAACAGATACTTGAGTTTGCACCCAGGTCTAGTGAGGATGCCATTGCATCTTTTATAACTGTGTTGTCCGCGTTTGTTTACCAGTGGGTTCATGTAAAGGTTTTTCTGTCTGTCTGTTAATCTGTGTGTTTGTGCATCTTTGTATGCCCTGACTTGTGTCTTTGTGGTGTCTGTCTGTCTCTGTCTGTCTGTGTTGATTACTGTGTGAATGTGTGCAGGGTCTCTGACTCAGTCTGCCTCCATGTCTCATGTAGAGGGAGCTGGGAGAACATGGACCAAGAAGCCTTTCAGGTAGGCCCCATCTGTCTCTCTGTCTCTTCGTGTGTGTTGTTAGCTCCATATTTCAATTGTATCTCAATACAAAATTTGGAGTAAATTCTATTTCAATTAAGTCATTCAGCAAGTAAACTCTCTCACTCTCTCTCTCTCACACTGTCTCCCTCCGTCTCCATCTATCTCTGTCCGTCTCTCTGTCTCCGTCCAGTCGTCCCCTGTCCTCGGCCGTGTCCTTTAGCATTCCCTTCGGCATGGACAGCGACGTGGACATCGTGATGGGAGGCGCCATCACCCGCTCGGTCAGCTCTGACAACGTGGCCCCCGGCCAGACCATGACCCGCGTGCCCTACACCCCCCCAGAGGACCTTAGTCATCTGCTTAGCAAGCCCCCCGCCACCCCTGGCTCCCACAGACCCTCCTGGGCCACCCAGAGCTCCTCCGTGGTGCCCATGCTGCTGAAGGAGAACGGCCTGGGAGAGGGAGAGGGAGAGGGAGAGGGGGAGGGGGAGCTGCCCACCATCGAGGAGGCCCTGCAGATCATCCACAACGAGGGCAAGATGGAACCCCGGCTGCACCCCGATGGGGCAGCCGACGGATTCTTCCTGCATTCGCCTGATGACCCGGCCAGCGCCAGACACAATGGCCGCGCCCCTCACCCCTCCCACCCGCTTAACCCCGTACCCCTCAGCTGCTCCGCCCCGTCCCGCTCTGGGATGATGTACCACCCCCATCTCCCCATGGAGGGCAAAATGCAGGCACCCAAGGAGCAGCCCTCCTCTACCCCCTCCTCCCGCACCCGACACACCTCAGAGGGCTCGCGGGACGACGACTCGGTGCTGAGGGACGGGAGCGTGGACTCTGACGCCTCTGAGGACCTCCTTCTCCTCCCCAATGCCCAGTCCACCCCTGCTACGCCTGATGTCCACACCAGAGGCCGAGGAGGGGGGGACGACGCCCAGGACAGCGGCGTGAGGATGACCAGCTTTGCTGAGCGCAAGAAGAAACCGTCGACAGTAGGCGAATCACCTAAAAGCGACGGCGCCAGCAGCAGCGAACCTGTCGCCCCGGCAGCGACGGCTTCGATGACCAGCTGGGCGGCCCAGCCACAGAAGTCGACGGAGGAGAGCCCCAGTAAGAGCCCTGGACTGACCACCGAGATGTCTGAGCTGGGAGCCCGGCTGGAGGAGAAGAGGAAGGCCATCGAGGCCCAGAAGAAACGTATTGAGGCCATCTTCGCTAAGCACCGCCAGAGACTGGGCAAGAGCGCCTTCCTGCAGCTGAAGAAGGAGCAGGGGGAGGGAGAGGAGGAGGAGGAGGGCCAGGTTAGCGCCTCCTCCACAGAGGAGGACCTCAGGGGGCTGACGCTAGAGGAAAGGCTGGCTCACATGGAGGACGAGGAGCAGCAGGAGGCGCAGCAGCAGGAGAAACGGCGCCCCTCAGTGGAGCAGGAGGGGAACGTCAAACCTTCAACATACCTGGACAACAAGCAGGCCTCCTTACCCAAGGACAGGGCAGGTAGAGAAGGTGTGCAGGGAGAGAAGTGTGCCGGGTCAGGAGGACAGAAGGCCGGGGTGGTAGTGCATCAGCCAGCGCCCTTGGGGGACTACAACAACGCTGTATCAAAGCTGAACGCGGCGCTAAGCTCTCTGCAGAGCGACATGCAGCGCCTCTCAGAACAACAGAACCAACTCATCAGGAAGAAGCCCGCCACTCCCGCCGGCAACAAGTCCTGGGTGATCCCGCCCAGTCTCAAATCCTCAGCATCTCCCCCGACCCGCATGTCCCGCGCGTCCACCCCTCGCAACCTTGCCTCCGTCTCCTCTTCCACCTCGTCGTCCCGCCGCAACGCCGCCAGTCCCGCCAGAACGCCCAAGTCGCCTCAGGTCCATCGCCGGGCCCAGTCGGTGCCTCCCAAGAGCCCCAAGCACCAGGCCACCCACTACCACCACGCCCGCCCCCAGGATCTCAAAGTGCCGGGCCTGTCGCGCGTGCTCACCCCTCCGCAGAACGTGGACACTATCCCCCACCTGCGCCGCGCCTCCCCCTGGCAGTGCAGAGACCAGAACTCCTCCACCTTCAACATCAGCTCTGCCCCCAGCCCTGCCTCCACCCCAACCCACATCCCCTCCCCAACCCCCACCCCCCGGGCGCTGTCGCTGGCCCTGGATGACAACATGTCAGATGCCGGCTCGAACGAGGACCAGAGCATCTTCAGCATGGACCTGGATGCCGCCACATCTCAGGCCTCGGGGAGAAAGGAGCGTGGGGGTGGTGGGAGCTCGGGGGCGCCCTCGGAGTGCTCGTTTGAAAGTGACGTTCCGGCAGCGGGGGTGTTTAATGGCAAGCGCAGCAGCCTGATCGAGATTTCTCTATCGGCCTTGGACGGGGACGGGGACGACCTGAGTGTCATGGATGACTCCATGAGCGACGTGACCGAACCTGAGATGAAGGGAGGGGTCGGCTTCTTCTTTAAGGTTAGTCGACTGTGTGCGTTTGTCTGTCTGTGTCTGTCTGTCTGAGTATGAGGTTAAGCCTGACTAATCCTGTATCTGTGCGTGTGTGTCCGTCATCAGGATGACAAGGTGCGGCCGGAGGACGAGATGGCCCAGAGGAAAGCAGCCCTGATGCAGAAACAGCAGAAGAGGGCGGAGGAGATGAAGAGACGCAGGCTGGAGCAGGAGGAGAAGAAGGAGAAAGAGCATGCGATGTGCGTTGCGTTTCTAATCCACTTACAGTACTGTGTTGTCCAACAGCCGACTCTGAATAAACTAATGGAGCTGCTTATGTTTCTTGTTGTTGTATAATAATGTGATTGATTTGAATAATTTGAATAATTCATTGATTTGATTGATTCATTGGTTAACCCCCCCCCCCCTCCTCCCCTCTCTCTATACCTATAGCCGACCCGAGTGGTTTAACATCGAGGGCTGGGGAGACAAGGGTGGTGGTGGTGGTGAGGACCGGCTCTGGCCCCCCGGTACCCCCCCTTCAGATAGCACGACCCAGCGGAGAGACACCTTCACCAGGCAGGAGTACGAGCGGAGGCAGCAGCTGAAGATCATGGAGGATCTGGACAAGGTGTTGCGGCAGAAGCCCACCACGGTGCGCGGCGTGAAGAAGCAGAGACCCAAGACCATGTTCCGGGACGACTCAGTGCTTTCCCGCAGCCCCGCCAAGGGATTCATGGGTAAATATAAACTCCACCCCCATCTCTCCCATCGCTGAGTCTGGGGGCGTTCCAGGTCGGGTTTCATTTGCAGTTGTGCTGCGTATCACAGAAGATTGCTATGTCATATTAATGTGCTTTTCTCTGTGTGTTTGTTTCTCTCTCTCTAGGCTCCAAACTCAACAAGGTATATTCCCACTCTACCATGAACCTGTCCTCAATGGCTAACGACACTGGTAACAGCGGGACGCTGACCGTCAGGAAATCTCCCAGGTAACTGTCAACAATAACGAGCTGTATTTTACCGCACAGGTAGCTATGGTTAACCGTAATGAGTTGTATTTCCCATGCATAGAGACCTGCAGCTACTGAATGAATCATCAAATACAGCTGCCTGACTATGCCCCCCTTCCGTCCTTATTATTGGCCTATTTTTAAAACAAATGTGTGATTCAATGTCTGTCTGTGTTTTATTTTCCGGTATATAGATTGTTTTGTTGTTATGCTTTCCTTACAGCCGATCTCACTCCCCCTCGAGGCTGATGTCACCAGGACGAATGACCAATCAGAACGGAGAGAAGGACTGGGAGAACGCCTCCACGGCCTCGTCTCCCGCCTCCATCCCAGAATACACCGGTACGTTTACCTTTAACCCTACGTTACAGCTCACTGTTAACCATCACTCTGGGTCCATGACTGTGACATCATCTCTAGGTCCCTCTTGTTCCAATATTATCCACACTAGCATTCATCAATAATCTCACTTAACCCAGAACTAAAGTCTTGTGTAATTTGTCAGATGCTCGATTAACTTCTAGGTCCGTACGAGAAGAGCTAGAATGAGAACCGTAACGAAGAGCTCCACCCTCTCTCTTTGCAAGTTACGGGCCCCATGTCCGTCCGAATTTCGTAAGATGCTAAGACCTGCAAAATGGGGATTTGTCCAAAGCACTGGAACTAATGCTGCTCGTTGTCTCACGCATCCCGTTGTATCATTACAGATCCACGATACTATTTATGTTTACGTAGTCTGTCCAAGTGGAACGCTAGTGTGGATATTGAAACAGAGCCTATACTGAGAATACGATGTCATCATAAGTATCTGTTTGAACCAATCCACCACATGTTAACAGAAAGTCTGTATGGGAACGTACTTGGTCTTTGATCTATGGCATGTTATTTGTGTTGATTTGTGTTGATTTGTGATATTTGTGTTGGCTTCCAGGACCCAAGCTGTACAAGGAGCCCAGCTTCAAGTCCAACAAGTTCATCATCCACAACGCTATCTCCCGCTGCTGCCTTGCCGGCAAGGTCAACGAACCGCAGAAAAACAAGATTGTAGAGGTCAGAACTCTTTAAATCAACAACTCGCCTTAGATCCTTTTAAATCAATGTGTGCATCCCACGGGGGACCAGTATGAAAACCAAAAAAAAATGTATGCACTAACTGTTAGTCGCTCTGGATAAGAGCGTCTGCTAAATGACTTAAATGTAAATGGCACCACCATATTCCATTATAGTGCACTACAAAGGGAATAGGGTGCCATTTGAGATGCAAACAACAACCCCGTTAGTGCCCTTTAAATCAACAACCTTGCTAACCCCCTCTCCGCTCCACTGGCTGGTTAGGCTGGACTGGCTGTCACAGTCTACCTGGTTGGAGCCTCCCCACTGCCACTGTTCATATCCCGTTCACCTCTCTCTCTCGCTCTCGCTCTCTCTCTCTCGCTCGCTATCTCTCTCTTTCTATTTCTCTCTCGGTCTCTCAATCTCTCTTTCTATTTCTCTCTCTCTGTCTCTCTCTCGCTTTGTCACTCTCTCTCTCTCAATTCACTTAAATTCAAAGGGCTTTATTGGCATGGGAAACATACGTTTACATTGCCAAAGCTCTCTCACTCTTTCAAATGTGGATTTGTATTGAATTGTGTCATTGTTAAGGCGTTTTTAACATTGTTTTACCTCCCCTCTCCTTCTATGGTTCAGGAGATGGAGAAGTGCCAGGCCAACCACTTTCTCATCCTCTTCCGTGACTCCAGTTGTCAGTTCCGGGCCGTCTACACCATGAACCTAGAGACCGAGGAAATGGTGCGCCTCACGGGCATTGGGCCACGCGTCATCAGCCCCGCCATGGTGGAGTCCATCTACAAGTATAGCTCGGACCGCAAACAGTTCACCACCATCCCGTCCAAGACCATGTCTATGAGCGTCGATGCCTTCACCATCCCCGGGCACCTGTGGCAGAGCAAACGCCCGGGCACCCCCAAGAAGTTGGGGACCCCCAAATAATAACGAGAACATCTCAATGATGGAGGAGGTGGTTGGCGGGGGGAGGAAGGTCGCAGACATATGTAAATCAGGGGCCCCTCCTCTCCCCCAGTCAACCCCCACCACCCTCTTCCCCCCTCCTTTCTCTTATATTGGCGCTGTCCAGTGTTGGCTGTTGATTTGGAGACTGCTTTAGTTCAGTAGGCTGGTCAGGTAGACCAGTGGAGGGATCTGAAAGGAATAAATTACACTGGTGCCAGACATATACAAACCACCTGCCCCTTTAAGCCTGTCCAACCGGATGGTCTCTGCCCCTTTAAGACCAACCTGGGTCGTTTTTCGTTGCAAAATGTTTTGCTACGGTGTGCACTAATGAATATGACCCTTATCAGCTCTGTGTATGGGGGACATTGGTACATGTCATGTGTCAAGGGGGCCAGCTACAGATGATCACTACTACTAAAGCCATTCATAGGGCCCTGTCTGTCACACACTACACCCCATAGGGGCCTCTGATTGCCCCCCCAGACTGATCTACTTAGATTGTCAAATAATAATAATGTTGTGATAGGACTGGAATGAACATGGGTTCTTCCAACCCTACTGGACCTCTCGCCCCAGGGCCTCTCCCCAGCCTCCTGCTGCCTTCCCTTCTCCCCCAGGCCTCCCCCACCTCCCTCTGACTCCCCCTGCCTTCCCACTGCCTCCCCTTGACTAACCCCGTCCACAGTCATCCATTGTGACCTTAAGCACTCAGTGGTGAGCATGAGAGGGAACGTCTCACACACTACCGCAGCCCTCTGAACAGAACATGGGGGGACAGACTCGCAATCTCCCTCTCTCTTTCTCTCTCTTTTCTCTCTCTTTCATCTGACCTCCTTTCTTTTTCTTTAATTCCGGGGCTCTTTCTCCTCCCATCTGCTGCCTCTCCGTGCAGACGGAACAGAAGAACCCAAGCTGAAAGAAATCAGACTTAGCAAACTGCTCTCTCATGAATGTAGGGCGCACCCGAACCACTCGGCTCCCCCGGGTGTGTCATTGGCCAGTCGAGGACTGGGAGGTACTGTATTGGGCGGGTCCACCGAGGGCTCTAGCACTCTTGAGGGGCTGCCATGCCTGTCAGTCAGAGCGTTATGAAGGACTCCGCCCAGCTCCAACTCTACTTCAGCTGTAGACATCTGGATGTTTTTTTTTACACCACTTTTGACATGTGCTGAGTGAATCGCTTCGGCCTTGCTTTATTTCCTATTTCAGTACGAGAGGAGGAATGAAAATAGCGTTATACATGATTATCTTGATGAATGATACTGGAAAAAATGAAGGAGGACTTTATACTCTGTTTAGCGTTACCCTGGATTCACATTAAGAGAAAAAAAGAAACTAAAATGAATGACAATTTAATATATATGAATGCTGTTTATTGCTGAATACTTTCATTTTTGACAATGATTTGTACAAACAAGTTAAACTATTAATAAGCTAGCCTGCTGCTTTACCATTAACGAGGTGTGTGTGTTTGAGAGAAGAGCGGCCAGTGAGTGAAAGAGAAGAAAAACTGTCTGACAAGAGACTTAGCGAACTCTCCACAATCTGAGAAATAAACCCAGAAGGACAAAAATGAACAAACTGTGTTATTTGAGAAACACACACACACACACAGTATATGTTACCTGTGAATGAAGGATAATCAGGACTGTTTCAGCCCTAATTCGGTCCCTCTGCAGGGTATGGTGTGGTACTATATGGGGTTTTGGGTAAACCTAGGCCTAGACCACATGACCCCATAGGGTGCCATTTGGAACACAAACCATGTTGTTTCTGGTGTAACCTGTAGGCACTAGTGGGTTCTGATCTCATCTTGGCTTCATTTAGCATTACATCAGCTGATGTAGGCCAATCAGCTGTCATCTCTCCTGTTTCACATCACAAACTGCCTACAACAACAACAAAACGTTCCTGTCGTTTTGACAGATTTAAAATGGAGATCTGATTTAAAAAATGTTGTCTCTAAAGCAGCATTTATGAAATGAAAGCGTGACAATGGGTTTGTACGTTCGGTGTGTATGGCAAGGAGTGTGAGATTAATGGACCTGTGTGACACTGTGTTGGTGTAATGTGTATATCTGTTTGTAAAGTTGAGTACGTATGCGATAGTCGAACTATAACTGGATTCTGTGCAATTCTCCTGTAGACAGACAGTCAGTCAGTCAGTCATGTAACCCCAAGGTGTATTTATTGGGTAAAGATTAGAAGGATTATTTGATGTTTAGTATCAAGATTCTATTATTTGTATTTGATTTTTTTTCCCATTAAAGTGGTGATTCACATGTTCATTTCATAGAAGTCATGTCCGACATGTCGTTTATGTTGTCTTTTTTTATTTTGCTCTGTTACCACCGTGTCGATGTGGGCAGAGTATTTGTGTTCCTCTCACAAACATTTTCATGATTACAGATCTATCCCAGGTAACTGGACCAGGCTAATAAAATCATTAAAAAAATCACCATTACCCCTTTAATTTCTGTCATGCTCATCCTTAGTGTTTCTGGACCCACCTTAAATGAACAACTTTAAAGGCTTAACAAAGCCTGCATGAACCCATTATAGGGCTACATACAGTAGGTGCTTCACAAATCATTTAAAAGCCGATTTGTACTATATATTTAAAAAAAGTATTCAGACCCCTTGACTTTTTCCACATTTTGTTACGTTACAGCCTTATTCTAAAATGGATTAGATTGTTTTTTTCCCCCCTCATCAACCTACACACAATACCCCATAATGACATAGCAAAAACAGGTTTTTATAAATTTTTGCAAATGTATAAAAAAAAAAAAAGAAACTGAAATATCACATTTACTCAGTACTTTGTTGAAGCACCTTTGGCAGCGATTACATCCTCCAGTCTTCTTGGGTATGACGCTACAGGCTTGGCACACCTGTATTTGTGGAGGCCCATTCTTCTCTGCAGATCCTCTCAAGCTCTGTCAGGTTGGATGGGGAGCGTCGCTGCACAGCTATTTTCAGGTCTCCAGATCGGGTTCAATTCCGGGCTCTGGCTGGGCCACTCAAGGACATTCAGAAACTTGTCCCGAAGCCACTCCTCAAAATCAAATAAAATAAAATTGTATTTGCCACATGCGCCGAATACAACAGGTGTAGACATTACAGTGAAATGCTTACTTACAAGCCCTTAACCAACAATGCATAAAAAAATCTAAATCAAAATAAGAATAAAAGCAAATAACTAAAGAGCAGCAGTAAAATAACAGTAGGGAGGCTATATACAGGGGGGGTACCGGTGCAGAGTCAATGTGCGGGGGCACCGGCTAGTCGAGGTAATTGAGGTAATATGTACATGTGGGTAGAGTTAAAGTGACTATGCATAAATAATAAACAGAGTAGCAGCAGCGTAAAAGAGGGGGATGGGGTGGGGGTGGGGGGGGCAGTGCAAATAGTCTGGGTAGCCATGATTAGCTGTTCAGGAGTCTTATCGCTTGGGGGTAGAAGCTGTTGAGAAGCCTTTTGGACCTAGACTTGGCGCTCTGGTACCGCTTGCCGTGCGGTAGCAGAGAGAACAGTCTATGACTAGGGTGGCTGGAGTCTTTGACAATTTTGAGGGCCTTCATCTGACACCGCCTGGTATAGAGGTTCTGGATGGCAGGAAGCTTGGCCCCAGTGATGTACTGGGCCGTACACACTACCCTCTGTAGTGCCTTGCGGTCGGAGGCCGAGCAGTTGCCATACCAGGCGGTGATGCAACCAGTCAGGATGCTCTTGATGGTGCAGCTGTATAACCTTTTGAGGATCTGAGGACACATGCCAAATCTTTTCAGTCTCCTGAGGGGGAATAGGCTTTGTCGTGCCCTCTTCACGACTGTCTTGGTGTGTTTGGACCATGATAGTTTGTTGGTGATGTGGACACCAAGTACTTGAAGCTCTCAACCTGTTCCACTACAGCCCCGTTGATGAGAATGGGGGCGTGCTCAGTCCTTTTTTTTTTTCCTGTAGTCCACGATTATCTCCTTTGTCCTGCGTTGTCTTGTTTGTGTGCTTAGGGTCATTGTCCTGTTGGAAGGTGAACCTTCACCCCAGTCTGAGGTCCTGAGCGCTCTGGAGCAGGTTTTCATCAAGGATATCTCTGTACTTTGCTCCATTCATCATTCCCTCGGCCCTGACTAGTCTCCCAGTCGCTGCCGCTGAAAAACACAGCATGATGCTGCCACCACCATGCTTCCACCACCGTGCCAGGTTTCCTCCAGACGTGACGCTTGGCATTCAGGCCAAAGAGTTCAATCTTGGTTTCATCAGACCAGAGAATCTGGTTTCTCATGGTCAGTCCTTTAGGTGCCTTTTGGCAAACTCCAAGTGGGATGTCATGTGCCTTTTACTGAGGAGTGGCTTCCGTCTGGCCACTCTACCATAAAGTCCTGATTGGTGGAGTGCTGCAGAGATGGTTGTCCTTCTGGAAGGTTCTCCAATCTCCACAGAGGAACTCTGGAGCTCTGTCAGAGTGACCATTGGGTTCTTGTTCACCTCCTTGACCAATGCCCTTCTCCCCTGATTGCTCAGTTTGGCTGGGCGGCCAGCTCTAGGAAGAGTCTTGGTGGTTCCAAACTTCTTCCATTTAAGAATGATGGAGGCCACTGTGTTCTTGGGGACCTTCAATGCTGCAGAAATGTGTTGGTACCTTTCCCCAGATCTGTGCCTCGACACAATCCTGTCTCGGAGCTCTACGGACAATTCCTTCGACCTCATGGCTTGGTTTTTGCTCTGACATGCACTGTCAACTGTGGGACCTTATATAGGCAGGTGTGTGCCTTTCCAAATCATGTCCAATCTATTCAATTTACAACAGGTGGACTCCTATTAAGTTGTAGAAACATCTCAAGGATGATCAATGGAAACAGGATGCACCTGAGCTCAATTTCGAGTCTCATAGCAAAGGGTCTGAATCCTTATGTAAATAAGGTATTTCTGTTTTTTACTTCTAAAACACTGTTTTCAAATTGTCTTTATGGGGTATTGTGTGTAGATTGATGAGGATTTATATTTATTTCATCCATTTTAGAATAAGGCTGTAACGTAACAAAATGTGGAACAAGTCAAGGGGTCTTAATACTTTCCGAATGCACTGTACGTTAACATCTAGCGCTTTTCCAAATGTGGCATAGCTCTTTTTTCACCCTTTATGCATACAGAATGGTATTTGCTTATAAATGATTTCTAAAGCATCTACCGTATGGAGGCCTTATAGAGTGTTTATGAAAGCTTCATAAAACCTTTTTAAAGTTGTTTGTTTAAAGTTACATTGCCTATCGGTTCCACGTTTTTATAGTTTGAGAGAATTTCTTTCCTTTTCATAGTCTCTTTTCCCCTAATTTCATTTAGATTTTTTTGAAGTCCATACTATCACTGTCAGCATCAGCAGAATTGCACTGTGACTAGCTATGAAGACTGTTTGCTAAATGCCATGTGTGTAACTGAAACTCGTACGCTCTATGGCCCATATCAACAAAAAAAGAGTGTGAGGAAATGAAAGTATGTTAAGTACAGGTTGAGCGCATTCTTGCTCACACACACACACACACACTTGAGGCTTCCACTTTTCACAATTCTTGTTTATAGGGGTGTCATGCACCCCAAAATTCTGAGGGGAAACAAAGTGAGTGAGGATGACTAGGGGGGTGGTTCGGAGGTGGGCTAGGTCCCCCGTCCGCAAGTTGGCGAATTTAGCATTTTTCAAACACCTGAAACAGCTTTTTCGCCATATCAATACATAGACCTCTTGAGCAGTCTGTATCCTCCTGACTGGTGGTTCTTTTTTTAAAGAAACTAAATATGCTTCTCTGCATCTCTGCAAAAATCTGGGTACAAGATTAAAGGAATGTGAATCTTATTCAGTACATTTAGTAATTGCTTGCTTTTCTAAGTCTACCAACCTGGCATGCCAACTCAGTTAGACAAGCTAGCTACTCTAACTTGAATGATGCCTGAAATGGCTTCTTGGTAGCTAGTTATGAGGTTGGGAGATAGGGAACCTATCTGGGCTAGCTAAAGCCAACTTCATAAAATTGCTAGGTGGCGTGTAGTATTACAGAGAAGTAACAACATTTAAATGATTATTTTATTTTATTTTTCAGGACAAATCTGAGGGGGCACGTGACACCACTGCTTGTTTATTTCAAACATGTCTTGTGGTACATTTACATTACATTTACATTTTAGTCATTTAGCAGACGCTCTTATCCAGAGCGACTTACAGTTAGTGAATACATTTTTTATTTTATTTTTTATACTGGCCCCCCGTGGGGGCAGCAACGACCTGGGCCCAGTTGGCAATAAACGCACTTGTGGAAACAAAAAAATAACGTACTGCTATGTGATGGATATATTAATTATTATTTTTTTAGATACCTCTTCACACCCACCCACACTCCTTCTGAATAGTCCACACACACACACGTCTGATACAGTTTGGAACACGTGGCATAACCAATCGAATATCGCCACGTCTGATACAGTTTGGAACACGTGGCATAACCAATCGAATATCGCCACGTCTGATACAGTTTGGAACACGTGGCATAACCAATCGATTATCGCCACGTCTGATACAGTTTGGAACACGTGGCATAACCAATTGAATATCGCCACGTCTGATACAGTTTGGAACACGTGGCATAACCAATCGAATATCGCCACGTCTGATACAGTTTGGAACACGTGGCATAACCAATCGATTATCGCCACGTCTGATACAGTTTGGAACACGTGGCATAACCAATCGAATATCGCCACGTCTGATACAGTTTGGAACACGTGGCATAACCAATCGATTATCGCCACGGCTTTGCACATCCCGCCCCAAGCAGACACCAAAAATGACCTCAAAAGATCTTCATTGGACCCTGAACAAACTGGAGACCGTTCATTGTCGCGGGGGACTTTAACAAAAGTAATTTGAGAACCGTGCTCCCGAATTACTATAAAAACACACAGACTGTCCAACGCAGAGGTTTTATGCTGGACATTTTACATTTTAGTCATTTAGCAGACGCTCTTATCCAGAGCGACTTACAGTTAAGTGAGTGCATACATTTTTATACTGCCCCCCCCCGTGGGAAACGAACACACAACCCTGGCGTTGCAAGCGCCATGCTCTACCAACTGAGCTACAGGGGACACTGTGACACGGATAGAAGGCCATCTCCCTTTCGGCAAATCTGACCATGACTCCATTTTGCTCCCCCGCCTACAAACAGTCTCAAGAGGGATGTTCTGGTGGTCAGGTCTGTACAACGCTTGTCTGACCAATCAGAATCCATGCTCCAAGACTTTTGATCATGTGGACTGGAATATATGTTCCAGTTGACTCAGTCACCGAATTCATAAAAAAATGCATAGATGATGCCATACCGATGGTGTCTTTCAAAATATTCCTGAATCAAAAACAGTGGATTGATAGCAGCCTTGTCTGAAAACTGAAGGAGAAAGATGCTGCTTATAAACACGGCAGGGTGACACCGGGGATAATAGTTTGGTTAAAACAGTACAAATACGACCTACACAGATTGATCAAGATGGTGGAACACAAGTATAGAGACAAAGAGGAGGAGGAATTCAGGGGTCGGACACAAGGCATATGTGGTAGAAGCTCCTAACGATCACAGACTACAAAAAGAAAGCCAGCAATGTCATGGACACCTACGCCGCCCTACCGGCTGAGTTAAACAGCATTTTCTCAAGAGTCAGCACAGTGACCCTTAGCTGCCGAGGAGACAACGTGGCTACACACACAGTCTCCACGGAGGACGTATGGAAGTCATTTAAACGTTTTAACCCTCACAAGGATTCCGGCTCAGACGGCATCCCTAGCCGTGCCCTCAGAGCATGTGCAGACCAGCTGGCTGTTGTGTTCTGACATGTTCAATCTCTCTCTAGCTCAGGCCTCTATCCCCACCTGCTTCAAGATGTCCGCTATCATCCCCCTGTCCAAGAAAGGGAACGTAACTGAACTACTACCGACTAGTAGCAGCAGTGGTAAAGGGATGACATAATTTACTCCAGGTTTTATCTGACAGAAAACAAAACTGATAAACATCATTTGACAAGACAATGTGATGTATATGTCGTCTGCATAATGGGTGTACAGGAGAAGAGGAGAGAGCAAATGGCAGTGTTTTGGTTCCTACTCCCATCTGACTGAATACTGACTAGTTAACTCAGGGTTTCAAACAAATGATAATTTAGAGATGAGTTTGAATAATGTAATACTGATCTGAATAACCGGTAATGATTACTTGGGAGGAAGCACACAAAGTAGATGGATGTTGTTACTAACCACAGATCCTGGATCAGATGTTAATGTCTTATCCCCTTAATGGTTATGGTTAGGAATGGGGGTCGGGTCATCTGGGCACAACTTTTCAAAAATGGATTTCAGCTATCGGATAGGATTAAATGCATAGAAAGAATATATAGAACGGGAGTCCCCATTCAAGTCAATGATTTGTCAGTTTTATTCATTCTATTTCTATGCATTTAATCCTATTCGATAGGAGAAACCCAGATAGATAACTTTTGAAAATCTTAGATCTGTGTTTAGGGACAATGTCGTGTTCATCATGCTACACCTTGGCAAAAATGTTTTACAATGGAATACAAAAAGTAGCCTCTCCCTGTGCCAAATGAACACAACCCAGGTGAAGAGAGGGAGCCCACCAGCCTAGTCCAGCAGGTAGTTGTTCAGCTGTGCATAGCAATCAGCATCTCTGTGAGTGGAGCAGGGTGTGCGTCCCAAATGGCACCCTGTTCACTATATAGTGCACTACTTTTGATCAGAGCTCTATGGGCCCTGGTTAAAGGTAGTACACCATGTAGGGAATAGGCTGCCATTTGGGACAAGCCCAGGGTGTTGTTCAACTGTGTTCAGCATCTCTGTTAGCAAGGCAAGGTGGTATTCAGCTGTGTTTAGCGTGCAGCATCTCTGTGAGCAATGAGTTGCAGGGCAGATCGCCCAGTAGGTGGCGCTGGTACAGATACTCCTCCATCTGCAGGCTGATGCTGCGAATCTCAGGAAGCCGTAGCAGCAGTTGGCCAAACTTGTCGGAGTGACCCGGGTGGGTGTAGAGGGTGTGGTCCATCAGGGTGCGGTTCACCCTTTCCTGGGTCCGCTCCACCTGCCGGCGGTCCTGCACCGACTTCACGTCTGCAGGGTCAAGAGGGACAGGTAGAGACAGTTAGTGGATAGTTAGTGCATAGCTAATGGATAGTTAGTTGAATATCTATAAACCATCTGTAGGGGACTATCCAAACGGACTTCACGTCTGCAGTGTGGAAAAGAAAGGCAGAGACAGTTTGATTATTTGACTATCAAACAATTGGGAAGTGTCTACTATGAGATTGTCTAATACAAAACCCAATCAAGTTGTCTGTTTCCAGTGGAGATCCCTTGGCTGAGAATCAGTCAACCAGGGACCAAAACCAGAACCAGTGACCTACAGCAGTGGTACATCAGAGCAAAGTAACATTCAGTGTAGGACAGGAGGACTCACTCACCAGGGTTGAAGAGGACCAGGTATTTGAGGCACACAAACTCCTGTGTGTCCAGGTGGAGGGCCTTGAGTTTGACCACCAGGTCCTGAGTCCTTGACACCAGACTGGTCAAAGTGACCCCTGCCTGGGTCAGGATGTTCGACACCTCAATCTGCATCAGAGAGACAGGACTATTTAGGACCTTATAGGACTTCCAGACTTGACAGCTTCCAGACTATTCAAAACTTTAAAACAATTTACGACTTTCAGACTATTCACTTTTAGACTATCCAGATTTGTGTGTGTATGACCCTCTCTCTCTCTATACTGAACAAAAATATAAACGCAACCTGCAACAATTTTAAAGATTTTACTGAGTTACAGTTCATATAAGGAACTCGCTCAATATAAATAAATTCATTAGGCCCTAATCTATGGATTTCACGTGACTGTTGTTCACAGATACCTTAAAAAAAGGTAAGGGTGTGGATCAGAAAACCAGTCAGTATCTGGTGTGACCACCATTTTCCTCATGCAGCACGACACATCTCCTTCGCATAGAGTTGATCAGGCTGTTGATTGTGGGCTGTGGAATGTTGTCCCACTCCTCTTCAATGGCTGCTGGGTATTGGCGGGAACTCGCTGTCGTATATGTCGATCCGGAGCATTCCAAATATGCGCAATGGGTGACATGTCTGGTGAGTATGCAGGCCATGGAAGAACTGGGACATTTTCAGCTTCCAGGAACTGTGTACAGATCCTTGCGACATGGGACCTCGCATTATCATGCTGAAACATGAGGTGATGGTGGCGGATGAATGGCACAACAATGGGCCTCAGGATCTCATCACGGCATCTCTATGCATTCAAATTGCCATCAATAAAATTAAAATGTGTTCGTTGTTCATAGCTTACGCCTGCCCATACCATAACCCCACCGCCACCATGGAGCACTCTGTTCACAACGTTGACATCAGCAAACCGCTCGCCCACACAATGGCATACACGTGGTCTGCGGTTGTGAGGCCAGTTGGACGTACTGACAAATTCTCTAAAATGTTGTTGGAGGCAGCATATTAAATTAAAATTATTGGGCAACAGCTCTGGTGGACATTCCTGTAGTCAGCATACCAATTGCACACTCCCTCAAAACTTGAGGCATCTGTGGCATTGTGTTGTGTGACAGAGCGACTTACAGTTAGTGCATTCATCTTAAGATCGCTAGGTAGGACAACCACATATCACCGTCATAGTAAGTACATTTTCCTCAATAATGTAGCTGTCAGCAAAGTCAGAGCTAGTAAGAAAAAAAATGTGAGTAAAGTGCGAGTGTTAGTTCATAAAAGGCACTATTGTTTTGGGGGGGTGGGGGCAAGTACCATGGTCTTGTAGTGGATGCGAGCTTCGACTGGAAGCCATTTGAGTGTGCGGAGGAGCGGGGTGACATGGGAGAACTTGGGAAGGTTGAACACCAGGCTGGCTGCAGCGTTCTGGATAAGTTGCAGGGGTTTGATAGCACAAGCGGGGAGCCCAGCCAACAGCGAGTTGCAGTAGTCCAGATGAGAGATGACAAGTCCCTGGATTAGGACCTGTAGGAGCGAGTCACTGCTTTGATGTTTCCAGAGAACGACAGGGTGTTGTCCAGGGTCACGCCAAGGTTCTTTGCACTCTGGGAGGGGGACACCGTGGAGTGGTCAACCGTGATGGAGAGGTCTTTTAGCGGGCAGGCCTTCGCCGGGAGGAAGATCAGCTCCGTCTTGTTGAGGTTGAGCTTGAGGTGGTGGGCCGACATCCAAACTGAGATATCTGCCAGGCACACAGAGACGGTTGTTGCCACCTGATTGTCAGAAGGGGGAAAGGAGAAAAGTAGTTGAGTGTCATCCACCTAGCAATGATAGTAGAGACCATGTGAGGATATGATGGAGCCGAGTGACTTGGTGTATAGAGAGAAGAGGAGAGGGCATAGAACCGAGCCCTGGGGGACACCAGTCATAAGAGTAAGTGGTGCAGACACAGATCCTCTCCACGTCACCTGGTACGAGCGGCCTGCCAGGTAGGATGCAATCCAAGAGTGTGCAGAGCCTGAGACGCCCAGCCCTGAGAGGGTGGAGAGGAGCATATGATGGTTCACGGTGTTGAAGGTAACGGATAGATATAGGAGGATGAGAACAGAGGATAGAGATTTAGCTTTGACAGTGCGGAGAGCCTCCGTGACACAGAGAAGAGCAGTCTTGGTTGAGTGACCCGTCTTGAAGCCTGACTGGTTAGGTTCAAAAAGATAATTATGAGAGAGTTGGTCAGAGACGGCACCCTCAAGTGTTTTGGAATGAAAAGAAAGAAGGGATACCAGTCTGTAATTTTTGACGTCAGAGGAGTCAAGTGACTCTGTACCGGTACCCCCTGTATATAGCCTCCCTACTGTTATTTAATTTTACTGCTGCTCTTTAATTATTTGTTATTTGCTATTTTTTCCTTATCTATTTTTTTCCTTAACACTTATTTTTCTTAAAACAGCATTGTTGGTTAAGGGCTTGTAAGTAAGCATTTCACTGTAAGGTCTACACCTGTTGTATTCGGCGCATGTGGAAAATAAAATGTAATTTGATTTGATTTGAAGTGTTGGTTTCTTGAGGAAGAGAGTGACACAGGCCATGTTGAAGTCAGAGGGGAAGCATCTTGTGGTCAGGGATGAGTTGATGAGGGAAGTGAGAAATGGGAGAAGGTGTCCAGAGATGGTCTGGAGAAGGGAGGAGGGGAGAGGGTCGAGCGGGCAGGTTGTCGGGCGGCCGGACCTCACTAGTCACAGGATTTCATCTGTGGACTCAATAGGCTGAGTGAATGAGGAGCGGATGTCTTCAACGTTCTTTTCAAAGTGGTTCACAGAGTCGTCTGCAGAGAGGGAAAATGGAGGGGGTGGAGGATTAACGAGGGAGGAGAAGGTGGAAAATAGTTTCCTAGGGTTAGCGGCAGAAGCTTTACATTTAGAGTGATAGAAAGTGGCTTTAGCAGCGGATAGAGAGGAAGAGAAGGTAGAGAGGAGGGAGTGGAAGGATGATAGGTCCTCTGGAAGTTTAGTTTTCCTCCATTTTCGCTGAGCTGCCCGCAGCCCTGTTCTGTAAGCTTGCAATGAGTCACTCAACCAGGGAGCAGAAAGGGAAGGCCGAGCCAACCGGGAGGAAAAGGGACAGTGCGAGTCATAGGATGCAGAAAGGGGGGAGAGTAGGGCTGAAGAGGCAGAATCAGGAGACAGGAGGGATAAGGATTTAGCAGAAGGGAGAAATGATAGGACAGAAGAGTGAGGGGGATTATTTAGTGAACTATGTGCTAAACAACGTTAAATCACGGACGTCTCTGTTGCTAGACAAGAACTAAGAATGGTTCCTTTCACTGGGCTTGTGTATGTGTGAAATGGGGATCTGACCTAGGGTCGAATTGCTTGCTCTTACCTAATCCATGGCTGTCTTACCTTATCAGAGACTGAATCCAGACTGTTGCCTAATGCATCTCTCCTCAAACAAAGGTTCTGAGAGCGGAGCCAAAGTTGAACAGCGTTTAGACTAGTCATGAGTAATTACAGCATGACGGGAGGGAAGAGGAGTAGGTTTGGGTATGTTTGAAAGATTACGTTTGAACCTGTCATGTCCAACAATCAATCTTCAGGTCAAGCTCGGGAGAGCTGGGGTTGAACAGAGTTTAAACTAAACATGAGTGTTTTTGCAAGATAAGGGATTGATTGATTGTATTACTATTGATTCTGAACTGAATAAAAGTTTAATTTAGCCACCATCATAGACAAAGGGAGTGGGCGGAGCGATAGAGAGCGGGAAACTGAAGAGGGAGGGGTTTTGAGCTAGAAGGGATGTGAATGGGACTATATAGACGGGGAGCAGAGAGAGAGAAGGAAGGCTACTCTGAAGACCAGCCCGGCTTTGTTGAATTGTAATAAAGTAAATCTTGATTCTACAAAAACTCTGGAAGAACTTTCATTTTCAATAAAGTATAGTGATTATTTTCCACATCAAGAGGAGAAAGTAGTGGGAGCGAGAGAGCAAAGATTGCAACAGTGCATGACCATCTGAGTAGGGACTGAGTGACTAGGGCTGGAGGAAATGGAGACAGAAAAGGAAACAAAGTAGTGATCAGAGACTTGGAGGGGGTTGCAGTGAGATTAGTAGGCGAACAGCCTCTAGTAAAGATGAGGTCAACCGTATTGCCTGCCTTGTGAGTGGGAGGGGACTGAGAAAGGGTGAGGTCAAAAGAGGCAAGGAGGGAAAATAAGTTGGAAAGAAATTAATCAAAGGCAGACGTCGCAAGGTTGAAGTCGGCAAATACGAACAGCGGTGAGCCATCGTCAGGATGGAGGAACTCTCTAAGGGCACCTGGTGGGCGATAGATGACAACAATGTTAAGCTTGAGTGGACAAGTGACAGTGACAGCATGAATTCAAATGAGAAGAAGAGAGAGCAGCTGTAGCAGTGTTTTCTGGGGTGATCCATGTCTCCATCAGGGCCAAAAAGTAAAGGGACTGAAGGGCAGCATAGGCTGAGATGAACTCGGTATCCTTGACTGCAGATCAGCAGTTCCAAACGTTGCCAGAGACCAGGAATTCCACATGAGTTGTGTGTGCAGGGTACACTAAATTAGAAGGGTTGCAGCCAAGGGCTGTGGAGCGTCTGTAAAGCCTACAGGAAGAGGAACAAGCTGGGATAGAAAACACACACATAGTTGCCAAAGCTACAAAAGAGCAAAACTAGATAATCTGAAAATAACTAGGTAAGATACTCAAGTGAGAGAGTGGTGTGGAGCCTTCCTCTCACACTATTCAGACTTCACAGGACGTTCAGACTCTTCAAACTAGAGTTTCGGCCCTATAGTGTTATTTAGGCAATACATTATAGTATGAGCTGATCGAGAAGGAGGAGGAGGAGATGGAAAGTGTGAGGAGGAAAGGGTGAGGAAGAGGAAGAGGACGAACATGAGGACAAGTACAAGGTTGACTACAAGGAGGAGGAGGAGGACAGTGATTGGAGGTGGTAGCTACCTGTTGTCCTGTGACCAGATAGATGCAGCTTTCTCTGCTGTAGGCCACCTGTCGACACAGGTGATCCAGCACCAGCAGCTCACTCCAACAGCTCTGCAGCAGCACCATCTGGTCCTCCACCTAAAGGAGCCACCACCAGGACCACACACAGGTCAGTATCCTCAATGCAGTCGATTCAGGAAGTGAATTGAAAACGTCCCATTGTTTTCTATGAGGATTTTTTTTTTATGTGTGTGTGTATGACCTTGAGCTCCTTGAAGAGAATACTGTTCCTGGCCCATTCCACAAGCCCGAACAGAGTCTGGTCAGCCATTTTACACATGATACTGAAGGTGTTGAGGTGGTCGTGTTTCCCGCGGCTTGCCTGCTCTCTCTGTAGGCTGGCCAGCACCTTGGCACACACCTGGCTCTCATCTGGCTCACCCTCCAGAAGCTGGGCCAGGAAGCTAGGTGTGGGAGCAGTCAATATGGAGGTTTGGATCGCGGTGGAGCTTGGAGTGGAGCTCGGGGTGGTTGTGGGCGTGGTGAGTGGGGTGAGTAACCCGTTAGGTATGGGCGGGGTTGGAGGTGCTGGGCCGTAGCTGTAAGGCATCATCTCACTTTTCTCCTGGGGGTATCCTGATCCCCCTACATGGAAGGAACGGTGGTACAGTCCAGGGTAAGCCAGGGACAGAGGAGGAGCTAGAGCCCCCCTGTCCCGGTTCATGGTGCAGTCCAGAAGCATGGGGGGGAGCTCCGAATGGCCCATATTGGAGGGGTAGGCCTGCGATTGGTGGAAATTGCCAGAGGGCAGGGGTGCCGATGTGTGACTGGACATCAGGTGAATGTTTGAAACGGAAGGCTGGTGTGTTTGTGCACTTTCCAGTTTGATACTGTAGGGGGTGGTGTTGTGCTGCTGGTGGTGGTAGACCCATCTCTGCTGTTTCATCTGCCTGTCTCGTCGATACAGAGGGCCAAACTTGTTCCGGCCACCTCTCATTCGGTCTGCCCTTACCGCTGTAGGACCAGAGAGTAACATACAGTACAGGTATGAGTATACTGACACTATAATAAAGAGAGAGTAACATGAGTACATTGAAACTATATTTAAACGAGGAAGACAAAGTTACATATGAGTGTATTGACACTATAACAAATAAAGAGAGAGTAACAGGAGTAACAATCCTGCCAGGGTTTGCATTTGTTCGGGGACTATTCTAATGGTTCCTACACCCATTGTGCCAGCACTGCCAGGTAAGCTCAATCAAACTCAGCAAAATTATTTGAAAATTCCCACGGGGGGCCAATATGAAAAATGAATGCACTCACTAACTGTAAGTCGCTCTGGATAAGAGCGTCTGCTAAATGACTAAAATGTAATGTAAATAAAGACAAACCAATACTACTTGATCCCAGGTCTGATGTTAGCATGTTTTAGTGTACAGTATCTGGGTCAGTTCTGGTTTATGAGTCCACAGATTAGTCATATGAGGGAACAACATGGAAGGGTGTCAATGGAAGGAGAGGTAAGGCATTGTACAAGCGAGCACAGAGGAGATTTCCACAGGTACACCAGAGCCATATACTACATACAGGTAATTGCCAAAATAATGGAAACACTTCAGTACATGATACAAAGTACAGTGGGGAAAAAAAGTATTGTCAGCCACCAATTGTGCAAGTTCTCCCACTTAAAAAGATGAGAGAGGCCTGTAATTTTCATCATAGGTACACGTCAACTATGACAGACAAATTGAGGAAAAAAATTCCAGAAAATCACATAGTAGGATTTTTAATGAATTTATTTGCAAATTATGGTGGAAAATAAGTATTTGGTCACCTACAAACAAGCAAGATTTCTGGCTCTCACAGACCTTTAACTTCTTCTTTAAGAGGCTCCTCTGTCCTCCACTCGTTACCTGTATTAATGGCACCTGTTTGAACTTGTTATCAGTATAAAAGACACCTGCCCACAAGCTCAAACAGTCACACTCCAAACTCCACTATGGCCAAGACCAAAGAGCTGTCAAAGGACACCAGAAACAATATTGTAGATCTGCACCAGGCTGGGAAGACTGAATCTGCAATAGGTAAGCAGCTTGGTTTGAAGAAATCAACTGTGGGAGCAATTATTAGGAAATGGAAGGCATACAAGACCACTGATAATCTCCCTCGATCTGGGGCTCCACGAAAGATCTCACCCCGTGGGGTCAAAATTATCACAAGACCGGTGAGCAAAAATCCCAGAACCACACGGGGGGACCTAGTGAATGACCTGCAGAGAGCTGGGACCAAAGTAACAAAGCCTACCATCAGTAACACACTATGCCGCCAGGGACTTAAATCCTGCAGTGCCAGACGTGTCCCCCTGCTTAAGCCAGTACATGTCCAGGCCCGTGCTAGAGTGCATTTGGATGATCCAGAAGAGGATTGGGAGAATGTCATATGGTCAGATGAAACCAAAATATAACTTTTTGGTAAAAACTCAACTCGTCGTGTTTGGAGGACAAAGAATGCTGAGTTGCATCCAAAGAACACCATACCTACTGTGAAGCATGGGGGTGGAAACATCATGCTTTGGGGCTGTTTTTCTGCAAAGGGACCAGGACGACTGATTCGTGTAAAGGAAAGAATGAATGGGGCCATGTATCGTGAGATTTTGAGTGAAAACCTCCTTCCATCAGCAAGGGCATTGAAGATGAAACGTGGCTGGGTCTTTCAGTATGACAATGATCCCAAACACACCGCCCGGGCAACGAAGGAGTGGCTTCGTAAGAAGCATTTCAAGGTCCTGGAATGGCCTAGCCAGTCTCCAGATCTCAACCCCATAGAAAATCTTTGGAGGGGAGTTGAAAGTCCGTGTTGGCCAGCGACAGCCCCAAAACATCACTGCTCTAGAGGAGATCTGTATGGAGGAATGGGCCAAAATACCAGCAACAGTGTGTGAAAACCTTGTGAAGACTTACAGAAAACGTTTGACCTGTGTCATTGCCAACAAAGGGTATATAACAAAGTATTGAGAAACTTTTGTTATTGACCAAATACTTATTTTCCACCATAATTTGCAAATAAATTCATTAAAAATCATACAATGTGATTTTCTGGATTTTTTTTCCTGATTTTGTCTGTCATAGTTGACGTGTACCTATGATGAAAATTACAGGCCTCTCTCATCTTTTTAAGTGGGAGAACTTGCACAATTGGTGGCTGACTAAATACTTTTTTTCCCCACTGTATATTGAAAGCAGGTGCTTTCACACAGCTGTGATTCCTGAATTAATTAATTAAGCAATTAACATCCCATCATGCTTCGGGTAATATATAATAATGCTGGGCAGGCCATTATTTTGGCCAGTACTTTGGCTACCATGGCTATGCCCCCATAGGATGACAATGCCCCCACCCACAGGCCACGAGTGGTCACTGAATGGTTTGATGAGCATGAAATTTGTAAACCATATGCCATGGCCTTCTCAGTCACCAGATCTCAACCCAATTAAACACTTATGGGAGATTCTGGAGCGCCGTCTGAGACAGCGTTTTCCACCACCATCAACAAAACACCAAATGATGGAATTTCGCATGGAAGAAGTGTCGCATCCCTCCAATAGAATTCCAGACACTTGTAGAATCTATGCCAAGGTGCATTGAAGCTTCTCTGGATCGTGGTGGCCCAACACCCTATTAAGACACTTTATATTGGTGTCCTTTATTTTGGCAGTTACCTGTATACTGTATATCAGGGATGGGCAACTTTGATGGGGGTGGGGGCCACAGAAATCTGAACTCATCATGAGGGGCCACAGTTGCTCACGGGTCTGCATATCCACATCCATACCCCCCTCCCTTTTTGGGGGGAATTGATCAGAGGACCTTCAAAAGTGGCCCACCAGTTGCCCATCCCTGCTTTATATGGTTCTGAGTCCCACAGGTCTGGCCTTGTGCTGGGTCTCAAGTATTGTTTTGAGGACCCACGTTGATTATTTTGTGTGTATGCATGTGTTTGAGTGTGTGTTAATGCATTTGGTTTAATTATGTGTGTGTGCACAGGCACATGTGAGTGTGTGTGTGTGTGTGTGTGTGTGTGTGCTGTACCCTCTCTCTTCATGCCCACGGCCAGGCACTTCTGAAAGCGGCAGTAGGGGCAGCGTTTCCTCTGGGAGGGGTTCATGGGACAGCTCTGTCTTTCTACACAGGTGTAACGCTTGTTGTTCTGCACCGAACGCTTGAAGAAACCCTGCAGATAGAGAGGGAGGCGGAGAGAGAGAGGGGGTGAGGGAGAGAGGGGGGAGAGGTGGGTGTATGTGGAGAGAGAGAGACAGAGAGAGCTCAATCAAGCTGATACTAGGATGCTGTTTCTGTGCCTTGGTATGTCTCTAAGGAAACAATGAAATCAATTAGATCTACGATAGAGCAGACCAAATAGTCTTGGTTGACTGAGCTGGCCTGGTGTAATATAATAAATTAAATAGTCCCAAAAGTTAGGAAAAAACCCCACATCCCATCTGCCACTCCAGGCAGGCTCAATGTAACAGTCAACAAAATCATCACTATTTGAAACAAGTATGTCATCGAAAACAAGTGTGTCATTGAAAACAAGTGTGTCATCGATCAAGCTGGGCCTACAGTACCTTGCAGCTCTCGCAGGTGAGCAGTCCATAGTGGTAGCCAGACACTATGTCTCCACAGACTGGACAGCCCTCAGCCTGATCTGGCCTGGTCTCTGGCTCTGTCTTCAGCTCCTGAGCTGGGGAGTGGGAGAGGGGAAGGTTTAGCTGTTTAGGATCCCCATTAGCTGTTTCACATGCAGGAGCTACTCTTCCTGGGGTCCACAAGGTGTTGGGGTGTCATGCATTGGCTAATGGCAGGGATTAAAGAGACCTCTCTCTATCTGTCTGCTTGTTATTAGGTGGCTGACCAAGGTCTGACTAAGGGCTAGATTCAATCCGATTATAAAGGTCATGTTTCCGTGTTCGTGGAGACCGCATCACAGTAAACACTGCATAAGTCGGTTGGCTCAATCGGAAATTACCTTTAAATGTCAATCACGCTATAACGCAGATCTTCTGCGGTCCGGGTTGAATCTAGGCCTAAGTTAGTAGTCAAGTCAAGTTCTTGTACTTATACTTATTCATCAATCTGAGTCCAAATTCACAAAGCATCTCAAAGTAGGAGTGCTGATCCCCCTTGTTATTCATTATGATTTAAAAGGCAAAACCAAACTGATCCTAGATCAGCACTCCTACTATGAGACGCTTTATGAACACGGGCCCTGGTTTATTGTTCAGTAGATGAGAGGTGGCGGCCTCTGAACAGCCATCTTGTTACATATACAGTGTTCTTATCACTCAGATCAATAGGCTAAAACTATAAATTGTCTTATCATGACACTTACGTAATTCATATTGACCATGTTTTTAGTGAATTAACCCAGAGGAGTTAGTTATTATTATGGTTTAGAATGATATATTCAGTATACACATCTATTCTAACAGATTTGGACAATAACAAAGTACATTTGGCAATGGCAATTATTATATTAAGAGGAAATTCACCAATGTCAATATTTGATAAATAGTGGGCGATTTAAAGAAAGTTCCCTCTCCCTGAAGCTGTCTTCACACCCTTCATTCAACTGATGTATCAAAGTACTGTGATCACTAGCCTGGTTCTACACTGTATAGCTGTATCCAACACTTCTTTCCTTGTAATGCCATCGAACAGAGAGAGGAGTTGGCCAAAGCACAAACAGGCTGGACCAGCATTTCCCAAACCCGGTCCTGGGGACCCGCAAGGGGTGCACATTTTCAAGTTTTTATGATTTCAATCATATGTGTAGTGCTAGGGCAAAACACTAAAAGTGCACCCCTTCGGGTCCCCAGGACCGAGTTTGGAAAACGCTGGACTGGACCATCAGGTTATATGATCACACCTTTTGTGTCACAAACAAAACATTCTGAGAGGCACCTAGTAGCTTGTAGCTATATCTTAAACATAATGCTAGCCAAGGCAGCTAGAACAGTAACAGTAACAGTTATAGTCCAGGTCAGTAACAGCAACCGTAATAACAGTACCAGCAAGATTACCAGTCCAGGTCAGTAGCAGTACTTACATGTTAACGATCCCTCCGAAGACAACAGATCCAGAGGCTGGGCCTGGCGTAGGTCCTGGCACTGGTCCGCATGGTGATGGCCCTGGGGTACGTTCATTTTGGAAGAGGGGATAGCCTACACACCCTAACTAGTTCCTCATAGCCAGAAGCAGCAGGAGCCCAGACAGACAAACGGACAGACAGAGACAGAGAGGCAGGCAGCCACAGCAGGACCTCTGCTGTCTGTCTAAGGACCCACTATTGGACTGTGCTCCATAGTGGACTTTGGACTTTGCTCCATAGTGGCGGTGCAATAAAACCCTGTCCTGACGTACTGGCACTCCTACCACAGCCAGTGGAGTGAAGACCTTCTTGGAAGAATTCCTGTGCAGTAAGTAGGTGCTGAAGGTAGGCAGGCATGTAGGTAGGTAGGTAGACAGGTAGGTAGGTAGACAGATAGGTAGGCAGCCAAGTAGGTAGACAGATAGGTAGGCAGGTAAGTAGGTAGGTAAGCAGGTAGGTTGGAAGGTAGAAAGGTACACTGTAACAAATTGCTGTAAATTTACTGAAAAAAATACACAGTTAGCTATATCATTCTATATTACAGTACAGTACTGTAAAGAACAATGCATTATGGGGCCTCAATGGCATTCCGCTACCCTGCTGTAAAATTACAGCAATTGCAATTAATACAATATAATTAATAATACATTTTACAGTATTACCTGTTTTGCTGTATATTTACAGCAGCATACTGTGAATTATGGTGCGTTGTGGGAAAATGTTGTGGGTGGGGAAATAATCTCTGGCTATTTAACATATTTTAAGCCGTGCCTTGTAAGAGGCTATTTTTGTTGCACCCATTAGTGAGAATGCTGTACTAACAGAATACAGTACCATACCGTATTGTGGAAATCTAAAAACCTTGTCCTGTAAATCTACAGTAATTTACTGGCTACTGTGCTACCAGTAATTTACTGTAATTCAGCAAACATTTTATTTAGTCATTTAGCACAGGGCTAAACAAACAAACAAAAAGTATTATTATTATTAAAAAAATGTAAGGAACTCGGTCCGGCTTTCAACTTACTCTTGAAAGTTGTAATAGTAGAATGTACAAGGTACAATTTCGAAATCGTGTAGTGCATAATCAGTTTTCCTCATCATGTCAGTCATTGCATACATTAGACAGCTATTTATAACTTGTCAGAAATGTCCAGATCAACTAGCCCATGCCAGCTAACATTTTTTAGCTAGGTGTTTTAGCCCATAGATTTTGTTGTAATGTTTGAATCACTTAAATATCACATCAATACATGTTAGAGATGGCAAAATGTATAGAATTGCAACAAAATGAGCTTTAAAACTGAAAAATGTTCTCTGCCCCACATGACAAAATGGGCTGAATTGCAGGAAATAAGCTTTAAACCTGCAAAATGTTCGCCAACAAGAGGGGTGCGAACAGTTTGTGTCCTGAACAGTGCTTGTGCCCATAGAAATAGACGTGGCGCGCGCAAGATGTTCCCCAATGCTGGAAGGGGGGCCTGAGTAAAAACGTTTAGCAGACGCTCTTATCCAGAGTGACGTACATGAGCAATTAGGGTTAAGTGCCTTGCTCAAGGGCACATAAACATATTTTGCCCCTGGTCGGCTCGGGGATTAGAACCAGCGACCTTTCGGTTACTGGCCCAACGTTCTTTAATCTAAAAACCTTTTCCTGTAAATTGATAGTAATTTACTGCCGCTGCCAGTAATTTTGTGTAATTAAGTACCACCCTACAGAATACAGTACCATACCGTATTTTTGGAGTGCCAAAATTATTTTGAACACTAGTGGGTGCGTGGTATTGTTGTTTCTGGCTCATTAACATATGTTGAGGCGTGCCTTGTAAGAGGCAATATTTTTTGCACCCATTAGTGAGAGTGCTGAACCAATTTAACTGAAATGTGGTAGTAGTTCCTTAACAATTTAATGTGTGTAGGGGACAGATCAGGTTATCAGCAAGTCTCCAATCTTTAATGGTTGAGTGTTTAGCCATGTCCTTTTGATCGGTTTTGCCCTGTAGTCACTGCCAGTTTAGAATCCTTTGTTACGGCCTCTACAAGTGCAAGTGATATAAAACACAACATTTTAATTGGAATGCTGTAATATATAATTACTTATTCAACAGCAATTGTGGTAATTTTATTACAATACAATTTAACAATAAAGTACTGTAGTGTTTTGCTATATATTTACTGCAGCATTCTGTAAATGATGGTGCATTGTGGAAAAATTGTGGGACGGGAAATAATAGCTGGTTCATTAACATATTTCGATGCGTGCCTTGTAAGTGGCTATATTTTTTGCACCCGTTAGTAAGAATGCTGTACCAATTGAACTGATATGTGGTAGTAGTGCCCTACCAATTTAATCGTGTATAGGGAACAGTTTAGAGTGGTAACAACTCTTAAACCTTTACTGGTTGAGTGTTTTGCCAAGTCCTTTTGGTCTGTTTTGCCCTGTAATCACAGCCAGTTTGGAAGCCTTTGTTTAGTCCTCTAGAAGTGGAATATTCATAAATATGCTGTAATATACAAATACTTAGCAGCCAACCCACTTGGGCCAATCCCATGTAATTACAGAAAAATACCAATATTATGATTACAATAGCATTTACTCTCTTACAGTATAGTAGGCTAATTTTACATTATTGTACTGTATCGTTGCTCTGAAATTACAGTAACTTACAGGAAGCTGAAGGCAAGTTACTGTGAATATTACAGTAACATACTTGGGACTAGCCAGAGATGGGCAAAGATACATCAAAAGGTATCTTGTTAAATATACAAAATACCTTGAAGATCCCAAATTATCCTTAACTACAACAACATTCTCAGTAAAGGTTCCAAAAACGTTTTACTTCCTATGACTGTGAAATGTTCTTTCTTATCAACCTTATTTTAAAAGCCCACACCAGTAAAAATCCACTTTTTCGAGCTGAAAGATGGTGGCCAGAGCTTACCCATGATGTTGCACAACGATTTAAGTCAATAAGTCATCGTTTTAGTCAAAGTATTATATATTTGGGCTTGAAGTGACAAAAAAACGAACTGCCCATTTCGTGGAAATCCGTGTGAATACTGTCTTTTCCTATGATATGACAAATTATTTTCAGCCTACGTTTCGTTTGAGGGCTGGCTTTTATTTTAATGTTACCACCCACCAGCATGGCATTGTTTATTAATCAGAAACAGCTGCATAGTTATTCATCTTCGTGACTGAGATGAGCCAAACAGCCTTGAGTCCATTTGGCCGCCTGAACCATGGAGCAAATAAAAATAGGGGGTGCAAACGTAAGTTTTTGCGTCTCCACTTGTTTTTTTCTCCAGAAAAGTATCATAAACCATTGGATAATTTATAAATGTCATCTTCTTTTTTAACTAGTCTTTATAAAAAAATATATATATGACAATTTTATTAATGGTATAATTGTGTGATGTGATAACATTTCGCAAACCCGCTCCTCTTGTCGCACCAAGATGAATGGTTTTGACCACTAAAGTTATGATTCACTACATACTTGCGTAACGTTCGCTAGAAACAACAAGTGTCTATCCAGATAATGAAAATTCAAGTAACTTATAGTTACAGTACATGTCATTTGCGGCATGCATGATCATGAGCAAAGTCATTGTAGCCTATCATTTCACTTCCCCTGTGAGAAGCATTAGCACGGGCTGACTTGGCTTTGCTGTACTGCAGCTGAAGCCTGCCATCAGCCTACCAAAGGTTGCACCGTGTTCTTTATAATGTAGAGAAATGCATTTCTGCAATCTTTCAATAGTTATCGATTTTACCCGAGCTTCATCTTATTCTTTGTAACTATTTCCCCGAGCTTCATCTTATTCTTTGTAACTATTTCTATGGCGGATTCGCAGCTGCAATTTATAGATGATGCCAAAACTTTGGAGATAACAATAGATGGGGAAGTCAAAGATAGAAAACAGAAAGGAATACGCTGCACACTGCTGCTCATGCTCCCAGGTGATTTTATTGTAACAACGATTCGACCCTTAGGTCTTCATCAGGCATCCATATCCCAGGTGTGACCTCACTTCCTGAAACAGGAGGTAAAAATATATAACATAGGTCCACAATATTAACATTCAATGTATCAAAATATATGATCATACACAAGGAATGTGATCAATATTTACAGTCATATATATATACATACAATATTCAATTAGGATAATAAAAAAAACAATAATTTGGACATTTTGAAACTATATACACTGTTTCAAGTCGAACTCCTTGTTAAGGCCAAGAGGAGACAGTGTGTTGAGCCTATGGATGCAGAAAGATTCCCTTTGAAGAAGTTTCCTTTCAATGTCCCCTCCCCTACGTGACATCTTGACCATTTCTATTCCAATGTATCATTGGCCACATTTGTAATTAACCTCCGGAACCTTGTCCAAGAAAGTTTCCCTTTTCTCTGGTGGATAATCAGATTTGACCACAATGTCGCTCACGTTTGAGGGTCTTTTAAACACCATATGTGGGGATATTTAAAGATGGGTTTCAATTGTGGGTCAGTATCAATAATGTACCAGTGCTTCCTAATAATGTATTTAAATACCTTCCCCAATGGTGAGTATTGGATGAAGCATGAGGGGACATGTTCTGCTTTTTCTGTAACTTTTGGTTGAAGGCTTTCCAACCGTCTTAGCCCTTCAAAACGATCATTGGCATGTTTTACCCAACCACCCTCCTTAGAGGTGACAGCTTTCATCCACGTCCACTTATTAAAAGTTTCCCTGTAAGTCAATTCAGCCACATCAGAAGAACATGCAACTCTGATGCTTCTTACCAGAAACAGACCACGGACCTCACACAAAGGTTTAAGGAAAGGGGGTACAAAGACAATTGGGTAAAACACGCCAATTATCATTTTGAAGGGCTAAAACAGTCGGAAAGCCTTCAACCAAAAGTTAAAGAAAAATAAGGACATCATTAGGAAGGACTGGTACTTGGCTTTTCCATGAGTGTGCCTACAACTCAAGCAACTGCGAAAAGTACCTGGATGTGCATATGTTCTTCAGGTTTTGTACATAAAGTCAAAGACAGACCAGTGGTTTCCATCTGTGGCATAGTTTTCCCTAAATCAATGCTTATGACAAATCCAGCTCCAGGGCCAGCTGGCTAATCTTTTGAATACGGGGTAGTTAAAAAAGAAAACAGCAACAACAGATAACACTAGCTAGCTAAATTTAGTATGCTAGCTAGCTACACTGACAGCTGTCAGTGCCCTGTTAGGTGGTGGGCCGACGACGAAAACAGTGAAGTTGATCGATCTACATCTAGGGAGGAGCTGATTTTTTAAATATATATGACAATTTACTGTAGCATCTGTTGGCACCTTCAATTCGTGCACATTTTCTCAGAAATGGTATCTTTCAACAATCTGTCTGCTTTGGCAAATTTGCGAACTGCTAAACTTGGAACCAATCAGAACTCCCATACATACCCCTTGTGATGAAGGCAGCCAATGGTCTGCTTCTATCTAAGATGTAAACACAGCATACCATGAAATCGTGATCTGCTGTCAGTGTTAAGATGAACTAACGTTAGCTCCCAAAGACTGAAATAAAATAAATATCTGTTTTTGAGTGCACTTGAAATATGCAGCATGCAATACGAATGGTCTTGATCATATGAAGAGGTAACTCTGTTGACCATTTAGCCAATTTATTGAAAACTAGCAAATGTTACAGTTGACTAGTCGAGCCAGCTAACACTGTAAATGTAAATGTGCCTGCTCAAGAAGCTAGTCTTTCATTAGCTATCTTTCTGTCAGTGAATTAAATTTTGAATCATGTTTTGGCAAGATTGTCTCATTTCAAGTAACTAGCTGCAGGCTTAAATAAACATTCAAATATATGCTTTGCATAGAAACCCAAATAAAAGCATGTAGATATAAAGGTGTGTGTGTCATGTATGCTAGCTGCATAAACATATTAGCTAATATATTAGCCAATACATATGGCATAGCCAAAAACAGTTGTACAATATGTTCTGAAATAAGATAACCAGAGTTTGATTTCTAAACCAGATGAGTTCTCAAATAGCAGCTGGCCAAAACCATGGTGGGCATGCATAATGTTGGATGCATTACAATATGAGGTATGGAGAATGATAAAGAGCCTTTAGGATTATAGAAAAAGCAGTTGGGAAATAAATGTTTGAGTTTCAAATACTAAATGTTCAATGAATGTGAATATATTTAGGGGGTTTAAATGATAAACTTTGATGGTGCCAAAATCTTGCCTATCCATTCCTTATTCTACTATGACTGAGTGTGAGATGTTTTCCATAATGTGTGTTTCACAATTTATTGAGTACAGAGACAAATAGTAACGGTGTGTCAGGCAGTATTTGAAGTACACTACCTGTCAAAAGTTTGGACACACCTACGCATTCAAGGGTTTTTCTTTATTTTTACATTTTTGTACATTGTAGAATAATAGTGAAGACATCAAAACTATGAAATAACACATATGGAATCATGTAGTAACCAAAAAAGTGTTAAACAAATCAAAATATATTTTATATTTGAGATTCTTCAAATAGCCACCCTTTGCCTTGATGACAGCTTTGCACACTCTTGGCATTCTCTCAACCAGCTTCATGAGGTAGTCACCTGGAATGCATTTCAATTAACAGGTGTGCCTTCTTAAAAGTTCATTTGTGGAATGTATTTCCTTCTTAATGCTTTTGAGCTAATCAGTTGTGTTGTGACAAGGTAGGGGGGGTATACAGAATATAGACCTATTTGGTAATAGACCAAGTCCATACTATGGCAAGAACAGCTCAAATAAGCAAAGAGAAACTAAAGTCCATCATTACTTTAAGACATGAAGGTCAGTCATTATGGAACATTTCAAGAACTTTGAAAGTTTCTTCAAGTGTAGTCACAAAAACCATCAAGCTCTATGAAGAATCTGGCTCTCATGAGGACCGCCACAGGAATGGAAGACCCAGAGTTACCTCTGCTGCAGAGGATAAGTTCATTAAAGTTACCAACCTCAGAAATTGCAGCCCAAATAAATGCTTCACAGAGTTCAAGTAACAGACACATCTCAACATCAACTGTTCAGAGGGGACTATGTGAATCAGGCTTTCATGGTCGAATTGCTGCAAAGAAACCACTACTAAAGGACACCAATAATAAAAGAGACCTGCTTGGGCCAAGGAAACACGAGCAATGGACATTAGACCTTTGGAAATGTGTCCTTTGGTCTGGAATCCAAATTGGAGATTTTTGGTTCCATTTACGGTTCTCACCATAAAGCATGGAGGAGGAGGTGTTATGGTGTGGGGGTGCTTTGCTGGTGACACTGTCTGTGATTTATTTAGAATTCAAGGCACACTTAACCAGCAAGGCTACGACAGCATTCTGCAGCGATACGCCATCCCATCTGGTTTGGGCTTAGTGGGACTATCATTTGTTTTTCAACAGGACAATGACCCAACACACCTCCAGGCTGTGTAAGGGTTATTTTACCAATAAGGAGAGTGATGGAATGCTGCATCAGATGACCTGGCCTCCACAATCCCCCAACCTCAACCCAATTGAGATGGTTTGGGATGAGTTGGACGGCAGAGTGAAGGAAAAGCAGCCAACAAGTGCTCAGAATGTGTGGGAACTCCTTCAAGACTGTTGGAAAAGTATTCAATGTGAAGCTGGTTGAGAGAATGCCAAGAGTGTGCAAAGCTGTCATCAAGGCAAAGGGTGGCTATTTGAAGAATCTCAAATAAAAATATATTTTGATTCGTTTAACACTTTTTTGGTTACTACATGATTCCATATGTGTTATTTCATAGTTTTGATGTCTTCACTATTATTCTGCAATGTAGAAAATAGTAAAAATAAAGAAAAACCCTTGAATGAGTAGGTTTGTCCAAACTTTTGACTGGTAGTGTATATTTAGCAATAACGACGGTTGATGCCGAAAAGGCTTTCAACTTTCTTGAATGACCTTTTTTTTTCACATTTCCAGCTGAAATAGTACATTTAATAAAAATATTATATAAATATCCTAAAGCAAAAATATACACAAATAATACATTACCTCATGAATTTGCTTTAGGGGCAAAAGACAGGGATGCCCTCTCTCCCCCCTCCTGTTTGCACTGGCAATTGAACCACTTGCAGAAAGAATTAGATAGGATCCAAACATAACAGGTATTAGTATTGGTAAACATGAATGTGAGCGATACCCACCCATGACTGTGTTTGTTAGTCACAGACACATGGTGGTTGCATTCAAGAACCTCTAGTCCAAACGCCTTCATCAAGTGACTGCCTAAATAAATGTGTTTGGATTAAACGTAAAACCTGTATGACCGTACATTGTCATCTGAAAATCTTGGCTCATGAGCAACATCAGACCTGCAAGTCACAATAAACTGGTTTGTGACATGTTTAGTAATTCCTACTGGAATCCAGCCAGAGGTTGGATGTCCAACAATTGGAATATTTTATCACCCACAACCTGCATTCAGAATAACTGCTTTGGTGAAAGACTTGACAAACAAGATGACCTAAACCATCTAAACTGAAACAACCATCTCAGTAACGGGTGCAATAAATCCAACCCCTTACAGATTGGATTAGTTTAGAAAAATAAGTTATTTATCTTTGTATAGTATAAAATCAATTAATCCATCAATGTGCATGCAAAAACATAGATATTAAAACAAACTATTCAAAAAAATCTACCTGCAACAAAGCATATTGGGAAGAATGATAATTAGGCCCCTCCCACGTCTTTTTCACTCTGAAAGAGTTAACGGAAATGAACTCAACACAGTCGAGTAACACCACACAGTGTCGATTACATTGTGATTCAAATAACATTTAATTTATTCACCGCATGTGGGGTCAATTTCATTCCCACTGATGTTAATCCCAATAGAATCAACACTCAGATTTAACACTCACAACACTTTTTACCTTAACACTGATATTTTAACACTTGCAAAGTGACTAAGCAGAATGCAATCTAAAGCTTGTGTTGTCAAGAGACGAGAACTCTACCATCTATTGCAAAAGTCTGGGCTCTTGACAAGGACAATATAATTCTCACCACTGCATGTTACCAATAATGAAAGAATCTCTTTGTCACCTTTCAAACTGATTCTACATTGAATTTAGTATTCGCAAATCTCAAACAGTGTATCTATCTGTAGTTGGTGTTCTTCAACTCTAAAATGTACTAGACTATGTAAGACAAAACCCACAAAGAAAAGATAACAGGCAAATGCATATGTGGTCTCAATGTCTAAATAGTGACAGCAGGGCTAGTTCAAACTGCGGTAGGATGGTTCTCCTCATAGGTAAGTGAATCAGCCCATACTTGATGAATAGCACTTGGTTGATCTCTGGGAGCAGGACACAGGAGAGCCAAATAAAAATGTGAGACACAAGTGAGACAAGAATGAATAAAATAAATCATCACAGCAAAGGAATGTAGTTTGTGAGCTAGAAAATGAACATCCTGACAGTCTGAGGCAGGGTGCTGTAATCATCCTGCTCCAACTATTGACAGGGGTAATGTGGCATTTCTTATTTGTCAGTATGAATGAAATTAGTGGATCCTGCCTTGATGATTGTATTAGCTTTACACTTGTAGAGTCCATGCCCGACGAATTGAGGCTTTTCTGAGGGTAATCTTAATCACCCACAAACTGCATTCAGAATGACTGCCAGGGTAGGGTAGATTGAATACTGAGACTACCTAAATCATATAAACTGGAACAACCATCACTGCAATGGGTGCAATAAATCAAATAACGAACAGATTGGATTAGTTTAGAAAACTATGTTCTTTATCTTTGTGTAACATAAAATTAATCATCCAATCAATGCAAAAACACAGATATTACAGTAAACAAACATTTCTGAAAATCTCCAATAGCTCATGCTGGGAAATATTATATATGGTTCTATGTAGAACCCTTATTGCCATCCAAAGAATCCTTCTTGCCTCCCAAAGAATCATCAAAGAACCCATTCTTCCAAAAACGGTTCTTAGGATGTTAAAGGTTCTAGGTAAAAACCTTTTACTTACAAAGAACCCTTGTTTATTCAGATTATATTATAAATTATAAAAACGTTTAAAAAGGTATAATCTTCGTAAATGATATCATAGGTAAGACAGGTGGAGTTATGTATGTATATATATATTTGCAAAAAAATATATATGGGGGATTGGAAGTGATGCAAACAATTACATTGATGGAAGTTACAATCTATCTGCAATATTAAAGCTGATCTTTAAGACAAGAACCGTTGTCTTCCAAAAAGGGTTCTTCTGATCAAAACGGTTCTTGGTAGAACCTTATCCCTCCAAAAATAATCATTTTGGAACCCTTTTTTTCTAAGAGTGTACTTACTTGTGATCTGTTTTCTTACTTATCTGAACTATTTGAGATGTTTTCTTCTTAGAACATGCCCTTGTTGTTAACGGCGGCACTGAATGGTGAACGGTGTATAGTGTTCTTGTGTTGGGCACCACTGAATAATAACAAACACATTTTTATGACTTTCAAATACGACTTCACTGTATTTATGAAAGGAGTGACTGAAACAAAACACACATGAAAGCCTAACACCTTACCATTGTACTTGGCTTCCTTGCATTAACACTTTTCTTCCAAGCACTGATTTTGCTGATAGCTGCTTTTTTGAGGAAAGTTTGACTTACTATAACTGTGATATGTGGTTGTTGTACCTAGAGGTTAATGTACGCTCTGGATAAGAGGGTCTGCTAAATTATTAAAATGTAAAATGTAACATTTCATTTGTGATGTTCATTATAATCTCTCATGGACAGACTATGTAACACATATGGAATCTGATGCAATTACCCAAGATTTTATGTTCATTATAATCATACTGTATTCACCACCACTCGAGTATGACCAAAGAGCTAGAGAGGATTTGTTCGGCATATGTTTGAGACAACAAACTCAACACAGAAACAATTCATATTTTATTAAGAAAAGAAATGAAAAGTATCTTCCCTTTTGACAAGCGGACCCAGTTATTTAGTACAAAAATATCCCTGTCTACATTCACCCCACATCGTTAGAACATGTACAGAGTTAATATTACGGGACTAGGGGGACTAGGCACCTCCCTAACAAATTGAACCCTGAATAAGTATGAGCAAATTCTAAGATATACAGTATGTATACACATAATATGTGGCATATTGATTTAGGATTATAGTGCCACCAGATCAGGGACACATATTTTAGTTAATATCCTTGTTGTCCCCAAACCACATTTTCTCAGATGTTCTCAGTCTACCATGCACCTCCCATTGGTCCTCCTCAAAGCGGTAATACCAGACTCAGCAGTAGTGGAGCAGGATGTTTAGGAGGAGGTAGGGCAGACAGGCTCTCCCTCAACCATGTACCACACCTCATTGTGCCTGTTCAGAATCTTCATTGGGCTGTAGGACACACACACATACACACAAACACACACACACATACACACACACACACACACATACAAACACACACACAAAATATTAAATTATGTTTGAAAAAGGTATTTTGGTGGAATTGGGTTGGATGTTGGATATGAGTATATTGAAGGATTTGTATCCGTGCTCTCACCTGTCATATCCCACAGCGTAGTGGTAGTCTTTGTTGTAGGTGGCCTGGACTTTGTCTAGCTGCCTTTTCAGCAGCATGGAGTTTACACTGGATGTCAAAGACATCATCCATCCGCCGTAGCTCCTCACATACACTTTCATGTCTGGCATCTCTGTAAAGTACACCTGCACGGGGAAATCACAATGACATCCACATTGTTAACCAGCAATCTTTAAAAAAACACGACATACCTGACATGGGTTCAAATGGTATTTGTGTTTTTTCAAATACTTAAGATGAGCTTGCCTAGCTTGCCTGGCTCAATGGCGCCAATGGAATAGTCCCAAAGGTGCAAACCCTGCCCACCTAGCACTCTATAAAAGCTAAATCTACGTTTTTGAAAGATACTTCTTGATCCCAGGTCTGATAGACAATCATATTATGTTCAACTTAGATTCAGCTTTTCTAGAGTGCCAGGTGGGCGGGGTTTGCACTTTTGGGACTATTCCATTGGTACCATTGAGCCAGGCAGTATTAGAAAAAACACACACAATATAACACACAAATACTACATACCCCTGGCAACGATGTGGATGTCATTGTGTCAGGTTGACAGGTTTTTGACAGGTGTCAGCAATATAGTGATAGCTCCACCTTGCCCTCTAATAGGCTAAGTGGAAGTTTCACCATATTGCTTATACCAATCAAATCCTCTCAGATCTCCACAAGTGCATAGGGGGCGTAGGGTCTATTTGGGATTGGGCTTTACCTTGTCATCAGTGGGTTGGGGAGGAGTCATCTGATTGGTAGACGGCAGGAGGAAGCTGAGGGTGAAGACAGACGACGCCCACATCTTCTTCTTCTCTTCAATTTTGACAATCACCGGAGCTGTCATGTCAATGTTGACACCTATAGGAAAAATGTGTGTAAGCACTTGTTACTAGGTAGACACACACGCATGGAAACAGACTCATGCAAGTGCATCCACACGCACACAAATAGATTAATACGCACACACACACACACACACACACACACACACACCAGCCTTGTTTGATCCGGTGATATATTTGAAGAGTCTCCTGAAGGCAGTGTAGATGGCCTTGTCCATGAAGTATGATTCCTCATCTGTCGACACCCATTTCACAGAGTCATAGTGGCGCACCTGTAACACAGACACAAACCTTCACTCAGAGTCCAGTGTTGGAGAGTGTATTGAGTTACGGATGTTGGGGGCGGTAACACAGACACAGACACAGACTTTCACTCAGAGTCCTCTGCTGTAGAGTGTATTTGAGTTACAGATGTTGGGGATGGGATTAGGATGAGACTGTGCAAAAAGTGCAACAACCCTGCATAACTGATCTACAACATGTTTCCGAATACAGATACCCAATACGATAACCAAAATGGGGATGATAATGATGATCATCATGTTGTTGATTTGATACATTCTAATGTAAATGCTATTGTTTTGTATCTGCTACCCTGACCAACAACTAAACATAAAAAATAAAGGTGGTGAAATAAACTCCTGACTAGGTTGTAGCCCCAATGTGCCATTCATTTGTGCTTTACAATAGACTCACCTCATAATCGTCATTCTTGCACACCAGATCATAGAGCAGACATTCATTTGACTCTGTGCAGAAGCGAGACTCAGAGGAGTTCCTATAGGAATCAGTGGAAAACAAATCAATAAAGGACAATAGCCTACGATTTAGCACAGATACCGTTCATTCAATATACAAATATAGTATGATTTCTGAAACGTGTGGTTATTATGTGTGGAAAGTAATAACAGATGTGTATTATAACTTCCTTACCCAATTCTGGCCTCAGCAGTCAAGATGAGAAGCAAGCCAACCAACCCTGCAAAATAAACCCTGAAGTACACACAAACAGTCAGTGTCATCACATTAAAAACCTAAAGTACACACAAACTGTCAGTATGTAAAGCCAAGTATGTAAACTTCTGACCCACTGGGAATGTGATGAAAGAAATAAAAGCTGAAATAAATCATTCTCTCTACTATTATTCTGACATTTCACATTCTTAAAATAAAGTGGTGATCCTAACTGACCTAAGACAGGGAATTGTGAAAATGCCAGGAATTGTGAAAAACTGAGTTTAAATGTATTTGGCTAAGGTGTATGTAAACTTCCGACTTCAACTGTATTACCTCAACAACATTCTACCCCTGCACATTGACTCGGGACTGGTACTCCTTGTATTTAGCCTCGTTATTGTTATTTTGTTGTGTTACTATTTACTTTTTATTTTGCAAATTCGTCTTAGTTTTTAACTCTGCATTGTTGGGAAAGGGCTTGGAAGTAAGCATTTCACCATAAAGTCTACTACACATGTTGTATTCAGCGCATGCGACAAATACGTTTGATTTGAAAACCTAAAGTACACAAAACAGTGTGTCATCATCATATGAAAAATCTATTATACAGACATAACTCCTTAAGATTGCAATATTGTAATACTTTAAAAGACAGTAAACTATGTTATTACACATTTCTATTTCCATAAAATCACTCTTCCTTTAATTACTTAACACCATCACAAATCAAACAAACCTAATCAATGCAATGATAACCCATAATTTCTACTTACATTGTGCTGAGTGTGTGTCTTTTAGATCAGCTCAGTTCAGATGCATCCACTGGCCTGAGGGAAATGCTTGCAGAGAAACTATTTATACCAACTGAGGTTTATTTGTATCACTCCCCAAAACACACCCACTTCACCACAGAATGTGCAATGGACTTCACGTGCTGAAGAGAAGAAAAGGTGGTTTATAAATAAGTGTGTGCCAAGTTGGATAACGTGAGATGATTGATCTTGATGCGTCTTTGAAAAGCAAGTATAGCCTTATTGAGAAAGAGGCTGTGACTAGATTCGTCACGTGTAGTAGACTATTATATATTTCTGTTTCATAATTACAGCCTTTGCTGTTTCGCAATAACAGCCTGGCTGTCACGTTTAGACTAAATAAATAGCATTTGCATGTAGTTTGTTCACTGAGCACTGCTTGGTCAACATTACCAATCACTAGTGGGCAATGGAGAAGCCCTGTTTATAACTGATGCTAACATGGACTCTTTGTCCTGATCTTGTCCACATTCTGATTGTGCCCACATTTTTGGACAGGTGTAGACGATTTAAAGACACATTGTGATCAGATCTTCCTGACCACCTCCGGAGGTAATCCACATTTATTATGTTATTAAGTTGTTATAATGCAGAGTGAAATTAAAATAAAAAAATCTGATGCACATTTTAGCAAACATTTTCCAATTCATATCAAAACATATTCCTCACCTGTAAAAACAGATAGGACAGCACTTGCACGACCCAAAGAACTCAGCTTTGACCCCCACAAAGAGTAGCCTAGAAAACTGAACTCTGGGGTGTATCTCAATAGCCTGAAATGGTTTCATTTTTTCTACATTTTAGTCGTTTAGCAGACACTTTTATCCAGAAGGACTTGCAGGTGCAATTAGGGTTAAGTGCCTTGATCAAGGGCACATCAACCTAGTCAGCTCTGGGATTTGAACCAGCAACCTTTCCGTTACTTGCCCAACGCTCCCTACCACTAGGCTACCTCACCTTGTCTCCTCTGCATATGGGCTGACCTGAAGATAAAAAGGATAAGTGGTGAATACAAAATGACGCTCCTCACTTTGAATCTGATTTCAACTGTCTCCGTTCTTTCACATCAGTGTAGGAAAGGAGACAAGAAAACAAGAAAAGGAAGCCACTGAATATCAAGTTGGATGCAGTCATGGAATGAACCCTGTCCTAGATTTAGAAAATAGCCTCCCTGGCATGCACAATCAAAGTCAGTTCAGTTTAAATGACCTTTAACAAATCTCCGACGTCCCCTGTGATGTCAGCTGGTCACCACCTCAGGGGCTCCACGGGCGACGGCCTTCACTTGGTGACTTCAGCCTCAAACGAAGAAAAACTCAAAATAACTCACATGATCCCCTGTCTTATGTCCGTTCTATGTGGCGTAAGCATGTGCTTTAGGTCAAATTCTTAGCCAACATGTTACCATAGCCTGATTCAATCAGGACCATGAAACTGTATGTTGTGGACATTTCCATGGCATCAAGTCAGGGGAAACAAGTGTTGTCACACTGGCTGCAGAGCCGATTGTTGTTGTAGTTGTTGTTGTTGTTGTTGTTGTTGTTATTGTTGTTGTTGCTGTTCAAAAACTTTACATTTGTAGATAAAATGAGCTTGTGAGAGTGATTGAACAAAACATCAGAGGTGTGTTTGTTTCTCTCTGAGCATGAGACGCCCTGTTCCAACACAAAGCACTAAAGTACAGTTCAGTTTACACTCTTTGAAAAAAGGATTACAAAAGAGTTCTTTGCAGAGGGATAGGGTTCTGCCAAGAACTGTTTTCATCTGAAGAACCCTTTTTGCAAGACAAAGGTTCTTGGTAAGGTAAAGAGTTCTACCTAGAACCTTTTTCATCCTAAAAAACGTTTTCGGAAAAAAGGGTTCTTTGATTATTGTTTGGAAGGCAAGAAGGATACTTTGGAAGGCAAGAAGGGTTCTACAAAGAACCCTTCTTAATCTGAATATGCTTTTGTATAGATTTTTTTCCCTTTTCTTTGAAATAGTGCCTGAACATTAGTGTTTACCTCCGTGTTTAAACTTTAACATCAGGAGTTTGAGTAATCTGCTAAATTAAAAAAGATAAGATATGTGTGAGAATGTTTTAAACTGTACCTACAGTATATGGGAATATTTGTGCATGTATTTGACATTCCCTTAATCATTTCACATATACTGATATATTTGCCATTATTTTCTGTGATTTTAACAATGAGCAGAGAGTAGGAGAATATAAGGGCGTATGAGTGAACTAGCAGTGTATTGTGTGGTACACAGCAAATTACAAATGGCAGACGTTTTAGTTTTTTTCAAACTGATTTAAGATGTCTTTGGTACATAATTGGTCTAGCCTATACTCCAAAATTAAACACATTTGAGTTATCACCTTTGAGTGTGGACTGTATTATTATGCATACTGGATAAACTGGTTACCTTATGCTACGCTCAAAAATGTATATCCACGAGTCTGTGAGAGAGTGTATAGCCCCAGGTGATGCTGTTTTTTCATTAATTGTTCAGGGTGGCTTACAGGTAGCCTACAATTAAAATACACTTGTATTTGATTTTGAATAGCCTAGTAATAGTGAATTTATTGTATTTTCATAATTAATTGGGTGACACATTACCTTTAGCTATACAGAATATCTCACCACCATGCATTTCTATCTCCTTCTCTCTATCCTTTATTATTTTCTTGAGCGTGCTGAGTGGCTGTCAACAGTTTAGTGAAATATGTATTGTTTGAGAAAACATGTTACTATCGATGTTCCCGAACAGATTTCACTTGGTTTCCCAAATGAAGCACTGGGTAGCTGCAGGAACAGGGTTGGAGAGCCCATGGCATACAGAGTTTGGACGGAATATCACTTGTCGCGCAGCGAGAGCATGCTCCTCAAACAGTGTTGATACATGGAGTGAAAAAAGTGTTCTTATATTTATTTCTCAGCTGCTCATATTAAACACAGCTCCGCTATAAAACCGAAGTAGCCTACCAGGCATCATTCAAAAACGGACCTTCGGGAAGCATGCGGCCAGATTACATTTACATTTTTACATTTTAGTCATTTAGCAGACGCTCTTATCCAGAGCGACTTACAGGAGCAATTAGGGTTAAGTGCCTTGCTCAAGGGCACATTTACGTCATTTAGCAGACGCTCTTATCCAGAGCGACTTACAAATTGGTGCATTCACCCTATAGCCAGTGGGAAAACCACTTTACACTTTTTTTAAAAAATCCTATCCCAGGTATTCCTTAAAGAGGTGGGGTTTCAAATGTCTCCGGAAGGTGGTGAGTGACTCCGCTGTCCTGGCGTCATGAGGGAGCTTGTTCCACCATTGGGGTGCCAGAGCAGCGAACAGTTTTGACTGGGCTGAGCGGGAACTATGCTTCCGCAGAGGAAGGGGAGCCAGCAGGCCAGAGGTGGATGAACGCAATGCCCTCGTTTGGGTGTAGGGACTGATCAGAGCCCGAAGGTACGGAGGTGCCGTTCCCCTCACTGCTCCATAGGCAAGCACCATGGTCTTGTAACGGATGCGAGCTTCAACTCGCAGATGACATGTATTTTCCCCCCTGCCCCTGTTCCTGCCCATTTTGATAATAGGCCATTCTAAATCGAAACAAATTTTACATATTAGTAAAGACAAGATTAAATTGAGAATAGTCTGATGGGTGAAAATTGGATCACTTTATGAGAGAAACGCTGTACAGCCTGAGGCAAGGAACAGCTCAAGCTTTTTTTGCGACTTTCTCAAATCATCAATAGCCTGTAGTCGCATCATGCAGCCCATATATAGGTCAGATGACGCAGATGCTAAGCTACAGGACTGTTTTGCTAGCACAGACTGGAACATGTTCCGGGATTCTTCAGACAGCATTGAGGAGTACACCACATCAGTCACTGGCTTCATCAATAAGTGCATCGATGATGTCGTCCCCACAGTGACCGTACGTACATACCCCAACCAGAAGCCATGGATTACAGGATACATCCGCACTGAGCTAAAGGGTAGAGCTGCCGCTTTCAAGGAACGGGACTCTAACCCGGACGCTTATAAGAAATCCCGCTATGCCCTCCGACAAACCATCAAACAGGCAAAGAGTCAATACAGGACTAAGATTGAATCGTACTACACTGGCTCTGACGCTCGTCGGATGTGGCAGGGCTTGAAAACTATTACAGACTACAAAGGGAAGCACAGCCGCGAGCTGCCCAGTGACACAAGCCTACCAGACGAGCTAAACCACTTCTATGCTCGCTTCGAGGCAAGCAACCCTGAAGCATGCATGAGAGCACCAGCTGTTCCGGATGACTATGTGATCACGCTCTCCGTAGCCGATGTGAGTAAGACTTTTAAGCAGGTCAACATTCACAAGGCCGCAGGGCCAGACGGATTACCAGGACGTGTACTCCGAGCATGTGCTGACCAACTGGCAAGTGTCTTCACTGACATTTTCAACATGTCCCTGACTGAGTCTGTAATACCAACATGTTTCAAGCAGACCACCATAGTCCCCGTGCCCAAGGACTCTAAGATAACCTGCCTAAATGACTACCGACCCGTAGCACTGACGTCTGTAGCCATGAAGTGCTTTGAAAGGCTGGTCATGGCTCACATCAACAGCATTATCCCAGAAACCCTAGACCCACTCAATTTGCATACCGCCCCAACAGATCCACAGATGATGCAATCTCTATTGCACTCCACACTGCTCTTTCCCACCTGGACAAGAGGAACACCTACGTGAGAATGCTATTCATTGACTACAGCTCAGCATTCAACACCATAGTGCCCTCTAAGCTCATCACTAAGCTAAGGATCCTGGGACTAAACACCTCCCTCTGCAACTGGATCCTGGACTTCCTGACGGGCCGCCCCCAGGTGGTAAGGGTAGGTAACAACACATCTGCCACACTGATCCTCAACACGGGGGGCCCCTCAGGGTGCGTGCTCAGTCCCCTCCTGTACTCTCTGTTCACCCATGACTGCATGGCCAGGCACGACTCCAACACCATCATTAAGTTTGCTGACGACACAACAGTGGTAGGCCTGATCACCGACAACGATGAGACAGCCTATAGGGAGGAGGTCAGAGACCTGGCCGTGTGGTGCCAGGACAACAACCTCTCCCTCAACGTGACCAAGACAAAGGAGATGATTGTGGACTACAGGAAAAAAAAAGAGGACTGAGCACGCCCCCATTCTCATCGACGGGGCTGTAGTGGAACAGGTTGAGAGCTTCAAGTTCCTTGGTGTCCACATCACCAACGAACTATTATGGTCCAAACACACCAAGACAGTTGTGAAGAGGGCACGACAAAGCCTATTCCCCCTCAGGAGACTGAAAAGATTTGGCATGGGTCCTCAGATCCTCAAAAAATTCTACAGCTGCACCATCGAGAGCATCCTGACTGGTTGCATCACCAGTGTCTGCAATTTGGCAGTACGCCCTGAACCTTGTTTAGAGAAAGGGATATCTCAGTTCCAAGGTCTCAGCGTAGAGAGAAGAAGCCTCGTGAGGTATTGGTCTGTCACATGCATGACCCAGTATTGGTCGGTCACATGAATGAAGCAGCTGACAGCTGTCTGTGGGCATTTATACGAAATGTCTACGTGGTCTGCAGCCTACAAAATAACACAAGGTATTTTTGAATACGGGGTGTTATGTATAGCAAGTAGCGGCAAGAGAACCGTTGAAGATACATATGGTGCATAGCAAGTAACTACAAGAGAATTGTTGAAGATGCACAGGAGGTAATAAGGGAGATTACCGAGTGTGTTTGGGAATAGTCCTAAGTGAATGTGGATGTGAAAGTTGTGTGATTGTGATATGACATATTAAGCTGATTGAAATTTGGATAATAAATGGATTGAAATTATTACTATTAAGATTGGAATTTGGATAATAACATTGAAATTAGGATATTAAGCTGATTGGATAATAAGATTGAAATGTGGATAATAAACTGATTGAAATATGGATAACAACATTGAAATATGGAGAAAAAGTGGATTGAAAATGGAATAATAAGATTGAAAATTAGCTATACATTACTGAGTGATTGAGAGCTGTCAGGGGACTAGCTCCAGTGTGAATATGGATTGAATGTGAGCTGAGTTTTCCAGTTCTGTGTGTGTGCTGAGTTTTCCAGTTATGTGTCTGTGTGCTGAGTTTTCCAGTTCTGTGTGTGTGCTGAGTTTTCCAGTTCTGTGTGTCTGCTGAGTTTTCCAGTTCTGTGTGTGTGCTGAGTTTTCCAGTTCTGTGTGTGTGCTGAGTTTTCCAGTTCTGTGTGTGTGCTGAGTTTTCCAGTTCTGTGTGTGTGCTGAGTTTTCCAGTTCTGTGTGTGTGCTGAGTTTTCCAGTTCTGTGTGTGTGCTGAGTTTTCCAGTTCTGTGTGTGTGCTGAGTTTTCCAGTTCTGTGTGTGTGCTGAGTTTTCCAGTTCTGTGTGTGTGCTGAGTTTTCCAGTTCTGTGTGAGCTGAGTTTTCCAGTTCTGTGTGAGTGCTGAGTTTTCCAGTTCTGTGTGTGTGCTGAGTTTTCCAGTTCTGTGTGTGTGCTGAGTTTTCCAGTTCTGTGTGTGTGCTGAGTTTTCCAGTTCTGTGTGAGCTGAGTTTTCCAGTTCTGTGTATGTGCTGAGTTTTCCAGTTATGTGTGAGCTGAGTTTTCCAGTTCTGTGTGAGCTGAGTTTTCCAGTTCTGTGTGTGTGCTGATTTTTCCAGTTCTGTGTGAGCTGAGTTTTCCAGTTCTGTGTGTGTGCTGAGTTTTCCAGTTCTGTGTGTGTGCTGAGTTTTTCAGTTCTGTGTGTGTGCTGAGTTTTCCAGTTCTGTGTGTGTGTTAGATTAATTTGGATTTTAAGAATAATGACTAAAGGATTTCACCCCAAATACAGTATAAATGTTAGAATTATCATGTAGTGTCAACCCACTAACAGAGGGGGCGGTACTAAACATTCAAGGGGGAAGGCAGAAACTGTTTAGAAAACCCACCTAAAGGTGGGAGGAGTCAAGTTCAGGAGGTATACAATCGTATGTTTGGGTCTTTGGCCCCAGAGCTCTCCATGAATAAATATACAGATAATACTTGTTGGTTGTGGACCTTGAATCATTGATGATTAAAACCAGAGCCTTACAGCCTCTGGTAATGATTCAAGCTTAGGTTGAATTAGAGATAGAAATTCACATGACAGATTGGTCCTTCTGAGCGGAGCTTAATACATCTTTATCGTTCTAAGAACACCGAAACCCGTGCATGGGCGGGTGATAGCATCCGTGAAAGAGTCCTGGCCTTCGACGTTAAGGTTATAAACAGGCCGGTGATTACTCTTTATGAACGATAAAGACGTTAACAAGTTTGAAAAAGCATTTAAATCCAAACTGCAAGGAAAAGGTCAGTAATATTTATTCATGGATTTTGGTGAAATGATTTGAACTTGTATGAGAATAGTGATTCTTGTGAGAGGGCAGAGAATAGTTACCAAAGTCTCAAAGGAAGTAATAATTATTACGAAACAGAGAGGGTCCGCAATTGACCCTAGGTAAATAGCTATTACCAGAATAATCTAGTCCGAAATGACAAGGGGTGAAGGCCATCACCAATGTAAACTCGTTTTTTATTGAGACTGTACTGGGTACAGTGCTACAATAAACAGGGAAAGGGATGATTTTTTGTCGTGTGCTATGGATACATAAAACAGGTCAAAAGTCGCATATACGACTGGGGATTTGCTAGAACTCTGTTTGTTTCATGAAACTAGAGCAGTTACGACCTCTAGGTTACAAATAGGTTTAGCAAATTATTGTATAATGTTGTGTACGTGTGAGACTTAAGAATCCATCAGTATACGTGATAATTATTTCTAGGAAGGAGCTAAAAAAATAAGTCGCGTGAGAAAAAATTGTTATCTAACTCTTTTCATGAAACCGGAGTTTTAAATAAAAGCTCTGGGTTAGGGGTTAAATAATTTTAAATGGTTAATTACAAAAGCAGATCATACATTGGCTCAAGAGACGCACTAAAATAATAGCTCCTAGAAGAATAATTCTGGGAATTATTACTAAAGGGGGGATTTTTATTTTTCCGCCATGGGAAATAAAACTTCTAAAGAGATCGAAGAAATATGTGTTATGGATCCATTTGGGAGAAGAGGTATGAATTTATTGGGCATCTCGAAGTAAAAAAGTTAGTAGGCAGATGCATATAAAATGAATTTGAAAAAACAGCGAAAGGAGGGGCTAGAGACAGCGAGTGTTTTTTTAAGCGCGAAAGTGCTTTAACGGTAACAAAGGAAAATATTTGAAAAAAGGATTTGTGTCAATTAAGAATTGGCTAAAAACACCACAAAGCGATTATTTGAGAGGTACCTATAAAGTCCAACGATGCATATGTATGAACTTTCGCACTCAAACGTAGACGTACGTCATGAGTGAGAAAGTAGAGAATATTTGCATTTGCATTTTTGGTCATTTGGCAGACGCTCTGGTCCGGAGCGACTTGAAGAACCAATAGAGGGTTGCATTGAACTATTCTGTCGTGTTGGGCATTTGAATGGCATGAGGTGAAATATGTGTGTATGAGGGAATTCAACGGCGGGTATGAATGATAACCGGATACTACTTAGTATTTGGTTGGTTAAATGCTGAATAAGAGATTTGAGGCGTGGTTATGGGGTAACTAGGAAGACGCACTTATTCAATGGGGAATGGGTGTAGGGAGAGAGAGTTTTTTTATGTGTATTAAAAGTTGCATTAGATAGCTTTAGTAATATTCTAGATAGGTCTATGAAAATATGTTATAAGTACGAATGACATTATTTCCTAAGAAGGAAGATTGTAGGGAAGTTTCCCGCGCCTCCCCCATAATGTAGGAAGGAGCAGGAGAGGGGGGGTGAGAGACAGTAAATAAGTTCAGATGGTAGGAATGTCATTAAGTGTATGCTGATAAACGATATCAAGCATTTGTTTTATTGATTGGGGCCGAATCGGAGAGAACTGTTAAAGATATTGAATAGCGAACTGAAATGGGTTAGCGGGAAAATACAAATAGTTGGAAAATTTTAAAACTATAATTTATTTTCGTTACAGGGAAGCAAGTGGCATTGGCTGTTGTGCTGGGGGAATAGCGCCAGCCTGTGGTGGGTTCTGGATTTGTTATAAATAAATTTATATTTTAAACTAAAGTGATGGAAAAGACTACAATTATAACATCAGAAAAAGGACACAATATAATTCGTAATAGTTATTATAATTATTATTGATAGTTATTGCAGTTATTATTATCCTGAGTGGCGCAGTGGTCTAAGGCACTGCATCGCAGTGCTAACTGTGCCAGTAGAGATCCTGGTTCGAATCCAGGCTCTGTCGCAGCCGGCCGTGACCGGGAGATTCATGGGCGGCGCACAATTGGCCCAGGGTAGGGGGGAAAATGGCCAGCAGGGATGTAGCTCAGTTGATAGAGCATGGTGTTTGCAACGCCAGGGTTGTGGGTTCGATTCCCACGGGGGGGGCCAGTAAAAAAAAAATATATATATATATATGTACAGTGGGGAAAAAAAGTATTTAGTCAGCCACCAATTGTGCAAGTTCTCCCACTTAAAAAGATGAGAGAGGCCTGTAATTTTCATCATAGGTACACGTCAACTATGACAGACAAAATGAGAAAATAAAATCCAGAAAATCACATTGTAGGATTTTTAATGAATTTATTTGCAAATTATGGTGGAAAATAAGTATTTGGTCAATAACAAAAGTTTCTCAATACTTTGTTATATACCCTTTGTTGGCAATGACACAGGTCAAACGTTTTCTGTAAGTCTTCACAAGGTTTTCACACACTGTTGCTGGTATTTTGGCCCATTCCTCCATGCAGATCTCCTCTAGAGCAGTGATGTTTTTGGGGCTGTCGCTGGGCAACACGGACTTTCAACTCCCTCCAAAGATTTTCTATGGGGTTGAGATCTGGAGACTGGCTAGGCCACTCCAGGACCTTGAAATGCTTCTTACGAAGCCACTCCTTCGTTGCCCGGGCAGTGTGTTTGGGATCATTGTCATGCTGAAAGACCCAGCCACGTTTCATCTTCAATGCCCTTGCTGATGGAAGGAGGTTTTCACTCAAAATCTCACGATACATGGCCCCATTCATTCTTTCCTTTACACGGATCAGTCGTCCTGGTCCCTTTGCAGAAAAACAGCCCCAAAGCATGATGTTTCCACCCCCATGCTTCACAGTAGGTATGGTGTTCTTTGGATGCAACCCAGCATTCTTTGTCCTCCAAACACAATGAGTTGAGTTTTTACCAAAAAGTTATATTTTGGTTTCATCTGACCATATGACATTCTCCCAATCCTCTTCTGGATCATCCAAATGCACTCTAGCAAACTTCAGACGGGCCTGGACATGTACTGGCTTAAGCAGGGGGACATGTCTGGCACTGCAGGATTTGAGTCCCTGGCGGCGTAGTGTGTTACTGATGGTAGGCTTTGTTACTTTGGTCCAAGCTCTCTGCAGGTCATTCACTAGGTCCCCCCGTGTGGTTCTGGGATTTTTCCTCACCGTTCTTGTGATCATTTTGACCCCACGGGGTGAGATCTTGCGTGGAGCCCCAGATCGAGGGAGATTATCAGTGGTCTTGTATGTCTTCCATTTCCTAATAATTGCTCCCACAGTTGATTTCTTCAAACCAAGCTGCTTACCTATTGCAGATTCAGTCTTCCCAGCCTGGTGCAGGTCTACAATTTTGTTTCTGGTGTCCTTTGACAGCTCTTTGGTCTTGGCCATAGTGGAGTTTGGAGTGTGACTGTTTGAGGTTGTGGACAGGTGTATTTTATACTGATAACAAGTTCAAACAGGTGCCATTAATACAGGTAACGAGTGGAGGACAGAGGAGCCTCTTAAAGAAGAAGTTACAGGTCTGTGAGAGCCAGAAATCTTGCTTGTTTGTAGGTGACCAAATACTTATTTTCCACCATAATTTGCAAATAAATTCATAAAAAATCCTACAATGTGATTTTCTGGATTTTTTTTCGTCAATTTGTCTGTCATAGTTGACGTGTACCTATGATGAAAATTACAGGCCTCTCTCATCTTTTTAAGTGGGAGAACTTGCACAATTGGTGGCTGACTAAATACTTTTTTCCCCCACTGTATTCACTAACTGTAGGTCGCTCTGGATAGGAGCGTCTGCTGGGTGACTAGAATGTAAATGTATTATCATTGATTCAGTAATGATAGGAGGGTAGAGAGGGAAGAAGCAGGAAAAGCTAGAGAGAGTAAACACAGAGAGTTTAAAAACAGGGAGTTAAAAAGATTAGAAAACTACAATAAGCCAGGGAGGCAGGTTAAGGGTAGAGTTAGATAGAGAGAAAGAGGTAGTAAGAGCTATAGAGGGTGTAGTGCACCCTAAGACAGGAATAGGGGGGTTCAGGAGGGATTTGGAGAGTCTAGCAGCAAGCTTTAAGCTAAACACAGGGGAAATTGAGAGGGCAGTCAGAACCCTAGTTGGGAAAGATTGGGCAGCTGTTGGGGGGCAGTGGGTTTCAGGGGATGCCAATGGAGCAGTCCTACCATAGGCAATATGTTGGGAAAATAACTGAGTTGTGTAATAATTTAAGGGAACCTTACCATCGACATGCTGACTTCTCCAAAGTACATGAATGTAAACAGGAAGACAGTGAGACCATCAGCCAAGTGAAATACCTGAGCCTCCCCAGGGACAGGGAAATGATACTCCGTACCATCAGCAGCTAAAAAATAGCATTCCTTAGTGGAATGAGACCAGAAATAAGCTGGAATATTAAGAGGACTTTAGTGGGATGGGGAACTACTTCGTTAGCCGAGGTCAAGAGATATGCAATCCATCATGAGCGGAATAGCAGACAGGATAGAGTAAGAAAAATAACATACGGGAGCTGAGTATTTAATGGCCACTAGGGGAAATAGCTGGTAGAGGTAGAACTCCAGAATAGAAGGGGAGAGAGAGATTTTCTTAGGGGCTGGATCTAATAATTGATAATGGATCATTTGAAATGAGATCACATGTAGCAGATTTAGAGTAATCAATTAAATAATCATTGTATACTCGAGGAGTTTTGAGGGATTTTATGGATTAGTTATAAGGAATTAGATTGATACAAACATTATTCATGGGTTAGGACTGGGGATATCTGTATCATGTTTTGTGTGTACTACCATCTTTAGATTACGGATGGTAATTAAAGGTTAACAAAATGTATAACCAGGAGAAAGAGATTAGCTTATTTCATTGGAATATTGCTCAGGGCAAGGGGGAGCAGTAGTGAAGTTAGGCAGTATTTAGGTCATAAGAGGGAGCTACCAAATTAAGTTGAGCCTAACTATCTTTGATTGTTATTTTTCAATTGGGTTTTTCAAATAAATAAAAAACACACCCAGCATGATGTTTATAAAGGGTTGTTATGTTGAATTTAGGGGATTTTCAACAGTTCATAGGTGGTGTTTACTATGCTGTGGGATGGAACGGTTTATTGGGTGATATTTGAAACTAAATTAATGGAATAAGCTGCAGTAATCAGAGGAATGTACAATCTAAGGCGAGACAACTATTGCCTAGATCATTGATTTAGCAATAGGATCAGGTAGATAAGGACTAGAAAAAAAATTAGATGAAGAATGATGAGCTTTTTGGTAAGGATAGACTGCTGTAGAGCTTGGGTACTCCATTATGTACTGCATACGGGTAAATTAAGTGATCTTATCTATGGGAAGGCAATGGCAGCCCATGGTAAAATCATTTGGAACTCTGAGGAGGAAGAACAGTTTATGTTGTTGCTCTCTTCCCAAACAGTCTTAGCTTTTCATACATATATCAGGGATGTTACCCAAATGGTAGAGAGTAAAGAGGGATATGACATTGGTCGTGATTTAAAGATGAGGTTTTTTTTTGGTGGGCTATTAGAGATAACTGGGTTAATCACGAACATAGAGGTTTTTATTCTTTGTTGCTAGGCAGAACACTTAGGTGACCTAAATATGGACTTGTCATGTCCAACAATCAGTCTTCAGGTCAAGCCCGGGAGAGCCAGGGTAGAACAGAGGTTGAACTAAACATAAGTGTTTTTACAAGATAAGAGATTGTTTGATTGGATTACTAATTGATTCTGAACTGAATGAAAGTCGAATTTAGCCGCCATAAAGACAAAGGAAGTGGGAGGAGCAATAAAGAAGCAAAAGACAATCTCAAAAATGAAAGGCATGGCAATTGGTTGATAAATAAAGGGAATGTTTAGGAAGGTGGTAAAAATTTACACATAAGCAGAACTATGTGTCAAGAGAGGGGAAGAGGCTAATTGTAGGATTAAATAATATACGAAGGAGAGGACAAACATTTTTTTTTTTTAGATACAGTCTAAAAAGAGAATGCAGTCAGAAATGGTTACATTAATCTGAACATGTGTGAAGATAGTTTATTAACCACACCCGTATGTCAGAGGTTTTGTGCCCCACAGGTGAACTAAAGGAGAAGGTGACCCACTATCTAACCAGGTGACTGGTGAGCATCCAGTCACTAGAAGGAAAACTGGAAGCAGGCCTGTTGGGAAGGGCCCTATCAGGTTATGTTGGTCACCACCTTGGCCATTAGAATAGCAGAGAGAGGAACCTGGGTCCATGTTACCCACTGCAAGAAGGTAAGACCACATACAAGCACCACTTAGCACACGCAGAGTTGAAGAGCAGAACTGGGCCACAGGGTCCGGGGGTCACCTCTGTCAACGAAGATCTCCTACCCAGACCTATCATCACTGTAGTGTGTTCCTAGGGTGTGAGTATGGGGTGGTACCGAGCAGAAGGACTCAAGACAGGAGAGGGTTGGCGGTTTTTGGGAATATGGGTGACCGTGAGCTGCATCATAGTCTCGGCAATAGTCGTGGTAGGTCAAGATCCACCACCACCTCACACCAATTACGCTATGGCCTTACCATTATTAAGAAATAAAAGGGAAGCGACCCGACATACTGACCGTCAAGGGCGAGTGATCTACAAAATAGGAGTCAGAGAAGGGTGGGGAGTAAGATTCAAAATTAGGATTAGGGATCTTATCAGAGCGGATAAGCAAGCAACATGGGATTATAAGATCCCGTTGTATTTATGTTCAGCTCCCTCGGCGGATTGTTCCTGGGCTCAGGTATTTAGACATACTGGGGGACGGAGATATGAGACGGGGGGGGCTGGACGTCCAGATGGAGGATAAGAAGGTATAACGACATCCCCACGGAGATAATAATAATAATAATGGTAGGAGATGGTAGTAACGATAGTAAAAGTCACTAAAGAGGACATGAAAAGAACTTACTGGGCTTGCGCGGACGTATACGGAAGGGATACTTGTCTAAGATTACATTTGATGGAGTCAAAAGATATAGAGGGAACAGGTACTGTCATGTGGTCCTCTGTAGCTCAGCTGGTAGAGCACGGCGCTTGTAACGCCAAGGTAGTGGGTTCGATCCCCGGGACCACCCATACACAAAAATGTATGCACGCATGACTGTAAGTCGCTTTGGATAAAAGCGTCTGCTAAATGGCATATTATTATTATTATTATTAATCCACTAACAGCAATAGACCGAGTAAATCAGTCAAGGGATGACAGAGTCAATTCGACTAACCCGTCCACTATGAAAGATTTTCTCCTCCAAGAATGGAAAAATTGGGAAGTGGAGGGGGTCCCTGATGAGAATCTCTGGTTAAAGTGGATGAAATACACCGCTAGGGCCTTGGGGGAGACCAATTGTTATGCATGCTCCATTGGGCGACCGACAATGTTGACCGCCCCAATGCCAAAGGCAATGTTTCCCTGTGTATTAGACCTGGGGTCCAATCAAAAAGAGCCAAATTGCACAGGGATTGGGCTGGCAAAATTGACATACTGGGCCAGCCCACCTAGATTCACTTTAACTCCTGGCGAATACCAGTGTTACATACATAGAAATGGCACCCGTAACTTGGGTGATTTTGATGGCTGTAAGGAGATAATTAATGTGACTGATTTAGATAAGGAAAGGAGGAAAAAAAATTAGGAATCTAACCATCCCTCTGACTGATGTGTGGTCGGCATGCACTAACAAAGGGAGCATTCGGCACACATTACCAGAAGGATGGGTGGGTACTTGTGCACCAGTATTGTTGGTCCAACCTGTAAGAATTAGTCATCAAAGACCAGTGACAGGAAGAATAATTAGGAGAAAAATAAATATAAGTCAGGAAGGAAATATCCCAATTTGGATAGATGGTATAGGCATCCCCAGGGGTGTTCCAGACGAATACAAAGCTATGAATCAAATATGGGAGAGTTTTACTACAACATTTTTCTGGTGGGTGACAATAAACAAAAATATGAATTGGATAAATTATATCTATTACAACCAACAACGATTTATTGACCAGACTAGAGATGCAGTAAAGGGGATCTCTGAGCGATTATCCGCCATCCCGCTCATAACTTAGTAGAGGTTGGTTCTAGATCAGGCAGAAAGGGCCGGTGTCTATAGAAAGATAAGCCATTGTTGCATATTTATCCCTAACAACACCACACTGGATGGGACAGTCACCAGAGCTCTTACAGAATTAACTGCACTAAGTGAAGGATGAACTGAACTCAGAAGTTAGTACATTGTGGATAGATGGTTTGATGAAATATTTGGTAAATGGAAAACCCTAGCAGCCACCATTTTAGGAGCGGTCAGTGTTTGTATGGGTATTCTTGTATTATGTGGTTGTTGTCTTGTTCCCTGTGTCCGAGGATTGGTGAGTCAGGCGTTGGTGAAATGCAGTATCTAAACAATGATGAGAGATGGACTGACTCCGGACTCTGACCAGGGGAATGTGAAAACGATCCTCCAGGCTTGGTGGATGACGAGGATTTGGACCCTGAAAGACCGCAATTGGATGAAATGTTTATTAGTTCTGATGTGATCTCTGAGATTAATCATGCTTGTAAAATACATTTATCCTGAATGTGGGAATATTTAGTCAAAGGGGTGGATTGTTAGATTAATTTGGATTTTAAGAATAATGACTAAAGGATTTCACCCCAAATACAGTATAAATGTTAGAATTATCATGTAGTGTCAACCCACTAACAGAGGGGGCGGTACTAAACATTCAAGGGGGAAGGCGGAAACTGTTTAGAAAACCCACCTAAAGGTGGGAGGAGTCAAGTTCAGGAGGTATAAAATCGTATGTTTGGGTCTTTGGCCCCAGAGCTCTCCATGAATAAATATATAGATAATACTTGTTGGTTGTGGACCTTGAATCATTGATGATTAAAACCAGAGCCTTACAACCTCTGGTAATGATTCAAGCTTAGGTTGAATTAGAGATAGAAATTCACATGACAGTGTGTGCTGAGTTTTCCAGTTCTGTGTGAGCTGAGTTTTCCAGTTCTGTGTGTGAGCTGAGTTTTCCAGTTCTGTGTGAGCTGAGTTTTCCAGTTCTGTGTGAGCTGAGTTTTCCAGTTCTGTGTGAGCTGAGTTTTCCAGTTCTGTGTGAGCTGAGTTTTCCAGTTCTTTGTGCTGATCTATAATGTTATCTACATTATCTACAGGTAGATGATAACATGTCTCAGAAATCTCATTCGAGACAACATGTCTAAGAGGACGTCTCGATTAATAACGAGGATAACATGTTTAGATTACATGTCTCGTCAGTAACGAGGATAACATATTTCTGAGGGTAACGTGACTCATTATTTTATTTTTTATTTTATTTTATTTTACATACATACATATACATACATACATACACATACATACATACACATACATATCCTTTAAAAAATATATATATTCCCCTTTATTACTTTCCAACCCCACCACCCTTTCCCTAATTGGAGTAAACTAGTGAACAACAATGCTTAGGCCTCTACTTCCAGCTTATACTTACTATATACATTTTATGGACACAGTCAATTTTACAATAATTATATTTTGTTTGTTTTTTCTCCTGAACTTCTTCTACTCTCAACCTCTCCATCCGGTTTGCTTCTATATGCCATATCTTTCTAACTGTGCTCTTTCACAAAAGCTCCCAACCTACAACCTATATACTTATTATGGACACAGTATGCTTACATTATTAGTTATCTTGTTATTAGTTGTTGTTAGTTGTTATTAGTCCCATACATCAACTCCATTCAACACCACCCATCTATCTCTTAACACCATCCATATAGGATTTCTATTTGCCATATATTTTTCAATAGTACTGTGATGTTTTACAAAAGTTCCGAACATTTCTATTCTCATTGTTTCTACAGATTGTAAATTGAAAATAAACATTTTTGCTAAAAGTATTATTATATTATTGATCGATTGATTATGACTTTTCAGATCACCCAGTAATGCTATCTGCAAGGTTAGCTCCAGGTAAATATTGCAATCCTTTAGCCATTCCTGGACCTGTGTCCAAAAACAAGCTACAAATGGACAGTACCAAAACAAATGATCTAATGATTCTGTCTCTTCGCAGCAAAACGTGACTCATTCTTTGTGATTACATGAGGATGTCTCATCAGTGGAGTTTGATGTGTGACGTTATTATGTACACCACCAGTTATTATGGACACACCTACTCATTCAAGGGGTTTTCTTTTTTCTTTTTTTACATTGTAGAATAATAGTGAAGACATCAAAACTATGAAATAACACATGAAATAATGTAGTAACCAAAAAAGTGTTAAACAAATCAAAATATATTTTCATATTTGAAATTCTTCAAATAGCCACTCTTTGCCTTGATGACAGCTTTGCACACTAGAAAACATTTAGAAAAACCCTTGAATGAGTAGGTGTGTCCAAACTGTTGACTGGTACTGTATGTGGTATGAAAGAAGAGAGTATTATTCCCGAATATGTTGTTAAATAGAACAAGTAGTGTAAATATATAAACCCCTGTATGAATAGAACACTAGTCTAAAGGAGGAATTTGTGATATAACACACATGTATAATGGGTTACTAGAGCTAAAGTAACATAATATTGAGTATAATGGGTTATTATGATGATCTGATGAAGTAACAATAGAAAATAATAATAATATAATATAATAATATACAACTTGCACACGTAGACGTACGTAAGTGGTGTAAAAAGTATTCTGAGGAATGTTCAGAGTGATCCCTTTATGGATCATTTGAGGTATAATAATGTTAAAGCATTGTATGGGACTTGACTTACCCCTAACCAATAAAACTATAAATAGAACCAATGAATGTTGAACATGATTCTTTGTTAATTAAACTTAAGGCTACAATTTATTGTACTCCCGATGGAGTTTTCGTTGATATCCCAAATGATGACGTTCACCTCCACTACGAACGGCAAATATGGATCGGGATGGGCCAGTACCGGGGCGGAGGTGAACAGAGCCCTCAGGTTACTGAAAGCCCTGTCAGCCTCAGCAGACCAGCGGAGCCGGGACAGCCCACTCTTCAACAGAGAGGTGATGGGAGCTGCGACCTTGCCAAAGCCCCGGATAAACCTCCGATAGTAATTGGCAAATTACACATGGTGTTATGATTTAACTGGATAGAACCCAAATGCAGACAAGTACACCAAGCCAGAGAAGTTTTAACAGGTTTATTATAATGTTCAATAGTCCAGGTTTCCAATAAATGGGGAAGAGCAAGTCCAGGTTACAGTGAGGGTACAGATCCAGGTCAGGGCAGGTGTGGTACCGTAATGTCCTAGTGTCCGTGGGGAGTCCAAAGGAGAGGTCCGATAGTGGAGAGCAGGATGGTGGTGGCAGGAGTGAAGCGGAGGCAGGAGTCAGGTTCCAAATATCTGTGGCACAGGAGAAAAAGTAAATAAACAGTCCAAAAAAACACAAGAGCGAAAACAGACAGGTTGAGTCGGGCAGCGAGACTAACATGGTTGTCTTGACTATGATCTGACGATGAGTGGCAAGTTTGACCGGGTCTTAAAGGGCTGAGGTGATTATGGTGAATGAGCTGCAGCTGGAACCCTGACTCCCGCACACCAGACTTCACTCCTGCAATCAAGGACAAACAGAGGGGAGGGGAAGAGCAGAGAGAGAGCTACCTAGCAGCAGTAGGCCTAACAGTACCCCCCCCTCTACGGACGCCACCTGGCGGCCGACAGGGTTTATCGGGATGTAACCGATGAAATTCACGGACCAGAGCAGGATCCACAATGAAGCTCCTGGGCACCCAGGAACGTTCCTCAGGACCATAACCCTCCCAATCCACCAGGTAATGGAAACCACGACCCCGGCGGCGAACATCCAGAAGTCGCCGGACAGTGTAGACAGGACCCCCACCCACGATCCGGGGCGGAGGAGGGGGACGAGAGGGCGGGCACAGAGGGCTGACAGACACAGGCTTGATCTGGGATACATGAAAAGTGGAATGAACCCGTAGGGAGGCAGGAAGCTGTAGCTTAACCGCGCAGGGGGTTAACAATAGACAGTATCTTGAACGGTCCTATAAAACGCGGCGCCATCTTCTTAGATTCTACTTTCAATGGAAGATCACGTGACTTAAGCCATACCTCTTGACCAGGAGAGTAACCGGGAGCCTGGGACCGGTGACGGTTGGCTTGCCTCTGCATGTATGACGAAGCTCGGGACAGAGCTACCCTGGCCTTCCTCCAGACCTTGAAGCAGCGGCGCATGTGGGACTGCACCGAGGGTACCGCCAGTTCCCTCTCTTGAGAAGGGAACAGGGGAGGTTGATAACCCAGAGCACACAGAAAGGGAGACAAACCAGAGGAAGCGTTAGTCAAGGTGTTATGAGCATATTCCACCCAGGGGAGCATGGAGCTCCAAGACCCAGGGTTAGACCCTGTGACACAGCGGAGAGCGGTCTCCATCTCCTGGTTCGCTCTCTCGGCTTGCCCGTTGGTCTGGGGGTGATATCCAGAGGACAGGCTGGATGTGATGCCCAAAGCTTTACAGAAAGCTTTCCATACCTGGGAGACAAACTGGGGACCCCTGTCGGAGACAATATCAGTGGGCAGACCATGAGAGCGGAACACATGTTCAACCAAAATATCAGCCGTCTCTCTGGCAGTGGGCAGTTTAGGTAGGGCCAAAAAATGAGCAAACTTAGAAAAAACGATCAATCACAGTAAGAATGACAGTCTTTCCAGACGAGGGGGAAGTCCAGTGACAAAATCCAAAGCAATGTGGGACCAGGGCCGACTGGGTATTGGCAGAGGTCGTAGATGACCAGCGCTGGCCTGGGTGGAGTTCTTACTTCGGGCACAGACCGTACAAGCAGCAATGAAGGCTCGAGTGTCCGCCTCCATCCTGGGCCACCAGAACTTCCGTCGCACAAAGTCAAGGGTCCGAGTAACTCCAGGGTGACAGGTAAGGGGAGACGAGTGAGCCCACTGAAGTACCTGGGAGCGAACAGACTCAGGGACAAACAACCGGTTAGGAGGACCGCTCCCAGGGTCAGCTTGATGATGTTGAGCCTGTCTAACAATCCCTTCGATGTCACATGTAATGGCCGCAATACTGCAGGTAGGAGGCAAGATGGGTTCAGGGTTACTACCAGTATCAACAGCAGAATGAACACGAGACAGGGCGTCAGGCTTGACGTTGCGTGACCCAGGACGGTAAGACAGAGAAAAATTGAATCTCCCAAAAAATAGTGCCCACCTGGCTTGACGGGGATTGAGCTGCTTAGCTGACTGGATGTATGCCAGATTCTTGTGATCCGTCCAAACGATGAAGGGTTGTTCCGCCCCCTCCAACCAATGCCGCCACTCCTCGAGAGCCAGCTTAACGGCGAGCAGTTCACGATTGCCAACATCATAATTCCTCTCTGCCTGAGAAAGCTTCCGTGAAAGAAAAGCACAGGGATGCAGTTTGTTATCTTCAGGAAAACGTTGTGACAAAACCGCACCTACCCCAGTGTCGGATGCATCCACCTCCACGACAAACTGGCGGTCTGGGTCCGGCTGCATCAGAATGGGAGCCGAGGCGAAGCGATGTTTCAGTTCTTCGAACGCTGATTCGGCCCCTTCATTCCAAGCGAACGGTAGTGAGATGGAGGTGAGAGCGGTGAGTGGTGCCGCAATGCGGCTGTAGTCCTTGATGAACCTCCTGTAGAAGTTCGCAAACCCCAGGAATCGTTGAAGTTGTTTTGCGGGTGGAGGGGGCTGGCCAGTCCGTGACTGCAGAGATCTTAGCTGGGTCCATCCGCAACTCCCCCTGAGCGATTATGTAACCCAAAAAAGAGGTCTCAGACACATGAAATTCACATTTCTCCATCTTCACAAATAGTTTGTTCTCCAACAACCTTTGCAACACCTGGCGCACATGTAGTTCATGTTCCTGGGAGGACTCTGAGAAAATCAGGATATCATCCAGATAGACAAAAACAAAACGATTCAACATGTCCCGAAGGACATCATTCACGAGTGCCTGAAAAACAGCAGGGGCATTAGACAAACCAAAAGGCATGACCAGATACTCAAAATGTCCCAAGGGTGTGTTGAAGGCAGTCTTCCATTCATCACCTTTACGAATGCGCACCAGGTGATACGCATTTCGTAGATCAAGTTTCGTAAAGATGGTAGCACCATGAAGGAGGGGAAAAGCAGAATTAATCAAAGGCAGAGAATACTTGTTCTTAATGGTGATATTGTTAAGTCCACGGTAATCAATACAGGGTCTGAGGGTCTTATCCTTCTTAGCAACAAAAAATAATCCTGCTCCTACAGGTGACGAGGAAGGACGCATAATACCTGCCGCCAAGGAGTCCCGAATGTAGTTCTCCATAGCCTCCGTCTCCGGCCGGGAGAGATTGTACAGGCGACTGCTGGGGAGCGGGGCTCCTGGCTGGAGGTCAATGGCGCAGTCATAAGGCCGGTGAGGAGGAAGAGAAGTAGCTCTGTGTTTGCAGAAAACGGATGCCAGGTCATGATACGCGTCAGGAACAGCAGAAAGATCCATGGACTCCAGTGGAGGTTGAGGCACAGTACTGGCAGGAGTCTGAGCAGAACACAAACAATTCACATGACAAAAAGTGCTCCATGAAACAATGCTACCTGTCACCCAATCAATGTGTGGATTGTGTCTTATGAGCCAGGGGATACCAAGGACCAGGGGGGTCTGTGGGCAGTCGATAATATGGAATTGAATGTTCTCCTGATGATTTCCCGACACTCTAAGACACACAGGAACAGTCTGATGGGTAATACGGGTCAACAATTGTCCATTTAGACCCTTAGCCTGCAGCGGACAGTCCATAGGAACAGTCTCCAAATCCATCTGTTGAGCCCACTCTCTATCCAAAAAGCTTTCGTCGGCACCAGAGTCAATCAGCGCACTAACCGAGAAATTCTGAGACTGCCACTGGAGGGATGCCTGGAGCAGAATGCGGGGAGAAGAGGAAGAATCCGCTGCTCGGCTCACCAAAACTTCTCCCATTAATGATGAGCCGGGCCTTTTCCCGGACGAACTGGGCAGGAAGGAACGAAATGACCAGCTTCTCCACAATACAGGCAGACCCGAGCCTGAATACGACGTGCACGCTCCTCTGAGGACAACCGTGCACGACCCACCTCCATGGCTTCGGGTTCAGTGCTCCTCGTATCGACTCGGGGAAGACACGGCTTTCTCCGTAGGGAAGATGCAGGGAGGAGTTTGTTGATGACAGACACTCCTCTCCCGGCGGCGCTCCCGAATCCGATTATCCAACCTGATAGTGAGTGAAATAAGATTATCCAGCGTAGGCGATTCATCATATGACACCAATTCATCCTTTAAAGTCTCAGACAAAGCATTGATGAACACTCCTTGTAATGCCTCGTCATTCCAACCACTCACTGCTGCTAAAGTCCGAAACTCCACTGCCATCTCCGCCACACTACGAACCCCCTGCCGAAGAGAAAACAACCGTTTCGCAGCCTCCTTGCCTCGTACGGGGTGGTCAAAAACCTTCCTCATCTCCGTGGTGAAGGCCACGTAAACGTTGCAAATGTCCGACTGACTCTCCCAGACCGCGGATCCCCAGGCACGAGCGGAACCGCTAGTAGAGTTGATAAGGTAGGCAATACGGGCTCTTTCTGAGGCGTAGGTGAGGGGCTGTTGTTCAAACACTAACGAGCATTGAGTCAAAAACTCGCCACAGGTTCCCATGTTCCCGTCATAGCGCTCTGGAGCAGGAACAAAAGGCTCTCTGATCTGGGCTGAAGGGGTAGTAAGGGCAGACACTTGATTGGTGAGTAATTGAACCTGATTAAGCAGCACCTGACTGTCCTCAGCAATCGTCTTAAACAGGGTATCATGTCGGCCAAGTAAAATGCCCTGATTGGCTATGGCAGTCCAAATTTGAGTGCACTCTGGGGTGGTATCCGAGCTACTGTCTGCTGGGTTCATGTTGGTCAGATCATACTGTTATGATTTAACTGGATAGAACCCAAATGCAGACAAGTACACCAAGCCAGAGAAGTTTTAACAGGTTTATTATAATGTTCAATAGTCCAGGTTTCCAATAAATGGGGAAGAGCAAGTCCAGGTTACAGTGAGGGTACAGATCCAGGTCAGGGCAGGTGTGGTACCGTAATGTCCTAGTGTCCGTGGGGAGTCCAAAGGAGAGGTCCGATAGTGGAGAGCAGGATGGTGGTGGCAGGAGTGAAGCGGAGGCAGGAGTCAGGTTCCAAATATCTGTGGCACAGGAGAAAAAGTAAATAAACAGTCCAAAAAAACACAAGAGCGAAAACAGACAGGTTGAGTCGGCAGCGAGACTAACATGGTTGTCTTGACTATGATCTGACGATGAGTGGCAAGTTTGACCGGGTCTTAAAGGGCTGAGGTGATTATGGTGAATGAGCTGCAGCTGGAACCCTGACTCCCGCACACCAGACTTCACTCCTGCAATCAAGGACAAACAGAGGGGAGGGGAAGAGCAGAGAGAGAGCTACCTAGCAGCAGTAGGCCTAACACATGGCTGAAATGCGGTCTCCCTCCTTCTCAACACCTGAGGTGGTGATGAGGTATCTGAGGAAGGAGACGGATTGTTGGAAGAACAGACACTTTTCTGCCTTGGCATACAGGTCATGCTCCAACAGTCGGCCCAGCACTCTGAGAACCAGGGACACATGCTCGGCGCGCGTAGTGGAATACACCAGGATGTCATCGATGTAGACCACCACACCGCGACCAAGCATGTCCCGAAACACCTCATTCACAAAGGACTGGAAGACTGATGGAGCATTCATCAACCCGTACGGCATCACCAGGTATTCATAATGCCCCGTGGTTGTGCTAAATGCTGTCTCCACTCGTCCCCTTCCCGGACACGCACCAGGTTGTACACACTCCTGAGATCTAATTTTGTGAAGAAGCGCGCCCCATGCATTGATTCGATAACAGAGGAGATGAGGGGTAGAGGGTAACTATAGCGAATGGTAGTTTGATTAAGTGCACGGTAATCAATGCAAGGGCGCAGACCCCCGCCTTTCTTCTTCATGTAAAATAAACTTGAGGAGGCGGGTGAAGTGGAGGGGCGTATGAACACCTGACGCAGGGACTCGGAGACATATATCTCCGTAGCCTCCGTTTCAGCCTGCGACAGGGGATATACATGACTCCTGGGAGGCACAGCATCTAACCGGAGGTTTATCGCGCAATCTCCCGCCCGATGGGGTGGTCATTTGGTTGCCTGCGTTTTGGAAAACGCGTGCGCCAAGTCGAGGTATTTGGGGGGAATGCGCACGGTGGAGGTGGTGTCTGGACTTTCCACCGTGGTCGCACCAACGGAAACAGCTAGACACCTACCCTGACACTCTCGCGACCACCCAGTGAGAACCCTCTGCGGCAATGAAAAGGTGGGGTCATGTAATGCTAGCCAGGGAAGGCCCAACACAACAGGAACATCGGGGGACTCAATAATATGAAAGGTGATTTGCTCCCTATGGGTCTCCTGCGTAGTCATAGTGACTGGTGCTGTAACCTCCCTAACAAAACCTGACCCTAATGGTCGACTGTCAAGTGCTTTGATGGGCAATGGAATGGACAGGGGAACCAATGTAATACGTAGACTAAGAGCTAAAGCCCTGTCCATAAAGTTCCCAGCTGCGCCTGAATTGACCAGCGCCTTCCTGATTCACCCGTCCCACCTGCCCATTAGACTCAGGGTGAAACCCAGAGGTCAGGCTGACCGAGACCCCCAGACGTTCCATGAACACCTTCCAGACCCTAGACGTAAACTGGGGACCCCGGTCAGACACTATGTCCTCTGGCACCCGGTAAAGCCCTGTCCATAAAGTTCCGAATCGACCAGCACCTTACACTGGGGAACTACCGTGTAATCAGGGAAGTTTACGTGGATGGAGGGCTCTGAATGAGTGTGAGTTAGCGCTACCTGGGGTGACGCGAGAGTGCCCTGCTTCCCGCCTCCATAACCAGAAGAACTCTGACGACAGCGTGCAGCAGAATTTCCTCTCTTGCCACAAGAGTGACACTGGATCTGTCGTCCTCCGTTCTCCCAGATTGCTGCACCGCCCAGCTCCATCAGAACGTGATCCGGTTTGAAGGGGGGTGAAACGGGCAGGCCCCATCCAGGACATCCTCTAGAAGCCAGCAGGTTGTGTCCACCAGTTGGTTGAAAGTCAACGTGGTATCCCGGCAGGCTAGCTCCCTTCGGACATCCTCATGCAGGCTGCATCGGAAGTGGTCGATGAGGGCCTGCTCGTTCCACCCGGACCCAGCCGCTAGAGTTCTAAACTCCAGGGCAAAGTCTTGCTCGGTCCTCGTACCCTGCCTCAGATAGACCAGACGCTTGCCCGCCTCTCTTCCTTCGGGGGGATGATCGAAGACTGCCCGGAAGAGGCGAGCGAACTCTCCGTAGTTGTCCAACGCATCTCCTCCTTCACTCCAGACCACGTTGGCCCACTCCAGGGCTTTCCCAGAGAGGCAGGCAACGAGGGCGGACACCTTCTCCCGATCCAATGGAGCCGGGCTGATGGTGGTGAAATAGAGGTCCAGCTGCAGGAGGAAACCCTGGCAGTGGGCCGCTGTCCCGTCGTATTGCCTCGGTCGAGACAGGTGAATACCTCTGGGTGCTGGGGTGTGGATGGCTGGATCCGGTCGCTCAGCTGGTTCCGCAGGGTCGGGTCCTCACCTCTCCAGGCGCTGGACGACCTGGAGAACCTGACCATCGCTTCGCCCAAGCTGGCTAACATGTTGGAATGCTCCCGGACCCGCTCAACGACTCCAGGCAGATTCCACACTCCTGCTGACTCCATGCGGTTGGGTGTGTGATTCTGTAGTGGGTTATGAGGACGGAGTCAGGTGCAGGAGGTGTGAATCACAGAATACGGTTTATTCGTCCAATACAGTAGTTCGCAGCAATGCAAAAACCAAAAACAACGCACGGGTGAATATCCTGGCGACAAAAGTAACATGAATGCTCAACCGAGCTAGCGACACCTCCACAATGAAACAACCACACACAAAGACATGGGGGGCAGAGAGAATACTTATACAATGACTGATGAGGGGATATGAACCAGGTGTGTGTAAAAACAAGGCAAAACAAATGGAATGATGAGATGAGGAGCGGCAGTGGCTAGAAGGCCGGTGATGACGAACGCCGAAGCCTGCCCGAACAAGGAGAGGAGGCAGCTTCGGAGGAAGTCATGACAAGCAGGGATGCTGTAAAATAGTTATATTTTGAAAATAGAGTCCATGCCTTAATTTTAAGTTGTTTGGCAAATGTATGTGTTTTAGAAACCAATCAATGGTGCGCGTCGTCAGCCCGGTCCGGCCTGTTCCTGCTCCCCGCACCAAGCCAATGGTGCGCTTCGTCAGCCCGGTCCGGCCCGTCCCTGCTCCCCGCACCAAGCCAATGGTGCGCGTCGTCAGCCCGGTCCGGCCCGTTCCTGCTCTCCGCACCAAGCCTGTGGTGCGCGTCGTCAGTCCGGCACAGCCTGTGCCTGTTTCACCGGTGCCTGGTCAGGTACCGGTCAGCTGCTCCACACCGGAGCCTACGCAATCCGCTCCACCGATGTCCAGTCCAGCTCCAGCCAGCGGGACCAGACCAGGGGCGCTACGGGGGGGTTGTTAGAGGGTGGTGGTCACGCCCGGAGCCGGATCCGCCTCCGAGGAGGAATGCCCACCCGGCCCCTCCCCTGTTGGGTTTATGTTGGCGCGGTCGCAGTCCGCGCCTTTGTGGGGGGGTACTGTCACACCCTGGCTCTGGGGACTCTTGTATGTTGAGCCAGGGTGTTAGTTTCTTTGTGTAGTATCTATGTTTCGTTTTCTATGTTCTGTTCTAGGTTATGTGGTTCTATGTTGGCCGGGGTGGTTCTCAATCAGAGGCAACGAGAATCAGCTGTTGCTTGTTGTCTCTGATTGGGAACCATACTTAGGCAGCCTGTTGTGCACTTGTGTTTTGTGGGATCTTGTTCCGTGTTGGTTTGTGTTCATGACCGAGGACAAAACTTGTTGTTTTGTATTTTGTATCGTGTTGCTAGTACACTATTAAAGAGATGTACGCATATCACGCTGCGCCTTGGTCCACTTTTCATGATGAGCGTGACATAGACAGTGTTTCTGTAACCCATACAGAGCAGGGAAAAATACACTGGCTGTGTGAAATTCACAATATACTGGAGTGAACTAATAGGCATTTCACTCTATTCTGGAGTAAAATTCAAAAGGCACTCGCACATCTGGGCTATCTTTGTTGCAGGTGCATGGTAACAGTTGAATAAGATGAGAAAAAAGAAGAAACCCGCACACTGCGCAAAGCCTCTGACGAAGGCCTTGAGGCCGATACGTAAAGCTTAATAAAGAGCAGTGATACTAGCAAGAGCAGTGTGCATGTTTCTTATTTTTACCCACTCTACAGTGGAGTGAAATGTAATGAAATGGTGTATGGTGTAAAGTCAAATTTTCATGTTTCCTGGGGTGCCTTTTCTTTTTGGGTGAATTGTAGAGTTACCACCCACGACTGTATTTGTTAGTGACACAGACATGGTTGTTGAATTCTTTCCTTTAAAAGGCCTGTGGCTTTCACCAAGCAAGTTCCTAGACGAATGTTATCATTAAAATGATCTGACAAGATACATTACATATATCATAAGGCCTTATTTTGATGGCCTAGTTTAACCCTAACTCAGTGGTGTTAGGAAACTCCTGGTTTACAGGCCACATCAGTCACATTATTCTGGTTTGCAAAGTGATGTGTAATTTCTATTGGAATCCAGACAGAGTTAGGATATCCAACAGTTGAAATTTCTATTCACCTGCAACCCGCATTCAGGACGACTGTCAGGATAATGGAAATTGATAAACTATACTGAACCAAAATATAAACGCAACATGTAAAGTATTGGTCCCATGTTTCATGAGCTGAAATAAAAGATCCCAGAAATTTTCCATACACACAAAAACGTTATTTCTCTCAGATTCTGTGCACAAATTTGTTTACATCCCGGTGTCACGCCCTGGCTCTGGGGACACTTGCATGTTGAGCCAGGGTGTGCATTTCATTTGTTTATCGAGTATGGTTATTTCTATGTTGGCCTGAGTGGCTCCCAATCAGAGGCAACGAGTGTCAGCTGTCGTTGGTTGTCTCTGATTGGGAGCCATATTTAAACTGTCTGTTTCCCATTTGTGTTTGTGGGATCTTGTTTCAAGTCTGTTTATGTTAGACCGTGCACTGTCACGTATCGTTTGTTGTTTTGATCGTGTCTCTATTAAAGAGTATGTTTGCCTGCAACGCTGCGCCTTGGTCCTCATCATCTGTTCTAGACGATCGTGACAGAAGATCCCACCACAACTGGACCAAGCAGCGAGTCGAGGAGCCATCGCCAGGGAAATCCCTAGCAGATCTCCGTGGCAGCCTCGACTGGGTCAAGCCGAGTGAAGAGCAGAGAGAGTGGACTTGGGAACAATGGAGGAAGAGCTTCGACTGGGTCAAGCCAATTGAGGAGCTGAATAGCGGGAGTTGGAGGCAGAAGAGTGAGAGTTGGGTGAGGACTATAGAGGCCTGGCCCACGGGGAGGAGAGACCCCCAGAAATTTTTTAGGGGGGGGCTCACGACGTCGGGGCAGCAGGAGGCCGCGATAGAGCGGTCCAGCGGGTTGGCAGAGGAGGCCGCCAGGTTACGGGAGTCACTGGTCACCAGGGGGAAGGAGGATGTAGAGGCACGGCGAGAGGTACTGGCGTGTGTTGCCAGTCCGGTCCGGCCTGTTCCTGATCCCCACGTAGGGCCAGTGGTGTGTGTTCCCAGTACGGTCCGGCCTGTTCCTGCCACTCGCACCAAGTCAGTGGTGCGTTTCGTCAGCCCGGCACGGCCCGTTCCTGCTCCCCGCACCAAGTCAGTGGTGCGCTTCGTCAGCCCGGCACGGCCCGTTGCTGCTCCCCGCACCAAGTCAGTGGTGCGTTTCGTCAGCCCGGCGCGGCCCGTTCCTGCTCCCCGCACCAAGTCAGTGGTGCGCGTCGTCAGCCCGGTCCGGCCCATTCCTGCTCCCCGCATCAAGTCAGTGGTGCGCTTCGTCAGCCCGGTCCGGCCCGCTCCTGCTCCCCGCACCAAGTCAGTGGGGCGTTTCGTCAGCCCGGCGCGGCCCGTTCCTGCTCCCCGCACCAAGTCAGGGGTGCGCGTCGTCAGCCCGGTCCGGCCCATTCCTGCTCCCCGCACCAAGTCAGTGGTGCGTTTCGTCAGCCCAGCTCGGCCCGTTCCTGCTCCCCGCACCAAGTCAGTGGTGCGCCCGTCAGCCCGGTCCGGCCCGCTCCTGCTCCCCGCACCAAGTCAGTGGTGCGTTTCGTCAGCCCGGCGCGGCCCGCTCCTGCTCCCCACACCAAGCCAGTGGTGTGCGTCGTCAGTCCGGCACGGCCCGTGCCTGTTCCACCGGTGGCTGGTCCGGCACCGGTCAGATGCTTCACGCCGGAGCTAGAGCAATCCGCTCCACCAGTGTGCAGTCCAGCTCCGGCCAGCGGGGCCAGACCGGACCAGGGGTACTTTGGGGGGTTGGAGAGGGAGCGGGGATCAGGCCCGGAGCCGGATCCGCCGCCTAATAGGAGTGCCCACCCGGTCCCTCCCCTGTGGTGTTTGGTGGGCGCGGTCGGAGTCCGCGCCTTTAGGGGGGGGTACTGTCACGCCCTGGCTCTGGGGACACTTGCATGTTGAGCCAGGGTGTGCATTTCATTTGTTTATCGAGTATGGGTATTTCTATGTTGGCCTGAGTGGCTCCCAATCAGAGGCAACGAGTGTCAGCTGTCGTTGGTTGTCTCTGATTGGGAGCCATATTTAAACTGTCTGTTTCCCATTTGTGTTTGTGGGATCTTGTTTCAAGTCTGTTTATGTTAGACCGTGCACTGTCACGCATCGTTTGTTGTTTTGATCGTGTCTCTATTAAAGAGTATGTTTGCCTGCAACGCTGCGCCTTGGTCCTCATCATCTGTTCTAGACGATCGTGACACCCGGTTAGTGAGCATTTATCCTTTGCCAAGATAATCCATCCACCTGACAGGTGTGGCATATCAAGAAGCTGATTAAACAGCATGATATTTACACAGGTGCACCTTGTGCTGGGGACAATAAAAGGTAACTCTAAAATGTGCAGTTTTGTCACAAAACACAATGCCCACAGATGTCACAAGTTTTGAGGGAACGTGCAATTGGCATGCTGACTGCAGGAATGTCCACCAGAGCTGTTGCCCTAGAATGTAATGTTAATTTCTCTACCATAAGCCACCTCCGTCATTTTAGAGAATTTGACAGTACGTCCAACCGGCCTCACAACCGCAAACCACGTGTATGGCGTTGTGTGGGTGAGCGGTTTGCTGATGTCAACGTTGTGAACAGAGTGCCCCATGGTGGCGGTGGGGTTATGGTATGGTACCGTGACGAGATCCTGAGGCCCATTGTGAGGCCCATTTTTTAAAGGTATCTGTGACTAACAGATGCATATCTGTATTCCCAGTCATGCGAAAGCCATAAATTAGGGCCTCATTTATTTATTTCAATTGACTGATTTCATCATAACTCAGTAAAAATCTATGAAATTGTTGCATGTCGAGTTTATATTTTTGTTCAATATATTTAAACTGGAACAACCATTTCAGTAACGGATGCAATAAATATAATTTATTGGATTAGTTTAGAAAAATGTATGTTATGTATCTTTGTGTAGCATAAGATTAATCAATCAATCACTGTACATGCAAAAAACACAGATATTAAGAACAACCTAAAAAATCTACTTGCAGTAGAGCATGCTGAGAAATATGATAATGATGGGCATGGTTTTAATGGGACTGTTTTTATTTTTTTTATTTTTTTATTTCACCTTTATTTAACCAGGTAAGCCAGTTGAGAACAGGTTCTCATTTACAACTGCGACCTGGCCAAGATAAAGCAAAGCAGTGCAATAAAAACAACACAGAGTTACATATGGGGTAAAAAACATAAAGTCAAAAATACAACAGAAAATATATATACAGTGTGTGCAAATGTAGCAAGTTATGGAGGTAAGGCAATAAATAGGCTATAGTGCAAAATAATTACAATAGTATTAACACTGGAATGCTAGATGTGCAAGAGATTATGTGCAAATAGAGATACTGGGGTGCAAAAGAGCAAAATAAATAACAGTGTAAAACAATAGCTTTGGATATTAACACCAACACTTGGTGTTCTTTTACACCACTAAGTGTTAATTTCACACCTACAGAGTGAATTTAACTCCTGAATCAACACTATAAATATTACACTGAAAAATCAACAGTGGCCCATTTGCTGTGTATAGGCCTATGTGTAAAATTAGTTTTGATATGGTTTAGGTGTAGTTTCGATGGGCATTGTCAGATGGGCCATTGTCAGATGACAGCCAACTGGTGAAGGAAGGACGGGGGGGAATTACACGTCTTCCTAAAACTACTTATAACACAAACTCAGTGAAACCCTATTGATTTGTTTAGGGACAATACAATTATCCTACCTAGACCACATTGCAATGAATAATTGCGTCATTGTACAACATTCTACTCTAGGCTGTCAACTAGGCTGCAGTAAAAATGTAATTTGAATAACAGTGCAAACAAAAGCCCTGTGATTTGAATATTTAATTCCATTCATTCCATTTGGATCAGTTGTGGGTCTACTCTCGACAGTTTCTAAGGTATAGAAAGGCACAGTAGCATCCCAGTTTCGCTGTTTTTGAAGTTCTGATACTGAGATGTGCTGCCTGTTGCGGATCGTCATTCTCCAAGTCGTCCTATAATAATGTACTCAGTGAAGTTTAAAGCGAGCTCTGCCTCCTCTCCGATCCATAGCCTATAGCCTAAATATGTGTCATTTAATTGTTGTTATGCATGACCTTTTATGTGTGGCATAAACACAACCAGTCACAATGTTTTAATCTGTTTAGGCTACCTGCTCACGTTCGTCCAAAATATAATTCCAGCATCCAAACTGTGCAGATGATGTTGAAGCGCCTGAAGTCAGTATGCTTTGCTTATTAGTTGTGGTGCATTGGCACAGAAACCTGTGGCTGGAAAATTCATTGCATATATTTTATAGAATTATAAATATAGCATAAAATATTGGGACAAACCGAAGAACCCTATATGGTTTTACTTAGCACCTTTTTATGTAAGAGTGTACTAGTGTACAGGCCTAACTGGTCTTGAATAACTACCTTGGGCTTAAAGACTCTCCATAGCCTAGCAGGGACAAAGGCATTGCACCAAAGGAAACGTTAAAGCTTTCTAGTATACTATAGAAGGAGTGCACGGAGGTGGTTCACACATCCTCCTCGTGTTGCTGCTTTGTTTCCATGTCTTATCACAGGTCACAAGATACCTGCTCTAACCATTCTGGGAGGGAACGTTGGGTGCCATTGTCCCTTTGTTGTTGTTGTTCCAGAATCACATCAAGTTCAGATCCCTGTGAGAAATTCCATTCTACAGAGGGACAATGGAGCAGTGTCTACACGCCCACCAAGGCTGCGTTCAATATGACAGAACAGTGTGCAACGTTTAATCCAACGAAGTTTTGCAATTTCAAATGGTCACACCCATACTGATCAAGCCACACCTTGCCAAACCCACCAAACGGGAGCAAATGTACACTACCAGTCAAAAGTTTGGACACACCTACTCATTCAAAGGTTTTTCTTTCTTTTTTCTTTTTTTTACATTGTAGAATATTAGTGAAGACATCAAAACTATGAAATAACACACATGGAATCCTGTAGTAACCAAGAAAGTTTATTTTATATTTGAGATTCTTCAAATAGCCACCCTTTGCCTTGATGACAGCTTTGCACACTCTTGGCATTATCTCAACCAGCTTCATGAGGTAGTCACCTGGAATGCATTTCAATTAAAAGGTGTGCCTTCTTAAAAGTTAATTTGTGGAATTTCTTTCCATCTTAATGCTGTAGTGGGTGATGAGGACGGAGTCAGGCGCAGGAGGTGTGAATCACAGACTACGGTTTATTTGTCCAATACAGTAGTTCGCAGCAATGCGAAAACCTAAATACAATGCGACTTCAATGTGCACTGGGGAAACAAAATATCCCGGCGACAAAAGTAACATGAATGCTCAACCGAGCTAGCGACACCTCTACAATGAAACAATCACACACAAAGACATGGGGGGCAGAGGGAATATTTATACAGGGACTGATGAGGGGATATGAACCAGGTGTGTGTAAAAACAAGACAAAACAAATGGAATGATGAGATGAGGAGCAGCAGTGGCTAGAAGGTCAGTGACGATGAACGCCAAAGCCTGCCCGAACAAGGAGAGGAGGCAGCTTCGGAGGAAGTCGTGACAGTACCCTCCCCCCCTTGACGCTCAGCTCCAGCAGTGCGCCAACACCGGCCTCGGGGACGGCCAGGAAGACCTGGAGCAGGGCAAACCGGATGGCAACGGTAGAAATCCCGCAACAGGGAGGGATCGAGGACGTCCTTCACTGGAACCCAGCACCGCTCCTCCGGCCGTATCCCTCCCACTCCACAAGGTACTGAAGGCCCCCCATCCGATGCCTCGAATCCAGGATGGAACGGACGGAGTACGCCGGGGCCCCCTCGATGTCCAGAGGGGACGGAGGGACCTCCCGCACCTCAGACTCCTGGAGCGGACCAGCCACCACTGGCCTGAGGAGAGATGCGTGAAACGAGGGGTTAATATGGTAATCAAGAGGGAGCAGCAACCTATACGTAACCTCGTTAACTCTCCTCAGGACTTTGAACGGGTCCACAAACCGCGGGCTCAACTTCCGGCAGGGCAGGCGGAGGGGCAGGTTCCGGGTCGAGAGCCAGACCTGATCACCCGGAACAAAGACCGGGGCCTCACTGCGGTGGCGGTCAGCGTTGGCTTTCTGGCGATGCACGGCGCGCTGGAGGTGGACATGAGCGGCGTTCCACGTCTCCTCTGCACGCCAAAACCAGTCTTCCACCGCAGGAGCTTCGGTCTGGCTCTGATGCCACGGAGCCAGGACTGGCTGATACCCTAAAACACATTGAAATGGAGATAGGTTAGTGGAAGAGTGGAGGAGAGAGTTCTGGGCATATCCGGCCCATGGCAAGAACACCGAACACTCCCCCGGCCGGTACTGGCAGTAGGACCGCAGGAACCTACCCACATCCTGATTCACCCATTCCACCTGCCCATTAGACTCGGGGTGAAACCCAGAGGTCAGGCTGACCGAGACCCCCAGACGTTCCATGAACGCCTTCCAGACCCTAGACGTAAACTGGGAACCTCAGTCAGACACTATGTCCTCTGGTACCCGGTAAAGCCCTGTCCATAAAGTTCCCAGCTGTGCCTGAATAGACCAGCGGCTTACAATGGGGAACTACCATGTAATCAGGGAAGTTGACGTGGATGGAGCAATGCGCAGCAGAGGGCTCTGAACGAGTGTGGGTTAGTGCTACCTGGGGTGACGCGAGAGTGCCCTGCCTGCCGCCTCCATAACCAGAAGAACTCTGACGACAGCGTGCAGCAGAATGTCCTCTCTTGCCACAAGAGTGACACTGGATCTGTCGTCCTCCGTTCTCCCAGATTGCTGCCCCACCCAGCTTCATCGGAATGTGATCCGGTTTGAAGGGGGGTGAAATGGGCAGGCCCCTTCCAGGACATCCTCTAGAAGCCAGCAGGTTGTCCAACCGGATGGCCATGTCCACCAGTTGGTTGAAAGTCAATGTGATATCCCGGCAGGCTAGCTCCCTTCGGACATCCTCACGCAGGCTGCATCAGAAGTGGTCGATGAGGGCCCGCACGTTCCATCCGGACCCAGCCGCTAGAGTTCTAAACTCCAGGGCAAAGTCTTGCGCGGTCCTCGTACCCTGCCTCAGATGGACCAGACGCTTGCCCGCCTCTCTTCCTTCGGGGGGATGATCGAAGACTGCCCATAAGAGGCGAGCGAACTCTCCGTACTTGTCCAATGTGTCTCCTCCTTCACTCCAGACCGCGTTGGCCCACTCCAGGGCTTTCCCAGAGAGGCAGGAGACGAGGGCGGACACCTTCTCCTGATCCGATGGAGCCGGGCTGATGGTGGTGAAATAGAGGTCCAGCTGCAGGAGGAAACCCTGGCAGTGGGCCGCTGTCCCGTCGTATTGCCTCGGTTGAGACAGGTGAATACCTCTGGGTGCTGGGGTGTGGGTGGCTGGATCCTGTCGCTCAGCTGGTTCCGCAGGGTCGGGTCCTCTCCACTCCAGGCGCTGGATGACCTGGAGAACCCGATCCATCACCTCGTCCAAGATTGCTAACATGTTGGAATGTTCCCAGACCTGCTCAACAACTCCAGGCAGATTCCCCGCTCCTGCTGACTCCATGCTGTTGGGTGTGTGATTCTGTAGTGGGTGATGAGGACGGAGTCAGGAGCAGGAGGTGTGAATCACAGAATACGGTTTATTCGTCCAATACAGTAGTTCACAGCAATGCGAAAATCAAAATACAATGCGATATCAATGCGCACTGGGGAAGCAAAACACACAGGTGAATATCCTGGCGACAAAAGTAACGTGAATGCTCAATCGAGCTAGCGACTCCTCCACAATGAAACAATCACACACAAAGACATGGGGGGCAGAGGGAATACTTATACAGGGACTGATGAGGGGATATGAACCAGGTGTGTGTAAAAACAAGACAAAACAAATGGAATGATGATATGAGGAGCAGCAGTGGCTAGAAGGCCGGTGACGACGAACACCGAAGCCTGCCCGAACAAGGAGAGGAGGCATCTTCAGAGGAAGTCGTGACAAATGCGTTTGAGCCAATCAGTTGTGTTGTGACAAGGTAGAGGTGGTGTACAGAAGATAGCCCTATTTGGTAAAAGACCAAGTCCATATTATGGCAAGAACAGCTCAAATAAGCAAAGAGAAACGACAGTCCATCATTACTTTAAGACATGAAGGTCAGTCAATACGGAACATTTCTGTCATGAGCCCTCTCACTCCACCGGGTTACCACCTTAATTGGTTTCCACTATCTTCCACTCTGCTCACCTCCCTCTCTCTACTCAGCCTAACTAGCTCCACCTGTCCCTGCTCTGCTCGGCTCTAATTACTCTGCCAGCTGCGCTGCATTACCCACTAACCTCTCCCAGTATTTTAGGCCCTGTCTTTCAGCTCTCCGGTGTCAGATCGTCTGCAAAGCTCACACCCGGAACCTGTCTGCTCGCGCTTCTGGCTCACCCTGGTTTTGTGACCCCGGACCTGCCTGTTTATTGGATACTCTTCTGCCTTAGGAGATCCAGACCTGCTTCTGCCATTACGACTCCTGACTACTCTTCAATCCCGGTAACTCTGACCAGCCTTCTGCCTTGCTACTACGTATTTTGGATTCCCTTGAACTGTACTGCTGCCTGGTTTCATTCCGCCCTGTTGTGTCTGTGTCTCCCCCCAGGACTTCTGGACCACCCACCACCGGCTTCATAGGACGCATCGCTGCCACTGGGGGGGCACAGACCCAGCGCATTGGACGGGATCCCTGTTACCCCTGGAGCCTTCATTCACTCCCTACTTCCCTTTTCCCTTAAGTTTAATAAACTTTCTGGTGTGACGCAATTGTGGTCCTCTGGTCGCCTGTCTGAATCGTGACAGTACGATCTGACCATTATGGACTCAGCGCACACTTTCCCCGACATGGAAACCGATGAGCATGAGCAGCAGTTCCAGCAGCAGCAACAACAACTCGCCATGCTCATTCAACTCCTCACCAACCTTACCCCAGCCAGTCTGCCCACCAGCCCAGCCCCCGAGTTACCTGCCCCGGTCATTGCAGCCGCTGTCCGAACCCAAGATTGGAAACCCCGAGCGGTTCAACGGCGATTCAACCCAGGTCCGGCCATTCCTGACTAGCTGCCGACTTCAGTTCTCCTTGCAGCCAAGGACCTTCGCCACGGAGGGGGCTAAAGTTGGGTATGCCATCACTCACCTGACGGGCCGAGCTCGACTCTGGGGAACAGCAGAGTTCGAACGTCAAACCCCCGCATGTGCAACCTTCGACCTGTTTGCTGAGGAGATGCTGAAGGTGTTTGACCTGGATTCACCCACCGCAGAGGCGTCTCGTGAACTGTTCAGTATTCGACAAGGCAGACGTACAGTCGCAGACCATTCCATCGACTTCCGAACCCTGGCTAGACGAAGTTCTTGGAACACACCACCGTTGGTGGACGCGTTCTTCCATAGTTTGGCTGAATATATCAGGGACGAGTTGGTCTCCCATGAACTGCCTTCCACTCTTGATGAAGCCATCGCACTGACTGTCAGGATCGACAGAAGGATACAGACCCGTCGTCGTGAGAGGGGGGCGCCAAGGTCCACCTACTACCGGCATTCGGAGAGATCCGACTGGGCTCCTGTCATCTACTGCCACTCACCCAGGTCAGCTTGATCAGTCTGAGCCTATGGAGATTGGGCGAGCCTCCCTCACTCCTGCAGAGCGCCAGCGCCGCTTCACCTCAAACCTCTGCCTCTATTGTGGAGGTGATGGACATCGTGTGGTAACCTGCCCTTTAAAGGGCCGAAGCTCACCGGGCGTAGGGGGAGTCCGGTCGAGTTCAATGACCATCCAGTCCTCCGACCGCAAACCCCTGCTGCAAGTTCACCTCCGCCTCTCTGACTCAACTCACACCCTGGCTGCTCTGGTGGATTCTGGCGCCGAAGCCAACATAATGGACGTCAAGCTGGCACGCCAACTGGGACTGGAGAACCTCCGTTTGACACCTCCTATTCCTGCCCGGGCACTGGACGGACACTTACTCGGATCGGTCACTCATGTCACGGCCCCGGTCTCGATGGGTCTGTCCGGAAACCATCAAGAAACTATCCAGTTTCACCTGCTCCCCTCTCCAGGCCAACCCCTCATCCTGGGTTACCCATGGCTCCGCCCGGCACAACCCTCAGCTCGACTGGGTGACCGGGTGATCAGGGGAGTGGGGAGAGGACTGCCACCGAACCTGCCTGCTTGCTGCCGCACTACCCCCTCGGCCAGTACCTACTAACTCCGCTCCGGACCTCTCCAATGTCCCAGAATGCTACCATGGTCTCAGAGAGGTGTTTAACAAAGCAAGAGCCACATCTCTGCCCCCCTCACCGACCGTACGACTGTGCCATCGACCTCCTCCCTGGAACAGCTCCTCCAAGGGGTCGTCTTTATTCGTTGTCTGCTCCTGAAAGAAAGTCCATGGAGGACTACATCAATGGCTCTCTGTCCGCAGGATTAATCCGTTCATCTTCATCTCCTGCTGGTGCTGGCTTCTTCTTTGTGGGGAAGAAGGACGGATCTCTTCGCCCCTGCATCGACTACAGGGGACTCAACGACATCACAGTGAAAAACCGTTACCCTCTGCCTCTGCTCACCTCTGCTTTTGAGTTGCTCCAGGGAGCCACTGTTTTTACCAAGTTGGATCTCAGAAACGCTTACCACCTAGTGCGGATCCCGGGGAGGGAGATGAATGGAAAACCGCATTCAATACACCAACAGGCCACTACGAGTATCTGGTTATGCCTTTTGGCCTCACCAATGCTCCTGCTGTGTTCCAGGCTCTAGTGAATGATGTACTGCGGGACATGTTAAACAAGTTTGTCTTCGTTTACCTGGATGACATCTTAATTTACTCCAGAAACCTGTCTGAACACACCCGCCATGTCCAGCAAGTCCTTCATCGTCTTCTGGAGAATTCCCTCTACGCCAAGGCAGAGAAATGTGAGTTTCACGTCAAGACAGTGGCCTTCCTGGGGTACATAGTGGCAGAAGGAAGTATCCAAATGGATCCTGCCAAAGTATCAGCAGTCACTTCGTGGCCAGTTCCGGAGAACAGAAAGAAGCTGCAACAGTTTCTGGGGTTTGCTAACTTCTATAGGAAGTTTATCCGGAACTACAGTACCGTTGCTGCCCCTCTCACTGCTCTAACCAGCACCAAGCAACCCTTCACCTGGACCCCAGCAGCCGACAAAGCCTTCAGTACCCTCAAGGTGAGGTTCACCTCCGCTCCCATCCTCCAGATGCCTGATGTGGACCGGCAATTCATTGTGGAGGTGGACGCCTCGGATGTGGGAGTTGGTGCTGTGATTTCTCAGTGGGCTGCGGAGGATAGGAAGCTCCATCCCTGTGCCTTTTTCTCACGTCGGTTGTCCCCCTCTGAGTGCAATTACGACATAGGGAACCGGGAGCTGCTGGCTGTGAAGCTTGCCTTGGAGGAGTGGCGTCACTGGCTGGAGGGGTCCACCATTCCATTTCTCGTTTGGACCGATCATAAGAACTTGGAGTACATCCGCACGGCCAAACGGTTGAACTCCAGGCAGTCCCGCTGGGCCCTGTTCTTCACCAGGTTTAATTTCACTCTGTCATACCGGCCTGGATCACGCAACACCAAGCCAGACGCCCTCTCCCGTCAATTCCAGAAGGATGACACCCCCTCCAAGGACCCTGTGTCGATTCTGCCAAGTCCCTGCATCGTTGCAGCTCTGACCTGGGCTGTTGAGGAACAGGTGCTGGAGGCTCTCCGTAACCAGCCAGGTCCCAGCACTTGCCCAGCTGACCGCCTTTTTGTCCCCGAAGACCTGAGGTCCCAGGTCATTCAGTGGGGACATGACTCCCGCCTAGCTTGTCACCCTGGCTCCACCCGCACTTACAACCTGCTCGCCCAGAGGTTCTGGTGGCCCTCTCTGAGGAAGGATGTACGGGAATTCGTCCAAGCCTGCCCCATCTGCAACCAACACAAGTCGTCCTGCCAGCCCCCAGCCGGATTGCTGCAGCCCCTGCCTGTGCCCAGACGTCCCTGGTCTCACATCGCCCTTGACTTTGTCACGGGGCTGCCCCCTTCAAGTGGCATGACCGTCATTCTCACCATCGTTGACCGTTTCAGCAAGATGGCACACTTCATTCCCCTCCCCAAGCTCCCAACCGCCAAGGAGACCGCCCAGGTGGTCCTGGAACACGTCTTCCGGATCCACGGACTGCCAAGGGGATGTTGTTTCTGACCGTGGTCCACAATTCTCCTCCGCTTTTTGGAAGGAGTTCTGTCACCTGCTGGGAGCCACAGTCAGTCTGACTTCCGGATTCCATCCCCAATCCAATGGGCAGTCAGAGCGGGCTAATCAGGAGCTCGAGAAGGCACTGCGATGCATGACTTCACGCAACCCCCACTCCTGGTCGCAGCAATTGACATGGGTGGAGTACGCACACAATTCTCTGACCTGCTCTGCCATCGGTATGTCCCCTTTCCAATGTGTTTATGGATACCAGCCTCCTCTATTTGCCAGCCAGGAGGAGGAGGTTACTTGCCCATCTGCACTTGCTTTTGCCCGTCGATGTCGCCGCACCTGGTCACAAGCCCGAGCCACACTCCTCAGGTCCGTTGCCAGCTACACTACCGGGGCCAACCGTCGGAGAATTCCTGCTCCCACCTACCATGTTGGTCAAAGGGTGTGGTTGTCATCGAAGAACCTGCCACTCAGGGTGGAGTCGCAGAAGCTGGCACCTCGGTTCATTGGCCCATTCCCTATCATAAGAGTGATTAGCCCAACTGCTGTCCGGCTCCAACTGCCTAATTCCCTGAGGGTGCACCCCACTTTCCATGTGTCTAAGATTAAGCCCATCCATGAGAGTCCGCTGGTCCCTGCTGCGCCTGGTCCTCCTCCTCCACGGCTCGTCGATGGTGGTCTGGTTTACACCGTCCGCCGCCTGCTTCGGTCCAGACGGAGGGGTAGGGGTCTCCAGTACCTCATTGACTGGGAGGGCTATGGACCTGAGGAAAGGACCTGGGTGCCAGCTAGTCGGATTGTGGATAGGACTCTCATCACCGCTTTCCACCAACGGCATCCTGATCAACCTGCAATCCGTAGGGGGCCGCCCCAGAGGGGTCCCTAACCCCGTCCGGCCCGCTCGGCTTCCTGTCCTGTGCCTGATCCTGTCTCGGGACCTGTCCCATCTCCCCGACCACGGCCCTCCGGCTTCCTCCGAGGATGAGGACGTTCACTCGGACCGTTCGGAGGAGTTCTAGCCCTCCTCCGGCTCCCCTCCTCCCGCCCGGCGTGGTGTTGCTCTTGGGACTTCTGGGGCCGTCCCTTTGGGGGGGTTCTGTCATGAGCCCTCTCACTCCACCGGGTTACCACCTTAATTGGTTTCCACTATCTTCCACTCTGCTCACCTCCCTCTCTCTACTCAGCCTAACTAGCTCCACCTGTCCCTGCTCTGCTCGGCTCTAATTACTCTGCCAGCTGCGCTGCATTACCCACTAACCTCTCCCAGTATTTTAGGCCCTGTCTTTCAGCTCTCCGGTGTCAGATCGTCTGCAAAGCTCACACCCGGAACCTGTCTGCTCGCGCTTCTGGCTCACCCTGGTTTTGTGACCCCGGACCTGCCTGTTTATTGGATACTCTTCTGCCTTAGGAGATCCAGACCTGCTTCTGCCATTACGACTCCTGACTACTCTTCAATCCCGGTAACTCTGACCAGCCTTCTGCCTTGCTACTACGTATTTTGGATTCCCTTGAACTGTACTGCTGCCTGGTTTCATTCCGCCCTGTTGTGTCTGTGTCTCCCCCAGGACTTCTGGACCACCCACCACCGGCTTCATAGGACGCATCGCTGCCACTGGGGGGGCACAGACCCAGCGCATTGGACGGGATCCCTGTTACCCCTGGAGCCTTCATTCACTCCCTACTTCCCTTTTCCCTTAAGTTTAATAAACTTTCTGGTGTGACGCAATTGTGGTCCTCTGGTCGTCTGTCTGAATCGTGACAATTTCAATAACTTTTAAAGTTTCTTCAAGTGCAGTCGCAAGAACCATCAAGCGCTATGATGAAACTGGCTCTCATGAGGACCGCCACAGGAATGGAAAACCCAGAGTTACCTCTGCTGCAGAGGATAAGTTCATTAGAGTTAACAGCCTCAGAAATGTTAGCCCAAATAAATGCTTCACAGAGTTCAAGTCACAGACACATCACAACATCAACTGTTCAGAGGGGACTGTGTGAATCAGGCCTTCTTGGTCGAATTGCTGCAAAGAAACCACTACTAAAGGACACCAATAAGAAGAAGAGACCTGCTTGGGCCAAGAAACACGAGCAATGGACATTAGACAGGTGAAAATATGTCCTTTGTTCTGGAGTCCAAATTTGAGATTTTTGGTTCCAACCGCCATGTCTTTGTGAGACGCGGTGTGGGTGAACGGATGATCTCCGCATGTGTAGTTCCCACCGTAAAGCATGGAGGAGGAGGTGTGATGGTGTGGAGATGCTTTGCTGGTGACACTGTCTGTGATTTATTTAGAATTCAAGGCACACTTAACCAGCATGGCTACCACAGCATTCTGCAGTGATACGCTATCCCATCTGGTTTGGGTTTAGTGGGACTATCATTTGTTTTTCAACAGGAAAATGACCCAACTCACCTCCAGGCTGTGTAAGGACTATTTTACCAAGAAGGAGAGTGATGGAGTGCTGCATCAGATGACCTGGCCTCCACAATCCCCCAACCTCCACCAATTGAGATAGTTTGGGATTAGTCGGGATGCAGAGTGAAGGAAAAGCAGCCAACAAGTGCTCAGCATATGTGGGAACTCCATCAAGACTGTTGGAAAGCATTCCAGGTGAAGCTGGTTGAGAGAATGCCAAGAGTATGCAAAGCTGTCATCAAGGCAAAGGGTGGCTATTTGAAGAATCTCAAATATAAAATATATTTTAATTTGTTTAACACTTTTTTGCTTACTACATGATTCCATATGTGCTATTTCATAGTTTTGATGTCTTCACTATTATTCTACACTGTAGAAAATAGTAAAAATAAAGAAAAACCCTTGAATGAGTAGGTGTGTCCAAACCTTTGACTGGTACTGTACCTCAAAGGTTGTTGAAGAACGGTGCATGGCCGGTCGTTCAGTACAAACCGTCATGCAACGCAGCAAACGTTAAAACAAACTGAACACACCCCAATGCGATACCATAGGGAACAGAATGGGTGACCTGGTCGAGAAACCGACCGACCGACTATTTATCTATCGCTAACATTACTTATTTTTTGCAGTCGATGTTTCAACACAGAGTCACTGTCTCACAATCCATTTGGGTGAATTTGAGATAGGTCAACTCTGAAATTATGTATTACATAATTCTGTGACAATGTGCTGTGTCAGTGACACGAAGTACAAGATTTCCAAATCTTGATGTAAAGTATTTGGATTATGCTGACACACAAAGCCTGCACAACAACTCCACAAACTGGTTTGGGCCTTCTTAGGAGCACCCAAGAAAGGACGCCTGAAGTTATAGAATGTTTTCAATTCAATCTGTATCACTGAAGTTCAGCGATATAGCGCAATTTAAATGTAAAGGTGATTTCCGTTTGAGCCGACATATACTATATTTATCGTGAATGAATTCTCCGCTAACGCGGGAACATTGCCTTTAAAATGTATATCGCGCTGTAGCGCAGCTCTTCAGTGCTACGGATTGAATCGAGGTCTTAATTCTTAACGATTAGAAGAAAAGAAAGTGAATTAAAATGTCTTAATTCAAATGTTGGGTCAAATAAAGGCACAAAATAAAGGCTATTATATTTAATAAAAACAAAGTAAAAGCCAGTGTATTTTGTGGAAAAAAAGTACATTCCAGTGTATTTATCTTGCACAAACATGAACTATGGAGACAGTAATATGAGCAGAGTTGGTGAGTAGTTTAAAGGATTAGCTTTTTCTTTCTTTCTTACAGGACAATAGAACAAAAGGTCATTCCCACCAGACTCTCACAGTCACACACCTTGATGTGTTGTAACGTCCTCCTCTCACCAAGTTATAAAACACTTATGTATTTGTAATCATTTTTCCTTATTAATATTCAGGTAAGACTTCATTATTTACTTAAGATACACATATTAGCCACTAATTTGTAGTATATTAGTATATAAATATGTAGTTGGTAAGGCAGTTATTATGTCTAAGTAGCCATATACACTGAGTGTACAAAACATTATGAACACCTTCCTAATATTGAGTTGCACCCCCTTTTGCCCTCAAAACAGCCTCAATTCGTCGGGGCATGCACTCTACAATGTGTCAAAAGCATTCCACAGGGATGCTGGCCCATGTTGACTCCAATGCTTCCTACAGTTGTGTCAAATTGGCTGGATGTTCTTTGGGTGGTGGACCATTCTTGATACACACGGGACACTGTTGAGCGTGAAAAACCCAGCAGCGTTGCAGTTCTTGACACACTCAAACCGGTGCACCTGTCATTTACTACCATACCCCATTAATTTTGTCTTGCCCATTCGCCCTCTGAGCGGCACACATACACAATCCATGTCTCAATTGTTTCAAGGCTTAAAAATCCTTCTTTAACCTGTCTCCTCCCCTTCATATACACTGATTGAAGTGTATTTAACATGTGACATCAATAAGGAATCATAACTTTCACCTGGATTCACCTGGTTAGTGTATGTCATGGAAAGAGCAGGTGTTCCTAATATTTTGTACACTCAGTTTATTAGGCCATAATTAGGCATTATATTATTATATTTGAGTGTTTTAATGTGTCATGAATGTAGGCCAGAAAGTACTCAAGAACTGCTCAAGAAATGCTAAAGAAATGCTACAAGAAACATACAGTGCATTCGGAAAGTATTCAGACCCTTTGACCTTTTCCACATTTTGTTACGTTACAGCCTTATTCTAAAATATATTAAAATGTTTTTTTCCCTCATCAATCTGCACACAATACCCTATAATGACAAAGCAAAAACAGGTTTTTATAAATTTCTGTTAAGTTATTATAAATAGAAAATACATTTACATAAGTATTCAGACCCTTTACTCAGTAAATTGTTGAAGCACCTTTGGCAGCGATTACAGCCTCGAGTCTTCTTGGGTATGACGCTACAAGCTTTACCCACCTATTTGGGGAGTTGGATGGGGAGGTTGGATGGGGAGCGTAGCTGCACAGCTATTTTCAGGTCTCTCCAGAGATGTTAGATCGGGTTCAAGTCCGGGCTCTGGCTGGGCCACTCAAGGACATTCAGAGACTTGTCCCGAAGCCACTCCTGCATTGTCTTGGCTGTGTGCTTAATGTCGCTGTCCTGTTGGAAGGTGAACCTTTGCCCCATTCTGAGGTCCTGAGCGCTTTGGAGCAGGTTTTCATCAAGGATCTCTCTGTACCTTGCTCCGTTCATCTTTCCCTCGATCCTGACTAGTCTCCCAGTCCCTGCCACTGAAAAACATCCAAACAGCATGATGCTGCCACCACCATGTTTCACCATAGGGATGGTGCGAGGTTTCCTCCAGACATGACGCTTGGCATTCAGGCCAAAGAGTTCCATCTTGGTTTCTCAAGACCAGAGAATCTTGTTTCTGATGGTCTGAGAGTCCTTTAGGTGCCTTTTGGCAAACTCCAAGTGGGCTGTTGTGCCTTTTATTGGAGGAGCGGCTTCTGTCTGGCCACTCTACCATAAAGACCTGATTGATGGAGTGCTGCAGAGATGGTTGTCCTTCTGGAAGGTTCTCCCATCTCCACAGAGGAACTCTGCAGCTCTGTCAGAGTGACCATTGGGTTCTTGGTCACCTCCCTGACCAAGGCCCTTTGCCTCCGATTGCTCAGTTTAGCCGGGCGGCCAGCTCTAGGAACTTCTTCCAATTGGTACCCTTCCCCAGATCTGTGCCTCGACATAATCCTGTCTCGGAGCTCTACGGACAATTCCTTCGACCTCATGGCTTGGTTTTTGCTCTGACATGCACTGTCAACTTTGGGACCTTATATAGACAGATGTTTGCCTTTCCAAATCATGTCCAATTAATAGAATTTACCACACGTGGATTCCAATCAAGTTGTAGAAACATCTCAAGGTCTGAATACTTATGTAAATAAGCTATTTCTGTTTTTTATTTTTAATAAATATACAAAAATGTCTAAAAACCTGTTTTCGCTTTGTCATTATGGGATATTGTGTGTAGATTGATGAGAAAAAAAAGAAGCAATTTTAGAATAAGGCTGTAACGTAACAAAATGTGGAAAAAGTCAAGGGATCTGAATTCTTTCCAAATGCACTGTATAACTGTTTTTATTATAGGGCTCCCTTTAAAAAGAGACCCACAGGCCTCTAAATATAGCCTCTAAATAAATTCATACAAAATAGTTGAAGAAGCATGTGCAGTGGCTGATAGGGAAAACAGATCTGGCAATAAGAATAGGCTATAGATAGTCTTGACCATTTGGGACCCCTTGGCTATTTTTCTAAGGACAGGTTATAGCCAAGACTTAATATTTTGTTTTGTCTCATTTATTGATATGGATATAGCCTCTGTGTGAAGGGGTTGTGCAATGCAAATGGCTATAACAAGCCTACATACTGAGTGGAATTCACTAATACAGCAGTCAAAATGCCTAATATAAGGCCTACAGTCCGTGCTCCCAAATACTGGAAAATATGTGATTTATTAGGTTACATGATCATCACAGTAGCCCCACTCGGCTATAAAAAAAAATGATGCAAATACATGGCCATTAAATAACACACAACAGCATGGCATCTTTAGAAATCGGAATAGGCCTAGCCTAAATCATATTTACTTTCTAATTTGCAGTTCAGGGGTAATTCTAGACAAGGCTCTTCTGTGTCTTTATCATTCTTACACAAGTCATTTGCTGAAGGCCCAAGCCTATACTATGCCCTCTACTGGTATAACATTGTTATTGAATGCAGTTCTAAACAAGCTCTAGACTTTTATTTTGGAAATGAAACCGGAAGCAGCAAAGCAACTCGAACATCTGGGCTAGAGTTGCTTGATTGACTAGCTAACTTCAACTACCTACGTTCGGTTCATGTCCTTTGCAGATGCCACATTACTGACAAAAGTTTGTATGTATAAAAAAGATCTGTAATCGAGTAAAGGGAGACGTAAAGTAAGAATTGAACATGTAAATATTAATTCATAGTTGTAACATAGGTTTGTACGTTTACAGATCTAACTTAACATTTACGTTTCATGTTTCACGCATGGCTTTTCTTACGATCCTAACAATTTACATATGGATTTTCTAATGATACTAACGGTACGTACAGTACCATTCAAAAGTTTGGTCACACCTACTCATTCAAGTTTTTTTTTAAATTTGTTTATTTTAAATTTTTGACCATGTAGAATAATAGTGAAGACATCAAAACTATGAAATAACACATATGGAATCATGTAGTAACCAAAAAGGTGTTAAACAAATCAAAATATATTTTATATTTGAGAATCTTCAAATAGCCACCCTTTGCCTTGATGACAGCTTTGCACACTCTTGGCATTCTCTCAACCAGTTTCACCTGGAATGCTTTTCCAACAGTCTTGAAGGAGTTCCCACATATGCTGAGCACTTGTTGGCTGCTTTTACTTCACTCTGCTGTCTGACTCATCCCAAACCATCTCAATTGGGTGGAGGTCAGGGGATTGTGGAGATCATCCATTCACCCACACCGCGTCTCACAAAGACACGGCAGTTGGAACCAAAAATCTCCAATTTGGACTCCAGAACAAAGGACACATTTCCACTGGTCTAATGTCCATTGCTTGTGTTTCTTGGCCCAAGCAAGTCTCTTCTTCTTATTGGTGTCCTTTAGTAGTGGCTTCTTTGCAGCAATTCGACCATGAAGGTCTGATTCACACAGTCCCCTCTGAACAGTTGATGTTGAGATGTGTCTGTGACTTGAACTCTGTGAAGCATTTATTTGGGCTGCGATTTCTGAGGCTGGTAACTGTAATGAACTTATCCTCTGCAGCAGAGGTAACTCTGGGTCTTCCTTTTCTGTGGTGGTCCTCATGAGAGCCAGTTTCATCATAGCGCTTGATGGTTTTTGCAACTGCACTTGAAGAAACTTTAAAAGTTCTTGAAATGTTCCATATTGACTGACCTTCATGTCTTAAAGTAATGATGGACTGTCATTTCTCTTTGCTTATTTGAGCTGTTCTTGCCATAATATGGACTTGGTCTATTACCAAATAGGGCTGTCTTCTGTACACCCCCTCTACCTTGTCACAACACAACTGATTGGCTCAAACACATTAAGAAGGAAAGAAATTCCACAAATTAACTTTTAAGAAGGCACACCTGTTAATTGAAATGCATTCCAGTTGACTACCTCATGAAGCTGGTTGAGAGAATGCCAAGAGTGTGCAAAGCTGTCATCAAGGCAAATGGTGGCTATTTGAAGAATCTCAAATATAAAATATATTTTGATTTGTTTAACACCTTTTTGGTTACTACATGATTCCATATGTGTTATTTCATGGTTTTGATATCTTCCCTATTATTCTACAATGTAGAAAATTGTTTAAAAAATAAAGAAAAACCCTTGAATGAGTAGGTGTTCTAAAACATTTGACCGGTAGTGAATATATATTTTAAGATTAATAAAAATTTGATAACTCAAATGTAGTCGTTGCATAAGTTTTCAGACCCTTTGATTGGGCAGGCCTAAAATTTGGCTTAACAAATCACATAATATTTTAGATGCTCACTCTATATATATATATATATATATATATATATATATATATATATACAGTGAGGGAAAAAAGTATTTGATCCCCTGCTGATTTTGTATGTTTGCCCACTGACAAAGACATGATCAGTCTATAATTTTAATGGTAGGTTTATTTGAACAGTGAGAGACAGAATAACAACAAAAAAATCCAGAAAAACGCATGTCAAAAATGTTATAAATTGATTTGCATTTTAATGAGGGAAATAAGTATTTGACCCCTCTGCAAAACATTACTTAGTACTTGGTGGCAAAACCCTTGGCAATCACAGAGGTCAGACGTTTCTTGTAGTTGGCCACCAGGTTTGCACACATCTCAGGAGGGATTTTGTTCCACTCCTCTTTGCAGATCTTCTCCAAGTCATTAAGGTTTTGAGGGCTGACGTTTGGCAACTCGAACCTTCAGCTCCCCTCCACAGATTTTCTATGGGATTAAGGTCTGAGACTGGCTAGGCCACTCCAGGACCTTAATGTGCTTCTTCTTGAGCCACTCCTTTGTTGCCTTGGCCGTGTGTTTTGGGTCATTGTCATGCTGGAATACCCATCCACGACCCATTTTCGATGCCCTGGCTGAGGGAAGGAGGTTCTCACCCAAGATTTGACGGTACATAGCCCCGTCCATCGTCCCTTTCATGTGGTGAAGTTGTGCTGTCCCCTTAGCAGAAAAACACCCCCAAAGCATAATGTTTCCACCTCCATGTTTGACGGTGGGGATGGTGTTCTTGGGGTCATAGGCAGCATTCCTCCTCCTCCAAACACGGCGAGTTGAGTTGATGCCAATGAGCTCGATTTTGGTCTCATCTGACCACAACACTTTCACCCAGTTCTCCTCTGAATCAATCAGATGTTCATTGGCAAACTTCAGACGGGCCTGTATATGTGCTTTCTTGAGCAGGGGAACCTTGCGGGCGCTGCAGGATTTCAGTCCTTCATGGCGTAGTGTGTTACCAATTGTTTTCTTGGTGACTATGGTCCCAGCTGCCTTGAGATCATTGACAAGATCCTCCCGTGTAGTTCTGGGCTGATTCCTCACCGTTCTCATGATCATTGCATTGAGATCTTGCATGGAGCCCCAGGCTGAGGGAGATTGACAGTTATTTTGTGTTTCTTCCATTTGCGAATAATCGCACCAACTGTTGTCACCTTCTCACCAAGCTGCTTGGCAATGGTATTGTAGCCCATTCCAGCCTTGTGTAGGTATACAATCTTGTCCCTGACATCCTTGGAGAGCTCTTTGGTCTTGGCCATGGTGGAGAGTTTGGAATCTGATTGATTGATTGCTTCCGTGGACAGGTGTCTTTTATACAGGTAACAAACTGAGATTAGGAGCACTCCCTTTAAGAGTGTGCTCCTAATATCAGCTCGTTACCTGTATAAAAGACACCTGGGAGCCAGAAATCTCTCTGATTGATACTTATTTCCCTCATTAAAATGCAAATAAATGTATAACATTTTTGACATGCTTTTTTCTGGATTATTTTGTTGTTATTCTGTCTCTCACTGTTCAAATAAACCTACCATTAAAATTATAGACTGATCATTTCTTTGTCAGTGGGCAAACGTACAAAATCAGCAGGGGATCAAATACTTTTTTCCTCACTGTATTATATATATATATATATATATATATATATATATATATATATATATATATATATATATATATATATAGATAGATATATAGATGCTCACAAATAACAGGGGTTGGCATGATTCTTAAATTACTAACCCTTCCTCTGTTCCCCATACATACAACATCTGTAAGGTCCCTCAGTCAAGTATTGCATTTCAAGCACAGATTCAACTACAATAGACCAGGGAGCCTTTCCAAAGCCTCATAAAGAAGGGCATTGATTGGTAGATGGGTAACAATATCAACTCAGACATTGAATATCTCTTTAAGCATGGTCAAGTTAATAATTATGCTGTGGATCATGTATACACTACCTTCTGAACTGAGCTGCAGGATAGGAATGAAACTGCTCAGGGATGTTACCATGAGGCCATTGGTGATTTTAAAACAGATGGGAGAAAGCTGAGGATGGATCAACAACATTGTAGTGGCTCACCAATAATGACTTAAATGACCGTGTGAAAAGACTACAAATATACAAGCTGTATGTTTTGGAATATTTTTATTCTGTATATTTCTATTCTTCTTTTCACTCTGTCATCTCTCTAGGCTACATGCTATCTTAAATGGGGGAAGTTCAAGGATGCTGAGTCTCTGTACAAAGAGATCCTGACCAGAGTACATAAGAAGGAGTTTGGATGAGTCAAGTCTCCTACAACCAACAGACCTACAGTGGACATTAACACATCACAGTCACTGACAGACTAGGGCTGTGTCCCACATTCATGGCCAGCTAATCATGCCCTCATTCCTAATTGGCATATATCACTCCTCACCTCTCCAGCTGATAGCTGATGTGTGGTGAACGTTCTGGAACAAAATGGTTGTCGTACATTATATTGTTACCCATCTACCAATCAATGCCCTTCTTTATGAGGCATTCAAAATGCTCCCTGGTCTTTGTAGTTGAATCTGTGCTTGAAATTCAATACTTGATTAAGGGACCTTACAAATGTTGTGCCAAAGACAATTCAATAAATGTTAACCCCACTTTGTAACACAATAAAATGTTAAGAAATCCAAGGGGTATGAATACTTTTGCAAAGCACAGCACTTGATCACTCACAGAGTTTCATAAAAAAATATAAATGATTCAACTTTAAAACAACTCCAAGTGTATTTTGAATGGAAATACTAAATTTCTATTAAATTGTTTGAAATTGAAGTACAATTTTAATCTGTGTTTAAGTTTAATGATAGTAAACATATAATATACTAAAGATATACTAGAAAAGTACATCTCGTATTTGAATTATATTATTCAAATTGTTTATATTTTTAAGTATACTTTAGTATACTTGTAATGTGTGTGTGTGGTCGCAGTTGTGGATGACATAGATGGTCTGACTGAAAAATTGCTCGTTGCCCTAGGCACAATAAATGGATCCAGAAAAGAAAGAATGTGGCAGAAGCGCCAAGTCCGTTAGCCTGAAGCTGCTGACCCAGACCTCTTCTTCTCAGAAACCTGTCCCTGAGTCCTCTCCACTTACATTTTAGTCATTTAGCAGACGCTCTTATCCAGAGCGACTCACAGTTAGTGAATACATAATTTTTTTACTGGCCACCCGTGGGAATCAAACCCACAACCCTGGCGTTGCAAACGCCACGCTCTATCAAATGAGCTACATTTCTGCATGCCATTCCCTCCCCTACCCTGAACAAATTGTGCGCCGCCCATGAGTCTCCCGGTAGCGACAGAGCCTTACTTACTTACTTACTTACTTTATTGTCCCCATGGGGAAATTTTGTTGCAGTGTCATGTACACATTTAAAGTGGCGTTAAATACAAAACAAGATTGACAATACAACTTTCAATAACAGTCACGCACCAATAAAAGTAAGAAATAAGAAATAAAACATTTAAAACATTTAAAACAAAGACTAGCCTGCTGGCCTTACGGGGTCAATGGGAACATTTGCCCGAGCTATTTAAGAGGGATATCACACCTGGCACAAATTATTGTCTCGCTCTATTTTTCCTGCTGAGGGGTGCCCTATACCTACGCCCAGAGGGGGAGTAATTCAAAGTCCAGGTACAGGGGGTGACTTGGGTCTAAAATGATTTTGTGAGCCTTACGGAGGGCCCTGACCTTAAAGATCTCATCCAGGCCTGTCTGTTTGACTCCAAGTACCTTACTTGCTGTGGTAATAATCCTTCTCAGCATGTTTCTCTGACTGACAGTGGCATTGCCAAACCAACAAACAATACAAAAAGTTAAAATACTCTCAATAAAGGATTTGTAAAACAGAGTCAATATAGTACAGTCTATATTAAAAGAACCCAACTTTTTTAGAAAGTACAGTCTCTGTTGGCTCTTTTTGTAGATCTGGTCTGTACATTTACTCCACTGAAGCTTACTGTCCAAAAAGACACCCAGATATTCATATTCCTCTACAATTTCTATATTCTGGCCTCTGATAGATGTTGCAGAGGTAGGTGTTGTACGCTTCCTGAAGTCTATGCACATCTCTTTGGTCTTGTTAGTATTGAGGACCAAGTGTGATTCCTCACACCACTCTACAAAGTCATCTAGGACCGGGCCATGAGTCTGGATTCGAACCAGGATCTCTGGTGGCACAGCTAGCACTGCGATGCAGTGCCTTAGACCACTGCACCACTCAGGAGACTACTTCCTCCTACAGTCTAATTCTACATAGACATGAACATGATCAGACAAACCATCACCTATAATTATTAGATAACACGGACACACATGGATATCTGACCAAATGATCAGTGGCAGTATGTACCATAAATTCTATTACTATTTATCTCACTCACTCACTCACACTCACACACGCACACGCACACGCACACGCACACACGTTATCTGGCCAAATTATCAGGGGTAGTAACTAGCATAATTTATATTACTATTTCTCTGTCACACTCTCTCTCTCTCACATACACATACACACACACACACACACATTTAATTGGCTAGTTTAGCTAGCTATCTAGGCACATCTAGAACAAGCTCACTACTAAACTGACCTGGCAATCCTACTATCGTGAACACTTGTGTCCAAGCAGCATTTTTTGCATTTATGTCCCTGTAGCTGTCAGCAGTTGTGTCAAAAAGACATAGTTTTGAGGATACCGCAAAAATAATTATCTCCTCCATGATAGTCCAATAACCATTTGACCGTCTGCAACACATGTGGTAGATACATGCATGCAGTATAGGTCCATGTGGCTCAGTTAGTAGCGCATGGCGCTTGCAACGCCAGGGTCATGGGTTCGATTCCCACAGGGGACCAGTATGGAAAATGTATGTACTCTCTACCGTAAGTTGCTTTGGATAAGAGTGCCTGCTATATTATAAAAATGTTGTGTAGCTGCGCAAGTTGTTATGACGCTTTCGGTGTGGTCAAGGCGTGAAACTCACTGTGTTGTAGGTCAGTATGAAAAAATTTATGCACTCACTAACTGTAAGTCGCTCTGGATAAGAGCGTCTGCTAAATGACTAAAATGTAAATGTAAAATGCTGTACTGCATCTTGGAGAGGGTCACAACAGCAACATCTTTTTTTATTCAACAAACAAGAGGAAGAATAAAACAAAAGACAAAGTCTTGATAAAAGAGTAGACTAATTCCCCAGCCAAGCAGATACAACTAGTAGAGTCATTTTGGCTGTGAAGTGCATTAGCAAAAAGCTGTCATTTCTTTAGAACAAAATGCAATTGACCACTTGGCTGTCTATTATACCACCCTGCCACAGGCCCTCCCAGTCAACACCACCTCATAAGATTGCCTGCTGCAGTTGTTCGAGAGAGTTTGCAGCCAAACATGCAGCATAGAGAAGACCAGCAAGGGGGCCTTCATCAGGATCATGCAGACATGCCCTCGCTGTGAACATTCCTATGAATGGAACAGTCAGCCACATGTTGGCAAGTATCCGGCCAGCAACCTTCACCTGTGAGTGGAAACAGCTTTCAAAGGCTCATCATTTACTTCATTACTTTGATGCATTTGATAACCAATTGTGAAACATAATTTATGTAAACTAACATTATTTGTTGCTTATTTTCTACTTCTTAGATGCATATAATGTCCAGGGCATAATCTAGCCTGGTGGAACCAGCCTGATCGCTGTGTTCATCATTCTATTTCACTTCCCATTTTATGATATCTGAAGTGAAATAGAAAGGTGAACACAGCGATAAGGTTGGTTCCACCAGGTTAATCATAACCACCATTGATAATGTAATCCAGACTGACAGACAGGCTTTATAGTGATGTCTCTCAATGGAGAGAGACCTGGCACTCAGCATAAACATTTTACTAGACACAACTGCTTTTGTATTGTCTTTTTTTATTATTGAATTGAATGGTATCAGTCAATATGAGGAAGGGAGAAACCCTGTGTATTCTGCACCAGGATCCAGGAACTCCTGTTGTATATGGGACACCACACAGGAAGGTATGACCACTGACATGTTTGCCAAGGTAGCCACATTACCACCAGACAACATGCAGATAGGCACAGTACCTGTATCGGCTGGGAATGACAATGAAAGATGGTATTATGTAAAGGGTTATTTATTCTACATGGACCTGTTACTGCTTTTTAAAGTTATTAAAACATTTAGTTTAGAATATCTACATAAATTCAGCAATTGCATTCTTCTCATATTACTCTGTAGGTTACTGACCTATTCAAAGTTTCCTCCAGTATCTCACCATACATCTGCCTGTAGTTATTGAACTCAACCTACAGGAGGTTTGTTTGTTGTGATTGATTGGGGGGAAACAGCTTTGGGCAAGGTGCTGACAGATGGGTGTGTCTTGGTAGTGGCAAGGACACACCCAAGAAACACCCACATCAAACCACACTCATTTGCTTTGGGGAGGGTAGTGCATTTTCCCCCTGGTTTACATTCACTCTTTTACAGGCTTTACTATATAATTTCTTCCATCCTAGCCAAATTTCTTCCATCCTACCCTATATCAAGGTGTTTTGGTACTTCCCTTAAGCACTACGCTTTTCTGCACGCTAACTTTTATTATAAACTGGGTGGTTCGAGCCCTGAATGCTGATTGGCTGACAGCCATGGTATATCAGACCGTATACCACGGGCATGACAAAATGTGTATTTTTACTGCTCTACTTACATTGGTAACCAGTTTATAATAGCAATAAGGCACCTCTGGGGTTTGTGGTATATGGTCAATATACCTCAGGAGAAGACCCAGATGCAGACAGTTTCGAAGTAACAAAAGTTTATTACAAAAACAGGGGGGCAGGCAAACGACAGGTCAAGGGCAGGCAGAGGTCAGTAATCCCGAACAGAGTCCAAAAGGTACAGAACGGCACATTCAGATTTTTTAAAAATATATATTTTTTACATTGCAATGTGATACAAAATATGACAACAGTGTGCTTTAGGACCATGCGGTCGGGTAGGCTCGTTGGACTGTTCAGATGGCTGGATTTAGGACTGTGCGAACACCACAGAGCGGGCTGACAGGCTGTTTGAAGGCAAAGCTTCTGGAAGGTTGGCTGGACCAGCACAGGAGAGTTGAGCATAGTTCAGTATGTATGTGTTGCGCTCTTTCTCCGAGTTGTAAAAGCAAGCAGAGCAAAAACTGGCTACTCTTTAGTTGACTGATGTGGTCCTCTGTAGCTCAGCTGGTAGAGCACGGCGCTTGTAACGCCAAGGTAGTGGGTTCGATCCCCGGGACCACCCATACACAAAAATGTATGCACGCATGACTGTAAGTCGCTTTGGATAAAAGCGTCTGCTAAATGGCTTATTATTATTTATTATGGATCCCCATTAGCTGCTGCCAAGGCAGCAGCTACTCTCCCTGGGGTCCAGCAAAATTAAGGCAGTTATACATTTTAAAAACATTACAATACATTCATAAAAGATTTCACAACATATTAAGTGTAGCTGGCAAGGTAACTGCTGTTTAACTTAACAGAAAAAAAAGTGTTTATTCCCAGTGCTGAGCTAGTATTGTAACTGACATTAGCTAATGTTTCATCCCCTCTCAACTGAGGTGAATGAATTAGCTTGCTAGTAGCTACCACAGCCAGGTCAGCCTCTTGCTATCTGTCAGATAGCGATATAAGGTGGCTATTATTACTATCTAACAGCTGTTGTTTGTATGGAAATGTTTGGTAGCCTTAATTTTGTCCCATTTTAACAGCACCAAATTAACTTGGCTAGCTTTCGCAAGTTGATGCACTGTTAGAGAGAGAGCTGGCCAAAAGTTGGCTAACGTTAGTAATTATTTTTGCCTCAATCACACTAGACCTGAATCAAATGATGAAACCAGCAGCCAAACAAAGACCGATATGTTTTTTCAGTTTTTTCATATTAGGTTTTATTAGTCTGTATAGCAATGTAACGTTATTGATCTGTACATTTCCCTAGCTAATTCGCTACTTTTCACACTGACACAGTAATAAACAGCTCTACAGGCTTCACTGTCATGGTGCACAGCCAGTACACAACAATATGCTCATCATGTCTTAGCAGGATCAGATGGTGACAGGGGTCTCAGCAGGGTCAGGCAGCCAGGGAAGACCAGTCTGTGACGTTGCTGAGGTGAATATTTTCAGATACAACACTTTATTATATCTGTGCATTGTGCAGCAAACACTAGTCAAGCCAGATTATGTTTTAAGGCAGTCTGACAAACCTCCAAAGTTGATTTCCAAACGGTATCAAGGGTTAATAGAGGTTTTTCCTGATGACACAAAACATCTAAAACAAAAATGTGAGAAAGACCTGGTAGAAGCTTTTGATGATGATGAATGGATACAGATATGTTTGAATGCCCAGTCATGTTCATATAATCTCAGACACAAATTACTGCAGTTTAAGACCATCCATAGAATGTACTAAATGCCAGTGAAACTTAATTACATGCCCTCAGAAATGTAATTCCTCTGCTGGAGGTGTAAAACACAAAAGGGTATTGTTATGGTCTTGAGAAGGCTGGCTGAATTCTGGCAAAGAGTATGTTATTTTATGTCAGAATGTCTACAGATTCTCCCTTCTTCCTGTTTTTGTTTGCTTGGAAATGTTCATACTGGAGGCTGTTATCTGAAGAAACTGTGTAACCAAGCATTTATAGCGGCTAAGAAATGCATTGCCATTAATTGGAAGGTTGGTTATCCTCCCACAATGTCAGGTTATGTATCCTGGTTACGTGGTCCTCTGTAGCTCAGCTGGTAGAGCACGGCGCTTGTAACGCCAAGGTAGTGGGTTCGATCCCCGGGACCACCCATACACAAAAAAATGTATGCACGCATGACTGTAAGTCGCTTTGGATAAAAGCGTCTGCTAAATGGCATATTATTATATTATTATATGTATCACTAGATTTTATGTATTACAAGATTAAGGGTATACTGTGAAACTTTCATAAGGTCTGGATGCCTTATATGGAATACAGTACGACTAAAGGAGTCTGTATTGAAAACATGCCCACATCAGGGGAGATACCTATTTAGGCAATCCCTAGCTGCTGGGCTGCTCAGTCCTGGCTCTGGGGTTCTGCCGTCCTGTTGGTTGTCACTCTGGCCTTGGCCTAACACACCCAAAACCAATAATGAATGTTTCACTAAGATCCTAAAGCTGAGTGGGGTGTGTTGGGTTGGGGCACTGCAGGGTGATGGACCTCTAGGGACAGGATGGGGTGACCCAGCTATATTGTGTGCAAGTAAAAAGAGCTCTACAATACTATTAGGCCTATGAGATTAATTATATGGAGGATTTGCTGTTTCTGCGTGTTAATGTATATTTGAGGTGTATGTGTTTTTTTTTTTTTTTTTTTACCTTTCCCTTGGGAATTAAAAAAATGTAAGCTGGGAACTGGGAAGGAAATTGTGTTGGGAGAGATTTGAGTTATTGACTAGACTGGTGGGAGTCGGGCGTGCAGGCGGCTTGGGCTGGCTGGTCGGTCTGGCTGAAATTTGATATAGAGGATGTCTTAATAAAGACAATCAAAATCTTTGTATTTTTTCAAGAGTTGTTCATTTGTTAGGCTATTTTTTTTTTATTATTTTTTTATTTTTATTTCACCTTTATTTAACCAGGTAAACCAGGCTATTGGTTAAAGGTGAAACAAAATATTGATTATTGAATTACCTTTGATCTAGTTCAGTCTTATCAATCACTTAAAAATATTTAGTAATAATCTCTTACCTAGCTTGATGACTGTGGGCATTTTTGCTTACTTTTTGTTGTTCTAAATAGAGAAAGCATATTAGCTTGTGTAGAAATGCTGGAAATGAGCTTTAGATGCCCCAAAAAAATATGGGGGAGGACCCCTCGCCAGGTTATGCCCCCCCCCACTTTCAAAACCAAAGTTGCGCCCCTGCTTATTATTATTATTACAAATAGAAGATTATCACTTCTCACAATGGTGCTCTTTTAGTAAAGTTAGATCAAAGCTGAATCAATGTCTCGCAAGATCACATAATGATTCATTAGTATTTTGCATAGCAGATCTAAAAGATAAAAGCAAATAATCCTTCTGTAGCATAGTAGGCCTATAATATGTTACACCAAAAACACTTCAGTCATTTCTTATCTGAAGCTGAGTAGTCAAATATCTTCCTCATGCGGCCAAAACTCAACAGTACGCTCCAAAGGCTTTGATTGAAACAAAATAGGCCTACAAGAAATGCTAATAGTTTGTTAACACCATCTGTTTTAATTCGCTCGCAAAACAGTTATTTAATAAGATCTAAATGCATATTCCCATGAAACTGATTGAGATCAAATGATTGGCATGCAGTTTGAAATTAGGTATGCCTAACTCTCAGAATGTCCTTCTTGATCCAAACCAGTCAGGTTTCAAGACTGGTCATTCAACTGAGACTGCTCTTCTCTGTGTCACGGAGGCTCTCTGCACTGCTAAAGCTAACTCTCTCTCCTCTGCTCTCATCCTTCTATACCTATCTGCTGCCTTTGATACTGTGAACCATCAGATCCTCCTCTCCACCCTTTCCGAGTTGGGCATCTCCGTCGCGGCTCACTCTTGGATTGCGTCCTACCTGACAGGTCGCTCCTACCAGGTGGCGTGGTGAGAATCTGTCTCCGCACCACGCGCTCTCACCACTGGTGTCCCCCAGGGCTCAGTTCTAGGCCCTCTCCTATTCTCTCTATACACCAAGTCACTTGGCTCTGTCATATCCTCACATGGTCTCTCCTATCATTGCTACGCAGACGACACACAATTAATCTTCTCCTTTCCTCCTTCTGATAACCAGGTGGCGAATCGCATCTCTGCATGTCTGGCAGACATATCAGTGTGGATGTCGGATCACCACCTCAAGCTGAACCTCGGCAAGACGGAGCTGCTCTTCCTCCCGGGGAAGGACTGCCCGCTCCATGATCTCGCCATCACGGTTGACAACTCCGTTGTGTCCTCCTCCCAGAGTGCAAAGAACCTTGGCGTGACCCTGGACAACACCCTGTCGTTCTCCGCTAACATCAAAGCGGTGACCCGATCCTGTAAATTCATGCTCTACAACATTCGCAGAGTACAACCCTACCTTACACAGGAAGCGGCACAGGTCCTAATCCAGGCACTTGTCATCTCCCGTCTGGATTACTGCAACTCGTTGTTGGCTGGGCTCCCTGCCTGTGCCATTAAAGTCCTACAACTAATCCAGAACGCTGCAGCCCGTCTGATGTTCAACCTTCCCAAGTTCTCTCACGTCACCCCGCTGCTCCGCACACCCCACTGGCTTCCAGTTGAAGCTCGCATCTGCTACAAGACCATGGTGCTTGCCTACGGAGCTGTGAGGGGAACGGCACCTCCTTACCTTCAGGCTCTAATCAGTCCCAACACCCAAACGAGGGCATTGCGTTCTTCCACCTCTGGCCTGCTGGTCCCCCTACCTCTGCGGAAGCACAGTACCCGCTCAGCCCAGTCAAAACTGTTCGCTGCTCTGGCACCCCAATGGTGGAACAAGCTCCCTCACGATACCAGGACAGCGGAGTCACTGACCACCTTCCGGAGACACTTGAAACCCTACCTCTTTAATGAATACCTGGGATAGTATAAAAGTAATCCTTCTACCCCCCCTACCCCCCAAAAAAAAAAAAAAAAAATAACAAAGAAAATAAATTAAAAGAATAATAAAAGATAAAATACATAAAAATACAAAACAATATATATATAAAACACATGAAAATTAAAAATATACTAAAAAATATATAAAAAAATATATAAATACAAAATAAAAATGAAAATATAAACTATCATAAGGTGAATGCACCAATTTGTAAGTCGCTCTGGATAAGAGCGTCTGCTAAATGACGTAAATGTAAAATGTAAATTGGTAACTTGGTGTTTGAGGGTATTCAAAATAGAAAATGTTCTTGAGACAAGATGTGTGGGCATATAGGCAGACGTTGCAATTACCTAAACAAAGAGCACTACACCACTGCGCTTCGGCTATAGAAGGTTCTAGCGCAGCCTCTGAATGCCATAGAGACAAACCAAAGATCTCTTATATGCATTAGTCACGTCTTTCCCTGGCATTTTACAGCTTGTTTCTAACATAAAGCACTGCGGACTAAAGCCTCGTTATAGATTGTTATATATAATCAGGTCCATTTAATTTGTATTCAAATCAATTATATCAGTAGCAAGCTTTGGACCCCAGGAAGAGTAGCTGCTGCCTTAGAAAAATAAAAAAAATACCTCCGGTCCTCCATATTGTCACGTTCGTCGAGGAGTGAAGGAGACCAAGGCGCAGCGAGTGAAAAGAACATGTTGACTTTATTTACTTAAAGCAACCAAAAACAACAAACCAAAGCGACGAATGTGAAGTCCAATAGTGACAATGACTAAACAGGAACAAAAACCCACAACCCTCATGAGAACACAAACAGTTTAAATATGGCTCCCAATCAGAGATAACGAGCCGACAGCTGACACTCGTTACCTCCGATTGGGAGTCACATGACACTACAATTACTCACCCAAAACACAACCAAACGAATACACCCTATACAACAAAACCCCACAACAAAACCCAACAAAACAAATACACCCTGGCTCAAATACAAAAGTCCCGGAGCCAGAGTGTCACAGTACCCCCCCCTAAAGGTGCGACCTCCGGGCGCACCAGCATACAGTCTAGGGGAGGGTCTGGGTGGGCGTCTGTCCACGGTGGCGGTTCTGGCCCTGGTCGTGGTCCCCACCCCACCTTAGTCACCACCCGCTTCCCTAGCCTCCTCCACATGACCACCCTCCAACTTACCCCACCTGGATTTAGGGGCAGCACCGGGCTAAGAGGCAGCACCAGGATAAGGGGCAGCACCGGGCTAAGGGGACAGCATCGGGCTAAGGGACAGCACCGGACTCAATGGCGGATCCTGGCTGGCTGGCTCTGGCGGATCCTGGCTGGACGGCTCTGGCGGATCCTGGCTGGACGGCTCATGGCTGGCTGAAAGATCTGGCTGCTCATGGCTGGCTGACGGATCTGGCTGCTCATGGCTGGCTGACGGATCTGGCTGCTCATGGCTGGCTGACGGATCTGGCTGCTCATGGCTGGCCGACGGATCTGGCTGCTCGCGGCTGGCCGACGGATCTGGCTGCTCGTGGCTGGCTGGACGGATCTGGCTGCTCATGGCTGGCGGACGGATCTGGCTGCTCATGGCTGGCGGAAGGCTCTGGCTGATCCTGTCTGGCGGAAGGCTCTGGCTGATCCTGTCTGGCGGAAGGCTCTAGCGGCTCCGGTCTGGCGGACGGCTCTGAAGGCTCATGGCAGACGGGCGGCTTTGCAGGCTCAGTCCAGACGGCCAGTTCAAGCGCCTTAGGGCAGACGGGCAGTTCAGGCCCCGTTGGGCAGACGGCAGACTCTGGCCGTCTGAGGCGCACCGTAGGCCTGGTGCGTGGTGCCGGAACTGGAGGTACCGGGCTGAGGACACGCATCTCAGGGCTAGTGCGGGGAGAAGCAACAGGGCATGCTGGGACCCTGGGGACGCACATAAGGCCTAGTGCGGAGAGCAGGAACAGGGCATGCAGGACCCTGGGGACGCACATAAGGCCTAGTGCGGAGAGCAGCAACAGGACGCACAGGACTCGGGGGACACACAGGAGGCTTGGTGCGTGGTGTAGGCACTGGTGGGAAAGGGCTGGCGACGCGCACCGTATCCCTGGTGCGAGTGGCCGGAACAGGCCGGGCCGGGCTGGCGGCGCACCGTATCCCTGGTGCGAGTGGCCGGAACAGGCCGGGCTGGGCTGGCGAAGCGCACCGTATCCCTGGTGCGAGTGGCCGGAACAGGCCGGGCTGGGCTGGCGAAGCGCACCGTATCCCTGGTGCGAGTGGCCGGAACAGGCCGGGCCGGTCTGGCGCAGCGCACCGTATCCCTGGTGCGAGTGGCCGGAACAGGCCGGGCCGGGCTGGCGCAGCGCACCGTATCCTTGGTGCGAGGGGTCGTAACAGGCCGGACCGTACTGGAGGCACACACCACTGGCTCTACCCCGGGAACTGGAACGGGCCGGACCGGACTGGTAATACACCCCAGTACCACTCGCCGTGCCCCTACATCTCCTTTCCCTACTTTGACCAGTGACCCCCGTAACCTGGTTGCCTCTTGAATTCGCCCCTTCTCTGCCTCCGTCAGCCCTGTGGCAGCCTCCTGCTGCCCAGCCGCCCAAGCCATATGCCCCCCCCCAAAAACTTTTTGGGGTTGCCTCTCGTCCTTCCGACGATGGCCCTGCTGACGCCGTTGCTCCTCTCGCCGTCGCCTCTCCACCGTTTCGCTCCATGGACGGCGATCCATCCCATCCAGGATCTCCTCCCAAGTCCAGGACCCCTTTCCGTCCAAAATCTCCTCCCATGTCCAGGAAGCCTTTGGAGTTGGGTCCTGTTGCCGCTTGACACGCTGCTTGGTCCTTTTATGGTGGGTTTTTCTGTCACGTTCGTCGAGGAGTGAAGGAGACCAAGGCGCAGCGAGTGAAAAGAACATGTTGACTTTATTTACTTAAAGCAACCAAAAACAACAAACCAAAGCGACGAATGTGAAGTCCAATAGTGACAATGACTAAACAGGAACAAAAACCCACAACCCTCATGAGAACACAAACAGTTTAAATATGGCTCCCAATCAGAGATAACGAGCCGACAGCTGACACTCGTTACCTCCGATTGGGAGTCACATGACACTACAATTACTCACCCAAAACACAACCAAACGAATACACCCTATACAACAAAACCCCACAACAAAACCCAACAAAACAAATACACCCTGGCTCAAATACAAAAGTCCCGGAGCCAGAGTGTCACACATATCATCTTCAGCACAAAGGGGTTTACATCAGCAAGAGCAAGGCAGGCCAGGGCTCATGATTGGGAACGCCTATCCATTGTAGTGTGTAATGGAGTGTAACTCTTAGAAAAAAAGGTGGTAAGTAGAACCATACGGGGTTCTTCAGTTTGTCCCCATAGGGAAACCCTTTTTGGTGCTGGGTAGAACCCTTTGCAGAGGGTTCTATCTAGAACCCTCTATGTTTGGTTCTTGAAATAACCCCCTGTATATGGTTTTACCCTCTATGAAGGGTTCTACCAATAACCATTTTATCATCTAAAGGTTCTTCCTAGAACCGTCTATGAAGGGTACTACCTCAATCATCTACACTTGAACAACCATCTCAGTAACGGGTGCAATAAATCCAATTACTAACAGATTGTATTTGTTTCGAAAACTGTATGTTATTTATCTTTGTGTAGCATAAAATGTATCAACCAATCAATGTACAGTACATGCAAAAACACAGATTTTAGAGTAAACCAAACCATTCTGAAAATCTTCCAGCAATAGAGCATGCTGGGAAATGCTATACATGGTTCCATGTAGAACCCTTCTTGCCTTCCGAAGAATCATCAAAGAACCCTTTCTTCCAAAACGGTTCTTAGGACGTTTGCACACAGTGTATATATATTTTCTGTTGTATTTTTGACTTTATGTTTTGTTTTACCCCATATGTAACTCTGTGTTGTTGTTTTTATTGCACTGCTTTGCTTTATCTTGGCCAGGTCGCAGTTGTAAATGAGAACTTGTTCTCAACTGGCTTACCTGGTTAAATAAAGGTGAAATAAAAAATAAAATAAAAATGTTAAAGGTTCTAGGTAGAACCCTTTGACTTCCAAAGAACCCTTGTCTTCCAAAAAGGGTATTTCTGATCAAATAGGTTCTTGGTAGAATCTTATCCTTCCACAAAGAACCGTTTTGTAACCCTTTTTTCTAAGAGTGTACTTACTTGTGATCTGTTTTCTTAATTATCTTAATTATTTTAGATGTTTTCTTAGAACATGCCCTTGTTGTTAATGGCGGGACTGAGTGGCGAACGGTGTATAGTGTTCTTGTGTTGGGCACCACTGAATAGTAACAAACAAATTCGATTTTTATTACTTTCAAATACGACTTCACTGTATTTGTGAAAGGAGTGACTGAAAAAAACAAACACAAGAAAGCCTAACACCTTACCGTTGCACTTGTCTTTTCTTCCAAGCACTGATTTTGCTGATAGCTGCTTTTTTGAGGAAAGTTTGACTTTCTGTGATATGTGGTTGTTGTATCTTAAGGTTAATGTACTAACTGTAAGTCACTCTGGATAAGAAGGTCTGCTAAATTACTAAAATGTAAAATGTCATTTGTAATGTTCATTATAATCTCTCATGGACAGACTATGTAATAAATATGCAATCTGACGCAATTAGCCAAGATTTTATGTTCATTATAATCATACTGTATTCACCACCAGTCGAGTATGACCAAAGAGCTGGAGAGGATTTGTTTGGCATACATTTGAGGACTCAACTCAGACACTATTCATATTTTATTGAGGAAAAAGATCAAAATCATGTTCAACATGGACTGTTGTAGTTTCTGAAAAGTATCTTCCCTTTTGACAAGCGGACCCAGTTATTTAGTACAAAAATATCCCTGTCTACATTCACCCCACATCGTTAGAACATGTACAGAGTTAATATTACGGGACTAGGGGGACTAGGCACCTCCCTAACAAATTGAACCCTGAATAAGTATGAAAAACTTGTAGACATACAGTATGTATACACATAATATGTGGCATATTGATTTTGGATTATAGTGCCACCAGATCAGGGACACATTTTTTAGTTAATATCCTTGTTGTCCCCAAACCACATTTTCTCAGATGTTCTCAGTCTACCATGCACCTCCCATTGGTCCTCCTCAAAGCGGTAATACCAGACTCAGCAGTAGTGGAGCAGGATGTTTAGGAGGAGGTAGGGCAGACAGGCTCTCCCTCAACCATGTACCACACCTCATTGTGCCTGTTCAGAATCTTCATTGGGCTGTAGGACACACACACATACACACAAACACACACACACACACACACACACACACACACACACACACACATACAAACACACACACAAAATATTAAAGTATGTTTGAAAAAGGTATTTTGGTGGAATTGGGTTGGATGTTGGATATGAGTATATTGAAGGATTTGTATCCGTGCTCTCACCTGTCATATCCCACAGCGTAGTGGTAGTCTTTGTTGTAGGTGGCCTGGACTTTGTCTAGCTGCCTTTTCAGCAGCATGGAGTTTACACTGGATGTCAAAGACATCATCCATCCGCCGTAGCTCCTCACATACACTTTCATGTCTGGCATCTCTGTAAAGTACACCTGCACGGGGAAATCACAATGACATCCACATTGTTAACCAGGGGTCTTTAAAAAGCAACGCACACCTGACATGGGTTCAAATAGTATTTTGTGTTTTTTCAAATACTTAAGCTGCGCTCGATTGAGCTTGCCTGGCTCAGTGGTGCCAATGGAATAGTCCCAAAAGTGCAAACCCCGCCCATCTGGAACTCTAGAAAAGCTGCATAAGGCGTAGGGTCTAGGGGTCTATTTGAGATTGGGTCTTACCCTGTTATCAGTGGGTTGGGGAGGAGTCATCTGATAGTCAGACGGCAGGAGGAAGCTGAGGGTGAAGACAGACGACTGCCACATCCTCTTCTTCTCCTCAATTTTGACAGTCACCGGAGCTGTCATGTCAATGTTGACACCTATAGGAAAAATGTGCATCCACACACACACAAATAGATCAATACGCACAAACACATGCACACACGCATGCACGCACACACACACACACACACACGAACACACACACACACCAGCCTTGTTTGATCCGGTGATGTATTTGAAGAGTCTCCTGAAGGCAGTATAGATGGCCTTGTCCATGAAGTAGCATTCCTCGTCTGTCGACACCCATTTCACTGAGTCATAGTGGCGCACCTGTAACACAGACACAAACCTTCACTCAGAGTCCAGTGTTGGAGAGTGTATTGAGTTGCGGATGTTGGAGGCAGGGGGAGCAACTTTGGTGTCTAGGCCCGGTAGAAAAGGGTGGGAAGCCTGGTTTCTGGGGCTCGGGGAGTTGTCAGGTGGATGGTAGCTGGGTGGGGATTGTTTTACGAATGCAGGTACATTCGTCTATGTTTTCACAATTTTATGGAAAATTAAAATGATTATTATCATGTTGATAAACTATATTCTGATGAAAATGCAATTGTATTTTATCTGCAACCCTGACAGAAAACTAAACAATAAAACAAAATGTGGTCACAAATAATACCCCTGACTCAGTTTTACAGTATGTGCCATTAATTTGTGCTTTACAATGAACTCACCTCATAATCGTCATTCTTGCACACCAGATCATACAGCAGACATTCCCTTGACTCGGTACAAAAGCTAGACTCAGAGGAGTTCCTATAGGGTTCAGTGGAAAATAAATCAATAATGGAGAATAGCAGAAAATGTTGCACAACATCAATATTCAATATAAATATTCAAACCATCAACATACAAACAGCGTATGATTTCTGAAACGTGTGGTTATTATGTGTGGAAAGTAATAACAGATGTGTATTATAACTTCCTTACCCAATTCTGGCCTCAGCAGTCAAGATGAGAAGCAAGCCAACCAACCCTGCAAAATAAACCCTGAAGTACACACAAACAGTCAGTGTCATCACATTAAAAACCTAAAGTACACACAAACTGTCACGCCCTGGCTCTGGGGACGCTGTTATGTTGAGCCAGGGTGTGTAGATCAAGGTGTTTTGTGTCTATGGGTGCTATTTCTATGTTGGCCAGAGTGGCTCCCAATCAGAGGCAACGAGTGTCAGGTGTTGCTGGCTGTCTCTGATTGGGAGCCATATTTAAACAGTCTGTTTTTCATTCGTGTTTGTGGGATTTTGTTTCTAGTCTGTTTATGGTAGACCGTGAACTGTCACGTATCGTTTGTTGTTTTGATCGTGTCTCGTAATAAAGAGTATGTTTGCCTGCAACGCTGCGCCTTGGTCCTCATCTCTATTCGACGATCGTGACAGAAAATCCCACCACAACTGGACCAAGCAGCGAGTCGAGGAGCCATCGCCAGGGAAATCCCTAGCAGATCTCCGTGGCAGCCTCGACTGGGTCAAGCCGAGTGAAGAGCAGAGAGAGTGGACTTGGGAACAATGGAGGAAGAGCTTCGACTGGGTCAAGCCCATTGAGGAGCTGAATAGCGGGAGTTGGAGGCAGAAGAGCGAGGGTTGGGCGAGAACTATAGAGGCCTGGCCCACGGGGAGGAGAGACCCCCAGAAATTTTTTAGGGGGGGGCTCACGACGTCGGGGCAGCAGGAGGCCGCGATAGAGCGGTCCAGCGGGTTGGCAGAGGAGGCCGCCAGGTTACGGGGGCCACTGGTCGAAGAGGGGATGGAAGGTGTAGAGGCACGGCGAGAGGTACTGGGGTGTGTTACCAGTCCGGTCCGGCCCGTTCCAGATCCCGGTGTAGGGCCAGTGGTGTGTGTCCACAGTACGGTCCGGTCTGTTCTGCTCCCGCACCAAGTCAGTGGTGCGCTCGTCAGCCCGGCTCGGCCCGTTCCTGCTCCCCGCACCAAGTCAGTGGTGCGCTTCGTAAGCCGGCTCGGCCCGTTCCTGCTCCCCGCACCAAGTCAGTGGTGCGCTTCGTCAGCCCGGCTCGGCCCGTTCCTGCTCCCCGCACCAAGTCAGTGGTGCGCTCGTCAGCCCGGCTCGGCCCGTTCCTGCTCCCCGCACCAAGTCAGTGGTGCGCTCGTCAGCCCGGCTCGGCCCGTTCCTGCTCCCTGCACCAAGTCAGTGGTGCGCTTCGTCAGCCCGGCTCGGCCCGTTCCTGCTCCCCGCACCAAGTCAGTGGTGCGCTTCGTCAGCCCGGCTCGGCCCGTTCCTGCTCCCCGCACCAAGTCAGTGGTGCGTTTCGTCAGCCCGGTTCGGCTCACTCCTGCTCCTCACACCAAGCCAGTGGTGTGCGTTGTCAGTCCAGCACGGCCCGTGCCTGTTCTCCACACCAAGCCAGTGGTGGGCGTCGTCAGTCCGGCACGGCCCGTGCCTGTTCCACTGGTGCCTGGTTCGGCACTGGTCAGATGTTTTACGCCGGAGCTAGAGCAATCCGCTCCATTAGTGTGCAGTCCAGCTCCGGCCAGCGGGGCCAGACCGGACCAGGGGTACTTTGGGGGGTTGGAGAGGGAGCGGGGATCAGGCCCGGAGCCGGATCCGCCGCCTAGGCGGAGTGCCCACCCGGTCCCTCCCCTGTGGTATTTGGTTGACGCGGTCGGAGTCCGCGCCTTTAGGGGGGGGTACTGTCACGCCCTGGCTCTGGGGACGCTGTTATGTTGAGCCAGGGTGTGTAGATCAAGGTGTTTTGTGTCTATGGGTGCTATTTCTATGTTGGCCAGAGTGGCTCCCAATCAGAGGCAACGAGTGTCAGGTGTTGCTGGCTGTCTCTGATTGGGAGCCATATTTAAACAGTCTGTTTTTCATTCGTGTTTGTGGGATTTTGTTTCTAGTCTGTTTATGGTAGACCGTGAACTGTCACGTATCGTTTGTTGTTTTGATCGTGTCTCGTAATAAAGAGTATGTTTGCCTGCAACGCTGCGCCTTGGTCGTCATCTCTATTCGACGATCGTGACACAAACAGTCAGTGTCATCACATTAAAAACCTAAAGTACACACAAACAGTCAGTGTCATCACATTAAAAACCTAAAGTACACACGAATACTCAGTCATATTAAAAACCTAAAGTAGTGTCATGACTCTCTCAGGGTGAGGATCAAAGGCATCATATCAGCAAGACAATGGCCGACAACAACCAGACCCTCTTACCCACAGGGGTGGGGGCTGTGCCGGTCTTGACACCTTAATACTGCCATAAATTATAGATAGGAGAATCTATCTCTGGCCCTGTAGAATGGTGAAAGGAATGTCCTTTGTTTCAGAGTCTTTTGCCGCCTAAAAACATCAACATCCAACAATGAACATTGGGACAATATATTTCAACATCCAAACGTTGGGAATGATGAGAAATGGAATATGGAAAATGTATGTCTATTTTGTGATGTCATTAACATTTTTATAAAGGCGTTATAACGAAAACATTGTGACTTGAAGAGCTTTTACACTGTGTATATCAGGTGTACATCCTCTACATTGTGTAGAAAATATCAAGGAGGAAGACAATGTTTCCGTGAAGATAAGAATGTGATTTTCGTTTTCTAACAAAATCATAGTGGTAATAATACTTTTGCCTCATAACTAGCCACACCCGAGGGAGCTCAGAGAGCGTGTCAGTATGACGGAAACGTCCCTCTTTACCAGAGTGCATAAAAGACAGAGATAAGAATTATCAGATCAGACTAGACGGACCTCAAGCTGCAGCTGTTGTCCATATTGGTCCCGACCCTAAAAATCAACATGAGGTGAAGATAACAAAGTTGCCTCCACTAACAATCAATGTTACGGCTGAGTAGCTGTTCTAAGTACTGTATCTAAGAAGGTGAATTTAAGTGGGACCATCCTCTTCAAACCATTGTCTACTACACTGTTCTCATCACCCCACAGGGGATCATCGACACGGCTGATTAGCCGTCCTCAGAAGACCACTTCCAGAATGAGTGAAAGTATACAGATGACTAAGAAGGAGGACATTGTGACCTCTTGTGGACAATCTGTGCCTTACATCTGAGCCTTACATCTAAAAGGCCATTCGAAAAGAGAAGGCCCAATCGACCCTTCCCACAAAGGCCTGGGTCCAACAGAGACGACGCAGACAAACACGTAAATACATGCATTACTTCTTACCAAACGGGCGGCAGTTCTGGCAAAGTATTAGGATTACTATGAGCTTAGGTCCATGTGTATCCAAGTGTTTTTCTCTCTCTCTCGCTCTGTAACTCGCCAAGTGTCATATTGTATTAGTCCGCTAGGGACCTGTTTTCATTGTATTAAGTTTCTTATCCCTACCTATACCGTGTATGTGTTTGTATCTTGTGATATCATTTTTAATTAGTTAGTAAATATATAATTAAATCAATTTGTGTGGTACGGAATGATCAGTAAGACCCGGGTTCGTGCAGACTTAAAGAGCCTACGACTTTCAGAATGAGACTGATATGAGTAAATGATTAATAAATGACTGTTAAATGATAAGAGATATCTAGATATCTTTAGAGTTAATTCCGGGAAACGGTAACTTGTTAAACAACTTTTACCGTGGTGCCCCAAATTCCTAATGAGTTAATTGTTACATTATTAATGTAATCTAGTAACAAACAAACAAACATAGTAGGTCATTATTCGATAAATAATAGTCATCACAATAACGAAAGTCACGTTACAATGGGCTAATAATATTATTAAAACCTAAAGTACAAACCGCTAGTGACCACATCAGATGAAAAATCTATTATTCAGACATTAATAATAACTATTGCCATATATTGTAATACTTTAAAAGACAGTTTCTAAATTATGTTACTACAACTTTCAATTTCTATATAAATCACTTTCCCTTTAATAATTAACACCATCACAAGTCAAAGGAAACGTATCAAAGCAATGAGACTATCATTTCTACTTACATTGTGCTGAGTGTGTGTCTTTTAGATCAGCTCAGTCCAGATGCATCCACTGGCCTGAGGGAAATGCTTGCAGAGAAACTATTTATACCAACTGAGGGTTATGAAAGGAAACCTGGATCCCTTCCTAAAACTTGTGAGACACACCCACTTCACTGCAGAATGGCCCGGGGGCCTCAACAAATATGTGCAATGGGCTTATTTAACCTGCTGAAGAGAAAAACAGGTGGTTTATAAATGTGTGTGCCAAGTTAGATAACGCGGGACTATCATTCTTGATGTGTCTTTGAAAAAAGAGTATAGGCTTATTGAAAAAGAGGCTGTGACTAGATCCGTCACTTGTAGTAGACTGTTATATATTTCTTTTCCATAAAGAGAAAGCCTTTGCAGTTTCGCAATAACAGCCTGGCTGCCACGTATAGAGGAAACAAATAGCACTTGGATCCACTGGCCTAAGGGAAATGCCTTCGGAAAGTATTCAGACCCCTTGACTTTTTCCACATTTTGTTATGTTACAGCCTTATTCTAAAATTGATTAAAATTGTTTTTTCCCCCTCATCAATCTACACACAATACCCCATAATGACAACGCAAAAACAGGTTTTTAGAAGTTTTGCAAATGTCACATTTACATAAGTATTCAGACCATTTACTCATTACATTGTTGAAACACATTTGGCAGCGATTACAGCATTGAGTCTTCTTGCGTATGACGCTACAAGCTTGGCACACTTGCATTTGGGGAGTTTCTCCCATTCTTCTCTGCAGATGCTTTCAAGCTCTGTCAGGTTGGATGGGGAGCGTTGCTGCACAGCTATTTTCAGGTCTCTCCAGAGATGTTCGATCAGGTTCATGTCCGGGCTATTGCTGGGCCACTCAAGGACATTCAGAGACTTGTCCCGAAGCCACTCCTGAGTTCTCTTGGCTGTGTGCTTCAAATAAAATCAAAATGTATTTGTTACATGCACCGAATACAACAGGTGTAGAACTTACCGTGAAATGCTTACATACAGGCCCTTAACTAACATTGCAGTTCAAGAAAGAGCTAAGAAAATATTTACCAAATATACTAAAGTAAAAAATAATAAAAAGTAACACAATAAAATAACAATAACGAGGCTATATACAGGGGGTACCGGTACCGAGTCAATGTACGGGGGTACAGGTTAGTCGAGGTAATTTGTACATGTAGGTAGGGGTAAAGTGACTATACATAGATAATAGACAGCGGATAGCAGCAGTGTAAAAGTGGCGCACCTGTAGCGCCTTACGATCAGATGCCAGGCAGGGATGTAACCGGTCAGGATGCTCTCGATGGTGCAGCTGTAGAACTTTTTGAAGATCTAGGGACCCATGTCAAATATTTTCAGTCTCCTGAGGGGGAAAAGGTGTTGTCGTGCCCTCTTCACGACTGTCTTGGTGTGTTTGGACCATGATAGTTTGTTGGTGATGTGGACACCAAGGAACTTGAAACTCTCAACCCGCTCCACTACAGCCCTGTCAATGTTAATGGGGGCCTGTTCGATGTTAAGGGTCGTTGTCCTGTTGGAAGGTGAACGTTCACCTCAGTCTGAGGTCCTGAGCGCTCTGGAGCAAGTTTTCATTAAGGATCTCTCTGTACTTTGCTTCATTCATCTTTCCCTTGATCCTGTCTAGTCTACCAGTCCCTGCCGCTGAAAAACATCCCCACAGCATGATGCTGCCACCACCATGCTTCACCGTAGGGATGGTGCCAGGTTTCCTCCAGAGAGTTCAATCTTGGTTTCATCAGACCAGAGAATCTTGTTTCTCATGGTCTGAGAGTCTTTAGGTGCCTTTTGGCAAACTCCAAGCGGGCTGTCATGTGCCTTTTACTGAAGAGTGGCTTCGATCTGGCCACTCTACCATAAAGGCCTGATTGGTGGAGTGCTGCAGAGATGGTTGTCCTTCTGGAAGGTTCTCCCATCTCCACAGAGGAACTCTAGAGCTCTGTCAGAGTGACCATTGGGTTCTTGGTCACTTCCCTGACCAAGGCCCTTCTCCCCCGATTACTCAATTTGGCTGGGCAGCCAGCTCTAGGAAGAGTCTTGGTGGTTCCAAACTTCTTCTATTTAAGAATGATGGAGGCCACTATGTTCTTGGGGACCTTCAATGCTGCAGAATTATTTTTGTACCCTTTCCCCAGATCTGTGCCTCGACACAATCCTTTCTCTGAGCTCTACGGACAGTTCCTTCGACCTCATGGCTTGGTTTTTGCTCTGACATGCACTGTCAACTGTGGGACCTTATATAGGCAGGTGTGTGCCTTTCCAAATCATGTCCAATCAATTGAATTTACCACAGGTGGACTCCAATCAAGTTGTAGAAACATCTCAAGGATGATCAATGGAAACAGGATGCACCTGAGCTCAATTTCGAGTCTCATAGCAAAGGGTATGAATACTTATGTAAATAAGGTATTTCACTTTTTTATTTTTAATACATTTGCAAAAATGTCTAATAACTTGTTTTCGCTTTGTCATTATGAGGTATTGTGTGTAGATTGCTGAGGATTTTATTTATTTAATCCATTTTAGAATAAGGCTGTAACGTAATAAAATGTGGAAAAGGTCAAAGGGTCTGAATACTTTCCAAAGGCACTGTATGTAGTTTGTTCACTGAGCACTGCTGGGTCAACATTACCAATCACTAGAGAGGAATGGAGTCAGAAGCCTTCTGATTGTGCCCACATTTTTAGACAGGTGTCAATGATTTCAAGACACATAGTGTATCAATCGAGTGTAAACAGATCTGGATGGTCAAACCATTTGAATCATCATTATACTGGCCTCTCAAATCATTGACAGGTAGCACCATTGACTTATGGCATCAGTAATTGTCTTAAAATAAATACATTCATATTATTTTGTAAGAATAGCTGTCAAAAATTAGCATACATGGAGGCACCAGCTTGTCTGGTCACAATGCGGACACAGTGGACGGATAACAGACACATTTTAATACAATGTTTACAAGCGACAAACCTTGATCAGATAGTGATTGGATCATATTGGTAAGATCACGAAACTCACATGTTAGCGCAAGGTGTAAACAAGGCTTCAGTGTACTCCTACTGATGACCCTGTCAGTGGTGTGTTTCCCCTATTGAAGTAAATATAATTACAATGCATTGGTATGATATTATTCTCTACTATTAAATCAATTAAAAACTTCATCAGTTTTCTTTATTATTTGTCTGGTCCAAACATCATCACTTAATTTTAACATGTGTTTATGTGTCATTATGTGTCAATAAGGGTTCAGTTGGTTAAAACCGTCTTTTTTATGATATTATGATGTCATTACAATGTCGAGTGAAATATCAGATACACATTGGACAAACATTTCCTCATTCATATCAAACCATATTCCCCACCTATAAAAACAGATAAGACAGCACTTGCATGACCCTAAGAGTTCAACTTTGACCCCCACAAAATAACTCTGGGGTGTAGCTCAATAGTCTAAAATGTCTTCCTCTCCTCGTCTCCTTCCCTTCTCATGAGCTGATCTGAAGCTGAAGACACAGGACACTGTAGATAAATACAAAATGGCATTCCTCACTGTAAATTTGATTTCATCTATCCCAGGTCTTTCACACCAGTGCAGGAAAAGAGACAAGAAAAAGGAAGCCACTGAATATCGAGATGGATGTGATCATGGAATGAACCCTGCCCATGCAAAGTCAGGTCAGTTCATATTGGAGAGATGCCCAGTTGCGGTCCATGCCATTGAGAGGGTTGTTGTTTTACCCCCTCAGGCCGTTCAGCTTTCACAGTTAGAATATTGTCAAAGGTCATGACCTTTAACAAACCTCTGACATCGCCTGTGATGTCAGCTGGACACCACCTCAAGTGCTCAATGGGTGACGGCCTTCACTTGGTGACTTCAGCCTCAGGCAAAGAAAAACTCAAAATAACTCAAATGATCCCCTCTCTTATACCTGTTCTGTGTGGAGCAAGCGCATGTGCTTCAGGTCAACTTCTTAGCCAAAGCATGTTACTTTAGCCTGATTCAATCAGGATCATGAAACTGCATGTTGTGAACATTTCTATGGCATCATCACCAGACATGGGCAAAAATGACAAAAAACTATTACAAAATACAAATACAAAATACATTGGAGTGTAGTTCAGCCCAGTGTAATTTAAATTACAAAATACTCAGAAGTAATTAACAGAAATACTGCCCGAAAATGGTCTGTCTCCGATCATCACAGAAAGGTCAGGTGGAGCAAGTGTTAGTACACTGGCTGTTGTAGTTGTTATTGTTTAAAATGTTTTTATAAAATGCTTGTGAGAGTGATTGAAGAAAACACCAGAGGTGTTTTAATTTCTCTCAGAGCTTGAGACACCGTGTTCCAACACAAAGCACTAGCGTACAGTTCACTGTGTGTGTACAGGCCTAACTGGTCTTGAATAGGTACCTTGGGCTCCATAGTCTAGCACGGACAAAGACGTTGCACCAAAGAACATGTTTGAACTTTCTAGTAGACTATAGCAATAATGCATGGAGGAGGTGGTTCACATCCTGTGAGCATTGCTGCTTTGTTTCCATGTACTATCACAGGTCACATGATACCTGCTTTAACCATTCTTGGAGGGAATATTGGGTGTCCCTTTGTTGTTGTTGTTCCAGAATCACACCAAGTTCAGATCCCTGTGATGAACTCAATTCTACAGAGGGACAATGGAGCAGTGTCTACACGCCCACCCAGTATACTCAGGATGCGTTCAGTACAACAGAATTCAGTACAACGTTTAATTCAACGGAAACGGCACTGTACTAAACGACCAGTTGAAGAACGTTGTGTTTATCGTGGCCTAGAGGGCGATTGAGTATGGTGTACTACACGAGTTTTGCAATTTGAAATTATCATACCCATATAGATTATATAATCAAATTGGAGCAAACGTACCTCAAAGGCTGCTGAAGAATGGTGCACACTGTTTTGGGGAAACGAGTTGTTCAGTACAAACTGTCACGCCCGAGTGGCGCAGTGGTCTAAGGCACTGCATCGCAGTGCTAGCTGTGCCACTAGAGATCCTGGTTTGAGTGCAGGCTCTGTCGCAGCCGGCCGTGACTGGGAGACCCATGGGCAGCACAACATTGGTCCAGCGTTGTCCAAGGTAGGGGAGGGTTTGGCTGGCAGGGATGTGGGTTTGTATCCCACGGGGGGCCAGTATAATATAAAATAAACATGTATGCATTCACTAACTGTAAGTTGCTCTGGATAAAAGTGTCTGCTAAATGACTAAAAATATAAGTGAACTAAATTCACCCCAGTACTATAGGGATAGTATGTGTGACCAGGTTGAGACACCAACCGACTATTTATCTGTCGAAAACGTTCTGTCACTATCTTACAATCGATAGTCACTATCACACAATCCGTTTAGGTGAACTTGTGATAGCTAAACTCAGAAATATGTAATTATGTAATTCTGTGACAATGTGCTACACAGAACATTGTCACAAAATTACATAATTACATAACACAAAGTACAAGATATCCACATCTCTTGATGTAAAGGCATAGACTCTACAAGGTGTGTCCCGCCTACTCCCGCTCCCCCTCTCCAGCGCTCAACGTCGGCGGTCTACTAACCACCAGTCCAGGCACCATCATTTCGCGCACCTGCTCCCCATCATTACGCGCACCTGCTCCCCATCATTAAGCACACCTGGACTTCATCATCACCTTGATTACTCTTCCTTTATTTAGCCCTCAGTAGCCTCAGTCTTCAGGCAGTATTGGATCTCGTTACGTTCAGTACGCTACTCCTGTTTTGATTATCTTCATATTTCTTATTATTAAACTCACCTTCTGCACCTGCTTCCTGACTCCCTGCGTATACGTTACAGAATACTGCCTCTCAAGATATGGAAGCAGCAGAAGTTAAGGATATCTTCCAGATGGTCGACGGACAGGAATACCTACTCCGTCACCACCACGACCAGCTGGCTCAACTAGGTACGGAAATGGATAACGTCCTCCGTGTTCTCCACCACCTCGACAACACCCGAGAGGATTCATCTCCAACTAGTGGAGGATCCTCTACCATGAGTCGTCCCAGAGAGCCAGTCCCCCAGCCCATCCAGCAGTCCGCCCAGGTCAGCGATGCCCTATTGTCCCTCCTGGACAAATATGACGGGACTCCATCGGGTTCCTATGAGAGGTTCATGGCTCTGTTCAGGGCGGTCTTCGATCATCCACCTGAGGGCAGAGATGGAGGAGAGCGATTTACTCCAACTCCAGCAGGGTGCCCAGCCCGCAGCCGAGTATGCCCTCAACTTCCGGACTGTGGCAGCCTACAGCGGATGGAATGAGCCAGCGCTCTGCACCGAAGAGGACTGCGCAAAGAGGACCAGACAGAATTGGCGTGTCGGGACGACAACCTTTCCTTGGACGCGCTCATAGCGATGGCCATCCGTCTGAATAACCTTCTTCAAGTGCGCCGGCACCCCCTCGTCTCTCGCCTTCCTCCTTTGGCCATCCTGAAACAGAGCCTGAACCCAAGGAGATAGGGGCCACACACCTCCCCGCAGCAGAGCGGTGTCGCCGGAGACAGCTGGGGCTCTGTTCCTATTGTGGTCAGGAGGGACACCAGCTTCAGCGGTGTCAGGTGTGTTCCAACCTGGAGTCCACGAGGGCAGAGGGGCGGCCCCGTGATCATCCGTCTCCCGGGGTAGGCGTGAGTATTCCATCATCATCACTTTCCGCCAAACCCTTTCTAGTTTCCATTTCACTGGCTGGCTGTCCCTCATGTGTTGTCTCTACAGCTCTAGTGGACTCCGGCGCCACTGGGAATTTAATCGACCAGGCCTCCGGCACAATAACGCACATCACAGCACCCCTCACCCTCACAGTGGAACCCATGCCTTCTCTTCCTCATCATCAATGCACCCGTACACAAAGTCATCCTCGGCCTCCCGTGGCTCCAACGTCATGACCCCACCATCTCATGGTCGAGGATGAAAATCACCGACTGGGCACCCGAATGCCCCTGGGACTGTGTCATCGACCTGCTTGCAGGCTCTGTGCCTCCGCGCAGCCGCATCTACCCTCTGTCAGTGGCTGAAACCAAGGCTATGGAGGAGTACATCCAGGAGGCTCTCCAACACCTCCCCTGCGTCGGCAGGCTTCTTCTTCGTGGCCAAGAAGGACGGAGGTCTACGCCTGTGCATCGATTACAGAGCCCTCAATTCCATCACCACCAAGTACTGCTACCCTCTCCCGTTGGTGCTGGCCGCGATCGAACAGTGCCACGGGGCCCGTATTTTTTACAAAATTGGACCTGAGGTCTACAATCTGATCCGCATCCGGGAGGGGGATGAATGGAAAACTGCATTCAGCACAATGTCTGGCCACTACGAGTACTTGATGATGCCTTACGGATTAGCCAATGCTCCATCGGTGTTCCAGGCATTCGTTAACGAGGAGTTCCGGGACATGCTTGGGCGTCAGGTGGTTGTGTATATCGACGACATCCTGGTCTACTCGACCACCTTGGAGGATCACATCGCCCACGTCAGAGTAGTCCTGGAATGCCTCCTGGAGAATCACCTGTATGTGAAAGTGGAGAAGTGCCAGTTCCATCAGGTTGCTGTCTCCTTCTTAGGATACCAGATCAGTCCACAGGGAGTGATGATGGAGGAGAAGAAGGTCGATAAAGGGGCTACAATGGTTTTTGGTGTTTACCGCCGTTTCATTAGGAACTTCAGCTCCATCGCCTCTCCTCTCACCTCTCTCCTCAAGGGTGGTCCCCTTAAGTTGGTGTGGAGTCCTGCAGCCGATGAGGCCTTCCGTATACTGAAGGGGCATTTAACCTCCGCCCGTTGCTGAAAAACCCAGATCCTACGCTTCCCTTCGTGGTGGAGGTGGACGTTTCAGAAGTGGGCGTGGGGGCCGTCCTATCCCAACGTCAAGGTAACCCACAGAAATTGTATCCATGTATTAAAAAAACTGTCTCCTGCAGAGAAGAACTATGATTTCGGCGACCGGGAGCTCTTGGCGGTGAAGTTGGCATTAGAGTAGTAGAGACACTGGCTGGAGGGTGCCAAGGACCGATTTCTCATACTCACCCACCATCGGAACCTGGAGTACATACGGACAACGAGGCAGGTGAGCGCGCTAAGCAAGGTGGGTCCTTTTCTTCACTAGATTTGACTTCACCTTGTCATATCACCCAGGTTCAAAGAACATTAAAGCCAATGCCCTGTCCTGTCTCTACGATTTAGGAGAGGTTCCTGTCCTGAGTGCACCCATCATTCCGCCCTCCCGAGTCGTTGCCCCCGTGCTTTGGGACGTAGATGTGGACATTCCCCAGGCACTGGAGAGGGAACCCGTGCTTGCTACCTGTCCTCCAGAGCGCACCTACGTTCCCACGGAGATAAGGGACTGGCTGTTGACCTGGGCGCACACATCTCTCATCGCTGGACACCCAGGTATCACCCGCACTATTCAATCTATCTCCTTAAAGTACTGGTGGCTCACCTTGGCGCAGGATGTTATGTCAACTCCTGCTCCGTATGTGCCCAAACTAAATCTCCCCGGCATGCTCCAGTAGGGAAACTCCTTCCCCTTCCGGTGCCTCAGCGGCCTTGGGCTCATCAGTCCATTGATTTAGTTTGTCACTGATCTCCCCTCTTCTGATGGTTTTACTACTGTTATGGTTGTTGTGGAATGATTCTCTAAATCCTGCCATTTATCCATCTCTCTGGTCTCCCTACCGCTCTCCAGGTCGCTGAGGCACTGTTCCAGCAGATCTTCTGGCACTATGGCCTTCCGGAGGACATCGTCTCCGACCGTGGCCCCCAATTCACGTCACGGGTATGGAAAGTCTTCATGGAGAAGCTTGGGGTCACGGTCAGCCTCACATCAGGGTACCGGCCTTAGTCCAACGGGCAGGTGGAGAGGATGAACCAGTAGCTGGGGAGGTTCCTCCGGAGGGTCACCGAGGTAACCTATAGATTACAACTCCCCACTAACTACCGAATCTCACCCTCTTTTCATGTTTCCCTCCTCAGGCCGGTGGTTCCTGGTCCCCTGGCTGGTGCCATCCCCTGCAACATTCTTTCCACCTCCCCTGGACATCGATGGGAGCTCTGCATATGCCGTCAGGTCCCTCCTAGACTCCCGACGTCATGTGGGTCGGCTCCAGTATCTGCGGGACTGGGAGGGGTACGGTCCAGAGGAGCGCTGTTGGGTCCCGGTGAACGACATCCTGGATCCTAACATCGTCCGGGATTTCCACCTCCGCTGTCCGGAATGGCCCGCTCCTCACCCTCGGGCCGCCCCCCTGGCCGGTTGGAGCTGCGCGTCAGGAGGGGGATACTGTCACACATACTCCCGCTCTCCCGCTCCGGCGCTTGACGTCGCCGGTCTACTAATCACCGGTCCTGGTAACCCACATTACGCACACCTGGCAACCATCATTGCGCACACCTACTCCCCATCGTTACGCACACCTGGACTTCATCATCCTGATTACTCTCCCTTTATTTAACCAATGTAGGGTGAAAGGGGGCCACAAACTTATAAATAAATGTTATAGAAAGGTATTTTGTATTTAGAAAATAAAATTACGGTTTTCGAAAGTATCTTGTTACAAAATACATTGCAGTGTAGTTCAGCCCAGTGTAATACAAAATACTCAGAAGTCATTCAATTACATATTTCAAATACATGTAGCAGAAATACTGCCCATCTGGTCATAGCAAAATAACCAACTAAGTGCCCAAAATGCTGGGTCAAAAATAACCCAACAAGTGTTCTGTCCAACAAGGATCACACCGCATCACAGCCTGAGACTGAAATGAAATGTCATGTGTTCTGCGGTCTGCCCTGTTTCCCTCGCTTGCTCTCCCATCAGTGGGCATGGGACGAAGGAAGGGAGGTAGGTGCCTTATCTCTTTTCTAATACCCCAATTTTTCTCTTCCTCTTTCTGAATCATGACTGAGAAAATTATCAAGCAGGTTAAGAAAAAGGTTCAACACTTCTATACTAAATGAATGGCCTGTGTTCAGGTTGACATCATGGATCGTGTGCATAAACAAACAATGACATGGTTATATGATCATTGTTTGTTTTCTTACTGGGTGAATACTTTTTATTAGGAACTCAAATGGAGGACCATAGAGTGTTAGGCACCTTGGCACGCTGAACCAAATAAAATTATTGAGAAAAACAAGTACAAACTATTTACAGTCATAAGAAACATACAGTATCTCTGATAACAAAATGGAACCTCATTCCACTGCGTGTTCAGTACCAAGACTGATACGAGTTCCAAAAAATGTTTTGTCCGTCTCTACCTAAATAGTAGACATATAAAATAGCATAAAGAGTCTTTAAACAGGAGCTCTGCCTTCAGCTGAACACATCCCCTCCTACTCTCATATAGATGGTGAACGTAACCTAACAAGGTCAGTCAGGAGGGAGCATCATGAGGTGTGTTCTCAACCCCAGAGAGGTGTTCAACAGCGTTAACCAGTCTCTCCAGGTTGTTGTTGATGGATGACCAACTGTTGTTTTCAGCTCTCGCCATACTGTAGGCTGTGGATGTAATTCAGATCTGGACCCTTCACTGTCCAATCCAGAAGAGTCCAGTGTTTCTTCTGGAACCATTCCAGGGTGCATTTTATGTGGGTTTGGGGTTGTTGTCCTGTGGGGAAACCACAACCTTCAACAGAGACAGTTTTTTGGACACTGGTTTGAACATTGTACTCCAAAACACCTTGATCTGTTGATTTCATGATGTCTTGCACACATTAAAGGCCCCCAGTACCAGAGGCAGGAAAGCAGCAAAGCAGCCCCACAGTATTATCAAACGAGTACGAACTATTTACAGTCATAAGAAACATACAGTATCTCTGATAACAAAATGGAACTTCATTCCACTGTGTGTTCAGTACCAAGACTCATACGAGTTCCACATATTTTTTTTGTCCGTCTCTACCTAAATAGTAGACATATAAAATAGCATAAAGAGTCTTTAAACAGGAGCTCTGCCTTCAGCTGAACACATCCCCTCCTACTCTCATATAGATGGTGAACGTAACCTAACAAGGTCAGTCAGGAGGGAGCATCATGAGGTGTGTTCTCAACCCCAGAGAGGTGTTCAACAGCGTTAACCAGTCTCTCCAGGTTGTTGTTGATGGATGACAGCAGGGGCTGCAGCACTCTCTCCATGCTGCTCCTCATACTGACCAGATCCCTCTGTAACATGTCGTAACCTTAACGATGCACCTGAACCAGTAATGCCAGGTCCTGAGGACATATAGGCCTGTGATTGGTTGGCTTGGGGATTGAGTAGCCTTTGATTGGTTTGCTTGGGGTATATAGGCCTGTGATAGGTTGGCTTGGGGTGTAAAGGCCTGTGATAGGTTGGCTTGGGGTAGAGTAGCCTGCTGTAGCAGTGGCACTACTTGGGGTATGTTTACGTGGAATGGAGTGTTACCTTGGGGAAAACCATCAGCCTGGGGTTGGACAATGACTGGGGGTGTATTGGCTTGGGGTTGTGGGGTGCGCTAAGACTGAGGGATGTGGACGGTTCCAGTCACTTGAGGTGTACTGACCTGGGGACAGGGTTTAAGATTCAATCTGACTATGTTCACCCGGGGTTGGGTGTTGGTTTGGGGTAAAGAGGGCCTGGGTGAAGTGGCAGGCGTGGGTGTCTGGGGTGGATGGACTCTGCTGGCCTCAGACGATGTTGCAGCGTCCAGAGTCTGCTTGGGGACTAACTCATATCTTGTTAATTACATTCTCTCTGTTTGATCACATTACATCACATACACATGCATGCATGCACTCACACACGCACACGCACCATGTGTTCAAAGGTCATGAAGTTTCGACTGCAGTCAACTGCAATTTTCTGCAGTTGCTCCTCACCAGCTGCAACTTGCAGCCATCGCCTGCATTGTGGGAGGCTCTGTTGTCAACCAATCATTAGGGTGTTTTTGTTTGACCCACATAAACGTGAAACAGGAACCAACTTTTCTCATGAATGTACAGTCCCGGCCAATTATATGTGAACCCTTGCACTTTTCTTGAATAATTCCCTATTTTTTCTAAAATAAGTCAAACTTTAAAAAAATGTCTGGTCTCCACACCTTGTTATTAATCAATTTTATTTTATATAGCCCTTCTTACATCAGCTAATATCTCGAAGTGCTGTACAGAAACCCAGCCTAAAACCCCAAACAGCTAGTAATGCAGGTGTAGAAGCACGGTGGCTAGGAAAAACTCCCTAGAAAGGCGAAAGCCTAGGAAGAAACCTAGAGAGGAACCAGGCTATGAGGGGTGGCCAGTCCTCTTCTGGCTGTGCCGGGTGGAGATTATAACAGAACCATGCCAAGATGTTCAAAAATGTTCATAAGTGACAAGCATGGTCAAATAATAATCAGGAATAAATCTCAGTTGGCTTTTCATAGCCGATCATTAAGAGTTGAAAACAGCAGGTCTGGGACAGGTAGGGGTTCCATAACCGCAGGCAGAACAGTTGAAACTGGAATAGCAGCAAGGCCAGGCGGACTGGGGACAGCAAGGAGTCACCACGGCCGGTAGTCCCGACGTATGGTCCTAGGGCTCAGGTCTCTCAGTTGGCTTTTCATAGCCGATCATTAAAGAGTTGAAAACAGCAGGTCTGGGACAGGTAGGGGTTTCGTAGCCGCAGGCAGAACAGTTGAAACTGGAATAGCAGCAAGGCCAGGCGGACTGGGGACAGCAAGGTGTCATCATGCCCGGTAGTCCTGACGTATGGTCCTAGGGCTCAGGTTCTCAGAGAGAAAGAGAGAACGAGAGAATTAGAGAGAGCATACTTAAATTCACACAGGACACTGGATAAGACAGGAGAAGTACTCCAGGTATAACCAACTAACCCCAGCCCCCCGACACATAAACTACTGCAGCATAAATACTGGAGGCTGAGACAGGAGCGGTCGGGAGACACTGTGGCCCCATCCGAAGAAACCCCGGACAGGGCCAAACAGGAAGGATATAACCCCACCCACTCCGCCAAAGCACAGCCCCCGCACCACTAGAGGGATATCCCCAACCACCAACTTACAATCCTGAGACAAGGCCGAGTATAGCCCACAGAGGTCTCCACCACAGCACAAACCAAAGGGGGGCGCCAACCCAGACAGGAAGATCACGTCAGTAACTCAACCCACTCAAGTGACGCACCCCTCCCAGGGACGGCATGAAAGAGCACCAGCAAGCCAGTGACTCAGCCCCTGCAACAGGGTTAGAGGCAGAGAACCCCAGTGGAGAGGGGAACCGGCCCGGCAGAGACAGCAAGGGCTGTTCGTTGCTCCAGCCTTTCCGTTCACCTTCACACTCCTGGGCCAGACTACACTCAATCATATGACCTACTGAAGAGATAAGTCTTCAGTAAAGACTTAAAGGTTGAGACCGAGTCTGCGTCTCTCACATGGGTAGGCAGACTGTTCCATAAAAATGGAGATCTATAGGAGAAAGCCCTGCCTCCCGCTGTTTGCTTAGAAATTCTAGGGACAATTAGGAGGCCTGCGTCTTGTGACCGTAGCGTACGTATTGGTATGTACGGCAGGACCAACTCGGAAAGATAGGTAGGAGCAAGCCCATGTAACGCTTTATAGGTTAACAGTAAAACCTTGAAATCAGCCCTTGCCTTAACAGGAAGCCAGTGTAGGGAAGCTAGCACTGGAGTAATATGATCAAATTTCTTGGTTCTAGTCAGGATTCTAGCAGCCGTATTTAGCACTAACTGAAGTTTATTTAGTGCTTTATCCGGGTAGCCGGAAAATAGAGCATTGCAGTAGTCTAACCTAGAAGTAACAAATGCATGGATTAATTTTTCTGCATCATTTTTGGACAGAAAATTTCTGATTTTTGCAATGTTACGTAGATGGAAAAAAGCTGTCCTTGAAACAGTCTTGATATGTTCGTCAAAAGAGAGATCAGGGTCAAGAGTAACACCGAGGTCCTTCACAGTTTTATTTAGATTTTCAACATTGCATAACCAATTTTATTTTTAGTAAACTGCAATTTTTATTTAGAAAATAAAGAACAAAATGATGGGCACACTGGAGGTAGTACATGGTTGCACAGCCTTTGGCCAAGACAACTGCAGACAAATACTTCTTGTAGCCATCAATGAGCTTGCTGCACCTTTCTACTGGCAATTTGGCCCACTCTTCAGCAGCAAACTTTGAGGGGTGCTCGCCACCAACTGTTGTTTTCAACTCTCGCCATACTTTAGGCTGTGGATGTAATTCAGATCTGGACCCTTCACTGTCCAATCCAGAAGAGTCCAGTGTTTCTTCTTGAACCATTCCAGGGTGCATTTGATGTGGATTTGGGGTTGTTGTCCTGTTGGGAAAACCACAACCTTCAACAGAGACAGTTTTTGGACACTGGTTTGAACATTGTACTCCAAAACACCTTGATCTGTTGATTTCATGATCTCTTGCACACATTAAAGGCCCCCAGTACCAGAGGCAGCAAAGCAGCAAAGCAGCCCCACAGTATTATCAAACCTCCCCCATGTTTGATTGTAGGGAGGGTGTTCTTTTCTTTGAATGCTTCACTTCATGCTGTTAAATTGAAGGTAGAAATTAGGTACATTTCTACCTGTTCTATAAATTATAATTCAAATAAAAACAACCTGATTTCCTTTCCTCCCTATTCACAGATTTGAAAAGGTTGTATTTGGTGAAGACCAAAAGGGTGGCCTTGCCTGTGCATATCCAATAATCGATAGATCAGTTTTTATATCAGAGAAGGAAGGAAACCAGGAAGGAAGGAAACAAGCAAGGAAGAAAGGCTGTACTTTTAAAAGTATTCAAATGATCTCTGTTTTGAATTGTTATGTCTGCTGAACTGGATCTGCTGTTCTGGATTCTCCTGGTCTGCCCCTTAGGAGGGGGGAGACTGCCTCTAAAATTAGTCTCCCTGGGGGGAGAGAGGAGGGGGGGCACTGCTTCTAAAATTAGTCTCCCTGGGGAGAGAGAGGAGGGGGGCACTGCCTCTAAAATTATTATTCCTGGGGAGAGTTAGGAGGGGAGGCACTGCCTCTAAAATTAGTCTCCCTGGGGAGAGCGAGGAGGGGGGGCACTGCCTCTAAAATGTGTCTCCCTGGGGAGAGCGAGGAGGGGGGACACTGCCTCTAAAATGTGCCTCCCTGGGGAGAGCGAGGAGGGGGGCATCTTTTCTAAAATGAGTCTCCCTGGGGTAGCAAAGCATAGCAAAGCTACTAGGTACGACAAGTGTGTGTTTGTGTGTGTGTGTGTGTGTGTGCAATTTAGAGAGTGACAAAATTGCCTAATGAATAGATTAGAGACTGAAAGTATGTTTCTGTTGTGTTGATGTCACGTTCGTTGAATAACGGGTCAGACCAAGGCGCAGCGTGATATGCGTACATGTTTATTGACAACGAATAAACAACCGACAAAACAACAATGGAAACAAAACGTGAAGTCCTAAGGTAGATACACAACTAACCTTACCAGGAACAAGATCCCACAACTCAATAGTGCCTAAGTATGATCCCCAATCAGAGACAATGAGCGACAGCTGCCTCTGATTGGGAACCACACCGGCCATATACACATCCTAGATAAACCACATAGAATATACACAAACAAAGAATATACACACCCTGATTCAACATATACGAGTCCCCTGAGTCAGGGCGTGACAGTACAACTCAATAGTGCCAATAGGCTGCCTAAGTATGATCCCCAATCAGAGACAACGAGCGACAGCTGCCTCTGATTGGGAACCACACCGGCCAACATAGAAATACACATCCTAGATAAACCACATAGAATATACACAAACAAAGAATATACACACCCTGACTCAACATATACGAGTCCCCTGAGTCAGGGCGTGACAGTTGAATCCCAATCCAGCAGGAGCGACCAGCCTCCCCTGTACCCAGCTGTGTGTTCATGAAGAGCGACCAGTCTATGGATCTACCTCTTCGGTTTAAAGAGAGAAACATTTCTAATGAAAAAAGGTAAGAACCCATATGACTTTGTCAATGAGTTAACAACTACTGATTTATCGTTACCCATTGAAGCATTTCTCAAAATGTGCTCCTACTAACAGTTAACTGTATTAAAGTCGCTTTGTTCTTTCTGAATTTTTATCAGGGTCCAGCAGGAGACCAAACTCACCTGTACCTGTGTGTGTCCATGAAGAGTGACCAATCTATGGAGCCACTTCTTAGGTTCAGAGAAGGAGACGTTTCCATTGAACAAAGGGGAGAAATCACTGTTTTAAGGTCTATCATTGTCACTTTTTAAAAAGTATTAACGTACCATTAGAGCAAGGAAATATCTCTCACTACTTTTAATATTTAGGTGTCATTAAAAAGTGAACAATGTTATACCTCAGATTGAAGAATTAGGAGTTATGTACGTTTTACAGTATCAAACACAAAAGACGAGCCTCACCTGTACCCAGCTGTGTGTCCATGAAGAGTGACCAATCTATGGAGACACCTCTCATGTTCAAAGAGTTAAACCTATCTACTACTGAAAAAAGGTAAGAACCCATTGGACTTGGTCAATGTCAACATCACATCCAGAGATGTACCCTCCACTGCACCACTGGATGGCATACCAGAGTCTTCACATAAGAACTGGGCCGAGTCTGAGGAGAAAGTAAGCAAAATTATAATTTAAAAGGATAATGAGAAGATTGAGGTGGAGCGCCCACACAGGTCTGGAATACCTGTAACCAGCCCAGGTGACAGACCCAGGCTGATAGTGGTCAAGTTCCTGAGGTTTAAGGAGATGATGGCTGTTCTGGAGAGAGCCAAGAACTTGAGAGGAACCAACATCTTCCTTAACGAGGACTACTAGGAAGCTGTGCACCAGAGGCGGAAAGAACTTATCCCAGCCATGAAAGCTGCCAGAGTGTGTGGGGATATTGCTTTCATCTGCTACGGGTCAGTAGCTTCAGCCCAACATCACACACACACACACACACACACTAACTGACACACACAAGTGACACTTCATATTATGTCTATCTCAAATAAGCTACACAGGAAAGGGCTAAGAAATTGCCCATATTAATATACAGTGAGGGAAAAAAGTATTTGATCCCCTGCTGATTTTGTACGTTTGCCCACTGACAAAGACATGATCAGTCTATAATTTTAATGGTAGGTTTATTTGAACAGTGAGAGACAGAATAACAACAAATACATCCAGAAAAACGCATGTCAAAAATGTTATAAATTGATTTGCATTTTAATGAGGGAAATAAGTATTTGACCCCTCTGCAAAACATGACTTAGTACTTGGTGGCAAAACCCTTGTTGGCAATCACAGAGGTCAGACGTTTCTTGTAGTTGGTCACCAGGTTTGCACACATCTCAGGAGGAATTTTGTTCCACTCCTCTTTGCAGATCTTTTCCAAGTCATTAAGGTTTCGAGGCTGACGTTTGGCAACTCGAACCTTCAGCTCCCTCCACATATTTTCTATGGGATTAAGGTCTGGAGACTGGCTAGGCCACTCCAGGACCTTAATGTGCTTCTTCTTGAGCCACTCCTTTGTTGCCTTGGCAGTGTGTTTTGAGTCATTGTCATGCTGGAATACCCATCCACGACCCATTTTCAATGCCCTGGCTGAGGGAAGGAGGTTCTCACCCAAGATTTGACGGTACATGGCCCCGTCCATCGTCCCTTTGATGCGGTGAAGTTGTCCTGTCCCCTTAGCAGAAAAACACCCCCAAAGCATAATGTTTCCACCTCCATGTTTGACGGTGGGGATGGTGTTCTTGGGGTCATAGGCAGCATTCCTCCTCCTCCAAACACGGCGAGTTGAGTTGATGCCAAAGAGCTCGATTTTGGTCTCATCTGACCACAACACTTTCACCCAGTTCTCCTCTGTATCATTCAGATGTTCATTGGCAAACCCTCATTAAAATGCAAATCAATTTATAACATTTTTGACATGCGTTTTTCTGGATTTTGTTGTTGTTATTCTGTCTCTCACTGTTCAAATAAACCTACCATTAAAATTATAGACTGATCATTTATTTGACAGTGGGCAAACGTACAAAATCAGCAGGGAATCAAATACTTTTTTCCCTCACTGCATGTAGCCTTAGAAAAAAGATAAATGAAATCAATAACTTGTTAACATCGGATAACATTCATATACAGTGGGGAAAAAAAGTATTTAGTCAGCCACCAATTGTGCAAGTTCTCCCACTTAAAAATATGAGAGAGGCCTGTAATTTTCATCATAGGTACACGTCAACTATGACAGACAAATTGAGGAAAAAAAATCCAGAAAATCACATTGTAGGATTTTTAATGAATTTATTAGCAAATTATGGTGGAAAATAAGTATTTGGTCACCTACAAACAAGCAAGATTTCTGGCTCTCATAGACCTGTAACTTCTTCATTAAGAGGCTCCTCTGTCCTCCACTCATTACCTGTATTAATGGCACCTGTTTGAACTTGTTATCAGTATAAAAGACACCTGTCCACAACCTCAAACAGTCACACTCCAAACTCCACTATGGCCAAGACCAAAGAGCTGTCAAAGGACACCAGAAACAAAATTGTAGACCTGCACCAGGCTGGGAAGACTGAATCTGCAATAGGTAAGCAGCTTGGTTTGAAGAAATCAACTGTGGGAGCAATTATTAGGAAATGGAAGACATACAAGACCACTGATAATCTCCCTCGATCTGGGGCTCCACGCAAGATCTCACCCCGTGGGGTCAAAATTATCACAAGAACGGTGAGCAAAAATCCCAGAACCACACGGGGGGACCTAGTGAATGACCTGCAGAGAGCTGGGACCAAAGTAACAAAGCCTACAATCAGTAACACACTACGCCGCCAGGGACTCAAATCCTGCAGTGCCAGATGTGTCCCCCTGCTTAAGCCAGTACATGTCCAGGCCCGTCTGAAGTTTGCTAGAGTGCATTTGGATGATCCAGAAGAGGATTGGGAGAATGTCATATGGTCAGATGAAACCAAAATAGAACTTTTTGGTAAAAACTAAACTCGTCGTGTTTGGAGGACAAAGAATGATGAGTTGCATCCATAGAACACCATACCTACTGTGAAGCATGTGGGTGGAAACATCATGCTTTGGGGCTGTTTTTCTGCAAAGGGACCAGGACGACTGATCCGTGTAAAGGAAAGAATGAATGGGGCCATGTATCGTGAGCTTTTGAGTGAAAACCTCCTTCCATCAGCAAGGGCATTGAAGATGAAACGTGGCTGGGTCTTTCAGCATGACAATGATCCCAAACACACCGCCCGGGCAACGAAGGAGTGGCTTCGTAAGAAGCATTTCAAGGTCCTGGAGTGGCCTAGCCAGTCTCCAGATCTCAACCCCATAGAAAATCTTTGGAGGGAGTTGAAAGTCCGTGTTGCCCAGCGACAGCCCCAAAACATCACTGCTCTAGAGGAGATCTGCATGGAGGAATGGGCCAAAATACCAGTAACAGTGTGTGAAAACCTTGTGAAGACTTACAGAAAACGTTTGACCTGTGTCATTGCCAACAAAGGGTATATAACAAAGTATTGAGAAACTTTTGTTATTGACCAAATACTTATTTTCCACCATAATTTGCAAATAAATTCATTAAAAATCCTACAATATGATTTTCTGGATTTTCTTTTCAAATTTTGTCTGTCATAGTTGACGTGTACCTATGATGAAAATTACAGGCCTCTCTCATCTTTTTAAGTGGGAGAACTTGCACAATTGGTGGCTGACTAAATACTTTTTTTCCCCACTGTATTAGCCATCTCTGAAACTCAGATAATTTATTTGATAATACAGCAGTGGCAATACAAGGATATAACATCTACAGAAGAGATGTGAATGCTTATGGGGGAGGTGTTGCTGTATATGTTAAAAGCCATATTCCTGTAAAGCTTAGAGAGGACGTCATGTCTAATGTTGTTGAAGTGTTGTGGTTGCAAGTTCACCTGCCTCATCTAAAGCCTCTTCTTTTGGGGTGTTGCTATGGGCCACCAAGTGCCTGAATATAGACTGGTTTTCATCAAGCTGTCCACTCAAGAGGAAAATTCTTACTGCAACCAGTGCCAGTAATCTGGCTCAGGTTATCAATCAACCTACCAGAGTGTTTACAAATAGCGCAGGAACAACATGATAAAATGTTTACTAATGTTGCAGAACTTTGTTCTAAAGCTGTATCCATACCCATTGGATGTAGTGACCATGATATAGTGGCTATATCCAGGAAAGCCAAAGTTCCAAAGGCTGGGCCTAAAATAGTGTATAAGAGATCATACAAAAGATTTTGTAATGATACCTATGTTGGAGATGTTAAAAGAGTGCGTAATGAGGAGCATCCAGACGTTGCAATTGATGCATTTATGAAAATGTTTCTTCCAGTCATTGATAAGCATGCACTGATTAAGAAGCTGACTGTTAGATGTCACGCCCTGGCTCTGGGGACTCTCGTATGTTGAGCCAGGGTGTTTATTTTGTTTAGGTTCTAGTCGTTGTCTATCTATGTTGGCCTGAGTGACTCCCAATCAGAGGCAACGAGTGTCAGCTGGTTGTCTCTGATTGGGAGCCATATTTAACTGTCTGTCTTTCACTTTGTGTTTGTGGTTTCTTGTTCTGATTTGGTTTGTGTTATACTGTAGACGTCACGTTATCGTTGTTGTTTTGATCGTGTGATCATTCTAAATAAATATATAATGTTCGCATTCAACGCTGCGCCTTGGTCCGCTTCATCATGTGTCAACGATCGTGACAGAAGAAACCACACAAACCAGACCAAGCAGCGTGTCCAGGAGCCATCGCTAGCAGATCTCCGTGGCAACCTCGACTGGGTCAAGCCTAGTGAGGAGCAGAGAGGGTGGACTTGGGACCAGTTGAGGAAGAGCTTCGACTGGGTCAAGCCCATTGAGGAGCTGAATGGCGGGATTTGGAGACAGAGGAGCGAGCGTTGGGCGAGAACGATGGAGGCCTGGCCCACGGGGAGGAGAGACCCCCAGAAATTTTTTAGGGGGGGGCTCACGACGTCGGGGCAGCAGGAGGCCGCGATAGAGCGGTCCAGCGGGTTGGCAGAGGAGGCCGCCAGGTTACGGGAGTCACTGGTCACCAGGGGGAAGGAGGTTGTAGAGGCACGGCGAGAGGGACTGGCGTGTGTTGCCAGTCCGGTCCGGCCTGTTCCTGATCCCCACGTAGGGCCAGTGGTGTGTGTTCCCAGTACGGTCCGGCCTGTTCCTGCCACTCCCACCAAGTCAGTGGTGCGTTTCGTCAGCCCGGCGCGGCCCGTTCCTGCTCCCCGCACCAAGTCAGTGGTGCGCGTCGTCAGCCCGGTCCGGCCCATTCCTGCTCCCCGCACCAAGTCAGTGGTGCGCGTCGTCAGCCCGGTCCGGCCCATTCCTGCTCCCCGCACCAAGGCAGTGGTGCGCATCGTCAGCCCGGTCCGGCCCATTCCTGCTCCCCGCACCAAGTCAGGGGTGCGCCCCGTCAGCCCGGTCCGGCCCATTCCTGCTCCCCGCACCAAGTCAGGGGTGCGCTCGTCAGCCCGGTCCGGCCCATTCCTGCTCCCCGCACCAAGGCAGTGGTGCGCCCGTCAGCCCGGCTCGGCCCGTTCCTGCTCCCCGCACCAAGTCAGTGGTGTGCTTCGTCAGCCCAGTCCGGCCTGTCCCTGCTCCACGCACCAAGCCTACGGTGTGTGTCGTCAGCCTGGTAAGGCCCGTTCCTCCTCCACGCACCAAGCCAGGGGTGCGCGTCGTCAGTCCAGCACAACCCGTGCCTGGGTCATGTCCGGAGCCGGATCCGCCGCCGAGGCGGAGTGCCCACCCGGTCCCTCCCCTGTTGTGGTTGGTTGGCGCGGTCGGAGTCCGCGCCTTTGGGGGGTACTGTCACGCCCTGGCTCTGGGGACTCTCGTATGTTGAGCCAGGGTGTTTATTTTGTTTAGGTTCTAGTCGTTGTCTATCTATGTTGGCCTGAGTGACTCCCAATCAGAGGCAACGAGTGTCAGCTGGTTGTCTCTGATTGGGAGCCATATTTAACTGTCTGTCTTTCACTTTGTGTTTGTGGTTTCTTGTTCTGATTTGGTTTGTGTTATACTGTAGACGTCACGTTATCGTTGTTGTTTTGATCGTGTGATCATTCTAAATAAATATATAATGTTCGCATTCAACGCTGCGCCTTGGTCCGCTTCATCATGTGTCAACGATCGTGACATTAGAACTGTTAAGGCTCTGTGGATTGATGAGCAATTAAAATGTTTTATGGTTGACAGTTGATTGGTACATTTACTGTAAATTGAAGAAATTATGTGACTAAACTGAGCAAAATGAAGAAGAAACTGTATTATGAAACAAATAAAAATTATACAAAGTATAATGGAAAACTTGAATGACATTAAATGAACATTATGGGGAGAAAGACTAATTCAACTCCATCTTTCATTAAATCAGAAGGCTCATTCATCACAAAACATTTTCATATTGCCAATTATTTGAATGACTATTGCATTGGCAAAGTGGGCAAACGCAGGCATGAAATGCCAACAACAAACTGTGAGCCATCATATTCATGCATAAAATCCCTAATAATGAAAGAAAAATTGTGTAATTTTGAATTATGTAAAGTTAGTGTGGGAGAGGTGGGAAAAGTATTGTTGTCAATTAATAATGAGAAACCACCTGGTGTTGACAACCACTGAGGATGGTAGCGGACTATATTGCCACTCCTGTTTGTCATAACCTTAATCTGAGCCTGGAGAAAAGTATTTGTCCTCAGACCTGGAGGGAAGCTAAAGTCATTCCGCTACCCAAGAATGATAAAGCGCCCTTTACTGGTTCTAACAGCCGACCAATCAGCTTGCTGCCGGCTCTTAGAAAACGTTTGGGGAAATATGTGTTTGACCAGATACAATGCTATTTCTCTATGAACAAATTACCAACAGACTTTCAGCATGCTTATAGAGAAGGGCACTCAACATGTACTGCACTGACACAAATGACTGATGATTGGCTGAAAGAAATTGTTAATGATTGATTGTGGGTGCTGTATTGTTAGACTTTAGTGCAGCATTTGATATTATTGACCATAATCTGTTATTAGAAAAACATACAGTACCAGTCAAATGTTTGGACACACCTACTCATTCAAGGGTTTTTCTTTATTTTTACAATTTTCTACATTGTGGAATACATTTACATTTTAGTCATTTAGCAGACGCTCTTATCCAGAGCGACTTACAGTTAGTGAGTGCATACATTTTCATTTTTTTTCATACTGTCCCCCCGTGGGAATCAAACCCTCAACCCTGGCGTTGCAAACGCCATGCTCTACCAACTGAGCTACATCCCTGCCGGCCATTCCCTTCCCTGGACCAATTCTCCGCCGCCCCCTGGGTCTCCAGGTTACGGCCGGCTACGACAGAGCCCGGATTCGAACCAGGATCTCTAGTGGCACAGCTAGCACTGCAACGCCACTCAGGAGATTAATAGTGAAGACATCAAAACTATGAAATAACACATATGGAATCATGTAGTAACCAAAAAAGTGTTAAACAAATCAGAATATATTTTATATTTGAGATTCTTCAAATAGCCACCCTTTGCCTTGATGACAGTTGAAAAATAAATGATGGTCCCACTATGCCCAAACCAGATGGGATGGTGTATCGCTGCAGAATGTTGTGGTAGCCATGCTGGTTAAGTGTGCCTTGAATTCTAAATAAATCACAGACCGTGTCACCAGCAAAGCACCCCCACACCATAACACCTCCTCCTCCATGCTTCATGGTGGGAACTACACATGCGGAAATCATCCGTTCACCCACACCGTGTCTCACAAAGACACGGTGGTTGGAACCAAAAATCTCAAATTTGGATTCCAGACCAAGGGACAAATTTCCACCGGTCTAATGTCCATTGCTCGTGTTTCTTGGCCCAAGCAGGTATCTTCTTATTATTGGTGTCCTTTAGTAGGGGTTTCTTTGCAGCAATTCGACCATGAAGGCCTAATTCACACAGTCCCCTCTGAACAGTTGATGTTGAGATGTGTCTGTGACTTGAACTCTGTGAAGCATTTATTTGGTCTGCAATTTCTGAGGCTGGTAACTTATCCTCTGCAGCAGAGGTAACTCTGGGTCTTCCATTCCTGTGGTGGTCCTCATGAGAGCCAATTTCATCCTAGTGCTTGATGGTTTTTGCGACTGCACTTGAATATTTTCTGTATTGACTGACCTTCATGTCTTAAAGTAATGATGGTCTTTAGTTTCTCTTTGCTTATTTGAGCTGTTCTTGCCATAGTATGGACTTGGTCTTTTACCAAATAGGGCTATCTTCTGTATACCCCCCTACCTTGTCACAACACAACTGATTGGCTCAAATGCATTAAGAAGGAAAGAAATTCCACAAATTAACTTTTAAGAAGGCACACCTGTTAATTGAAATCCATTCCAGGTGACTACCTCATGAAGCTGGTTGAGAGAATGCCAAGAGTGTGCAAAGCTGTCATCAAGGCAAAGGGTGGCAATTTGAAGATTCTCAAATATAAAATATATTTTGATTTGTTTAACACTTTTTTTGGTTACTACATTATTCCATATGTGTTATTTCATAGTTCTGATGTCTTCACTATTATTCTACAATGTAAACATTTTAAAAAATTTAAACTCTTGAATGAGTAGGTGTGTCCAAACTTTTGACTGGTAGTGTATAAAACGTATGTGTTATGGCTTTACATCCTCTACCATATCATGGGTTGAGAGCTATCTATCCAATAGAACACAGAGGGTTTTCTTTAATGGAAGCTTCTCTAATGTAAAACATGTAAAGTCTGGTGTTCCGTAAGGCAGCTGTCTTGGTCTTTCAATTTTTCTCTATTTTTTACTAATGATCTACTACAGGCCTTAAACAAAGCCTGTGTGTCTATGTACGCTGATAATTCAACATTATACACATCAGCAACCACAGCTAGGGAAATCTTGGGCATCTCTTCTCTTATGTGTCAGCATGGGTTGAATAACTATTGCAGAAAGCCAACAGAAGACTGGTATGTGGCACATGATGTGGAGACTCCTTGATGACTTTATGTGTGAGATGATTTTGCTGGCCAGGTCCTCATCACTGAATCTCTTCCTGAAGTATTCCTCTTTCTGTGGGTCATTGAATCCTCAAACCTCTGTCACCTGGTCAACACACCCTGAAGGGATCTGATTGGCTGCTGCAGGTCGGGTTTTTATTTGATTTAGGATCCCCATTAACCAAAGCCAATGGTGACAGCTAGTCTGACACATAATGAAAAATACATCACAGACAAAAATACTTTACACTCTACATTTAAAAAACATGAACATGTAGACATTCCACAAATATATACTGTATACTGAACAAAAATATAAACGCAACATGCAACAATTTGAAAGGTTTTACTGAGTTACAGTTCATATAAGGAAAACAGTCAATTGAAATAAATTCATTTGACCCTAATCTATGGATTTCACATGACTGGAAATACAGATATGCATCTGTTGGTCACAGATACCTTAAAAAAATCAAATAAAACAAGTCAGTATCTGGTGTGACCACCATTTGCCTCATGCAGTGTGACACATCTCCTTCGAATAGAGTGGATCATGCTGTTGATTGGGGCCTGTGGAATGTTGTCCTACTCCTCTTCAATGGCTGTGCAAAGTTGCTGGATATTGGCGGGAACTTGAACACGCTGTCGTACTAGTCGAACTAGAGCATCCCAAACATGCTCAATGGGTGACATGTCTAGTGAGTATGCAGACCATGGAAGAACTGGCACATTTTCAGATTCCAGGAATTGTGTACAGATCCTTGCGACATGGGGCTGTGCATTATCATGCTGAAACATGAGGTGATGGACCTCATCACGGTGTCTCTGTACATTCAAATTGCCATTGATAAAATGCAATTGTGTTCGTTGTCCGTAGCTTATGCCTGCCCATACCATAACCCCACCGCCACCATGGGGCACTCTGTTCACAACATTGACATCAGCAAATGTTAGATTAATTTGGATTTTAAGAATAATGACTAAAGGATTTCACCCCAAATACAGTATAAATGTTAGAATTATCATGTAGTGTCAACCCACTAACAGAGGGGGCGGTACTAAACATTCAAGGGTGAAGGGGAAGGCGGAAACTGTTTAGAAAACCCACCTAAAGGTGGGAGGAGTCAAGTCCAGGAGGTATAAAATCGTATGTTTATGTCTTTGGCGCCAGAGCTCTCCATGAATAAATATACAGATAATACTTGTTGGTTGTGGACCTTGAATCATTGATGATTAAAACCAGAGCCTTACAACCTCTGGTAATGATTCAAGCTTAGGTTGAATTAGAGATAGAAATTCACATGACAGATTGGTCCTTTGAGCGGAGCTTAAATACGTCTTTATCGTTCTAAGGACACCGAAACACGTGCACGGGCGGGTGATAGTGTTACGCCCCTGAAAAAGGGGAGAAATAATCACGAGAGTGACGCAGTTATGTTTCCTCACTGAAATCTTTAGTATAATCCTTTTACAGAAATACCACATTTTACAGAACAACAGATCTACAGGAACCAGAGTTTTGTAGGGTACAAAGCTTATTCAAGTCACAACAGCATAAACTGTAATTCACTAAAACATATACAAATGTTTCAATATAACTGTCAAACACAAAGTAGCTTTAGCTCAGTAACCCATAACTACATTTATCAACCATGTCAACAAAGTATTCGAAACACATTATACAAATAACCCCAAAATATATTATTAACAGCGCACATGTTCATTCACAATTAACATAAAATGGCAGCTACTCTCAGTACGAAGCTATTCTTCGCTGCAACCAAGCAGGTTTCACTCACACACGCACCTATTACTCCCTTCAACTTAACTTAACTTACTCAAGATGTTACTAACACATACCTTAAACTCTCTTGACATGTTAGCAAGTTATTACATTCAAATTAACTTGTTTTATCAATAACGTACCTGAAAAAGGGGAGAAATAATCACGAGAGTGACGCAGTTATGTTTCCTCACTGAAAACTTTAGTATAATGAGAAAAAAGACCGCGATTTCCCCAGAAAGTTGGGTGGAGACCAGAGCAATCGATCTCAGGCTCATAGATTAAGAGCATTTAGTAGATCACAGATTAACACTTTTACCCTTAAATTAGGCACCACAAAATAAAGTAGTCAATATAACGTTTACACATTCCTCTTACAATATTTACCCTTTTACACTTGACGGATTTTAACACAATTATGAATTTTATCAATCTCTATGAACTAGTACTGAATGCATGATCTTTTTAACCTTAGATATTTTAAGATCCTTACATACCATGAACTTACTAATACTTTTTAGTGTATAACAGGCTATGAATATGTCCTTTAACCTGTCACACTCTCCCCGACAAAATAAATGTTGTCCCAACATTACAAACATTGTCTTCTTAAACAGTCTATAAGCACTGGACGTAGAAAATCCTCTTCTGTAAGCTAGTACTTGAGCAGAGGTCAAAGTTCACAGTTCAAATAGAACCAAGAAGTTATATTCACAGTCCATATCTGTTGACCAGCTGTATAAACAGTCCATAAGCAGTCTTTTCTCATACTATTGTCAACAGTCCATCAGTTTTAATGATCTATATGCATAGTCTGCTAATTGTCTCGTGAAAGTCTGTGAAATCAGTCAGTAGTCCATGGTCAAACATGTCAACTCTGTAGCCTCAAGTTTGCTGAAGTCCATACATGTAGGGTGGCTGAAGGTAATATCGCTGTAGTGATGGCAGCCATGGAACCAGTCCTGGTGCAGGGTAGACAGGGAACAACTGTAGGTGTGGCTGGATACTGTAGCAGGAAGGGATACCAAGCTGATCATAGGTGATACGTCTTGGAGGGTGTCTCTCTCTTTGTGGCAGCTGGTAAGCTGGTTCCTCAGGTTCAGCAGCAGCAGTTAATGAAGGAAAGGCACTTAGTGGACGATCATCAGGCACATTTTCAGCAGGCAAGTTCATCTCCTCAGCAGGCAGTTCTTTAACTGTTGTTTTCTCCTCCAGCTGATTTTCAACAAGAGGCTGTGCTGGTAGCGTATCAGGAACTGGCACTGCAACTGTCTGTTTCACTGGTGGGGGCCTGTTTTCCGACTCTCTCGCTGGTTCAGCATACCTCTCAGGTACTGTAGGAGATGTGGGGACCTGTAGCGGCTCATGATGAAGGTCATATTCATCCCCGCTGTCTTCATCAGAATCTAGAGGCTGTGATCCAGGCTGATGTCTCTTTTTCTTACTTTTGTCATCTTTAGTCATTTCTGGTTGTCTCTCAAAAGGTAAGTGGTCACAGGACATGAGCAGGTTTCTGTGCAGGACCCGGGAGCGTCCCCTACCCTTTTCTGGTTTCAACTCATAAATCGGCAGGTCTGAACCCATTTGTCTCACTACTGTGTGAATTTGATCTTCCCAATAGTTACGGAGTTTGCCTGGTCCTCCTCTTGGTGTCAGGTTTTTAATCAGAACTCGCTCGCCAGGCTGTAGCACTGAACTCCTAACTTTAGTGTCATAGTACTTCTTACTTCTTTCAGCAGCTTTCTGAGCATTTTCATTTGCAATGGCGTATGCTTCTTCCATTCCTCATTTCCAGTTCTCCACGTAGTCTCGCTGGTTACTGGAACCTGCCTCTGTGCACAATCCAAAGAATATATCAACTGGAAGCCTGGGTGATCTCCCAAACAGAAGATAAAATGGTGAATAGCCAGTCACTTCGCAACGGGTGCAGTTATAGGCATAAACCAGTTTGTTTAGAGACTCCTTCCAGTTTGACTTTTGTGTCTCAGTTAGTGTCTTTAGCATTTGCAACAATGTTCTGTTCATTCGTTCCACTTGACCGTTCCCCATCGGGTGGTAGGGTGTTGTTCTGGACCCCGCCATGCCACTGAGTTTCTTTAACTGATGGAACAACTGATTTTCGAATTCTCCCCCCTTGGGCATGGTGGATGCGGGAGGGGAACCCAAACTTCAGGGCAAAGTCATTGAAGATGAGATTTGCAGCAGTTTTTCCTGACTTTGATGTGGTGGCGTAGGCTTGAGTGAAACGTGTAAAATGATCAACAATCACGAGGATGTACTCATATCCCCCTTTGCATCTGTCGAGATGGAGGAAATCTATACATACCAGTTCAAATGGCTGTGTTGTCACAATGTTTGTCAGAGGAGCTCTTGTTTCATGGCCTGGCGTTTTCTGCTTGACACAGCTACAAGTTTTAGTCACATAGTGCTCAATGTCAGATTGCATATAAGGCCAGAAGAAGCAGTCACGTACTAGTGATACAGTGCGGTCAGTACCTTGGTGTCCCATGTTATTGTGCAACTCTTCCATCACTTTACCTTTGTACTGCTCTGGTAGAACTAACTGCTTGCGGGCTGTAGTGATTCTGTAAAGAATACCATCACTGTCGATTGTCAATTTGTCCCATTCTCTGAATAGGCATTTTGTCTTTGGACTGAATTCCTTTTGCTCTTTAACTGGCGGTTTGGAACCAGACAGCTTGAAATCGAGCACAGGACGGATGACCGGATCAGACTCTTGTGCCTCTCTTATCCCCCTCTTTTGGGATCGAGCTGATTGTTGCTGTAGTTGTCTCACCTTCAGCTGATACTGACATAGATGCAGCTGAAATTGACCAAGGCACAAAAGGCTCTTTCTGTACCTCTACTGCTTGTATCGTGGCGGCAATGGTGTCTGGTGGAAGCTCCTCAGAACATTCTCTCATCAGTGACTCTACATCCAGTGGCATCCTCGACAAAGCATCTGCATCACTGTTCTCTCTGCCTGGCCTGTACTTTATTGTAAAGTGGAAATCAGCCAATTCTGCAACCCACCTGGAAGTGGTTGCGTTCAGTTTGCAGTAGACAGAATGTAGCTGAGCGGGTTGTTATCGCTGTATACAGTGAAGGTCGGAGCATAGTACAAATAATCATGGAACTTATCAGTGATTGCCCATTTTAGAGCTAGAAATTCTAGCTTGCCAGAGTGGTAGTGATAGTTCTTCTCAGCTGCTGTTAAGGTTCGAGAGCCATAAGCAATGACCCTAAGCTTCCCATTTTGCTCTTGATAAAGAACTGCTCCCAAGCCTTGGTGTGACGCATCAGTGTGTACAACAAATGGCTGAGTGAAGTCAGGGAAACCTAAGACTGGTGGGGTGAAGCAGACACTCAATCAGCTGTTCAAGTGCCTGTTGATGCTGGTCAGTCCACAGGATTGGCTTGTTTGAGGGCACCACATGACTTACTTTCTTTGTTTTTGCTTTCCGTGGGTGGTCAGGTAATTTCTCTGAATCTGCTTTCAGGAGGTCATACAGACAGCTGGCCCTCCTAGAAAAGTATTTGATGTACTGTCTGTAGTAAGTGAGTAAACCAAGCATTTTTTCTGAGCTGGCCCACAGTCTGTGGTCTGATCTCTTTCAATGCTCTTACTGCTTCAAAATCGGCTGGGTCAACTTTGCTGCCGTCTGCAGACACTATTCTGCCCAAATAACGGACCTGGGGTTTAAAGAGATCACACTTACTTGGCTTGAGTTTGATGCCATACTCTCTGAGACGCTGCAAAACCTTTTGCACATCATTCACATGGCTGTCGAAAGTTTTACTGAAAACTAGCGTGTCGTCCAGATAAGGAATGCAGATGTTGTCCCGGAGCCCTTCCAAACATTCCTCCATACAACGCTGAAAAGCTGCAGGAGCGTTCATGAGGCCGAATGGCATACGTATCCACTCATAGAGTCCCCATGGGGTCACAAATGCTGTCAGTGATCTGCTTTCTTCAGAGATGAACCCTTGGTGATATGCTTTACCCTGATCTAAAAGGGAGAACCAGGAATTACCACCTAAACTGTCCATGATGTCCTGGACCCGAGGGATGGGCTGGCGGTCGGGATGTGTCTTTCTGTTCAGGTCTCTGTAATCTATACACAACCGGAGGGTCCCGTCCTTCTTCCTAACGCACACGACAGGTGAAGAATATGAAGAGTTTGACTTCCTAACCCAACCCTGGGCTATGAGGTCATGAAGGTAACCCTTCATCTCCTGATACAGTGGCCTGGGCACTGACATGTATGTGCGCTTGACTGGTTCAGAGTCCTTTAGAGAAATAGTCATCTTCAATCGTTCAATGCAGCCAATGTCATTGTCTGATCTGGAGAAGGAGTGACACTCTTCTCTAAGCATTTTCCTAACAACCTCTCTCTGTTCTTCGGTTAGGTGACTTAAACCTACTGGTGGATCCCACTGTTCAGTAGCAGTACATGGGGTTTGAACACTGGTGTGATTCACTGTGGCTGGGGTGACAGCTTTTTCAAAGACTTGGGCAGGTAACACAGTCATAATGGTTTGTACTGTACCGATTATGGTGCGTCCTAGCAGGGCAATGTCGTGGTCAGTGGGGTTAGAGACATCAAGCATGACAACTGGAAAAACACCTTTCTTAACTCTGACTAGTGTGTCAAAGAACTCAAGTTCATCTGGCCACTGCGGGTTCAGGTCTGGCTGGAAAAGTATTGTCATGTCGTCTTTGAAAGGCTGGGAAGCTACACGGCACTCAATCTGAATGCTACTGTGTTTTGGTACAGCAACCTTCTCTTTCTTGGTTTTCACTGCGTATTCATCTGTCTGTTCTGCGCTAACAGCCTGTATAAAAGCCCTCACCTTATTTCTTTTGAGGCTTGGGAAAGCTTTTTTCACTGTACTGTACCGTTTAGTCTTTTCGGTCATTGTCAGGATGTGCTCAATAACATTGAAACCTATGATGGGATGAGATAGGTGACAGCCTTTCATTACCAGCACTGGGATGATCAGTTCCTTCGTTTGGTCAGTTTCAGAGGCTAGCCGAAAAGTTGTTTCAATCCATCCCAGGTACGGCATTTCAGTCCCATTTGCTGCCGTCAATCTTAGATCATCAGGTGAGTCCAGAATTTCTGAAACATCCCTCAGCCTTGCGTTTGGGAGAGATTCCGCTTTCCATCGTTCATCAATGACCGATACCTGAGAGCCTGTGTCCCATAGAGCTTGGAGGTGGTGGCGATTCAGGTGACACTCAACAAGGCACTGTCTACCGACTAGCGAGGTGACCTTATGGGGGTGGCAACCTTGAGCTAGGGATGGTAAAGAGTGGGCATTTTATTCTGTACAGGAAAGCTTTTCACAGGTAGAGTCAATTTTCAGGTGAGTGCATTTTTCCTTATGTTTAGTCCAATGTTGGTTTTGACATCCTTTGGAACAGTACAGTGTCTCTTTACACGATGAACATTGTTTCAGGTTCTCAAATGACTCTTCTCTGGCACAATTTGCACATTTCTGGGACTTTTTGGTAGCTACGGTTAACACTTGTCCCTCAGCGGTAACCCTTACCCGTTTAAAGGGGCCTCTTTGGATGGTCTGACTCCCCGGATTTTACATCCAGCTTGAAAATGTTCTCCACTCCCACATCGGAAGCAGTGTGTGCAGCGTGCATCTGTTCTGGCCTGCTGGCAGACAAAACACCTCCTTGGAGCTTGAGCAGAGCGGTTGGTATACAGGTTAGGTGCATGTTGATACTGCGCAGGGTCAGGTGCTTGGGGCTGACTGTAGTTGCTGTAATACTGCTGCTGGGAAACAGGTGGCAGGGGGTCCCTATCTGGCCTCCTAACTGGAAGTGGGGCATGGGCATGGGCATAAGGCGATGACTGAAACATAGGCTGCTGTAATGTCTCCTTAATCTGAGCAATCTCTGCACTGAGACCTTTTAGGGAAGCTACACCTGTCTTAAGTTCAGCTAACTCTGTTAACAGTTCTGCGGGTATCTTAGCTTTGGCTTCCTTCACAGGACACTTTGCAGATGGCGTATCTTCTAACTGGACTACACTTACGATTGTAGCAGGCTGTGGGGCATTAAAACGCTTTTTGTTTCGTCTTTCTATCTCATTAGCACAAGCAATGTTAAGCTTCTCTAGCAAAACCTCATCTGATGTTTCGCTATCAAGCAGGAGAGGCTGCATGTCTATCCTGATACTTTCACTCTGGAGACCTGTAAGGACTGTGTGTAAACACATGCGCTGGACTAGAGCAGGGTCATACTTAAGCCCTGATTCTGACTCCTGGGACGCAAATAGTACTTTCTGCCTCAAATCTAAGACGCGCATCAGGAAGCTTTGAGGAGTCTCCTTGCTATGCTGTGCTTCTGAAGCTAGCTGTTTGTAAAGCTCTGTTGCACTCTTCTCTTGGAAGTGGGAACGCAGGATGCATCTAAGTGTGGGAAAAGTTAGCTGGGGTTTACCTTCCAAGTAGCTGCGTAGCTGTGAGCCTGGAGAAATAGCCCTGATTACTGCGTCTACTATTTCTACCTCAGGATAGCCTCTGTTAAGTCCATTCTCAATCTGATGGGCAAGGCTGGAAAAAGTCAGTTTATCTTTCTGGCCCGGTTCACCTATCTGACCAGACATTTTTAACTCTTTGCGCCAGTATGAGCCGGGCTGTGCACTGGGTGAGAGCTGCATGCTCCTCTGAAGATGGGCAGGGGGTTGGGGCTGGCGCAGAGAATCACTGGCTTTGTCTGCAGTACTCTGCTCAGTTCCCACCCCCTTGTTGTGGGGTTACAGTTCTCAGTCCCTCGATTATGTGATGTGTTCTGGCTGTTTCAATATCATGGTCAGTTTGCCCTGTCTTGCTATCTATGCCACTGATCATCTCTGTCATTTTGTCTTTAAGTAACAATAATTCCGACATGCCGCCATCTTCTAACTCTGCAACTTCCTCTCTTTCAAGGAACATCATAATATGAGTCATCAGTGATATGCGGGATTTGTCTTGAACATCTCTTCTCTGTTCGCCTGATATGTCAAGGAAATCACATACGTCTAGTAACTTGTCTTTAGTCAGGGTGTGCAATTCTCCTACTACCTCTTCCTGTAGTTCTTCCAAGGCGGTTGTCATGTTGACAGGACAGGAGGAACCTTTACTGTGCAGGAGTTGACTCTGAATTAGATGGTCCTTACTGTCTCTGATGGTCTCTCAACGGCCTCAGTTGACACGTACTTAACCCCCAACTTCCAGCTCCCCTCGAACAGCAACACTTTCCTCACTGCAGCCTGCCTGGGTTGTTATGTAGGGATTTAGCTGGCTCGGAATTCAGCGACCAGGATGTGGAAGCCGGACATCTGAGAAGCAATCTCAGTGGAGCCTCCAAAATGTTACGCCCCTGAAAAAGGGGAGAAATAATCACGAGAGTGACGCAGTTATGTTTCCTCACTGAAAACTTTAGTATAATCCTTTTACAGAAATACCACATTTTACAGAACAACAGATCTACAGGAACCAGAGTTTTGTAGGGTACAAAGCTTATTCAAGTCACAACAGCATAAACTGTAATTCACTAAAACATATACAAATGTTTCAATATAACTGTCAAACACAAAGTAGCTTTAGCTCAGTAACCCATAACTACATTTATCAACCATGTCAACAAAGTATTCGAAACACATTATACAAATAACCCCAAAATATATTATTAACAGCGCACATGTTCATTCACAATTAACATAAAATGGCAGCTACTCTCAGTACGAAGCTATTCTTCGCTGCAACCAAGCAGGTTTCACTCACACACGCACCTATTACTCCCTTCAACTAAACTTAACTTACTCAAGATGTTACTAACACATACCTTAAACTCTCTTGACATGTTAGCAAGTTATTACATTCAAATTAACTTGTTTTATCAATAACGTACCTGAAAAAGGGGAGAAATAATCACGAGAGTGACGCAGTTATGTTTCCTCACTGAAAACTTTAGTATAATGAGAAAAAAGACCGCGATTTCCCCAGAAAGTTGGGTGGAGACCAGAGCAATCGATCTCAGGCTCATAGATTAAGAGCATTTAGTAGATCACAGATTAACACTTTTACCCTTAAATTAGGCACCACAAAATAAAGTAGTCAATATAACGTTTACACATTCCTCTTACAATATTTACCCTTTTACACTTGACGGATTTTAACACAATTATGAATTTTATCAATCTCTATGAACTAGTACTGAATGCATGATCTTTTTAACCTTAGATATTTTAAGATCCTTACATACCATGAACTTACTAATACTTTTTAGTGTATAACAGGCTATGAATATGTCCTTTAACCTGTCACAATAGCATCCGTGAAAGAGTCCTGGCCTTCGACGTTAAGGTTATAAACAGGCCGGTGATCAGTGGCGGCTGGCCGATAGAGGGCGCTAGGGCGCCGCCCCCTTAAATAAAATTATTTTAAAAAATAAAATAAAAAATAAATAAAAATAATAATAATAATAATAAAAACATCAGTATGTCAATATTTGTGTGTTTGAAATATGGAATGCACACAGTAATATGTGTAAGATATGATAGAAAATCATATTCGCAACCTTTCCTCTGCCTGTCAAACGCCTCGTCAGCTCTGGGCGATACAGAAAGTGCCCCGAGGAGGCGGGTCTACGTAGCAGTTAAGCCAATTGCTAATTTAAGATATGAATGTATGACATAAAATGTAGCCAATCAGCGATCTTAAATCGAATCCAAGGAGGGCGATTATTTTATCGCCCCAAGCTCGCCCCTGATAAAATAAGGACCGGGCTCCAGTGGCGCCATTTTTACTAGACGACAATGGCGAGCGCAAAGCGTTACTCCTCCAAGACCCAACCCTAACTCGGTGAAATCTCTCCTCCAAGATCCGTTTGAGAGGAGAACTTTGTCAGAGAAAGTTCGGGTGAAAGAGCTGGGCCCAGATCAACCTGACCTCTCAATCAGACAGCAGGCTAGCGAGAAAGGGAAGCAGTATATGCGCGGCTTCTCCCGTAGCTGGTACACCAGGAAGGCTTGGCTAGCTGGGTGCACTGATGCTAATGCTTTATTTTGCTTTCCGTGCTTGCTTTTTAAAACGACGGGGGTCAGATTCAGCATGGACAGGTACCGGAGTGAGGGATATGAAGCACCTGTCAGAGAAGGTAAAGAAACATGAGAACACCAGGGCACACATGGACAACTCTGTAAAGCTAGCTGTATTAGGAAGGGTGAACATTGCTACGCAGCTGGATGACGGCCACAGGATTGCGGTGAGGAAACACAATGAGGAGGTGGATAAAAACAGGCACATTCTATCCAAAATTATCGATTGTGTGAAGTTCTGTGGGGCTTTTGAGTTGGCCTTGCGTGGGCACGAGGAGACTGACTCCTCGGACAACCCCGGCATTTTCCGGGGCTTAGTGGATTTTGTTGCCTCCCTCGACAGTGTGCTGGAGGAGCACCTGAAGACAGCTACCGTTTTTAAGGGCACGTCAAAGACGATACAGAACGAGCTGTTGGACTGTATGCTGTCAGTGCTTAAGGATTACATCCTGGAGGAAGTAAAGAGTGCTGATTTTATCGGCATTCAAGCTGACGAGACGACTGACGCTTTCCACCACTGCCAGTTGGTGCTTGTGATACGCTACATCGATGCTAAAAAGTAACGTCCCAAGAGCGTTTTTCGAGTTCATTTTGATCGAGAACGCAACCGCCGACACCATCGCTACAGCGCTGCTGGAGAGGCTCAGCACCATACTCTCACATGGACAAAAGGCCAAACTTATTGCCCAGGCTTACGACGGAGCAAGTGTGATGAGGGGAGCCACCGGCGGAGTGCAGCGTAAAATAGTGGATGTGTACGAAAATGCGCACTACGTCCACTGCTATGCACATCAGCTGAACCTCATCATGCAGCAGGCTACTTCACGCATCCCCAGGATCGGCACTTTCTTTTCCGACCTTGCAGGATTTTCTGCTTTCTTCTCCAGGTCTCCCAAGCGAACCACCGTGCTTGACGAAGTGGTTGCGCATAGACTCCCAGAGCCTCTACAACACGGTGGAACTTCCACAGTCACGCTGTAAACACTGTGTACGAGTACAGGGATGACCTCCTAACGTGTTTCCAGACCATCAGAGACTCTGGGAACTTTGATGCCCCGACTGTCAGAGAGGCGGGGGGCTTTGTGAGGATGCTTGAAGACGAGGCTTTCTGTTTTTTCCTGGCACTGTTCCACAAGATCATGCCAAATGTGGACATGCTTTTCAGCCAGCTGCAGAAGAGGAACATCGACCCTGTCTTCATTAAAGCACTTGTCCAGAGGTTCACAGACAGCATGCTAACAATCAGGTAAATAACTATATTTACTATTGGCTGATAAAGATGTTGTTAGAAAGATGAATAGTTCACTTACAACAGTTTAAAAGCCTAAATGTGTCTGGTCATCAAAGTGAGTGATTATCATAGAGCCGTCACAATTATATTTGTTTTAGTATTTTAAAAGGAAAGAGAAGACACAATCAGACGTTGATAATAATGCAGGAAAGTACTACACAGTTTGTAATAATTATTCAGGTGTCCACCAGGTCAATTTCTAGAAGAGGCCTAGTTGTTATTGAAGATTAACTTTATTGCTAAGTGCACAGCAGAACAAAATGATGTTGCATCCCTCTCACAAATGTAATAGAAAAAGGCTTTAAAACGTAATAACATCAGTTAATTATGTACATCACAGGTTAAAAGCAGTTACTAGACATAGTTTGTGTGTATATACACACTATCTGTCTGTCTGTCTGTCTGTCTGTCTATATATATATATATATATATATATAAAAGTCACTGGTTGTGTGTTGAGGGGGAATTACAGTGAGTTAAGAAGTCTGATTGCAAGTTATCAAATTAAACTTTATTTTTGGACCCAGGGCCTCAATTCCCTCTTTGTGTGGGGACAGCGCATCTGACGAGCAGCAACAGCCCATCAAGCGACGGAGGATGCTGGGACCAGGAGAACAACAGAGGTTGGCTATAGAGGTAAGTTGTGATGTAATTGTCAGTGTTTTCCCCCTAGAACTTTTTTCAGGCCTGGTAGTATGTAGCCAAAACCCTGAACAATCAGCACCTTGGTAATCATATACTTGAGTTGGACATAGGCATGTGTCAGTCAGGATCACTTGCATCAAAATAGCTTAATTGCAAATTAAAGCTGATGATGTATCTTTTACAGGTATGTGATACCATCCTGAGTCATGCCAAAGAGAGGTTCTCCTTCACCCAGCACCTCATCAGCGCAACACTATTGCACGGAGAGTTGTTCCCACAACACAGTGTGAAGTTCCCCGATACAGCGCTTGAAACAACCGTGGAGGCGTACCCCATGTTGAACAAGGCCAAGCTCAAAACCGAACTGTCCCTCATCTATGAGAACAGTGAGTTCAAGGCTTGTAGTGGTGCAGTGCCCCTGTACCAGTTCTTCATGGAGAACAACCTTCAGAGCACTTTCACAGAGACTGCCAGCCTCCTCAAGATCCTCATCACCACACCCATGACAACTGCTGAGTCAGAAAGGTGCTTCTCTACACTGAAAAGGATCAAGACCTTCCTGAGAAACAGCATGACACAGGATCGCCTGAACGCTCTGGCCATGCTCTCCATGGAGAAGAAACTTGTCAGGGACATTCCTGACTTTAATCAAAGGGTCATTGAGAGGTTTGCCACTCAGAAGGACAGACGGGCAAAATTCCTGTACAAATAAGATGACAGACACACACACACAGAGCAGCTCTGGCCGCATGTTTCTTTGTATATAGTTGACCTTAGCATAAAAAATCCAGTTATATATGGTACTCTAGAAAGTCTTAATAGTGTCTTTGCTAATATTACTGTATATATGTTGTTTTGTATCAATTAATTGTTGCAGTTCTGGAGCACATTAACAATTAGTCACATTTAGTATGATCATAAAATACTGTATGCTATTCTTCCAGTCAAAGGTTTGAGTTCATCCACTTGATATCCATTTCTATATTATACATCCTTTTATACAGTGTAAGATTTCCTATAAACTTTATAATAATTTCATGTTATTGTCCACTTTCCACTCTGTTCTGACAGCATGCCTGTTGCGTTGCCTGTTTACTACCAATGGTGAAAAGTTCACTTTAAATGCAAATGAAAGGCTTGGGTTTGTGTAATATGTTTTTGTGTAAGAATGCCTCAACTTTTTAAAATTGGCATTAAATAATTACTGAATGTTTCACTGAGCACTGGTGTCCTGCAGTTTGTGTTAAAATATATCGCGATGGTTACAGGAAAAAAAAAGTATGGCACAGCCCCACCGAGAATATTTTTCACCAGCCGCCACTGCCGGTGATTACTCTTTATGAACGATAAAGACGTTAACGAGTTTGAAAAAGCATTTAAATCCAAACTGCAAGGAAAAGGTCAGTAATTTTTATTCATGGATTTTGGTGAAATGATTTGAACTTGTATAAGAATAGGAATTCTTGTAAAGGGCAGACAATACTTACCAAAATCTCAAAGGAAGTAATAATTATTACGAAACGGGGAGGGTCCGCAATTGACCCTAGGTAAATAGCTATTACCAGAATAATCTAGTCCGAAATGACAAGGGGTGAAGGCCATCACCAATGTAAACTAGTTTTTTTATTGAGACTGTACTGGGTACAGTACTACGATAAACAGGGAAAGGGATGATTTTCGTCGTGTGCTATGGATAAACGGGTCAAAAGTCGTGTATACGACTGGGGATTTGCTAGAACTCTGTGTGTTTCATGAAACTAGAGCAGTTACGACCTCTAGGTTACAAATAGGTTTAGCAAATGATTGTATAATGTTGTGTACGTGTGAGACTTAAGAATCCATCAGTATACGCGATAATTGTTTCTAGGAAGGAGCTAAAAAAATAAGTTGCGTGAGAAAAAATGGTTATCTAACTCTTTTCATGAAACCGGAGTTTTAAATAAAAGCTCTGGGTTAGGGGTTAAATAATTTTAAATGGTTAATTACAAAAGCAGATCATACATTGGCTCAAGAGACGCACTAAAATAATAGCTCCTAGAAGAATAATTCTGGGAATTATTACTAAAGGGGGGATTTTTATTTTTCCACCATGGGAAATAAAACTTCTAAAGAGATCGAAGAAATATGTGTTATGGATCCATTTGGGAGAAGAGGTATGAATTTATTGGGCATCTCGAAGTAAAAAAGTTAGTAGGCAGATGCATATAAAATGAATTTGAAAAAACAGCGAAAGGAGGGGCTAGAGACAGCGAGTGTTTTTTTTAAGCGCGAAAGTGCTTTAACGGTAACAAAGGAAAATGTTTGAAAAAACTATTCGTGTCAATTAAGAATTGGCTAAAAACACCACAAAGCGATTATTTGAGAGGTACCTATAAATTCCAACGATGCATATGTATGAACTTTCGCACTCAAACGTAGACGTACGTCATGAGTGAGAAAGTAGAGAATATTTACATTTGCATTTTTGGTCATTTGGCAGACGCTCTGGTCCGGAGCGACTTGCAGAACCAATAGAGGGTTGCATTGAACTATTCTGTTGTGTTGGGCATTTGAATGGCATAAGGTGAAATATGTGTGTATGAGGGAATTCAACGGCGGGTATGAATGATAACCGGATACTACTTAGTATTTGGTTGGTTAAATGCTGAATAAAAGATTTGAGGCGTGGTTATGGGGTAACTAGGAAGACGCACTTATTCAATGGGGAATGGGTGTAGGGAGAGAGAGTTTTTTTACGTGTATTAAAAGTTGCATTAGATAGCTTTAGTAATATTCTAGATAGGTCTATGAAAATATGTTACAAGTACGAATGACATTATTTCCTAAGAAGGAAGATTGTAGGGAAGTTTCCCGCGCCTCCCCCATAATGTAGGAAGGAGCAGGAGAGGGGGGGGGGGGGTGAGAGACAGTACATAAGTTCAGATGGTAGGAATGTCATTAAGTGTATGCTGATCAACGATATCAAGCATTTGTTTTATTGATTGGGGCTGAATCAGAGAGAACTGTTAAAAGATATTGAATAGCGAACTGAAATGGGTTAGCGGGAAAATACAAATAGTTGGAAAATTTTAGAACGATAATTTATTTTCATTACAGGGAAGCAAGTGGCATTGGCTGTTGTGCTGGGGGAATAGCGCCAGCCTGTGGTGGGTTCTGGATTTGTTATAAATAAATTTATATTTTAAACTAAAGTGATGGAATAGACTACAATTATAACATCAGAAAAAGGACAATATAATTCGTAATAGTTATTATAATTATTATTGATAGTTATTGCAGTTATTAGCTCCTGAGTGGCGCAGTGGTCTAAGGCACTGCATCGCAGTGCTAACTGTGCCACTAGAGATCCTGGTTCGAATCCAGGCTCTGTCGCAGCCGGCCGCGACCGGGAGACTCATGGGCGGCGCACAATTGGCCCAGCGTCGTCCAGGGTATGGGGAAAATGGCCGGCATGGATGTAGCTCAATTGATAGAGCATGGTGTTTGCAATGCCAGGGTTGTGGGTTCGATTCCCACGGGGGGGGCCAGTAAAAAAAAAAAAAAAAAAAAAAAATGTATTCACTAACTGTAGGTCGCTCTGGATAGGAGCGTCTGCTGGGTGACTAGAATGTAAATGTATTATCATTGATTCAGTAATGATAGGAGGGTAGAGAGGGAAGAGGCAGAAAAAGCTAGAGAGAGTAAACACAAAGAGTTTAAAAACGGGGAGTTAAAAAGATTAGAAAACTACAATAAGCCAGGGAAGAAAGAGTGGTTAGATGATGAGGAAGGGGATGACCAGTACCCTTTGATAGCCTTGCCGAACCCAAGGGCTGGGGAGGAGCATGCACCAGACACACTGGATGTATATAGGGCATGGACACAGCGAGATGTAGTGAGAGCTATAGAGGGTGTAGTGCACCCTAAGACAGGAATAGAGGGGTTCAGGAGGGATTTGGAGAGTCTAGCAGCAAGCTTTAAGCTAAACACAGGGGAAATTGAGAGGGCAGTCAAAACCCTAGTTGGGAAAGATTGGGCAGCTGTTGGGGGGCAGTGGGTTTCAGGGGATGCCAATAGAGCAGTCCTACCATGGGCAAATGATGGGCAATATGTTGGGAAAATTACTGAGTTGTGTAATAATTTAAGGGAACCTTACCATCGACATGCTGACTTCTCCAAAGTACATGAATGTAAACAGGAAGACAATGAGACCATCAGCCAAGTGAAATACTTTGTTATGTTGAATTTAGGGGATTTTCAACAGTTCATAGGTGGTGTTTACTATGCTGTGGGATGGAACGGTTTATTGGGTGATATTTGAAACTAAATTAATGGAATAAGCTGCAGTAATCAGAGGAATGTACAATCTAAGGCGAGACAACTATTGCCTAGATCATTGATTTAGCAATAGGATCAGGTAGATAAGGACTAGAGAAAAAAAAATAGATGAAGAATGATGAGCTTTTTGGTAAGGATAGACTGCTGTAAAGCTTGGGTACTCCATTATGTACTGCATACGGGTAAATTAAGTGATCTTATCTATGGGAAGGCAATGGCAGCCCATGGTAAAATCATTTGGAACTCTGAGGAGGAAGAACAGTTTATGTTGTTGCTCTCTTCCCAAACAGTCTTAGCTTTTCATACATATATCAGGGATGTTACCCAAATGGTAGAGAGTAAAGAGGGATATGACATTGGTCGTGATTTAAAGATGATGGGTTTTTTTTTGTGGGCTATTAGAGATAACTGGGTTAATCACGAACATAGAGGTTTTTATTCTTTGTTGCTAGGCAGAACACTTAGGTGACCTAAATATGGACTTGTCATGTCCAATAATCAGTCTTCAGGTCAAGCCCGGGAGAGCCGGGGTAGAACAGAGGTTGAACTAAACATAAGTGTTTTTACAAGATAAGAGATTGTTTGATTGGATTACTAATTGATTCTGAACTGAATGAAAGTCGAATTTAGCCGCCATAAAGACAAAGGAAGTGGGAGGAGCAATAAAGAAGCAAAAGACAATCTCAAAAATGAAAGGCATGGCAATTGGTTGATAAATTACCTAAGGGAATGTTAGGTAGGTGGTAAATATTGACACATGAGAAGAACTATGTGTCAAGAGGGGGGAAGAGGCTAATTGTAGGATTAAATAATATACGAAGGAGAGGACAGAATACTTTTTAAAAAAAAACATTTTTTTAGATACAGTCTAAAAAGAGAATGCAGTCAGAAATTGTTAGATTAATCTGAACATGTGTGAAGATAGTTTATTAACCACACCCGTATGTCAGAGGTTTTGTGCCCCACAGGTGAACTAAAGGAGAAGGTGACCCACTATCTAACCAGGTGACTGGTGAGCATCCAGTCACTAGAAGGAAAACTGGAAGCAGGCCTGTTGGGAAGGGCCCTATCAGGTTATGTTGGTCACCACCTTGGCCATTAGAATAGCAGAGAGAGGAACCTGGGTCCATGTTACCCACTGCAAGAAGGTAAGACCACATACAAGCACCACTTAGCACACGCAGAGTTGAAGAGCAGAACTGGCCCACAGGGTCCGGGGGTCACCTCTGTCAACGAAGATCTCCTACCCAGACCTATCATCACTGTAGTGTGTTCCTAGGGTGTGAGTATGGGGTGGTACCGAGCAGAAGGACTCAAGACAGGAGAGGGTTGGCGGTTGTTGGGAATATGGGTGACCCTGAGCTGCATCATAGTCTCGGCAATAGTCTTGGTATGTCAAGATCCACCACCACCTCGCACCAATTACGCTATGGCCTTACCATTATTAAGAAATAAAAGGGAAGCAACCCGACATACTGACCGTCAAGGACGAGTGATCTACAAAATAGGAGTCAGAGAAGGGTGGGGAGTAAGATTCAAAATTAGGATCAGGGATCTTATCAGGGCAGATAAGCAAGCAACGTGGGATTATAAAATCCCATTGTATTTATGTTCAGCTCCCTCGGCGGATTGTTCCTGGGCTCAGGTATTTAGACATACTGGGGGACGGAGATATGAGACGGGGGGGGCTGGACGTCCAGATGGAGGATAAGAAGGTATAACGACATCCCCACGGAGATGGTAGTAACGATAGTAAAGGTCACTAAAGAGGACATGAAAATAACTTACTGGGCTTGCGCGGACAAATACGGACGGGATACTTGTCTAAGATTACATTTGATGGAGTCAAAAGATATGGAAAGCACAGGTACTGTCATTAATCCACTAACAGCAATAGACCGAGTAAATCAGTCAAGGGATGACGGAGTCAATTCGACTAACCCGTCCACTATGAAAGATTTTCTCCTCCAAGAATGGAACAATGGGGAAGTGGAGGGGGTCCCTGATGAGAATCTCTGGTTAAAGTGGATGAAATACACCGCTAGGGCCTTGGGGGAGACCAATTGTTTTGCATGCTCCATTGGGCGACCGACAATGTTGACTGCCCCAATGCCAAAGGCAATGTTTCCCTGTGTATTAGACCTGGGGTCCAATCAAAAAGAGCCAAATTGCACAGGGATTGGGCTGGCAAAATTGACATACTCGGCCAGCCCACCTAGATTCACTTTAACTCCTGGCGAATACCAGTGTTACAGACATAGAAATGGCACCCATAACTTGGGTGATTTTGATGGCTGTAAGGAGATAATTAATGTGACTGATTTAGATAAGGAAGGGAGGGAAAAAATTAGGAGCCTAACCATCCCTCTGACTGATGTGTGGTGGGCATGCACTAACAAAGGGAGCATTCGGCAGACATTACCAGAGGGATGGGTGGGTACTTGTGCACCAGTATTGTTGGTCCAACCTGTAAGAATTGGTCATCAAAGACCAGTGACAGGAAGAATAATTAGGAGAAAAAGAAATATAAGTCAGGAAGGAAATAGCCCAATTTGGATAGATGGTATAGGCATCCCCAGGGGTGTTCCAGACGAATACAAAGCTATGAATCAAATATGGGAGAGTTTTACTACAACATTTTTCTGGTGGGTGACAATAAACAAAAATATGGATTGGATAAATTATATCTATTACAACCAACAACGATTTATTGACCAGACTAGAGATGCAGTAAAGGGGATCTCTGAGCGATTATCCGCCATCCCGCTCATAACTTAGTAGAGGTTGGTTCTAGATCAGGCAGAAAGGGCCAGTGTCTATAGAAAGATAAGCTATTGTTGCAAATTTTCCCTAACAACACCACACTGGATGGGACAGTCACCAGAGCTCTTACAGAATTAACTGCACTAAGTGAAGGATGAACTGAACTCAGAAGTTAGTACATTGTGGATAGGGTGGTTTGATGAAATATTTGGTAAATGGAAAACCCTAGCAGCCACCATCTTAGGAGCGGTCAGTGTTTGTATGGGTATTCTTGTATTATGTGGTTGTTGTCTTGTTCCCTGTGTCCGAGGATTGGTGAGTTAGGCGTTGGTGAAATGCAGTATCTAAACAATGATGAGAGATGGACTGACTCCGGACTCTGACCAGGGGAATGTGAAAAACGATCCTCCAGGCTTGGTGGATGACGAGGATTTGGACCCTGAAAGACCGCAATTGGATGAAATGTTTATTATTTCTGATGTGATCTCTGAGATTAATCATGCTTGTAAAATACATTTATCCTGAATGTGGGAATATTTAGTCAAAGGGGTGGATTGTTAGATTAATTTGGATTTTAAGAATAATGACTAAAGGATTTCACCCCAAATACAGTATAAATGTTAGAATTATCATGTAGTGTCAACCCACTAACAGAGGGGGCGGTACTAAACATTCAAGGGTGAAGGGGAAGGCAGAAACTGTTTAGAAAACCCACCTAAAGGTGGGAGGAGTCAAGTCCAGGAGGTATAAAATCGTATGTTTGTGTCTTTGGCGCCAGAGCTCTCCATGAATAAATATACAGATAATACTTGTTGGTTGTGGACCTTGAATCATTGATGATTAAAACCAGAGCCTTACAACCTCTGGTAATGATTCAAGCTTAGGTTGAATTAGAGATAGAAATTCACATGACAGCAAACCACTTGCCCATACGCCATACGCCATACGTCTGCCATCAGCTCGGTACAGTTGAAACCGAGATGAATCTGTGAAGAGCACACTTCTCCAGCATGCCAGTGGCCATCGAAGTTGAGCATTTGCCCACTGAAGTCAGTTATGACACCGAACTGCAGTCAGGTCAAAACCCAGATGAGCTTCCCAGAGACGGTTTCTGACAGTTTGTGCACAAATCCACAGTTTCATCACCTGTCCGGGTGGCTGGTCTCAGACCATCCCGCGGGCGAAGAAGCCAGATATGGAGGTCCTGGGCTGGCGTGGTTACACGTTGTCTGCGGTTGTTAGGCCGGTTGGACGTACTGCCAAATTCTCTAAAACAACGTTGGAGGCGGCTTATGGTAAAGAAATGAACATTCAATTCTCTGGCAACAGCTCTGGTGGACATTCTTGCAGTCAGCATGCCAATTGCACGCTCCCTCAAAACTTGAGACATCTGTGGCATTGTGTTGTGTGACAAAACTGCACCTGTGTAATGATCATGCTGTTTAATAAGCTTATTGATATGCCACACCTGTCAGGTGGATGGATTATCTTGGCAAAGGAGAAATCCTCACTGACAGGGATGTAAAGAAATTTGGGCACAAAAGTTGAGAGAAATAAGCTTTTTGTGCGTATGGAACATTTCGGGGATATTTTATTTCAGCTCCTGGAACATGGGACCAACACTTTTTATGTTACGTTTATATACTGAGTATACAAAATATTAGGAACAACTGCACTTTCCATGATATAGACTGACCAGGTGAATCCAATGATGAAGTGCCTTTGAACAGGGTATGGTAGTAGGTGCCAGGCGCACCGGTTTGTGTCAAGAAATGCAACGCTGCTGGATTTTTCACACCCAACAGTTTCCTGTGTGCATCAAGAATGGTCCACCACCCAAAGGACATCCAGCCAACTTGACACAACTGTGGGAAGCATTGGAGTCAACATGGGCCAGCATCCCTGTGGAACACCTTTGACACCTTGTAGAGTCCCATGCCCAGACAAATTTAGGCTGTTCTGAGGGCAAAAGGGGCTCCAAGTCAATATTAGGAAGGTGTTTAAAATGTTTTGTACAATAAGTGTACAGTATACCACTGAAGTTGACAGACCTTGTAAACTAGTCATTAATCAATAGAATGAATCACCACACTGGTCTGTAGAACCTTCTCATTTAGAAGTCATTGAACTTGCTTTTGTTTTTCCTTGGTGTTTGTAAATATTGCTGTTTGTAGAATGTTTATTTATCAAATTGTTGACACAAAAATCTTGCTTTTGTATGAGCTCAATTACACTGAATGAAATGTACATGTCACAGATTTGACTAATGAAGGTTAATAAAACATGAAATAAAATATGTTTTAAATGTTTATTTTACAGTAGTGGGGGTTGTGTTCGGTACGTATAAATGTTTTGTTTGGTTGATATAATTTATAACCCCAGCCAAGTTGTTTAGGTGTAAGTGAGTACTGAGTCTAACCAAACAGGTTATGTGGAGCAGATGGGAATGGTACCTGATGATAAATTATATTCTGGAGGTGGGATGCTGATACGATTCTCTCATCTTTCAGCAGCAGTGAATTGATCATGTTAGTTGAACACTTGTTATTACACCAGAGTACATTTTTCATAAATAATGGTGGTTGTTGGCTGGGGAAAAGGAGGCTTTCATAAATTCACACACATCCATGCTATTAACAGATTCACCAGCAGATGGTACTGTGCACATGTGAATCGTTCTGTTATTTTCCCCTCTATGATGTTGAGAGAACAGGACAATGGGTGCATCTCAATAACCTAAAGTGGCTTCCTCTCCTTATCTCCTTTCCTTTCTCTTTACTCATCTGAAAACACTAGATAGGTCAAAATAATATGGTGGCTGGCTGGCTGCCTACTGGTACATTGCTTTCACCTGTCCAGTTCTCTCACGTTAGTTGAGATGAAGGAAAGTAGACCCCCAGGAGAGGTTGGATGTCTTTGAGTTGTTACTGTTTAGTTCTGCATGCTTGATGTTGCTGGGAAGATGTTGTAAGGCTGTCATTTCTACACTAACAAAGTTGAGTGGTTTCCAGACAGTCTGGGGCAACAGCAGCGCCAGAGTCTTACCACCTCTGCTTTGGTTGTAGGAGACCACATGTCAATCCTTTGAGGGTGGGAGAGAGGGAGGTAAAGAGGGAGAGAGTGAAGGAGGGAGGGGTAGAGGAGGAAGGAAGGAACACACCGCATCACAGCCCTGGACTGAAATGTCATGTGTTGTGCAGTCTTCCCTGATTCCCTCACTTGCTCTCCAGTGTGTGGGCGCAGGATGAAGGGATGAGGTGCCTTCTCTTTTTTGCACCCCCCATTTTATCCCCCTCTGTCTGTATCATGCCTCTGAGAAAATTATCAAGCAGGTTAAGAAAAAGGTTCAACATCTCTATACTAAATGAATGGCCTGTGCTCAACTTGACCTCATGGATTGTGTGCATAAACTAACAATGACAGGATTATAACTGTTTGAACACTTTTTGGAAAATACCTTTTATTTTGAACTCAACAGGAGGTCCATGGAGGCTTAGGCACCTTGAACAAAAAAGATTAATGAAAAAAAAGGAGTATACATTATTTACAGTCATCGACAAAAGAAACATATCTCTGATAACAAAATGGAACTGCATTTATAGTACAACAATTTCTAGAGTTACATTTACTGCACAGAACTTTACTAAATGTTTTTAGTCCATCTCTACCAGGATGGTAGACATTTGAAATAGCATAAAGAATCTTTAAACAGGTACTCTGCATCCATCTGAACACATCCTGTCCCCCTCTCAGATACAGTGGGGAAAAAAAGTATTTAGTCAGCCACCAATTGTGCAAGTTCTCCCACTTAAAAAGATGAGAGAGGCCTGTAATTTTCATCATAGGTACACGTCAACTATGACAGACAAAATGAGGGGAAGAAAATCCAGAAAATCACATTGTAGGATTTTTAATGAATTTATTTGCAAATTATGGTGGGAAATAAGTGTTTGGTCACCTACAAACAAGCAAGATTTCTGGCTCTCACAGACCTGTAACTTCTTCTTTAAGAGGCTCCTCTGTCCTCCACTCCTTACCTGTATTAATGGCACCTGTTTGAACTTGTTATCAGTATAAAAGACACCTGTCCACAACCTCAAACAGTCACACTCCAAACTCCACTATGGCCAAGACCAAAGAGCTGTCAAAGGACACCAGAAACACTGAAACTGAACGTTTTTGGAAACTCTGAACGTTTTTGTCGGTGTACCATTATCGTATCTGAAGATTATGCCTTTGTTAAATGTTTTTCATGAAGAAATGGAATGTTGTTTGTGTTAGTATCAAGAGGGAATGTTTTGGGTGTGACGTCACATACAACAGACCGGAAGTGTCTTGTAGACAGGGGAGACTGGGGATTGGCCAGAAGAGGGAGCTTCATTGTTTATAAATAGGGGGGTTAAACAAAGAAGAAGTCAGAGCGAGCAGCCATTCGGAGGCGTCGCTCTCCGGGTGTCATGTCACCTGTCATTTATGCTGTAACCTCGTGATTTTAATAAAAGCCTCTAACACGATGCAGCATAGACGGACTCTTTGTTGACAGCAATAATGACCACCATTCACCCGATACGACATAATGGCGCCCAACGTGGGGCTGGGTTTGCGTCTCTTCCTTGTTTCAGTCAACCGCCAGGCTAACTCGCTTTGAAGCATGGCCAAAAAGGGTGAGTGTTTCTTACCGCTTCGGAGTTTGTTAGATTGGATACGACTTGTGTACACTGGAGAGATGTACCATACGACCTTGCCTCTGGTGGCGTTGTTGCTGTTGACTAGAGTGTGCTAAAATGTTATTCCATTGGTAACGGTTGGCAATGGGGAAATTTAGAGCATTAAGATAGATTCCATTGGTAACGGGTGGCAATGGGGAAATTTAGAGCATTAAGATAGATTCCATTGGTAACGGGTGGCAATGGGGAAATTTGGAGCATTAAGATAGATTCCATTGGTAACGGTTGGCAATGGGGAAATTTAGAGCATTAAAATAGATGCCATTGGTAACGGTTGACAATGGGAAATTTAGAGAAGGCCGATATGCGCATTCTTTAGGGCACCGTGAATCTGGTAAAGACCTCGAAGCGAGGCGATTCTTTAGGAATGGGCCATGAAATCCTTGCAACGCGTTCGGTGTGGTAAGGTTGATTCTGGGAATTATAAGCTGGACGGATTATATGCATGTTATGCTCATCGTATAGTTGACGAAGTATATGTGTGGGGTAACCTCTCTATGATTATCCAGAACTTACGGCAGCATAAAGTTAGGCGGAGATATGGATAATAATGGACAATGATTTGGCCACGGTGCAGGTTACTTAGGGCTGGGTAGGCCGCAGTTAGCTAAAGGCTAAGGCTAATGTTAGTGCTAAATGGGAGGGTGTTTCATGCTACATGGTACATCGTGGCTAAGGCTAATGCTAATTGTGTTGTGTGCTACATGCTAATGTATCCTTAGAGACTCCATTGCGATGGATTAAAGTCTCTTAAATTTGTCTCTGTGTTTAAGTCAGGTTATATGTTTTGTGAGCGCTGTTAAATGTTGTTTGACTATAAGGGGGAAACGGGAGTTACAGCTGGACTGTTATTCTGTCTGTTTGGGGAGGGAGTAGAAAATCTTTCTTCCACGGTGAAAAGGTATTTTTGAATGGCTGTGCGCATGCGTTTAATTTTGCGACACTACACTACAGAAAGGGGGAGTTTATGGCACGAGATTAGGACACGTTTTGGTTTACGGCACTAAACTACAACACGAGGGTATTGTAAAACTACAAACCAAAATGGTGGGTTAAGGTCATAGGTCCCATTTGGCGTCACCCTGCAAGGGGAAATGGACACAGACAAAGAGGAGAGATTTTAACACGAGTATTCTAGTTTCAACGGCGGCTGGTTAAAGATGAAACTTGTTTTGTGACCTATTGAATTTATACATTAAATATATGTTGGCGAAGTATAATGAATTGAATTAAATAATTAAAAGACGATTAAAATTAAATAAAAATGTTTTTGAGCGATCTATTTAGTTCTGAGGTTAGTCTTAGAGTGAATAATGTAGAACGAACGAATATTGAATGGTTGGAAATACTCAGTGATTGCATTGACTACTAAAAGCTGTTTCTGTGTCTTTGTTCCATTGTCATGAGAGACAGGAGAGAGGAGGGGCTAACGTGTGACTGACGTGCGTCACGTGACAAGGTGTGACGAGGCAGACGAGAGGATCAGATATCAGGCTAGTTCACAAAATCATCTTTGACAAAATATGTGATGTTGTGACGATTTTACATAGGCTTGGCAAATGATTCATTAAAAATTGCATTTGAGGCTATGTGCATCACTTGGGTTAATTACAGATGTTTTGGGAATCAAGGACTGACATTGTTCTGTAAATTTAAGATAATTTGATGCTGATAGAGCAAGGGGTTATGGGAATTGGAGTATTGAAGGGTTAGAGGCTTTGTTTTTGGGATTGCTTTGAAGTTGACTAACTACATTTACTTGCAGTTGATGGGTTGTGGTAAGATAGCCAACACTAATTGATAAATTGGTGACATGGGAATAAAAATTGGTTTTAATTATTCATGATTTTTAATTGATTTATTTGGAGTTTATTTGAATTTATTTGGAGTTGTTAGTTTTATATTAATAATTACAGGGGGGAAGCCTTAGGCTATACAGTCTAAAATAAGCTAATTCATAATAAAGGAATATAAAAGAGTAGTTACAATGGGGAGAAAGGACAGCAAGGCTAGATGAAGGTGATTACACCGATTGATATAGGGAAAAAATAGTAATCCTTTAACTAAAGTAGTGTTAGAAAGTAGTGTTAGAAAAACTAATGGCAGAAGTTAGTACACCTTTCTCACATACGGATTCAGCAAAAAGTACAGCTTAGGGATGTTTATCCTCAGCTTTCAGTGATCATCTAGGAGGGTGATTGTTGCATCAGAGATGAAGACGAATAATAGATAGAGGACAAGTAGAAACGACGATAAAGGTGAATCCAGAACTCCAGAAGGAAGAAAATGTGATGTATGGAAGAGAAGAGTGAGGTTAAAGAGGATGATGAAGATGAGTGATGATGAAGAGGTCATGCATGGGTGGATATGACTCTGTGATCAGAAGGAAGTTGGCAAGAGGAAAAAGAAGAAGGATACACGAGATTTGATCTCTGATGGAAGTTGAAGATGAAGAAAGCGATGAAGATTTGGAGATTAAAGGTGCTTTATGTTCAAGAGGATTTTATCCTACAATGACTAGCAAAGAAGAAAGGAGATATAGACCGATGTTTATCATGCCTGGATAAAGCAAATAGTTTAGAAGTAACACAGCTGAAGATACAGAAGAGGAGAAACTGCTGAGAGGATCCCAAGAATTGGAGAAGAAGAAAGAACAGGACGAAGAAACTCTGAAAACTCAATCATACAACGGGTGGAGAAGATAAGTTTTGGTTATGAAGAATCAGAGTGAACCAAATCAACAATCACTGTTACAGCTTCAACTGAACAATATCAAATGCAATTGTATCAGCCACCAAGGGCGGCACCAGTTGATTCATATCCAAAGCCAGTTTCTGGACAGACACAGAATTGAAGAGAACGAGAAGAAATAGGAGGAGGAAGATTTCAGCTACACTTCCAGCAACTTTCAGAAGACTGTTATAATTGTGGACAGATTGGGTACTTTACCTGTGATGAAAATGCGTCAGGAGGGAACAACAGAGGAAGATATAGGAGCAAGTGAAGATCACCTGTTAGTGCCTAGAAGATCCGGAAGGGGGGTATCAGCTGAGAGCATCGATTAGAGAAGAAGACAAAATAGCCAACAATTGAAGTAAAAACAACCGACCATTAGAAGGGATGGTGAATAGTGGAAAAACTTATCTGGGTTCAGCCTAAAGAGGTTAAACATCTCACTAATTGATAACTAATTAGGATAGGGATTTGCGGTAGTAAAACAGTTAATTACTCTTAAGGTACTAGTATTAGAAGATACGGTTATTGTAGTGTTGGGAAGAGATGCATTGTTTAAATTGAATTGTACAATAAGATGTACACTAGACGACTGTCTATTAGACAATCTGTCTGAAAAGTTAAAAGGGGTGACTGTTTATTCTGGGTTACATTCTTACACTAAGAGATTTCAGGCTAGGCTAAAAGGTGTTTAGTTTGCCAAGTCTGTGTGTAATGAGTCAGAAGCAGGTGGGGAACTTTCCCAATCACATATTCTAAACATTTGGTGGTAAGGGATTTTGTGAATAAATCAGGGGAAAAAGTTGTAAATGTTATGAGAGAAAAGATTAGATTAAAATAAGTTAGGAGTAGATTAGGGTTGAAGGAACTCTGAGACAGTAAGCTAAGTTTCAAAGTTAGTAGTAAGAGAGAGAACAATGGTGAAGGACACTGTAGAGTAGGAAGATCAAGGTAATTATAGGTGTATTTGTTATAATCAAAAGTTTGAAAGTTTAGAGGTAGGACTGAGAGTGGGAAAAAGTGACACTAGTGGTGATAGATGGAAGTACAAGTAAAGAGTTCAAAGTCTTAGGGGAAAACTGGGGAAATTAGAAGTAACAACAATAAGGACATCAACACGTGAGTCTAGTAAAACAACAGTGAGAAGCAATTTAACTCTTTCAACATTGATAGTTATTAAAGTCATAAATATATCGCATTTGATTATAAGGGTCCAGCACCAATTATAGGGGGAAAAGACTGTTATTAGGGTTAGGATGGTGACGTTTCTCCCACATAGAGAGATAATTAGGGAGAAGAAGTATTGTTATCAGGACCAGAAGTAGAAGCGGTTGCACCTAGTCAGAGGAGGTATTATTTGGCGTAATGTTACAGAGAAAGGTCCGGGAGAATATATGTGTATTTATCTAGTACAAGCATTAAAATTTGTTCCGGTTAAGAATTATTGGTTAAAAGGCTATGTAATTCGTAAAGTGATGCCTATAATGGAAGATTTGAAATCTGTTGAAGCTTCCGCAGTCACCGAAGGAGTTCAGGAAGAATATGTTACAGTAGTCACTCCAACAGTGAATAATACACATAGGATAATGGGAACTTTTGCACTAGAAGTAATTAGGGTTGATACAGCAACTAAGTCAACTACTTTAATGGTAACTTTGGAAGGGATTAATGATACGATGGCAATAGCAAATGTAGGGAGTATGACATCGACAACAACTTTTCTGAAATTAAATGGGGAATTTTAGACTCATGGGTTTATGTTACGGATGGAGAGTGCTGTCAAGGATAGTACGAATAGGGTTAAAATAGGAGAACAGATAGTGGTAGAGAGAATATAGATTCATCATGGAGGACAGGATGAGGTCTTTGATTTTAATGACAGACAAGGAGAGGTATCTGATCAGTACCGCTCGTTCTTCTGTTGTGGAAATTAGAGATAGATTAACTCATTCTGTAAGATCAGTGAGGAATCTTGAGGGTCCATGTCTGTTGAGAATTCCAGCACCAAACATGTTAGACGGTCGCGCAGCCTCTATCAGGTATGGGTCAGTCTTATGCTTTGTCATGACTGTGGTATCAGCAACAGTCATTGACAGGTAAAATAATGTCGTTGTCAGAACAGTGGTTTAAGCCTAGGTTTAAGTGTTCTTGGTTAAATGAATTACCCTATGGGAATTGTTAAATGGGAAAGGAAAATCAGGTAACAACGGAACCCTGAAGTATTCAGGTGAAACATTGAGGGCTAAAAGTTGTTTTTGTTCTAATAAAACATATGAGGTAAAGGGTATGTTTATGGGAATATCAGATTGTGATGATTATATGATGACTTTGGATAAGCATGACATTAAGGGTAGTAATGAGAAATATAAGGTTACTTTTTAATATACCAGGTAGTAAGAAGAGCAGGACTTTGATGGTTAAACGATTAGCTTTTTGACTGACAATGTGACTATTGGGAATTTTAGAGATATTTGGTGGGTTTGTGATGATAAAACGTATATATTCTTACCCTATGGATGGATAGGATGTTGTTAATGTCAACGTTGAAGCTTCCATATGAGGCTTTTACTATTAAAAGAGGAGTAGCACCGAACACAGATCAATCTGAAACTAGAGTTCAAAATAGGATGAAAAGGGACATGTCATAGGCTTCAAGCCTATCATTGAAGGATAAGTCTAAGGGAGAAGGGGGGACTTTATTCATGGTATGATGTAACATTTGGGAAGATCATATTGATAAATATTAGTTATACTTTGAGTCCAGATAGTTCAGATAATATCACTGGGGTTATAGATGCATTGAAGGAAATAAGGGATGCATTTGTAAGACTTGGTTGCAAGATCAGTTAGGCCCAGTAGGGGCAGTGATGGGTCAGATTTTAGTTTCAGCTTTGATAACACTGTGATGTTTGTAAGTTGTTACTGATCTGTGAGAAAGATATGATATTGAGATAGGTTGGAGAGTGATTCCTGGAGACAACACTCAGATGCCGGTGTTGACTGTTCCTGATCTGGATAAAGATGGACAAGTGGAACTGATGGATAAATATCATTTTGATTATTTGATGATTTTTCAAAAAAAAAATTGGGGTGATGTTGGTATGATTTATGAATCAAAGGGGGGAATAGGTTTATGTGATTCATGCATCATTTATATATCATTGTTATATTCTTAGGTGATATTGATGTTTAAGTTGAAAGTGTTTGTTTTGCAAAAGATACTGTTTGGTCGTTTCTTTTTCTTCCAGAAGCATTTGGGGGAACATGTGGAGATTGAAATACTCAAACAAAGACAATATGAAGGGACAATATGACTGGAGGAGATGAAACAAGGAGGGTGTGGCCGATTCCATCATCAACAATCCATTGGAAGAGGAGACTACAGGGAGATGAAGTGTAGTGGACTACATTCCAGTGTTTGCAATGAAATATAGACATGTGTAATACATAATTGTGTAATAGCCTCAGGGATTAATTTTTGTAGAATGATGTTTGATGTTATTGAATACATGTGAGGATCTTAGATGTTTTTGTTTATTTCGTGAATGCTTAGGGACAGAGGACATTTAGGTAGGGAGAGTTTCACTGTAAGGTCCAATGGGTTGACCAGCCTTACAATGGATGTTATTGGATAGGATTTTGTTTGCAGGGGCTTACATGTGTATTTAATTGCATCATAGTTTAAATGCAGTTACATGGTTAATGAGTTTATCTGGAGTACCGAAGGTGGTTGCCTGGGGCAGAGGGACCGTGAGAGAATTTTACTGTCTTGATTGATGGATGGATATCTGAAAAGATGGCTGCCGGACAGTTTTTCGCTCTTACACTCCATAGAGATTTGTTCATATTTCATAGTAATGTATTCACACTTCATAAACAGTTATTTCATAGAAAGGTATTTACACTCTAGAGGAGAATGTTTTTGGTTTAATGTTAAAGATACTCAATAAGATAAATTGTTACTAGTCATAATCCTATTCTGTTTGTTTTCGAGACGTTTAGTTCGTCTCGAAGGGGGGAATATCGTATCTGAAGATTATGCCTTTGTTAAATGTTTTTCATGAAGAAATGGAATGTTGTTTGTGTTAGTATCAAGAGGGAATGTTTTGGGTGTGACGTCACATACAACAGACCGGAAGTGTCTTGTAGACAGGGGAGACTGGGGATTGGCCAGAAGAGGGAGCTTCATTGTTTATAAATAGGGGGGTTAAACAAAGAAGAAGTCAGAGCGAGCAGCCATTCGGAGGCGTCGCTCTCCGGGTGTCATGTCACCTGTCATTTATGCTGTAACCTCGTGATTTTAATAAAAGCCTCTAACACGATGCAGCATAGACGGACTCTTTGTTGACAGCAATAATGACCACCATTCACCCGATACGACACCATAAATAGAAATTCGCCGTGCATGGACTTCACGCAATAATATTCTTGTTTGCTCCCGCGTAAAACGACTTCGAGTCTCCGCCGTCAACATTTTAGAGCCTGCACACGGTTTCATAACATAAACACAGACACAGAAATTCCGATTGCGCTTGTAGTAGGAGATGGGCGTTTTTGCGTTGCGAAAGAGATAAATAGTAATGGCGTATTTTTGTATGCACTAACTTCGCCATGGACAAAGCCTATGGAAAAAATGAATGGTGTTTTTATAGGATTTTGGGAAATCGCCAAAAAATAAGGTCTGTGTAAACCCAGGTTTAGGAGATCTTATACGTTTTGTTCTATTAGATAATCTTCATCAGCTAACGTGACTTTCTGTGAATTGTGAATAATTTATGTTATTAAAAAACACATAATTAATTCATAATTCACCAAGGTCATGTTAACTGACTGCTAAAATCTCATAAACCTGTGTTAACCTCAGACCTTATTTTCGGCGTTTATTCCAAAACACTATTCTTTCGTTTTCCTCTTAGGGATGGCTGAATGAACCAGAAGTAACTCATTTCTGGGTTTTAAGACTACGAGCTGGCGCGCTCTATTGGGACGCAGTAGTGCCTTCATGCACAGAGGGTGAATTGTGGGGTGTATTCAGAAAACCCAATGTTCTTATACGTTTCAAATGTTTTCCATCGCAATGAAAGTCCACTTTTGTCCCTTGTGTTGGCTATGCAATCTGTATTTTCAATGTCAAAACGAACCTATTTATTTGTTTACACAGTAAATTCAGTAGATATGCCTCCAATAATGTAAAAAAAAAAACACACACACCCTGTAAATTGACCCTCATCTTCTGGTGATATTCTGTCTCAGGGTCTAGTAGAAACCCCACAACCCAAGAAAATATGACTACATGGGTGAGACTTTTACTTATGGTCAGCTGGAGCTTCTACATTTTTGCATTTAGGATTCTCTCTCGCTCGCTCTCTCGCTCTCTCGCTCTCTCTCTCTCTCTCTCTCTCTCTCTCTCTCTCTCTCTCTCTCTCTCTCTCTCTCTGTGTCTGTCTGTCTGTCTGTCTGTCTCTTGCCCTCTCTCTCTCTCTCTCTCTCTCTCTCTCTCTCTCTCTCTCTCTCTCTCTGAAGGACAGCACAATCCAGTCACCATGGCTACCCACCTCCCTCCATTTTGGGATCTTTTTTCCTGAATATGTTTAAAGATTTATTCTGTCTGGGATCCTGAGTAAACAATAGTCAGGGGTATTGACTGAATTGTGTTGCTGTCTACAGGTCATGGAAAGAAACAGACATGGAGGTATAGTCAGTGGCATAAAGGCTGACTGTATAGAACATAGTGATGACTAGGCTGTGGGGCGCACCGATGGGAGTGAGATCGTAGTGTCATATTATGTTGTTCCCTGTGGTAAGCTTGTCTTGTTTTCTCTGGAAGAACAGCAGACCAGAGCATAGAATCAATGTAGTAGAACAGACACTCCTGTTTTTCCACAATTAAATATTTTTTGAACATAGAAAGGTCATTCTTTCACGTCAAGGTTTTGGCATTGGTAGCTTTCCTCAAGAAAAGTATTTTGGAGAAATGAATAGACATCAGGGACAAAATGAAATGTACATACATTCTTTTAAATTATCTCGACCGGTACTGATTCCGTAAAATGGCATTATTTATGTTTTGTTCATTTTTTCTCATTTAGCAGGCTTGATTACCAACAATGACGAGACCGCCTACAGGGAGGAGGTGAGGGCTCTGGGAGTGTGGTGCCAGGAAAATAACCTCTCACTCAATGTCAACAAAACAAAGGAGATGATCGTGGACTTCAGCAAACAGCAGAGGGTGCACCCCCCTACATCGACGGGACCGCAGTGGAGAAGGTAGAAAGCTTCAAGGTCCTTGGCGCACACATCACTGACAAACTGAAATGGTCCACCCACGCAGACAGTGTGGTGAAGAAGGCGCAACAGAGCCTCTTCAACCTCAGGAGGCTGAATAAATTTGGCTTGGCACCTAAAACCCTCACAAACTTTTACAGATACACAATTGAGAGCATCCTGTTGGGCTGTATCACTGCCTGGTACAGCAACTGCACCGCCCGCAACCGCAGAGCTCTCCAGAGGGTGGTGCGGTCTGCCGAACGCATTACCGGGGGCAAACTACCCGCCCTCCAAGACACCTACAGCATCCGATGTCACAGGAAGGCCAAAAAGATCATCAAGGACATCAACCACCCGAGCCACTGCCTGTTCACCCCGCTATCATCCAGAAGGCGAGGTCAGTACAGGTGCATCAAAGCTGGGACCGAGAGAATGAAAAACAGCTTCTATCTCAAGGCCATCAGACTGTTAAATAGCCATCACTAGCACATTAGAGGCTGCTTCTGCCTATTGAAATCACTGGCCACTTTTAGAAATGGAACACTAGTCACTTTAATAATGTTTACATATCTTGCACTACTCATCTCATATGTATATACTGTATTCTATTCTATTCTATAATATTCTACTGTATCTTAGTCCATGCCACTCTGTCATTGCTTGTCCATATATGTATATATTCTTAAATTCCATTCCTTACTAGATTTGTGTGTATTGGGTATATGTTGTGAAATTGTTAGATATTACTTGTTAGATATTACTGCACTGTCAGAGCTAGAAGCACAAGCATTTCGTAACATCTGCTAAACACGTGTATGTGACAAATACAATTTGATTTGATTTGATTTTACTTGTAGCTCACATTTGTGTAACTTCTGTATTTTCCCAAAAGATTTTCAGAAACCCAAAATATTGCTGATCAAAAGTGTAGTTTAGTATATGACCTCCATGGGAGCAGAATCCGTCCCTAACCCTCTTGACCGAAGTCTTCCCCTCGCACCAACACACACACACAAACACACACACACACACACACACACACACACACACACACACACACACACACACACACACACACACACACACACACACACACACACACACACACACACACACACCTGTATGACTATACATGTCCCCCCCTCCTGACCTTCAGATGAACCACAGGACCTGATCCAGGATCAGATTGGCTTTTTATCCCCCAATGGTTAAGGTTACAGGATTGGGGATAGGGAGAGCTTACCATAGACACTCAGGAGCTAGGTCTGCCTGGAGGTTTACAAGACCAGAGGGGCATCCATCTTAAGAGGAAGAAGCTGTGCTGATTCATCCTGTCTGTTTTCTGTTAGAGTGGAGACTCTCTGCTCCCACCTTCTTCTTCCTCTCTCTCTGCACTTCAGATCAGATGTTCGTCTCTGTTCAGGACACACACACACACTAAGGCAAGGTGAGCTCAGCGTGATTGACAGGTAGCTAGCATGTTCTGCTGTGGTGTGTGAATGATCAAACAAGTTCCAGTCTGCTCAGCACATCTGCGGTTTGGTCGTGGTGTCGCAGGGTGTTTACAGCGGTTAGGAGGAAAACACAATGAAGGGGAATGACGGGGCGAGGGCGTGTCGACACGCACTGAGCACCTACCTCTTACTGTGGTAGACTGACTGGAGGGAATCTCCTACCAGAGTAGACATAAAGGGGCTTATACACTGCTGAAAAAAATAAAGGGAACACTAAAATAACACATCCTAGATCTGAATGAATGAAATAATCGTATTAAATACTTTTTTCTTTACATAGTTGAATGTGCTGACAACAAAATCACACAAAAATTATCAATGGAAATCAAATGTATCTACCCATGGAGGTCTGGATTTGGAGTCACCCTCAAAATTAAAGTGGAAAACCACACTACAGGCTGATCCAACTTTGATGTAATGTCCTTAAAACAAGTCAAAATGAGGCTCAGTAGTGTGTGTGGCCTCCACGTGCCTGTATGACCTCCCTACAACGCCTGGGCGTGCTCCTGATGAGGTGGCGGATGGTCTCCTGAGGGATCTCCTCCTAACCTGGACTAAAGCATCCGCCAACTCCTGGACAGTCTGTGGTGCAACGTGGCATTGGTGGATGGAGCAAGACATGATGTCCCAGATGTGCTCAATTGGATTCAGGTCTGGGGAACGGGCGGGCCAGTCCATAGCATCAATGCCTTCCTCTTGCAGGAACTGCTGACACACTCCAGCCACATGAGGTCTAGCATTGTCTTGCATTAGGAGGAACCCAGGGCCAACCGCACCAGCATATGGTCTCACAAGGGGTCTGAGGATCTCATCTCGGTACCTAATGGCAGTCAGGCTACCTCTGGCGAGCACATGGAGGGCTGTGCGGCCCCCAAAGAAATGCCACCCCACACCATGACTGACCCACCGCCAAACCGGTCATGCTGGAGGATGTTGCAGGCAGCAGAACGTTCTCCACGGCGTCTCCAGACTCTGTCACGTCTGTCACATGTGCTCAGTGTGAACCTGCTTTCATCTGTGAAGACCACAGGGCGCCAGTGGCGAATTTGCCAATCTTGGTGTTCTCTGGCAAATGCCAAACGTCCTGCACGGTGTTGGGCTGTAAGCACAACCCCCACCTGTGGACGTCGGGCCCTCATACCACCCTCATGGAGTCTGTTTCTGACCGTTTGAGCAGACACATGCACATTTGTGGCCTGCTGGAGGTCATTTTGCAGGGCTCTGGCAGTGCTCCTCCTGCTCCTCCTTGCACAAAGGCGGAGGTAGCAGTCCTGCTGCTGGGTTGTTGCCCTCCTACGGCCTCCTCCACGTCTCCTGATGTACTGGCCTGTCTCCTGGTAGCGCCTCCAAGCTCTGGACACTACGCTGACAGACACAGCAAACCTTCTTGCCACAGCTCGCATTGATGTGCCATCCTGAATGAGCTGCACTACCTGAGCCACTTGTGTGGGTTGTAGACTCCGTCTCATGCTACCACTAGAGTGAAAGCACCGCCAGCATTCAAAAGTGACCAAAACATCAGCCAGGAAGCATAGGAACTGAGAAGTGGTCTGTGGTCACCACCTGCAAAACCAGTCCTTTATTGGGGGTGTCTTGCTAATTGCCTATAATTTCCACCTGTTGTCTATTCCATTTGTACAACAGCATGTGACATTTATTGTCAATCAGTGTTGCTTCCTAAGTGGACAGTTTGATTTCACAGAAGTGTGATTGACTAAGAGTTACATTGTGTTGTTTAAGTGTTCCCTTTATTTTTTGAGCAGTGTAGTATGGCCTCATAGGGGGCTTACAGTATGGCCTCATAAGGGGCTTACAGTATGGCCTCATAAACAGATGTTTTGGGGGTGATACTGAGCAAGATTATATGGATGGAGGAGACTGACAACTGTGGAATAAGTAGAGACACAGGGACAAATGTTATGGGGTGACACTGAGATGTTATGGGGGTGACACTGAGAGGGACGTTACACAGGAGACACAGATGTTATGGGGGTGACACTGAGAGGGACGTTACACAGGAGACACAGATGTTATGGGGGTGACACTGAGAGGGACGTTACACAGGAGACACTGAGATGTTATGGGGGTGACACTGAGAGGGACATTACACAGGAGACACTGAGATGTTATGGGGGTGACACTGAGAGGGACGTTACACAGGAGACACAGATGTTATGGGGGTGACACTGAGAGGGACGTTACACAGGAGACACTGAGATGTTATGGGGGTGACATTGAGAGGGACATTACACAGGAGACACTGAGATGTTATGGGGGTGACACTGAGAGGGACGTCACACAGTAGACACTGAGATGTTATGGGAGGGACAGTGGAACAGATGCTATGGGGTTGACACTGCATGAGAGAGACCTTACGCAGGATACACTGATGGGAGACATGTAATGGGAGGGACTGAGATAGGTGTAATGGGGGTGGCACTGAGAGAGATGGTAATGGTAGAGACACTAAGACAAATGTTATGGGGGTGACACAGAGAGATGGTAATGGTAGAGACACTAAGACAAATGTTATGGGGGTGACACAGAGAGATGGTAATGGTAGCGACACTAAGACAAATGTTATGGGGTGACACAGAGAGATGGTAATGGTAGAGACACTAAGACCAATGTTATGGGGTGACACAGAGAGATGGTAATGGTAGAGACACTAAGACCAATGTTATGGGGGTGACACAGAGAGATGGTAATGGTAGAGACACGAAGACCAATGTTATGGGGTGACAAGGTTATAGGAGGAATAATAGACCATATGTAATGGGGATGACAGAGATGTTATGGTACACACACCGTAATCCAAAGTAAACTCGTATTAATGTATCCCATTGTCATAACCCTAAAATGATTGCTTTAGTTTGACCTGTTTCACAAAGAGAAGGCCTCTCGAGGGGTGACTGTAAAATACTGGGGAAGTCTAGTAAAACAGTTTTCATAGGAGTATCCTATGCAATCTGGTGTGTTGGGTTTGACAAGCCCAATCTGCTGAGTGAGGTTTGGCACTGACATCCAGTGTGTTTCCTGTGGGATTATTTAGGTTTTCCTTTAGTACGGTGGCTAGGGGTGTGGTACTGGCACAGAAGGCTGACTGTAATACGGTTTTCTCCTGTCTGATGATCTGTGCTCTCCAGCTATGACACCCAGTGTGCTATAATATGTAGCCTGAGTCCATGTTGTTTACAGGTCTTTTTACAGAGTTATTCCTGCTCTTTCCTTATCTGTTTATGGTTTATAGTTAGGGCTCTATTCAATCCGCATCGCGGAAGTTCAGCTTTACAGCGTGATTGAAATTTAAAGGCAATCTTCCCACTTTAGCGGAGACTGCATTGACGGTAAACGCTGCATATGACGGCTCAATCGTAAATTACCTTTACATTTCTATCGAGGAATCTGTAACGCTTCAGCTTTACAGATTGAATAGAGCCCTTCATCTGATGTCCTATTGATGATAGTATATGTAGCCTACATGGAACATAACTTTTTTTTCTTGTCTTTAAAAACAAAAACACTTTAGTCATTTACCAGACACTCTTATCCGGTGCATTCAACTTAAGGTAGCTGGATACGACAACCGCATATTACACTCATAGTAAGTGAAACATGTCGTAGATATAAAAGCAGAGAGAGCGACAACCAAAAAAGGTGAATACCTTTAATCTCCCAATGTTGCAAATCATCAAAGAGATTTCTGGAAAACACATCTCTGACTTTGTGTAAACGAAAAAGGCACAGTGATATTTACATTGGTTTTCCCTTCATTGGTATTGCTTTTATCTCTGTGTATACAAAACATCCCACCAGTCTCTTGCAGTGTGTGTTTTTTCCGGGGTAATGAGTGTGTGGTGAAGAGGTGTGTTTATACCCAACAGTAGCGCCACACACACACACACACACACACACACACACACAAAGTATTCAATATAATATAATACAACATATACAGTGCATTCGGTAAGTATTCAGACCCCTTGACTTTTTCCACATTTTGTTACTTTACAGCCTTATTCTAAAATGGATTAAATAAAAAAAATGTCCTCATCAAACCACACACAATACCCCATAATAACAAAGTGAAAACAGGTTTTTAGACATTTTAGCAAATGTATTAAAAAGAAAAAACAGAAATACCTTATTTACATAAGTATTCAGACCTTTTGCTATGAGACTTGAAATTGAGCTCAGCTGCATCCTGTTTCCATTGATCATCCTTGAGATGTTTCTACAACTTGATTGGAGTCCACCTGAGGTAAATTCATTTGATTGGATATGATTTGGAAAGGTACGCACCTGTCTATATAAGATCCCACAGTTGACAGTGCATGTCAGAGCAAAAACCAAGCCATGAGGTCGAAGGAATTGTCCCTAGAGCTCCGAGACAGGATTGTGTCGAGGCACAGATCTTGGGAAGGGTACCAAAACATTTCTGCAGCATTGAAGATCACCAAGAACACAGTGGCCTCCATCATTCTTAAATGGAAGAAGTTTGGGACCACCAAGACTCTTCCTAGAGCTGGCCTCTCGGCCAAACTGAGCAATTGGGGGAGATGACCAAGAACCCGATGGTCATTCTGACAGAGCTCCAGAGTTCCTCTGTGGAGATGGGAGAACCTTCAGAAGGACAACCATCTTTGCAGCACTCCACCAATCAGGGCCTTTATGGTAAAGTGGCCAGACGGAAGCCACTCCTCAGTAAAAGGCACATGACAGCCCGCTTGGAGTTTGCCAAAAGGCACCTAAAGGACTCTCAGACCATGAGAAACAAGTTTCTCTGGTCTGATGAAACCAAGATTGAACTATTTGGCCTGAATGCCTAGCGTCACGTCTGGAGGAAACCTGGCACCATCCCTACGGTGAAGCATGGTGGTGGCAGCATCATGCTGTGGGGATGTTTTTCAGCGGCAGGGACTGGGAGACTAGTCAGGATCGAGGGGAAGATGAACGGAGCAAAGTACAGAGAGATCCTTGATGAAAATCTGCTCCAGAGCGCTCAGGACCTCATACTGGGGCGAAGGTTCACCTTCCAATAGGACAACGACCCTAAGCACACAGCCAAGACAACACAGGAGTGGCTTCGGGACAAGTCTCTGAATGTCCTTGAGTGGCCCAGCCAGAGCCCGAACTTGAACCCGATCTAACATCTCTGGAGAGACCTGAAAATAGTTGTGCAGCGACGCTCCCCATCCAACCTGACAGAGCTTGAGAAGATCTGCAGAGAAGAATGGGAGAAATTCCCCAAATACAGGTATGCCAAGCTTGTAGCATCATACCCAAGAAGACTTGAGTCTGTAATCGCTGCCAATGATGCTTCAACAAAGTACTGAGTAAAGGGTCTGAATACTTATGTAAATGTGATATTTCAGTTTATTTCATTTTATAAATTTGCTAAAACTTCTAAAAATCTGTTTTTGCTTAGTCATTATGGGGTATTGTGTGTAGATTGATAAAGAAAAACAAGCAATTTAATCCATGTTAGAATAAGGTTGTAACACAGTTTGCTGTGTTACAAAGTGGGATTCAAATATTTTAATTGTCTTTTTTTTGTCAACGATCTACACAAAATATTCTGTAATGTCAAAGTGGAAGAAAAATTCTAACATTTGTAAAACATTTATGAAAAATAAAACACTAATATAACTTCATTAGATAAGTATTCAACCCCTGAGTCAATACATGTTACAATCACCTTTGGCAGCGATTACAGCTGTGAGTCTTTCTGGGTAAGTGTCTAAGAGCTTTGCACACCTGGATTGTACAATATTTGCACATTATTCTTTTTTAAATTCTTCAAGCTCGGTCAAGTTGGTTGTTGATCATTGATAGACAGCCATTTTCAAGTCTTGCCATAGATTTTCAAGCCGATTTAAGTCAAAACTGTAACTAGGCCACTCAGGAACATTCAATGTCGTCTTGGTAAGCAACTCCAGTGTATATTTGGCCTTGAGTTTTAGGTTATTGTCCTGCTGAAAGTTGAATTTATCTCCCAGTGTCTGTTGGAAAGCAGACTGAACCAGGTTTTCCTCTAGGATTTGCCTGTACTTAGCTCCATTCCGTTTATTTTTATTCTACAAAACTCCCTAGTCCTTGCCGATGATTAGCATACCCATAACATGATGCAGCCACCACCATGCTTGAAAACATGAAGAGTGGTACTCAGTAATGTGTTGTATTGGATTTTACCCAAACATAACACTTTGTATTCAGGACATAAAGTTAATTTCTTTGCCACATTTTTTGCAGTTTTACTTTAGTGCCAATTTGCAAACAGGATGCATGTTTTGGAATATTTTTATTCTGTACAGGCTTCCATCTGTTCACTCTGCCAATTATGTTAGTATTGTGGAGTAACTACAATGTTGTTGAACCCATCCTCAATTTTCTCCTATCATAGCCATTAAACTCTGTAACTGTTTTACATTTACTATTGGCCTGATGGAGAAATCCCTGAGCGGTTTTCTTCCTCTCCGGCAACTGAGTTAGGAAGGACGCCTGTATCTCTGTAGTGACTGGGTGCATTGGTACACCATCCAAAGTGTTATTAATAACTTCACCTTGCTCAAAGGGATATTCAATGTCTGCTTTTTTTTTTAACCCATCTACCAATAGGTGCCTTTCTTTGCAAGCCATTGGAAACCTTAGAAACCTCCCTGGTCTTTTTGGTTGAATCATTGTTTGAAATTCACTGCTCGACTGAGGGGCCTTACAGATAATTGAATGAGGTAGTCATTCAGTAATCATGTTAAAAACTATTTTTGCACACAGAGTGAGTCTATCCAACTTATTATGTGACTTGTTAACTTTTACTCCTGAACTTATTTAGGCTTGCCATAACAAAGGGGTTGAAAAGTTATTGACTCAAGACATTTCAGCTTTTCATTATGAATAAATGTGAATATATTTTGAAAAACATAATTCAACTTTGACATTATGGGGTATTGTGTGTAGGCCAATGACAAAACAAATCTCAATTTAATCTTTTTTAAATTCAGGCTGTAACAACAAAATGTGGAAAAAGTCAAGGGGTGTGAATACTTTCTGAAGGCACTGTACACATTTCAAGTATCACAAAAGCCACTACAAAAGCCACTGCATATATTTTGTTGCTGTGACATTCTTTCAAACCAAAATCAAAATAATACAATATATCAAGCTACAACATAATCTCAAAACAAGAAGTTAGTGTTGTAACACAACTCACTGGTACAGTAGGCCTCAACAGTAACACTGGACTAACTCTCACCAGAGGTCAGGACCATGAGGAGAACAAGTGTCACAAAGAATCCCTTCATATTCTACTATCTATAACAAAATAGAAGACAAAGATCTGCTACAGTGGTGCTGTGTTAGACTCATCAGCAAAAAGGAGCACAAAGACCTGTTGATATAAATGAGCAGGTTCCTACTGTTTCTCTACCCTCCTCAAAGTAGCAGACTATATCTTTCTGCCTGCTTAAATATCATTACTTATCTGACTTCACAAGTTTGCTGTGCCCGTATCACTTGGGCCTTCACACACAGGCAGGCATGCATTCCAAAACACAAATGCACGTTACAAAATACATAAATTAACCGTTGTAATATCTAACTACTCTTCACATTAAATCTGCAGATAAATGTACTGTAGGTAAAAATAAAAACCAGCAGTTGCCAGTAGTTACCAAGTATTTATTATCTTAATAGTAATATGATAATATGCCATTTAGCAGACTAGAAATGCATATAGCACTTGAGTGATATGACAAAAATATATAATAACTTACAGTGTATACTTTGGCTTGAAATGTAAGGGGGGAGAGTATGGTTAGGTATTTCATGTTAAAAGCATCACAATTTCAAGTGGTCAAATAATACATTTTATTTCAATTTTATGAGTGAGAATTGGCTATACCACAGGCTTTGCAAATATAATAAATATGTCTCCATAAGACTTTAAATGCAAATAAAAATGAATTTATATTTATTTGAACTTCAAGCATGTCCTCAAAATGACTAAGGCGTGTTTTTGTGTGTTTTCTCACACGTGTTAGCTAAAATATTTTTTTGCAATTGCCAGAGGCTGTAGGAATGACAGTGCTCCTGTCCAAATTCTGCTAAATTGATTAATATTGACCCTCAGGTTGGGTCCTTTCACACAGTGTACTCAGATAAGTTGTTCCCACTCAAACTTATCCCAAAACCTTAACTGGAAAATGAATATGTACTGAGAAATGAGATTGTGCACGTGCATGTGTTGGTTTGAGTGTCTGTGCCAGTGTCTGTTCATACTCAGTGTTTGCACACGTTGTTAGTGACCTGCCTGCACCTCACCCCCTCTGAGCATCAAAGAACATTGTGCTTGGGCATTAAAGAGGTGTTCACCAAGGCACCGCCCTTGGAACCCTGTGGTTTTCTGATGAGTATTTCTTTGTTAGTTGATTCCATACCATGAATACTTCATCAAGTGCCATGGATCCTTCATCAAACCCTTCTATTGGGGTTGTCCTCCATTCATCTATAAATGGATGAATAGATTCAGGAACAGCTCTTAGATTCAGACCCAGACAACCAACGCTTCCAACTGATTACCTCATCTGGCTGTTGGCCCTTTCTTATCTCTCTCGGACATCAAGCAATTCAGAGAGGATGGAGACAGCCTCGACAGTCCTCAAACTAACACACACACTGCAGAGGGCAATGCCACAGTGCACGTACTGTATACTCTGCAGGAAGTTATTAACTGTATAAGATCAAAGCCAGTGGACAGGATAAACATTCCTCCCCCCAGCTCCTCTAGGCAACAAACCAAACAGCTTCCTCCTCCAACTTCCTCTCCAGTCAGTCCCACCACCACATATTGTTACCACATGACCAGTCCTGCAGCTGCTGACTAATGTGTGGATCGAACCAGGTTAATGGCCATATGACTCAGAACCAGGGCCGGATTCATAAATCGTCTCAGAGTAGGCGTGCTGATCTAGTATTAGGTCCCTCCTGCCCATGTAGGTGCACAATCACAGCAGGAAAGATTTGAATGATTTAAAATGTTTTGGGGATCCACATGACGAAGACTCAAAAGCACACGTCCTTCATGGCAAAGTCAATTAATTTTCATTAGAGTGGTAGCTACTGTAAGTATTCAAAAAATTTCACAATCAACACACACAAAAAAAGCTTTTAAAAATGCATTTCTAAAAACAAATTCCTACACCTTTGGACAATTCTTTAAAAACAGACAATTAAAAAAAATACAAATTCAGAGGTAAAAACTATACAGTGAGTTGACATGTAATCAAGCAATCGAAACTCATATTGACAATGAGTGTGTAGAGAGTTATGTCTCCCTCAGGTAATACCGCATACTTAAAAAAATAAAAAAATAATATGCCATTTAGCAGACGCTTTTATCCAAAGCGACTTACAGTCGTGCGTGCACACATTTTTGTGTATGGGTGGTCCCGGGGATCGAACCCACTACCTTGGCGTTACAAGCGCCGTGCTCTACCAGCTGAGCTACAGAGGACCACAGTAAGTAAGTACTTCTTCCATTGGGGTTTTCTGTTGTGTTTTTCATCTACTTACCAATATTTGTGATAAATGTGTAAATTGTACAATATAATTGTGAACTTTGGTTAACATTTCCTTCTGAAGTGAATTGATCAATTTCCATTCAGACTGACCACATGACTCTGAACTTGCAGTAGAGGGCAGTAGCCACACGTAGAGCTATAGTCTACACTGCTGATCAGGACCCTAAGTTGTTGCGGAAAGCCTGTAGCAAGCTGTTTTCTGATGTAGCAGGGGGAACCTTGATAGCAGATGACATTGGAAAAGCAGTGAGTAAAGAAACTGTGAAGATACACTGTGAAGGAGAGTGTGAAACCAAGTTAGTTCACACTAACCCCGAAGAGCTGCAATTAATAATGGCAGTACCCTAATCCGACGAATACATATCGTATTAATAAATAGCAAACTCATGCAATTTTTTTAATGATTATATTGCTTTGTTTTAATACCCATGCAATTAGAATGATACAGCACACACATTTCCAACAATACCATCAGTTAGCATGTACAGTAACAGCATGTCTGACAATGTCTGCCTGTCCCCAACACTCCCCAGGGCCGTCCTTTATGTTATAGCTGGGGAATCTAGCTCTGATGACGTAGGGAAGGGCTATTCAACTTGGGTCCTGGAGGGCCGACACTTCTGGTGTTCATCCTCTCCTTCAAATAAGGAACCAATTCAGACCTGAGACACCAGGTGAGTGCAATTAACTGGTAGAAACCAAAAACAGAAGTGTTTTGGCCCTCCAGAACCGGAGTTGAATAGCCCTGATGTAGGACACCTCCACCAAGCCGTTGGCTGACTTCCCCCAGAGACAGCTGCACTTGCTGCTCCAGCACGTCATGGTGTTCATGCTTCTAGTGGCCAGAATGTCTTCTTCGATCATCAGCTTGTTGGTTCCATTGTTCCACTCTAGGATCGTTGAAGTGAAGCCCACAATGTCCGACTCATCAGTCTGGATCTAACTTTCACTGGCCTGTGAGAGGCCCAGCAGTAGCAGGCCAAGAGTGGGTCTGTGGTCCATCTTCTTGTAGTGTGTTACCATGTAAATCTTGGTGCGGCAAACTCTACAAATTATTTTAGATGCATGCCAGCAAAGCCGCAACACAACACAACACTAAACAATACATTAATTGCACTATAACGGTGACAAATGGTGCCCACAAACTGTTAGGGTCTACATAAAGCTGTCCCAACAGCAGAGCTTTCTCTTCAGCACCATGGAATGAATCTACACCTGGCTATCAGCGGAGCCTTGTCTGGCAGTGAAACAGTTCATTCAGCCTCATTTACTGCCTTTTAAAAATACATAGCTGATATGGCTGAATTGCTTAAACAAATGTGGTTTCTACTGAAAATTGAGATGTATGGCAAAAGGGAACGACGAGTGGATAAGAGGCAATCCGTAATTTCAATTAAGACATTGAGCGAGCTGGGACGGACGTAGTAAATATAACTATTTGTTCAGCACTTTTGAACTGTACAGTGACAGAATTCAGAACATGGGCCGTTCTTACAGTGTTCTCCCTGTACACCAAGTCAGAACTGTAGGATAAATAAAGGGGGAATATAAGCAGACAATGAAAGATCTTACAATATTCAATGATTACATTTCTCTAAAACAGGCTATAGGCTACATGTGCACCACCAAGTCAGAACAGTAGGCTAAGTTATGAGGGGGAAAGGGACCAAATTATTAGGGTGAGATACATGGGCTTTTAACAGCTTACTACACAACATACACTTAGTATTACTTTCTTAGCTACAGTATACATATCTCCCTGGCATATTACATCATTTATGCAGCAGCATACAATCAATTTTTGGACTCACCTTGTTGTGCTGCGCTCACTTGAACAGGAAGGTGGTGCGGCGGTCCTTCTTGTGGGAAAATGTTGTCATCAAAGTCTGACATTCTCTGGAATTATGGTGCTTTCAAGACTGGAACTTGGGAAAAAACAAGGTCGAATCATGACGTCAATGATCTTCAGGTCGGAGCTCTAGAAAGAGGCCAGAGTTCCCGATTTATGAAAATGTATGCACTCACTAACTGTAAGTCGCTCTGGATAAGAGCGTCTGCTAAATGACTCAAATGTAAAAATGTACATTTGGAATTCCGAGTTGGATGACCGTTCAAAACGTATTTTCCCAGTCAGAGCTTTTTTTTCTTCAGAGATTCCAGTTGTCTTGAACTTACTGAAGTCTGAGATTTCCAGGTTCTGAGTCTCCAGTTGTTTTGAACGCAGCAGACGTCATGCTGGATTGACAGCATGGCCAATGTATTCAACCTTTTCTGACCCATGGCATGTGAATGTTTATCCTTTTACACTTCGAAAAGAGACCCTTAAACCCAGACTTGGACCACACACTCTCTCCACTGAATAGCAGGCTAGTGATTGCTTTGCAATGATTGCAGTTAGCCACTGATTCCTTCCAAACCACTCATCGTTGAATTTTAGATTTCCAACTTGTTGTGTAATGTTTATGTCCAATGGCCGATGAGCACTGATACGTTTGATCTATAATTTATCTTCATATGACAAAGATTGAAAAGGATTTGCCAGTAGATTGTCGACTTGATTCATGATGATGATGATTCATGATGATGACTGCTTGTCTAGCTTGCTAGCTAAGATTTTTAAAGTATGATGTTGACATGATCAGTCCAATCAAAGCTACGGTAGATATAACGTGATTTGACGTCATTTTATCTGTGGCCAATGACCTTGAGCCTTTTTGGATGGGCACTTCTAATGTAACTCTATGGCAGCACCCGAGGTGCTTGACATTTTTAGCTCTCCCCATAGATTTTGCAGTAACGAAGTGTCCCAATGAGTGACAGAACACTGAGCCAATCACAGCGCAACTAGAGCTAGGCTGAAACACCTGCATTTTGGAGCTGCCTTACTCAAGAAAGCAAAAAAGTGACCATGTTTGTAGGCAGGTTTATTAATGCAATGATTTCTTTTTTTTAATATTGTTTGCAAACTGATATGTGACACGTATTAATGCCAAAATGACAGGCAAAACAGGCAACAAAACAATGTTTTTTTTTGCTAAACAGGTGGGGCTCAAAACAGGTGGGGCTCTGAGTATTATACCATACAATGTAAACACGCATACACACCATTCTAGATGTTATCCCAAATAACTAATAAATAAATAACAAACAATACAAAATTTTAAATTGAGAACCGAAAAGGGTGTTTCAGTTTCAAGGTCTCAGCTTGGAGAGAAGAAGCCTTGTGAGGTATTGGTCAGTCACATGCATGAACCAAACGTTAATGATGAATTCATTATGAATAATGAATAAGCTAAATCATGCAAATATTACTTGTCTGTGTAAGCAGTATATAAGAGAACTAACAGGACTGTCCCGACGGAGCTCCTGACAGACGTTTACTACTTGGTGCATTAAGTTTGTTGGAACCTCTCCAGCATGCTGATAATAAAGAATGATTCATTTAAGATTGACTTCAGGTGTCCCTGGTGGTAATTTCCATGACAAAGGGAAAACAGTTTGGATTTGGCTTCAGACCAATTACATCACAAGCCAAACGTCATTATTGACAGAACAAAACTTGAATTGATGCATTTTGTTGTGTTGTCCGGTGGCTAGCTAGCTAGCTAAAATCGTCCCTTTCCTAAATTAGCCATTGATGGAGATAGGGATTTGGACTTGTGGTTTTACTTAATTATCCGTACTGGCCAATGATTATAACGGCGATTCTGATCCAACCATAAATTCATACATTGTGCCCCTGGCCTGAGAGGATGAAAGTTTGAACATGTAGCTAGATGTAGTATGCTAATGTGAACTAGCTGCCCATGAAAGGAAGTTAGGCTAGCGAGCAGGTATTTTAGCCAGGTAGCCTAGGACAATAAAAACGAAAAGTGTGTACTGTATGACAGAGTTATAGACCATTTGGGCAACATGAAAGAGGAGGATTGTCACGACTTCCGCCGAGGCTGCCTCCCCTCCTTGTTCGGGCAGGTTTTGGCGTTCGTCGTCACCGGCTTACTAGCTACTGCCGATCCATTTATCATCACTCCATTTGTCTTGTCTTATCAATCACACACACCTGGTCCTTATCCCTCATTAGTCATTGTATAAGTGTTCCCTCTGCTTCCTTGTCTGTGTGGGTGATTGTTTGTAGTGAGCTGTGTGTAGCTCGGTTGAGCTACCCTTACCTTGTTGTTGCCAGGGTAGAATTTTCCCCCTGTGCCTATGTATTATTGGATTGTACCATTACAGTGTATTTGCCAGGGATGAGTGTTTCCCCTGTGCCTGTTTCGTTGATCGCTATTTGAGTCACTTTTTTGTGTCAACAAAGGAATAAACTCTGTATTCGGTGATTACCCTCCTGTGCCTGACTCCTTTCATCACACTCATCACAAGGATGGCATTGGCGTTTCTCTACAAGTAGGGTGAGTTAACATGTTTTTTTTCTACTTGCACGCACACACACCACACACACCACACACACCACATACACACACAAAAATAAATCAGTTCCATGGACAGCCACATCACATTTAGCTTATGTTGATTGGACTAAATCATTTTTGGTATCTTTTAGTTGTCACTGTAATAGACTAAGCATAGGTGATTAGATGGGGTTGATGCTCACTATGAGATGTCTATCATATGAGCACAGTATTTACCACCTGTCACTTAAAACACCCCAGATTAGATGGTTCTGTGTGCACAAGTACATGTGATTGAGTGCATGCTTGCATATGTGTGTTTGTGTGTGTGTGTGTGGGAGGGGAGGGGAGCGGGGGATGCGATGAGAGAGGTATGTTGGCTGGGCTCCCTGCCTGTGCCATTAAACCCCTTCAACTTATCCAGAACGCTGCAGCCCGTCTGGTGTTCAACCTTCCCAAGTTCTCTCATGTCACCCCGCTCCTCCGCACACTCCACTGGCTTCCAGTTGAGGCTCGCATCTACTACAAGACCATGGTGCTTGCCTACGGAGCTGTGAGGGGAACGGTACCTCCTTACCTTCAGGCTCTGATCAGACCCTACACCCAAACGAGGGCACTACGTTCATCCACCTCTGGCCTGCTAGCCCCCCTACCTCTACGGAAGCACAGTTCCAGCTCAGCCCAGTCAAAGCTATTCGCTGCTCTGGCACCCCAATGGTGGAACAAGCTCCCCCACGACGCCAGGACAGCGGAGTCACTGACCACCTTCCGGAGACACTTGAAACCCTACCTCTTTAAGGAATACCTGGAATAGTATAAAGTAATCCTTCTTCCCCCCACCCCCCATAAAAAAAAAAGAAGGTGGTTGTCCCACTGGCTATCATAAGTTGAATGCACCAATTTGTAAGTCGCTCTGGATAAGAGAGTCTGCTAAATGATGTAAATGTAATGTAAATGTATGGAATCTCAGTTTCATCCTACCAGCTCTCACACTCTCACGTCAGAATTAGGCTTTTCGAAGTTGTTCCAAATGTCAAAGTGTTTAAGGGTAAGTTTAGGCATGAACTTTTTAAGGTTGGGATTAAGGTCAGGCATAAACTCAAAATTCTTAAGGTTAAGCATTAACTCTGAATGGTTAAGGTTTGGGATAGCCTTAAAACTAAAAGATAAAAAATTACTTTTTATCACTGGATTCAAACTTGCAAACTTTGGAATCAGAGGCAGATGCTTACGTCCATACACCATCCCCTTCCACAATGCACTTGCAAAACTGAAACCTACTTGAAGGTAAAAGCTCCAACTATTGCCCCTAGTGGCCGATTTCCACGACGTCTCCTGACGTCCTCAGACACGGATGGACGTTGATTACTGACTTGTATCACGAGGGACCTAGCTGGTTTCATCAACTATTAATCCACACACATGCACATGGCAAGCACACACAGACTGCGTTTAGCTGAATGGTGGATAATTGTTGAGGAGGGGGAAATAAATGAGGACTTATTTCCCCTTCCACTGGCCATGTGTCCTCCCGGTGGCGTCCTCCCCTCGGGGCATCATTTCAGCCAGCCGGCCCAAGTTTCAGCCTGGCCTGGGCTAGCATAGCCAAGCAGGACATCCAGAGCACATGTTGGAGCAATCAGTCCCTATAATTTGGAGCCTCCCAAGTGGGGAGGGCATGTATGTGTCACACAGGGCATGTATGTGTCACAGCCTCCCAGAGGACAGTAGAAGTATGTCTCTAAAGGTCGTGCTCCTTCTCAGTACAGATATGGCTGCTGCAGGGGCACGCTACCCACAAGATTACCCCCAAACAGTGCAGATAGGGATCATGGCCCCAAGTAAGTCCCTGTGTGTTTTATGTGGGTTTTTTTTGTGTGTGTGTATGCGTGTGCGTGTGTGGGAAGGTTAATCTTGACATTACCACCCTGTTACAGCCAAACTCAGACCACACCAATGCATAAAAGGTCCTATTATTTACAGACCTCACAAGATGTTTGGGAATAACAGACCAAGACCAAGATGGAGTTTACGTCTACCTCCCAAACAATCAGCCTACATACAGTCCAAACTAAAGCCAAGGCTTGTAATTTGAGTGAATAGTAGAATCAAATGTAGTCTAACATTCACTGTATCGTCACTCTGTCTCTTTCTCTGTCTCTCTCTGTCTCTCTTTCTCTCTATGTCTCTGTCTCTCTGTCTCTCTTTGTCCCTCTCTATCCCCCCCCCTCTCTCTCTCTCTCTCACCGCCTCTCTCTCTTTTGGCAGTTCTGACTGTAACCTACCCTATGGAACCTCTGATGGAACAAACAGCACCGTTCCCACATATGTCGGCAAGAGGTTGAGCCTCCCCAGCCACAGACCAGACCGGCTACACACCAACCAACCAGCCCCGCGAGCACACGCACATATGTGCACACACACCAACCAGCCCTACAGTATTCCGCTTACTGCGCTTATCTGACTGGACCACATGTGTGCGCCAGCTAGAGCCATCTCTCTGGCCATCATTAGAAAGCATTTAATCTGATAGGGGCTTGGCAAACTGTCGAAGGTTGGAACCTTGGTGGACTGACAGGGCCGAGGGGATGAAAGATTGTGCCGAGCGTTGCCAGGTTGTGCATATAGGATAAGGGGGTCCCGTGGAGAGCGTTGCCAGGTGTGAAGTGAACTGGGCCTCTGTGTTGTTGATGTTGGGCCCCTGGCTAAAGCTGGACAGCTGTTCTGGCCCTATTAGTAGTGCTACTCTGGATCTGGAGCTGGCCCTCCATCCAGTCCAGCTGTGGGAGGGAGGGAGGGTGGGAGGACCCCAGTCATCGTGAACCTGGAAAATCTGGTGTTTAGAACTGACTCTCTGGACGGGACAGGAAGTTAGTTAATAGGCAATGTTTGAAGAAGACCTTTCTGATCCAATGTGTCATTGTTTTGAGGACTTGTTTTTATGTTTTTATTCCAACACTACTTTCTTTCATGTCTTGGCTTCCAAACAGTTCAATACGGGAAAACTGTCATGGCTTTTCTTCTTTAGCTTTTGTTTTCCGGCATACAATACTCAGAGCAGGTACTCTATAGGCACTTCACTAGGACTCTATAGAACATTCATACATGTTCACATATTCATAAGCATCATATGCAAATCTTGGATGGCTGTAGTGTATTGTCCTTTTCATTACATTTTCTCTCTAACATCTTTCAACTGCGTATTATTGTGTACTATGATATTGATTTCTTATGAGACTCTGACATTGTTCATCACTTCTCTGTTCTCTCCTACATTATTCAGTCTGTGGGCCTTGTCTCGCAGCTACCACAGAGTTGTGTATCTGCAGTCAAGCTGCAGGTGGACACCTGAGGGTACGCTAATTGAGGGTCTGGGTCATTACATTTTTAGTCATTTACATTAACTCTCCCCTGTGTGTGTGTGTGTGTTTGTGCGTGTTAGCAGGTGGGCCCCATTCGGAGAGGGGGGAACTAAGGAAAGGGTCGCTGTTACAGTGAAGTACACCGCCCCCCCATTCCCTTCACCCCTCCCAGTTGCTATTTATTGGGTCATGGTCAAGATGGCTGCCCTACTTTGTGAGATTTGGCCAGGGGTCAGGGGTCAGGGGTCGGGGGTCAGCGTTTCCAAATGACTGTTTATCTTTAATCTAAACAAGGGCGCTATTTAAGGCAACATGAAGAGGCCACCCGCTAATTACAGTAGTGATGATGAGCCTGCCTGCCTGCCTGCCACCCCCAGCTCAGCTCAATTGCAGCCATATGCTGCCAAACTAGGGGGTTTAGCTGCCCTGTGCCCCCTCTGCTGTTGTATCCCTGTCTGTGTCTGTGTGTCTGTGTAGGGGGGGGGTGTCTTTGGCTCTCCATGTGGTGTAAGTGAAGTACAGCCTTGGTTTTGGTATGTATACATGTCCACCTATCCATTACCTCAACTAGCCGGTGCCCCAGCACATTGACTCTGCAACGGTACCCCCCTGTATATATAGCCTCCCTACTGTCACTTTATTTTACTTCTGCTCTTTTTTTTCTCAACACTTTTTTTGTTGTTGTTTTATTTCGACTTTTTTTGTTAAAAATAAATGCACTGTTGGTTAAGGCCTATAAGTAAGCATTTCACTGTAATGTCTGCACCTGTTGTATTCGGCGCATGTGACCAATACAATTTGATTTGATTTGATTTGAGATCAAATATTTTGGTATGTTGTTTATACCACACCTTGAGTAACTGATTACCCACTAATTAAGGTGAAAAAGTGTATCAACATCCCTCGAAAACACACAAATGCTCTCACGCACGCACAGAAACACACACACACTAACAGTCCTTAGAGGGACAGACCTGGAAAATCCCTAGAACACACACTGACAACAGTCCTGCCGTCCCTAGAGTCAATTTTCTGTGACTCATCTCATGATCAGTACAGTTCTGTGATGTCCTCTTCAACAACGTATTCTACGATTTCTATTCCTTTCTCCTTTCAGCTATCTGGTCCTCATAGCATTTCACAACCATGATGTCTTATAATCACAACCAGTGTCTTTGGAACCCAACCTGAATCAGTAGCCATGTTTTTACGTACCTTCAGTGAAGCATTACGAGACCATAAACAAGTCATTGTATCTCAATAAAAATTGCACTTTGGGCGTGCTGTTGGCGCTTCACTGCAAACCAGGGGAACCAGCTACCAGGCCTGAACTGTAAAGGGGTTACTGTGAATTTGACAGTAGTTTACAGGCAGCTCGGTAGCAAGTCAAATTCTGTATCTAATACAGTGAGGGAAAAATGTATTTGAACCCCTGCTGATTTTGTACGTTTGCCCACTGACAAAGACATGATCAGTCTATAATTTTAATGGTAGGTTTATTTGAACAGTGAGAGACAGAATAACAACAAATACATCCAGAAAAACGCATGTCAAAAATGTTATAAATTGATTTGCATTTTAATGAGGGAAATAAGTATTTGACCCCTCTGCAAAACATGTCTTAGTACTTGGTGGCAAAACCCTTGTTGGCAATCACAGAGGTCAGACGTTTCTTGTAGTTGGCCACCAGGCTTGCACACATCTCAGGAGGGATTTTGTTCCACTCCTCTTTGCAGATCTTCTCCAAGTCATTAAGGTTTCGAGGCTGACGTTTGGCAACCTTCAGCTCCCTCCACAGATTTTCTATGGGATTAAGGTCTGGAGACTGGCTAGGCCACTCCAGGACCTTAATGTGCTTCTTCTTGAGCCACTCATTTGTTGCCTTGGCCGTGTGTTTTGGGTCATTGTCATGCTGGAATACCAATCCACGACCCATTTTCAATGCCCTGGCTGAGGGAAGGAGGTTCTCACCCAAGATTTGACGGTACATGGCCCCGTCCATCGTCCCTTTGATACAGTGAAGTTGTCCTGTCCCCTTAGCAGAAAAACACCCCCAAAGCATAATGTTTCCACCTCCATGTTTGACGGTGGGGATGGTGTTCTTGGGGTCATAGGCAGCATTCCTCCTCCTCTAAACACGGCGAGTTGAGTTGATGCCAAAGAGCTCGATTTTGGTCTCATCTGACCACAACACTTTCACCCAGTTCTCCTCTGAATCATTCAGATGTTCATTGGCAAACTTCAGACGGGCCTGTATATGTGCTTTCTTGCTGCAGGATTTCAGTCCTTCATGGCGTAGTGTGTTACCAATTGTTTTCTTGGTGACTATGGTCCCAGCTGCCTTGAGATCATTGACAAGATCCTCCCGTGTAGTTCTGGGCTGATTCCTCACTGTTCTCATGATCATTGCAACTCCACGAGGGAGATTTACAGTTATTTTGTGTTTCTTCCATTTGCGAACTGTTGTCACCTTCTCACCAAGCTGCTTGGCGATGGTCTTGTAGCCCATTCCAGCCTTGTGTAGGTCTACAATCTTGTCCCTGACATCCTTGGAGAGCTCTTTGGTCTTGGTGATGGTGGAGAGTTTGGAATCTGATTGATTGATTGCTTCTGTGGACAGGTGTCTTTTATACAGGTAACAAGCTGAGATTAGGAGCACTCCCTTTAAGAGTGTGCTATTAATCTCAGCTCGTTACCTGTATAAAAGACACCTGGGAGCCAGAAATCTTTCTGATTGAGAGGGGGTCAAATACTTTTTTGACATGCGTTTTTCTGGATTTTTTTGTTGTTATTCTGTCTCTCACTGTTCAAATAAACCTACCATTAAAATTATAGACTGATCATTTCTTTGTCAGTGGGCAAACGTACAAAATCAGCATGGGATCAAATACTTTTTTCCCTCACTGTATAAACACGGTATCAAAGCAAGTACTGTGTAATGGCACACAGTACAATACTGTAAAATATACTGTATTGTACTGTTAAAAAAAGTAAATGCTACCGTAATCTGAATGAATGAATGAAATTCATTGAGGGAAGGGATTTGTATTTCACAGTATTTTAGTGTAATTACAAGGGATTGTAATGACAGTAAGACTTGCTGCCCCTCCAATCTGTCCTCTGTACAAATTGATGGGACACTATAACCACATAGGAGTTAAATTGGTACAGCATTCTCACTCACGGGCGCAACAAATATAGCCACTTACAAGGCACGCCTCAAAAAAAGATTATGACCCAGAAACAACAATACTATGCACCCACTAATGGTCAGAAGGTTTTCTGCGCTCCAAAGATACGGTACGGTACAGTATTCTGTGGGGTGGAATTGCAGTACCATTCGAAATACAGCAATACTTTGCCCCGCCCACAACATTTTCCCATAATGCTTCAGAATTTATAGTATGCTGCAGTAAAACGTTTCAGAGTATTTTACTGTTGATAACACCCCAAATTACAGTATAATTTACCGTTCTCCGTTACAGTGTGAGTTAAAATACTATTTGAAATAATTTGGCTAGGCTTGATTGAGCTTGCCTGGCACAATAGAACTAATAGAATGGTCGCTAAAGTGCAAACCACGCCCATCTAGAAGTCCAGGCAGGTGAAGCAAATGCAAAAAATATTTGAACGATTTCAAATAGTATTTGAACCCAGGTCTGCTGGTTATTGCACCTCCCACCTCTTCTACTTCTTAGGCACTTACACCTAGCCTCATGCTTCAGTGAATTTGTTCTTTCCATCGCTGTTAAAATGTATTTTACATGAATATTCCTTTCATTTAGAAGACCTCTGTTAGCCCTGACGTGAAGTGGTACTGACTGAGGACTGGTGAAACTGTAGCCGAGTTAGCTAAATACAATTTTTTTCTTTGGCTGGCTGTGTGTGTGTGTGTGTGTGTGTGTGTGTGTGTGTGTGTGTGTGTGTGTGTAACGAACGGGCCTGGTTCGGGCTCCACGCTCCCTTGCCCACTGATCCCTATCAGCGAAATGGACGACTGGCGCTTAGTAGCTGGGCTTCCATGGCAATTACCAGATCCCAGGAGAGGCTCCAAATCTGGCTCCCAAACAAGTCACAGCCTATGTGTTGTACTGAATAAAAACCCAAACGCCCATGTAGGCTAGAAAATTGCCCCCCCCAAAAAACAAAAAATTGGACTAGCAATAATCCCCCGCGCGGTGCTGCGTGAGGTATTTGGTTTCCCTCTGAAATATGTGCTCATCTGACGACTGAAACAGGATACGCTCAGGGTTAAGCCACTGAAATGGCAACCCATGTCAGAAAAATACAATTATCTTTTTTCTTCTTCTTCCTAGCCAAATGAACTGCCAATGACTGGGGGATCAAACCAAAATTACCCAGTCTAGGAATGTTCAATCCATTTCAGGCTAGAACTATAGTACAGGCAGCTGTTGCATGAAGAAAAATTAAATGTTAAAATGTTCAGTGCACCTTGAAAGTCCAAGGAGAAAGAAAGAAAGAAAGAAAGAAAGAAAGAAAGAAAGAAAGAAAGAAAGAAAGAAAGAAAGAAAGAAAGAAAGAAAGAAAGAAAGAAAGAAAGAAAGAAAGAAAGAAAGAAAGAAGGAAAGAAAGAAAGAAAGAAAGAAGTCCATGCATTGGTTTAGCTGCACATAGTGGCTGACACCATAAATCATTGTTGATGAATTGCTTGTAGCGGTGTGTATGTATTTTTGTTATTTTAATCTGAGAAAGGTTGAAGGAGAGCAAAGCTCAAGGATAAGATAAAAGCATCTGGTAAAACTTCACAATAATTGCTGTGAAACCCTGAAGATCTGAGAAGAAATTCCTATGTTTTTTTTCCTTCTTACTTCTTCTCTGTTTTCCTTGTGTTTGAATTTCACTACATTTGTTTTCTTTTATTCCCATTGGTACGTACATTATCAGATCATCAAGTTTTACTTCACAATTGGTGGTTTGAATGTACAGACGTGTTGAACAACAGACAACTATATGCTTCATGAGGTATAGACTGCACATAGAAGCTGGATAACCCATCAGTTTGTGGCAAGTCAGCGATGACAGAATCAGACTTGAATGATAAACACACATTCATGTAACAGGGATGACATACTGTACCCCCATGCAGTATCATGTTTCGCAGACATCTTTAAGGAAGAGGACCACCCTAACTTCAAGTTGATCTTAGGCCTACCTCTTTTTCAAGTCACAGTGCCACCATGCAGGGTGGCAGACTTGGTGGCACCACACTGGGCTGGGGTGGGATGGGGTAGAATATCCCGGGGTGTGTGTGTGTCTGCTCGGTGCCCACCACCATCATGGTTGCCAGGGGGAAAATGCACCCAAAGGCACCAAATACTGGGCTGGTACCATCCTGTGGTGGGGTGGGTGTCCCGGGATGGGTGTTCCCACCTGGTGCCCACCACCCGTCATGGCAGCCAGGGGACACAACATCCCCTCAAAGGCACCAGACAGACAGACACCCACAGGGCTCTAATTACAGAAGCTAATTAAAAGTACAAACCGCGGAGCCGCCTCCCACCTCTGCCCTCCTCAGGAAGGGGCACCGCCAACCGGACCACCAGGACCGCCACCAGGCACACCAGGAGACCACCAGGCCATGTGTGCCCCAAGCCCTGTGCGATCTCCGGGGGAAACCACAAGGCAGCATGGGGTAGAGACTGGAGAGAGACTGTAGGGAGGATAAATACAGCTTAGCCTCAGACTGATAGGCATCTCCAGATTGTGGGGGCATGGGGAGACTGTGGAGGGACAGGAGACAGGGACATGGACTGGGACAGGAGATGATACAGGAACAGGGACAGGGAACAGGGACAGGGGACAGGGCTGGTGAAGGAAAGACAAGCTATAGTAATGGCTGGAATGGAACGAATGGAAGGGTATCAAACACACTGATACCGTTCCATTTATTCTGTTCCAGCCTTTACAATGAGACGAGATTTAAAGTGACACCAGCCTCCACTGTTCTCTAACCAGGTACTGTTCCAGAGGAGCACCAGACATTATTTATCCCCCTCTTGTTTAACTTGTTGCCACAGTGACGGGGCTGGGAAAGCAGGATCCCCCCCAGTGATGCCTCGCTAGCGGCCTGGTTTTCACAGCTGAAGGCCAGAGAGCAAAACACATCATCAGCTGCCATGACACACTCTTAATTGCTGGCACTACTCAGTGTATGATAACACTAAGGGAAGAAACACACCAGAACAATCAACGGTTGAGTGCTGTCGAGTGCCCCTGACCAGAATATCGGCCATTTTCTGACGATTCAAATTAGCGAAAACATCCACTGTTCGCCAGCAGGTGGACGCTATTACACACTGTGACAGCAGCAAGTGATAGGACGGCCAGCCACTGCTTTTAGCCATTCGTTGTCGCGGTGTGTCCAAAGATTAACAGGCAGCTCTAGTTCTTAACAGGATCACCACTCATCCTAAAGGGTAGTAGAAAAGATCCCAACAGTCCACAAATCCCATTGAACATGCCTTATCAACGTGATCATTTAAAAATACCTGTAATAGACATTATGATGGAATAAGGGTCACAAAGCTACAAAAGACAGCTCAGCAGTGTTAAACACCACAAAATGTTGACTTGAAAAAATTATTCTCACTCACCATTTGCGAAGAATGAGCGTTGCGGCCTTCCAGGTTTCACAGACGTTTTAACGACATGGAAGTGTCAGACTTTCCCCGCAGCTCTTTCCACTGGCCCCTGACACACAAGACGAAAACAGACCACAAACCCCCTCGGCAGACACCTCCGCTGGTCCGACTTCTATTTTCCTCAGTTTATTGTACTCCTCCCAACAACTGTTGTTGATTTGTCAGTGTGATATAGTTGTCCTGCTGTGTATTTATGAGCGTGGCCCTCTGGGCCTAGCTGGATTGGTAACAGGCAGCGTGCAGTGTTTCAGTACTATGAGAGAGGTTGGCAAGGTGGCCGAGGTTAGTTACCTCACAAGGCTGCAATATGAACAAGAAAAGATAACGGGAGTCCTCTGCTGGAGTCCTGTGCGGAAGATATCTATCTTCAATATAGAAGTTAACTATGTGGGTGTAATTCCCTGCACCACAAAAGAGAGAAAAAGGGTGATGTGCGTGTTAAAATGTCACTTTTGTAGTACAAGCTCAGCCATTCCATCAGAATGGTTACAACTGGTAGTAGATGATTCCTTAATAGTTCCACTATATAGTATATTAGTTTCAATTATGTTTTCCCATCCTGTCAAAGCCAATTGGCCATACCAATTGCAAAGGAAAGGTTGCAATTGGTATGGCCAGCAAGAGAGAGTCTGCTGAAAAGTAAAGTTAGATCAATGAATGTTCATCCTCATCTTAACTTCTTCATTCTTTTGGTCTAGTGAGCGGTAGTGGAGCCAGGGGTTTTTGATACTGTGATGCTGTGTTAGTGGAGCGTTAAGGGTGGGTGGGTGGTCATTATATTTTCAAGCCGTGGATGTATACAACATCTCTTAATGAGGCGCAGTAGCCGAGCGGTTGTTTATTTACGGACTATACGCATCATTTGAAGGAACTCTTTATGAAACGGTCGTTGAATAAACTGCCACATAGAGCAATGAAACGTATCCCTTCAATAGAGCATTATTTGCTACTCGATGACATGGGTTTAATATTTCTGCCTAGGTTTTGATATATTCTTCCTTCTATGATCTCTATATAAAAGAGATTTTGGAAATCAAATCCCAAAACAGATTAAGACTAGTCCTGGACTAAAAAGCAAGCTCAATGGATAATTATGTTTTGGTCCAGGACTAGTCTTAATCTGTGTTTGGGAAGTAGCCCCATAATATTTACCTCAATCTTGTTGTGTGTCTTGTTCCCATGGGATTTAGGGAAGTCCTCTTTTACTGCTTTGTTTGCAAATCACCCTGAGAATTCAGGCAGTGTGTGTGTGTGTGTGTGTGTGTGTGTGTGTGTGTGTGTGTGTGTGTGTGTGTGTGTGTGTGTGTGTGTGCGTGCGTGCGTGCGTGCGTGCGTGTGTGTGCGTGCATGCATGCAAGTGTATTCATCTTCAGTCTAAAATCCACAGGGGGTCCACTGCCTTCCCAGGTGCCCACCTCTCCAGGCTGGGGTGTTGCCAGGACTGTGGAGGGATGGTGGTGAGGAGGTAGGGGGCTGGGATCTAGTCAGGACTGGGAAGGTAGCGTGGTGAGGAAGAAGCACTCAGGTGGGGGCTGGGGTGTAGTCAGGACTGGGGAGGAAGGGTGGTGAGTAGGTAGGGGGTCTTGGGTGTAGGCAATAGAGGAGAGGGAGAAGGGCAGTGAGGAGGTAGGGGGTCTTGGGTGTAGGCAGGACTGGAGAGGGAGAAGGGCAGTGAGGAGATAATCACTCAGGTGGGATTGCACGTGGAAAGAGGGATGTGGCCATTGTTGTCGAGGCGCTTGACAGACAGACAGACGTCCCTTCCCTGAGGGAAGAGAGGATGTAGCCTGTGAGAGAATGGGGAGGACAGGTCTGTTTGACTAAGTGAGTTCTCTGTGCCGCCTTGGCCTGAGGACAAGCCTAAAAGTGTGTGACAACAACCAGCCTTGTACGTCGCATGAGAGGGAACCTATACAGTGGGAATCCACTGTACTGGAATGCACCCTTAAAACCCTGGGATCTTAAACACAAATCAAGAATAAGTAAGAATGTAAAATGTAAGAGGGTCGTTCTTGAATTGTGTTGGCATTTGGGCATGGCATTTTGAAATGTATTTGGGTACATCTTCCCATTCTAAATAAACTAATATGGCAGCATAATGGCCATTATGATTACATTGTGCCACCTGTGGGAGTATTAACGCCAATGACAGTAACACCAATGACACATTTTAGGGAATTCATGATTTTCTTAATGGGAGGCCACAGATGCTAAGGCCATTAACCCTTTAAAAATAATTTACTGAAGTGATATGATTATTCATTTTGATCACAATGTAATTTTAGGGTTAGGGTTAGGGTAAGGGTTAGCATTAGGGTTAGAGCTAGGGCTAGTAGATAGTTAGTTGAAATGTTACTGATAGTCTGTAGATAGTCCATCTGTATATTCTCTACAGACTATCTAAATAAAGTGTTACCGAAATCAGTCCTGCACAGCAGGCTCGATAGTCAGCTGAGAACTACGTTTTCATGCACATTTTTTAACTTAGATGTAAATTTGCAGACTAAAACCTCCTCGGAAAAAACGTCAAAATTATTTACAGATTTCTTGATTTATCTTAGATTAATTCTGACTATTTTGAGGAAGTTGTAGGCTAGTGGCTTTGTTGTTGTTACGGTGTCTCAAGAGCGACAAACAAAAGTAACTGCCAGGGTACAATAAAACACCCAAATCGAACCACACCCCCAAGACTGAAATCTCGTTTTTTCAGGGGGATTTATAAACAAAAAGAGTGCAATGCATTTTTATTTTATTTCATTTAACCTTTATTTAACTAAGCAAGTCAGTTAAGAACAAAAGTACGACTGGGGTTTATATATAAATGCCTGGAGCATTTCAATTTTGGACAATCTCTTATAAATTGGGTTAAAATCATGTATAGTAACCCTAGGTGTAAAATAGTAAATAATGGCTATATCTCAGAAAGTTTAAAAAAAAACTGTCAAGAGGAGTGAAACAAGGTTGTCCACTATTGGCATATCTATTTATTATTGCCATCGAGATGTTAGCTATTAAAATCAGATCCAACAATAATATCAAGGGATTAGAAATCCAGGGCTTAAAAACAAAGGTGTCATTGTACGCTGATAATTCATGTTTTCTTTTAAATACACAACTTGAATCCCTCCACAGCCTCAAAGAGGATCTAGATACATTTTCTAACTCTCTGGATTACAACCAAATTATGATAAATGTACCATATTACGTATTGGATCACTAAAAAATACAATTTTTACATTACATTTACATTTACATTTTAGTCATTTAGCATTACCATGTAGTTTACCAATAAAATGGTCTGATGGTGATGTGGATATACTCGGAATACATATCCCAAATTAAATAAATGATCTCACTCCAATACATTTTTATAGAAAGTTAGCAAAAATAGATAAGATAAATACCTGTCAATTTGTGGAAAAATCACCCTGATTAACTCTTTAGTATTATCCCACTTTACCTATTTGCTTATGGTCTTGCCTACGCCTAGCGAACAGTTTTTTAAATTATATGAGAAAAAAAGATTCCATTTTATTTGGAACGGCAAGCCAGACAAAATTAAACGGGCCTATTTATATAATGAATATGAATTCGGAGGACAGAAATTATTAAATATTAAAGCATTAGACCTATCACTAAAAGCTTCAGTCATACAAAAGTTATACTTAAATCTGAACTGGTTCTCTAGAATATTAGTAAGATTGTCTCACCCAATGTTCAAGAATGGCCCTTTTCCCTTTATTCAGATTACAACCTCTCACTTTAAGTTATTTGAAAAGGAAATAATCTCCCAAATATCACTTTCTAAAACAAGCCATAGAAACTTGGTTGCAATTTCAATTGAATCCTCCAGAAACGACAGCACAAATAATGCAACAAATATTGTGGTTAAACTCAAATATACTAATTGATAAAAAACCTTTTTTTTTTGACAAAATTAAAAAAAAAGGTATAATCTTCGTAAATGATATTATCGGTAGGACTGGTGGAGTTATGTCGCACATGTAGCTAACAAAAACATATGGAAATGTCTGCTCTACCCAAAATTACAACCAAATAATTGCAGCATTACTGCAAAAATGGAAAAGGAAAGTGGAAGGGGGAAAAAGTAAGGAACTTGTCTGTCGGCCTTGCATTAAAGAATATAATTGGTTAAAGAAAATTGTGATAAATAAAAAAGTATACCAGTTTCATTTAAGGACCAAAGGATTGACAGCCGTCCCATATAGATTGCAAAATAGTTGGGAAGAGATTTTTGACGTACCGATTCCATGGCATAGTGTTTATGAATTGATACGCAAAACGACGCCGGATTCAAAAATAAAATAGAATTTTTCAATTTAAATGATTATTTAAAATTCTTGCTACCAATATAATGTTATTTATATGGGGGATACAATCTTCCCAGCTGTGCAGATTTTGCTGCGAAGAGACAGAATCATTAGATTATTTGTTTTGGTACTGTCCATTTGTTGCTTGTTTTTGGACAAAGGTCCATGAATGGCTAAAGGATTGCAATATTTACCTGGAGCTAACCCTGTAGATAGTACTACTGGGTGATCTGAAAAGTCATAGTCAATCGATCAATAATATAATAATACTTTTAGCAAAAATGTTTATATTCAATTTACGATCTGTAGAAACAATGAGAATAGAAAGGTTCAGAACTTTTGTAAAACATCACAGTACAGTTGAAAGATATATGGCAAATAGAAATCCAATATGGATGGAGTTAAGAGATAGATGGGAGGTGTTGAATGGAGCTGAAGGATGGGACTAATAACAACAACTAATAACAACAAGATAACTAATGTAAAGCATACTGTGTGCATAATAAGTATATAGGTTATAGGTTGAGAGCTTTTGTGAAAGAGCATATAGAATGAAACCAGATGGACATCATGAAAATGATCGGAGGAAGTTCAGGAGTAAAAACAAACAAAATATAATGATTGTAGAATTTGACTGTGTCCATAAAATGTATATAGTATGTATGGGCTAGAAGTAGAGGCCTAAGCATTGTTGTTCACTAGTTTACTCCAATTGGGGAAGGGGTGGTGGGGTTGGAAAGTAATGAAGGGAACTATAATTTAAAAAAGGATATGTGTGTGTGTATGGATGTATGTATATATGGATGTATATATATGTATGTGTATATGTGTATCTGTATATGTGTATATGTATGTATGTGTGTATGTATATATATATATATATATATATATATATATATATATATATATATATATATATATATATATATGTGTGTGTATGTATGTGTGTATGTATGTATGTTTGTATATATATATGTATGTATGTATGTATGTATATGTATATATATGCGAGAAAAAAAACATATGGGGGATTGGAAGTGATGCAGACAATTACATTGATGGAAGTTACAATCTATCTGAAATATTTAAAAAAAGGGAAAAAAAAGAACAAATTCTTATTTACAATGACGGCCTACCTCGGCCAAACCCGGACAACGCTGGGCCAATTGTGCGCTGCCCTATGGGAGGGCCAGCCTACTGCATCAAAGAGGGCCAGCCTACTTTCTGATACAAAATGCAGTAATGTGTAGTGAACTTCCACTGAAGCCATTGGACTTAGTTTATTACAGCGCACTACACTTTATTACGGGCAATAGGTTCAGTACACATTACTGCATTCTGTATCAAAAAGTAGACTGGCCCTCATATAGACAATATTGCCAGAGTTTATAACCGGTATGAATGTTGACTGAATTATTAGTTTCTGCTATTTAATGAAAGGCATGACCTATTCCTATAAGATAAGCTCATTTTAATTCTTCATTTCTTAACTAACTCATCAACATGCTTTTTGAAAGATAGCTTTTTGTAAATCCAGATGCCCAGATATTTATAAGCGTGCACATGATCAATGAGGGTACCGTCTAACGTACATATGCATAAATCATTAAATACATTTTAATGTGAATTGGATGAATTTTTAGCAAGTTCAGTCACTCTTTAAATTGAGTAACACCAATGACACTTTGTATTTAGACACACCAAATTATCAATGGAATCCTCAAATGTATGACATACTAAAAAGTTGTGATTAGCTAAGGATTTTCCGTAATCTAGACCCCTCCCCCGATAACAGTTTGCTACTGAATGATCAAGGTCCTTGTTTATCTTTGTAATTAGTGATTTTCAAGGCTGTAACCCCAATGACATTTATGGACACATATTATATTTGTAAAAAGAAAATAGTTATTTTAATAGCCTTCTTTGTTTTTATTGATCTATACAATATATTGAATACTTTTGTCTACTTTCTAGCATTCAAAATAATAGATATCTCTAAATCCCCAAAACATGTCAATACAATGCTACTCAGCACTACTGCGACAAACCAATATGCTTGCCCTAAGTAATTTAAACAATGCATAAAGATAAAGTTTTGCAGTTTAAATTACTTTGTGTTTTATCATTGATACACAGTTCAATATAAACAAAAACATGAATGATGTGTAATTATTTCTCATTTTAAAGTGTTTTTCATGGTTTCATAGGCAAGGCAAAGGCAAGGTTTCAAATGCAACTGCAATTCAAGAATTACGCAAAAATGTCTGGTACATCCATTATGTTACATGCCAATTGTCCCTTTTGCAGGTCCAAATGTGATTATTTTACTATCAATAAAAAACATTGGATTTTTGACATCCTGTATTACAGCTTAATTAACCCTCAGCTCTCATCTCTATGCCCATTAATCATTGGAGAGAGATAAACCTCTCTCTGCAATCCCTAAAGTTAATATTTTTGCTAACAGTGTTTAACTCAAGTGCCTGTGGAGTGAGCATGGGTTTCTCAGAGTGGGCTTGTGCTAGGGTAGAACTAAACTATAGCCTTAAAGGGGCAATCTGCAATCCATTTTGGGATTTATAAATTAATTATATGTACCCATTGATTCTTGAAGAATATAACTTATAAATGCCTTATGAGCTTAGTTAAATTGTCACACCCCATCAGAATCCAAAATATAAGATTGTTTTACTCCAATATTTTTAAACAAAGTAAATGTAAACAAACACTGTATAGCTTCAAAACATGGCTAAAACTATAATTTTTACATCATGGATGGTCAGTCCTTGAATCCATAGCAGAAACCAGGGTGGGGAAAATGCTTTGTTATTGTTCCAATTGCTGATTGCTCCTTTAACTGTTGTGGTAAAAGTAATGAGTAATTCAGGTTAGGCAACTGATGGTCATTGAACCTAATCCTGATTCTAGCCCCACGTTCCATTATGTAATTCACTTGATGGTGATGGTGATGAGATGTCATTCAGGTGTCGATAAGTCTCAATTTCGGACAGTTCATTTATGTTGCAGTCAGCACTTGTGAACTGTATGCCAATGAAAAGGCATCAAACCTGATAGGTCAATGGGTCATTCAAGCTATAATGAGGAACTCTCTGATTCAGAGGGGTTAAATGCGGAAGACACATTTCAGTTGAATGCATTCAGTTGTGCAACTGACTAGGTATCCCCCTTACCCTTCCCTTCCCTGTCATTCACGTTACCTTAGGAGATTTTATTGTTTGGAAGTCTGGCTTCAGAGCCTCATCCTGCAGGATCTTTAAGATGCAGGCTGGGACTTGCTGCTTCTCTCAGTGGCTTTTACACAGATTTAAAGGGTGATTGCTTTCATAAATGCTATGAATTTCCCCTGAAGCTGCTGCCACTACAAGATGAATCCTTTTAATGCACTAGTCAGTAAATGACATATATTTTGAACACGCACACACACACACACACAAAGAGCAAGATTAGTCAGAGTGCCATCAGGCCAGGGTTGGGGTCAATTCCTCAAATTCAATTCTAATTACATTCTCTCTCCCTGTAAATTCAATTTAATTCAATTCAAATTCCAGGTCAGTCTTTGAAATTAGAGATAATTCAATTCCTCTGAATTCCAATGTTAGGTAAATTCTAATAATTCAATTCCTAATTCAGTATTATCCCCAACAATTACACAAATTCCAATTTGAATTCAATTCCCTCAGGCTTTCAGGCTGATCAAAAGCCTTCGTTAATTAATTGGACCTGGAGTTCCTATCACTGCTCAAATGATTGTTTTAATGTCATATAGAGCTGGTCTTTTTTTAAAACAATCTTTATTAAGAGCTGTCATTTTATTGTGAAGAACTACAGTTTTGTCAGAATTATTTTCTGTTTTTTCTTCTGTTATGCAAGTGGTCCAATTCATTAAGGCACTGTTCAGACAGCCTAGCTATACTGGAAATATAGGAATACAGATTGACATGATTAAAAACAAATCCTACTGTAAGTGTTTGATAATATGTGCATTAATTCCATTAACTGGGAAATATATTGATATTGAATTCCAATTCAATTCCAAAGATTAAATGTTTTTCCAATTCCAATTCAATTCCTATTCTAAAAGTCCAAACAGTCTAATTCCAATTCAATTCCAATTCCATAACTTGAAGATAAAAATATATATATATTTAATTCAACTTCAATTCTCTACTTCATGAGTGAATTCAATAATTGAAATTTCCCAAATTAGATCAATGCTCACCAGCCACAGTCAGTCCAGATTTTTTTTTTAACTTCCTTGATTTACAATGTATTTATTATTTAAAAACATATATTGTATTTTACTATAATTATGCATTGTGAGTTGTATTCAGAGTGGAGATCCTGATGTAACTAAAAGTGTCTAAATACACCTGTTATTGCATTTTAGCCCTGATCAAGTTTGAAGGGGATTTCTTAGGATTCTCCTCTACTGATACGATGCATGCCCTTCGAGAGCATAAAACCTCATGACCAATTATAGTTCAACTGAGCTTTACCAGCCAAGGTGTTATGGTGATGTTGTCTCTGCTCTCGGTCAATTAGTCACCTTGGCAAACAATGATTTGTTTAGTGCTTGTGTTAAATGGTGAAAGTGACACCGTTGATGGGAAGAGCATCTAAAACCGTCACCAGTCATTATGTGTTAAACGCTGCTGCCCTTGTGACCCTACCGCTTCAGGTGTTTCTGGCTGTAGGCTTCATCAAAGGGCTTTCCCCTGTGTGTGTGTGTGTGTGTGTGTGTGTGTGTGTGTGTGTGTGTGTGTGTGTGTGTGTGTGTGTGTGTGTGTGTGTGTCTGTATAAGTGTGTCTGTGTGTGTGGTGGGGTTAGGCTGTGTTCAAATCAGCTCCAGGGAGTTAGTTGGTGAGTTGGGTGGGGGCAGGGTTGGGCGCTGCCTGCCTGCATGGGGATTGGCCAGGTCGGTCGGCTGACTAGACCGACAGACAGACAGATTGTCTCCTGCTGTCTGATGGCTACCAAGCCTAGCGACTTCAAAGACAACCAAGCAATTTGGGCTCGCCTCATCTTTGAACCTCAGATGATTGAGGCGTTCCCTTACAGCCTTCCGCTAACCTCCCCTCCATCTCCCTCCCCCCAACACCCCAGTCTCCTGGGCTGACATCTGGGAGCAGGCACTGGCAAGCCTGGGTTATGCCCGGCGGTGGGTACTGACAAGAGGGGTGGTGCCGGGCACTACCCTCCAACCAGGCGGAATCTTAGGAGCTTAAGACCAGTTAACCCTTGAGAACAGACCCATTTTCAGTATAGGGAGGCACACAATAGCAAAACGTTTTTCAAACGAAAACAAGCGTTTCTTATTGAACAAAAAGATGGTCCCCGGTTCAGACCATTTTATTCAATTTTGTGTCTACTGAACATGACCCAGGCTGTTTGATTGGCTGTGAGGGATGATGGGAAATTCCCTGTTGCTTTAAAAGCTGAGTGGATACGGACAGCATGTTGAATTTCATTCATTCATATTTCTTGCTGGGACACAGAGTGCTATGTGAGAACTGACAAAAGAGTGGTAGTGTTTAACAACATAGTGGCGTGTAAGGTCGCTTAAGATCACTGCTCAGTTTTCTCTAATTAAAGTTTCAGTACTATGTGCTCATAGAAGCGATCCATTATTGGTCATAGAAGCTATCTTAACGTTAATGGTCATAGAAGTTATCCTAATGTTATTGGCTATAGAAGCTATCCTAATGTTATTGGTCATAGAAGCTATCCTAAGGTTGTTGGATCTAGCTAGACACATTTATTTAAAATACTTTCTGCTGTGAATTGACTTTTAGTACTGAAACCTTTCCCTAAGACTGGAATATGAACATGATTCTCTGAATCTGGATCTGATTTCCTTGGTTTAATAATCATATGTGGAGTAGGCAATAACGTTCAGACATATATTATTTGCTCTTAAGGGGGCAATCTGCAGTTCAAATAATAACAAACAATAACAAAGCAAACACCCCACCACTATTTTGGTAAACAGCTGGGGGATGGGGCTGGAGAAATTGAACCACTCTCAAAGTCATTGACAAAGCTATGGATGGAAGGACTGACCATCCATGATATCAACATTCTACTTTTAATCATGTTTTGGGGCTATGTAGTGTTTATTTCCGATTACATTGTTTACAAACATTGGAGTAAAACAAGCTTATTATGGGTTCTGATGCAGTAGGACAGTTGAACTAAACTCGTCATTTATTAGTTATATTCTTCAAAAATCAATGGGTATATATAATTTATTTCATTAATCAGAGATTTTCCCTTTACATTGGCCCTGGGCTGAGTGATTGATGACAGCGATTAGTCCTCTCTCATTAATGTTGTTCTTCATTGGCTATGCCCAAAGACGGAATTCTCCCACCAGGAATGGAGAGAAGGAGAGAGAGAGAGAGAGAAAGAGAGAGAAAATAAGATCTATCCTCCCTCTCTTTACTCTGTACTGTTGCTTTTGGCTGAAAGTCTTTGACTCTGGTCGATTGAGGAGGGATTTGTAATAATAATAATAATAATAATAATAATAATAATAATAATAATAATAATAATAATAATAATAATAATAATAATAATAAGCTATTCATTCCTGATTTGTATTATTTATCTTACAGTAAAGGGGAGGGAATACCGTTTAGACACAAAAAGAGGGTTGGGAAAGAAAAAGAGACAGGATATTTATCATTAGACTCTATCTGTGTTGGAATAAGTAGGCTACACACACATACACCTACCTCTCCCTGTCCTGTATTTTACACACTGTGTGTATTTTGTCTGTGGACTATATTGTTATGACTGGCTGCCCAGTAGAGGCAAGGATTGTTCTTTTTGAAGATGGTTGACAAGCATAGGATGTTGTGTGACTGCATGTTGACATCTTCCCCTACATACTGGGAGAAGTGAACAACACACTCACACACACAAACACACACACGTTCGCTCGGATCAGGAATGTTTTCTCTCTCTCCAGACCAATTAGGCCAAAGTGGGTGTGTCTGCACCCTTCAGGCAACCAAGAGGAGGCTTAATCCCGATGAGGCGTCCCTTTGCACCCAAATACCCAGAGATTAGCTTTGACAAAAGACTAAGGTGCCTCTCCACACCTGTGCCGAAGGGGAATCTAATCCTTCAGCCTTTACAGCACTCTGTAGATACCTAGTAAACACATAGACATGCACACACACACACACACACACACACACACACACACACACACACACACACACACACACACACACACACACACACACACACACACACACACACACCCCCACACACACAGACATAAACACACACACATACATACACACACACACACATACACACACACACACACACCACTTTTAACAACCCACACCAGCTAACTGAGAATACTACTCGACTGATCAGATCTGTGAGTTTCTCTGTCTGTTCTCCAACCAAACCTCAGGTCCTCAATCATTTACAGTGCCTTCAGAAAGTATTCACACCCAACATTTTGTTGTGTTACAGCCTGAATTTTTTATGGATTCGATTGAGATTGTGTGTCACTGGCCTACACACAATACCCTATAATGTCAAAGTGGAATTATGTTTTTAGAAATGTTTACTAATTAATTAAAAATTAAAAGCTGAAATGTCTTGAGTCAATAAGTATTTAACCCCTTTGTTATGGCAAGCCTAAATAACTTCAGGAGTAAAAATGTGCTTAACAAGTCACATAATAAGTTGTATGGACTCCCTCTCCTACTGCAATAATAGTGTTTAACGTGATTTTTGAATGACTACCTCATCTCTGTATCCCACACATATAATTATCTGTAAGGACCCTCAGTTGAGCAGTGAATTTCAAACACAGATTCAACCACAAAGACCAGGGAGGTTTTCCAATGCCTCGAAAAGAAGGACATCTATTGGTAGTTGGGTAAGAAAAAAGCAGACATTGAATATCCTTTTGAGCATGGTGAAATTATTAATTACATTTTGGATGGTGTATCAATACATCCAGTCACTACAAAGGTAAAAGCGTTCTTCCTTACTCAGTTGCCGGAGAGGAAGGAAACTCCTCAGGGATTTCACCATGAGGCCAATGTTGACTTTAAAACAGTTACAGAGTTTAATGGCTGTGATAGGAGAAAACTGAGGGTTTAATCAACAACATTGTAGTTACACCACAATACTAACCTCAATGACAGAGTGAAAAGAAGGAAGCCTGTACAGAATACAAATATTCCAAAACATGCATCCTGTTTGCAATAAGGCACTAAAATAAAACTGCACAAATTTTGACAAAGAAATGAACTTTATCTCCTGAATGCAAAGCGTTATTATTGGGGCAAATCCAAAACAGCACATTACTGAGTACCATTCTTTATGTTTTGACTGCAAGGACCTTTATCATCGGCAAGGACTATGGAGTTTTCCTCTAGGAAAAATTCTAGAGGAAAACCTGGTTCAGTCTGCTTTCCAACAGACACTGGGAGAAAGATACACCTTTCAGCAGGACAATAACCTAAATCACAAGGAAAAATATACACTGGAGTTGCTTACCAAGATGACATTGAATGTTCCTGAGTGGCCTAGTTACAGTTTTGACTTAAATTGGCTTGAAAATCTATGGCAAGACTTGAAAAGGGCTGTATAGCAATGATCAACAACCAACTTGACAGAGCTTGAAGAATCATGTGCAAATATTGTACAATCCAGGTGTGCAAAGCTCTTAGAGACTTACCCAGAAAGACACACAGCTGCAATCGCTGCCAAAGGTGATGCAAACATGTATTGACTCATGGGTGTGAAAACGTGTGTAAATTAGATATTTCTGTATTTCATTTTTAATAAATGTGCTAATATCTCTAAAAACATATTTTTACTGTTATTATGAGGTATTATATGTAGATGAGTGAGAGAAAAATCGATTGAATCCATTTTGAATTCAGGCTGTAACATAACAAAATGTGTAATAAGTCAAGGGGTATGAAGGGGTATAAATACTTTCATACCCTTTTGATTACAATTAGGGCCAAGTGTCAAAACAGAAACTGTGCTCATGTGAAGGTGACATAACATCAAAGAGAGAGGGTGAAGAGATCAAAGCTGTGTAATGTTATTCACCCTATGTGACCCAGCCTTGAGGGCCAGTGTAAGAAGCTCTTCTTGCCCCGGACCACAGATATGGGGTCAGTTTACTTCAGCCCAAAGCAAGTCTAAACTGACCTTAAATCAACGAATGTTGGCAAATTCACCCAAAACATCCCCCATTCAATTTTGTTCCACCTTCATTTTAGAAAGACACCGAAACACTATATTTCCACCAAAAGTCATGGGATATACAGTGGGCTCTGAAATGATTGACACCCGTGACAAAGATGAGCAATAATGACTATATAAAATATATAAAGTGCATTCGGAAAGTTTTCAGACCCCTTGACTTTTTCCACATTTTGTTAGGTTACAGCCTTATTCTAAAATTGATTTAAAATATGTATATAATTCTCATCAATCTACACACAATACCCCATAATGACAAAGCAAAAACAGGTTTATAAAAATGGAAATATGACATTTACATAAGTATTCAGAAACTTTACTCAGTACTTTGTTGAATCACCTTTGGCAGCGATTACAGCCTTGAGTCTTCTTGGGTGTGATGCTACAAGCTTGGCACACCTGTATTTGGGGTGTTCCTCCCATTCTTCTCTGCAGATCCTCTCAAGCTCTGTCAGGTTGGATGGGGAGCGTCGCTGCACGGGTATTTTCAGGTCTCTCCAGAGATGTTGGATCGGGTCTAAGTCCGGGCTCTGGCTGGGCCACTCAGAGACTTGGAGACAAGGACATTCAGAGACCCTTCCCGAAGCAACTCCTGCGTTGTCTTGCTTAGGGTTGCTGTCCTGTTGGAAGGTAAACCGTTGCCCCAGTCTGAGGTCCTGAGCGCTCTGGAGCAGGTTTTCATCAAGGATCTCTCTGTACTTTGCGCCGTTCATCTTTGCCTCGATCCTGACTAGTCTCCCAGTCCCTGCGGCTGAAAAACATCCCCACAGCGTGATGCTGCCACCACCATGCTTCACCGTAGGGATGGTGCCAGGTTTCCACCAGACGTGACGCTTGGCATTTAGGCCAAAGAGTTCAATCTTGGTTTCATCAGACCAGAGAATCTTGTTTCTCATGGTCTGAGAGTCTTTAGGTGCCTTTTGGCAAACTCCAAACGGGCTGTCATGTGCCTTTTACTGAGGAGTGGCTTCCGTCTGGCCATTCTACCATAAAGACCTGATTGGTGGAGTGCTGCAGAGATGGTTGTCCTTCTGGAAGGTTCTCCCATCTCCACAGAGGAACTCTAGAGCTCTGTCAGAGTGACCATTGGGTTCTTGGTCACTTCCCTGACCAAGGCCCTTCTCCCCCGATTGCTCAGTTTGGCCGGGCGGCCAGCTCTGGGAAGAGTCTTGGTGGTTCCAAAATGATGGAGGCCACTGTGTTCTTGGGGACCTTAAATGCTGCAGAAATGTTTTGCTACCCTTCCCCATATCTGTGCCTCCACACAATCCTGTTTTGGAGATCTACGGACAATTCCTTCGACCTCATGGCTTGGTTTTTTCTCTGACATGCACTGTCAACTGTGGGACCTTATATAGACAGGTGTGTTTGCCTTTCCAAATCCAATCAATTGAATTTACCACAGGTGGACTCCAATCAAGTTGTAGAAACATCTCAATGATGATCAATGGAAACAGTATGCACCTGATCTCAATTTCGAGTCTCATAGCAAAGGGTCTGAATACTTATGTTTTGTTTTATGTTTAATACATTTGATACAATTTCTAAAAACCTGTTTTCGCTTTGTCATTATGGGGTATTGTGTGTAAATTGCTGAGGAAAATGTTTTATTTAATCAATTTTAGAATAAGGCTGTAACGTAACAAAATGTGGAAAAAGTCAAGGGGTCTGAATACTTTCTGAAGGCACTGTAGATAGCAAGGGTGTATGAACAGTAACTCAGTGAAATGTTGCATTTATAATTTTGTTCAGTGTTTATTGGGATGTCTTAAAGCATTTTGGAAATACAGACCTGTAAACACACAGATACAATAGGTGGAAATATCAATTATGAGTATTTGTGATTAATGTAAACTTCACTTTTTGGTAGCTGTCCAATGGACAGCGTTCCAAGTCAAATTTGCTCTCATTCAGTGATGTATGGTCCTGCCTGACAAAAACACATACAATAACACGTTTTTTTAATGTTGTGGCTATTGTAATATTCTCTAAGGAAAACACCCCCTAAACTCAAAAAATGCAGAATAATAACTGCCTGGGGGGGGATATTGACATTTATCTTGGAAATATAGACCTGTAAACAAAGATACAATAGGCACAAATATCAACACTGAATATTTATAACGATTGTAAACTTCACTTTTCAACTTTCTTGATAAAAATGCATACAGTTACACGTTTTTTTTATGTTGTCGCTATTGTAATCGGCTCTAAGGAAAAAATGTGGGCTCAGACATCTAAATTAATTTTTTGGGGTCCAAGGTTCCTTAAAGGATTTTGTATCCTTAGCCCCTAGTCTTGCAATTAAATCAGGGGGGCCATCACAGAGTATCTTTATATATTGTCTCAAATCCAAAATGGCATAGAAAAATCCTATATGGCTGCCATAATAACATTTGATGAAGGTTTAAATCACCTGTAAATGTGAATTGTGTAAATGAGAGGCATTTCTTTCAGAATTGTGTACACCACTCATGCATATAAAGACTGTTACTGTAAATAAATAAAATCTGAATCCAATATGGCCAACATGATTACACTCAAACACCTTTGCCTGCATATACTATAAGTAGCCCTTGTTCATTTTGTATTGTGTTATTCTGTCTTTAAAAGGGTTTCATAAGGCTCTTGATATGTAGGAGTATGAGTGGCACTGCCATGCATCTGTTGTGCTTGAATAGCCAAAGCCAACTAGTTGTTTAATGTGTGTTCATGTTTTGATCTCATTCACATATTGCAGCATATCAACAATGCACAATTCCACAAAATATAATAACAAACCTTTTCACAACACAAGCACACAGTAGTGTAACCAAGTAACAGTAAAGCAACCGTAATACAACAGACAGCTATTCTAGTAGTGTACAGTATGTGTACAGCCCTCTTTTCCACACTAAAACTACGTTTGCAAGGTTGATTCAAAGTCTTTGAGGTGACCAGGACATGAGTGTGACCTAACAGGGTAAGGAGACAAAGTAGCCAGTGGTGGTTGTAGTTTTCATGCCAAAGAGACCCATTGACTAACTAGAATAGTTGGTTGTCTGGTTCCAATCTTTCGATGAGAAACGAATTGAATAACAAGATCACATAAGTGTTTTTGTACAGTGGATGACTGTCATTCATATTCCATTCACCCAGCTCAATGTAACATTGATAGGTTTAGGCTACTACATGATACTCAAATTGTCCCTGTACCCACCATGTGTCACGTCTGCTCCCGCTCCCCCGCCCTGGCGCTCGAGGGCACCAGGCTGCTCATCATTACGCACACCTGTCACCATCGTTACGCACACTAGCGCTTCATCGGACTCACCTGGACTTTTAAGATGGGGTCAATAGGAAATAATATTTGTTTTACACAATTTGTGAGCGTGGTCGGGGGGAGTTCCTTATTATTATGTTAATATCGACTCTGGGTATGGCATTTTGGCTGTTTAATGGCCTCCTGACATGCGACAGTCCCGTTCCATGGTCTCTCTGTCTCTAGTAACTGCCCGAGGGGAGGACTGATGGTGGAGTGGGCCTCTCGAGGACAGTTCTGGGAGATTTAGGATTGCATTGACATTGAAGAGGTGCAATTCCTATGACATGTGAAGAAGGCCCACTAAGTTGATGGCATTTCTTGTCAATGAGCGACAGGTTGTGTTGGTTATAGCAGTCTTATGCGCTTGTCATGTATGGTTGCATCCTTCCCATACACCATAATGTCACCATGTCAACATATAAGGCAACTCCAGTGCAGACAGCTAGGACGGTGGACATGATTGTCTGTAAGAAGCAATGTGCCAGCTCAACCCAAACAGGAAAAGAGGGCACCGGAACATCCCAATGTGCATCACAAATGCAGTGAGCCAGCGAAAGGTCGTGTTGGATTCAGGCAGCCGTATTGGACTAGCAATGAATCAAAACTCACTTCTAAATGATAAGGAGGTGACATAAGAGTCCAATCTTGTAGGCAAAGTGATACCACAGTGGGGAAAAGTTGTAGAGATATGGAGAGGGTTTGATAGTCCAGGGTTGGATTCACTTTCCTTTCGTTGGAGCCTCCCAGTTGCCTAATTCATCCTCAAAGAGGGTTGTGACTTGGAATACTTGGTGTTGCCATGCCAAGCAGCCTACTTCCTTTCCTAATCCAGACAAAGGTCTTTGAGTGTATATGCTGGGCGTATTGGATTCCTAACATAGTTGAAGTTAACAAAAATAGTATTGAGTACAGGTCATACAGTATAGGTACATAAATCTGAAATATGTCTCTCATTAAAAGATGCTCATAAACAGGTTATTAAATGGTATTGTGGCAACCATATTGGATTTTGGATGCTATTTTGGATTTGGAGTCAAATCTAGGGGGGCCCCCTAATGTAATTGCAAGAGTAGGGGCTGAACATATAAAATCCACAGAGGAACCTTTGACAGGAAAAAATGACTGTTTTCAGTCTCAGCCCCCTTGCCTTAGAGCCAATTACAATAGCCACAACATCAAAAAACATGCACAGGCCTAACTGTATGCATTTTTGTCAGGCAGGACCATACAGCACTGAATGAGAGCAAATTTGACTTGGAAAGTTGTCTATTGAACAGCTACCAAAAAGTGAATTTTTCATTGATAATATTTTTCGCGTATTGTATCTGTATGTTTACAGGTCTATATTTCCAAGATGCATTAAGATATCCAAATGCTGTTTGTTTGTGTATGTAGGGCAGACAACTGACTACTCGTATTCCACATTTTAGCAATATCAGAGCTTGAATTTTGGGTTACATGAGCTTATGTGGCCCACCCCCCTCCAGCCAGGAATTATTCTGCACTTTTGTAGCTTTTTTTGATAGTATAATAAAAAGCCTGTTGGTATTGCTGTTTAGATATGATGACATGTAAAGGATGTATGACGTGTTTAGGCTCCCGCCAGGCATTATTCTGCACTTTTTGAGTTTAGGGGGTGTGTTACAATATCTATACATTTAACCACTTTTGCAATAATATATTTTTACACAACCATCCATTTCATATGGGAGACCATAGCGATATGGATAACGTGGTTTTGCTTTGTTATCCCTCCGCTAGTATCTCTCTCTTTTTGAGGATTGGCCACTGGCCTAATGAAGGATTCTCTCTTTCTGGAACTCTGAAGTCTTATAAGCAGCTGGTTTCTGCTGTGGGAAATTCCATGCTGCTGATGCCTTCATCCAGGCTGCTGCTGTTTTGGTGAAAACAATGTCTCCCCACTTGTGTAACTTCCTAATGGAGCTATCCTGAATAGCCTAACATATAACTGTTGCTGAAGTGATGCATCTGGTCCTTTTATAACTCAGACAGACAAACAGACATTATTCAACCATTTTGAATTTCTCACAATTATAAATAAAGGTTAAATAAATAAATACATGTCCTATGCAGTTAACGGATAAAAACTATTGGGTCGGGAGGCAGTGCATGGGTCCTCTATTATGACAGCTGTTAACACTATATCTCTTCTGTGAAGCTTTAGGTTTTAGTTCAGACAGCGGTCAAGGTTATGTGGAGGAGAGCAGAGATAAACATAAATTAACAAGAGTGAATTTCATGGTCCTTTCAATATATTCTATTCCGAAAGCAAAAGCCTTGTCTTTTGGCTAATAAAATGAACAATATCGAGAAAACTGATCAGCCTAGGCTACATCGGATAATATTTTCTCGTAACAAAAAACATTGTTCTTGAAATATCTTGTTGTGTAGACATAACAGTGACCCTGACCCAACCAATGACATCCTTTATTTCGTTAAAAGCTTTTCTAATATGTATTCAGTAGCATAACAACGAATGGCATCTGCAATCCATCAACCTAGAATAAGATCAAATATGGCATAATACAATAGGCTACACATGACAATTCGTGCGAATTGCCTACATCTTAAAAAGAATCAAATCAATAATCTTGCAAAAATTGCATAATGCTGAATTAATAAATTATTCTATTGACCACTTCGAAATGATATGGTCGGCACTGCCAAGTTTGATGAAATGGCGCTATTTCTATAGGCCATATAAACCCATTTAGCTTATCTTTCGATTCAATTGCATGCACTTCATTTATGAAACGACTAAAAATGTAATTTGTATTTAAAACAACGATTTTGTTTTTATAATATCCGCAAGTTCTGAACATGGACCTACAATTTAATTTGATATTCGTGTCAGAACGTTTCTATTTTGTTGAGGCAAATTGGTAGTTTTAAGAACATGGTTAGGACAAGTTTATAGCTAAGCGAAATCGTGAATGTGTCTGTTATTAATAATCCGAATGAGCAACGACTAATTTCTTGTCCACCATTTTACAACAAATTTAACTGGACAGATATGAAATGTTGATTGATATGTGCAAAATGTGTAATTTGCGTAGGCCTATACAATATAATGCCTAAACTAAATAAAACCATCTTAATTTACAGAACACGTGGGCTACGTTTTGATTTTCCTATGTAGGCGTACTTCAAATGTGGGCGACCTATAGACTACTTTACAGCGACCTGCGATAATTTCATTTGATCAGAATCTGATCTGCGCAAATACTAAAAGGTAGCCTACCCACTGTCCACAGACGTCAAATAAACGTCTATTCCACGTTGGTTCAACATCATTTAATTGTGCCCAGTGGGTAGGCTAATGTGCTCACTCTCAGATTATTCCTCAAAAGGTATGGGTGCTGAATCCCGATTAATAAAGTCAACAATAAATGAGATGGACAGACAGCACACCAAAAGCATGTCTTAAACAGGCAAATCCATTGATTATTGAAGACTAATTGTTGTTGACTCTGATTGCCTGTGGTGTGACGCATGCACCTCAGAAAAATAGACAGTTGTGGTCCCTACAGGTGTATCCATAATAAGACATAATCTGTCCCAGGGGGCCTCATTCTGTAACACCCTTGTGGTTATGGCCAGGCTGTGGCTGATTACTCTATATGGCACAAGTATTAGTCTCATGTTACATTTGCCTTGGTAGAGAGGAGCCCTGAAGAGCTCCAATGTTTCATCTATTTTATTCAACTTCATTATCAATTGCATCAAACAAAGCTTATAATTGGCCACTAGTGGCTAAACCATGTTGGAGATCACACATTTTAAAACAGAGATTAATTCCATCCCAGAATAGACCTGAGATTGGGTCCAAACCTTAAACCGAACGGAAATTATATCCAGGTCTAAATTTACAATGCAATGTATTCCAACCTCTTTCTCTCAGACTGACTCCAATTGTGTATGAAGACAGATTTGATATACTGTAAAGTGTAGCGCTTTCTTTGTATCATATGTGCTCGGCACACACACACGTGGGAGGGGAGACGCCAAGCAGTCTGGGCTGAGTTGAGAAGTATTGTTATTAACTTTTTTCCCCACAGTGTGAATAAAAGCCACAGTAAGGGCATATCCCTGCTCCATTGCTCCAGGGCCTGGCTTTGTTCTCCTCCATAATGCACACATAATTACAGTCTTAAAGAGAGGCTGAGTCTCCCTTGCTCTCTCTCTCTCTCTCTCTCTCTCTCTCATCTGTCCCTCATCTCGCACAGCTATGACAAGCGTCCACGATTCCTCCCAGCTACCTACACATGCCCCAAAACAATTGCTTGGTGCCAGGTCACCAGTTTGGTAACCCTGCTGTCACTGGCTTCCCAGCAACGCCCATCCCTCCATCATTAGAACGTTTTTGCCCTTTCATACCTCAATCTGTATCCTTTCATCGGACATACCTCTCAATTTAATTTCATTCTCACCAATCCCTCCAATCCTCATCATTACCTCTGTTAGGTTCTTGCAATAACTGTAAGTCGCTCTGGATAAGAGTGTCTGCTAAATGACTCAAATGTAAATGTAAGAAAGGAATATCGTTTTCATACTGTTGAGTTGAGGAAAGTTGTTAGTAGCTTTCATCCCAGAGTCAAGGAGATTTGTGCATCATCAGCACCATGACAATTGAGAGATTATATACCAGCTAATGACATGACCTTGGGGGAACAGCTGAACAGGAAATAGGCCTAGAACTGAACCCTGTGGGACACCACAGTCTTGAATCTACAACCACTGTCTTGGATCTACACACTGAACTTACAAGCCCGTGGTCAGCCTGTCAACCAAAGGGTGGTGTCTATTCCATGCTCTTAGGAAGTACAAGACAAATCACCTTTAATACCTTTTGTTTGTTGGTGTAATTACATTCTAAAATGTACAATGCCAGTGAATAGCATATTATGTTAAATTATTGTGTTTGTGCATGGTGATTGATGACTTGTGGTTTATGTATACTGTGCCACACTGAGATGAGTGGGGTGGTATACTAATTCAGAAGCATGGCCTTACAGAATCTGTGGAGGCTGATGAACAGACTGAGACACAAGATGTGTCACATTGTGTGAACCCATGATTTGAACTCAAACTCATAGGAGACTAATATATCATGACTCATGACATTTCTATTTTACATTGTGCATCTATCCATGCTAGACTTCAAGATTAGCATGATGTGGTGATGGAAATGTTATTAAGGGGGGTTCAAGGTTTAGGGGTGACATACATCAACACATTGAACCCCCTAAAATGAAATTTTACAGCCAAACATTGTATTATAAATGTGATATTAATTGTTGCTTATTTTCTCAACGCTATTGGCACAGTGAGCATGGACTCAGTGTAGTTCAATTAACCCTCCGGCTTGTCTTGGATAAAAATTCACGAACTGGCAACATCGAGCTAAAATGACATGGTTCATGCGAGGGGGGGGCGTGTCCGACCGATACAGAGGTGAAATCAGAGCGCCGAAGAATGTTGGCGCGAGATGAAAGAGCAGGAATCTATCATTCTCGACACGTCATTATTTTGGCGTAATAACACGGGTCCTTCGGCAGAAGACAACAAACATCATTTTAACATTTACATTTTAGTCATTTAGCAGACGCTCTTATCCAGAGCGACTTACAGTTAGTGAGTGCATACATTTTTCATACTGCACTTCTAAAGTCGAGAGTGCCAAAACTGTGCTATTTCTTGCACTCAGCACAGCGATAAAAGTACAGTGTGAATTTCTCAATGGAACCTGTAACGACTTATCTTCAGGAGATACATATTTTCTCGTTCAGACCGTAACCATTTTCAGTAGGCTATATAGACCTAGCTTTTTTTGCAATAGCCTATACGAAGACTCCATACCAACTGAAAGAGTCATTTCCGGATAAGATCAATTAGCCTACATTTGGCCTATGCAATTTACAACAACAGGACATAATGTCTATATACCAAACATATTCTTGATTTGTGCAGCAATCCAAGTAAACACTAAATGACATTACTTTATAGGTCTAAATGTTCATTACAATTTTAAAATTATTATACTGATAATGGCAGGGATTTTATCGGTTTAACGTTGCAACAAGACATGCAATCTACAGGTTTAACTTCTACAATTCTTGCTGAATTTTCCAAGATCGAGTTGGCGCTGCGGCTCCCTTCAAAAGATAGCGACAGGCGTTCAAAGAGCTGTCAAATCAATAAGTCAATACAAGATTAACAAAAAGGTAGGGCGAACTGCCACCGGCAAATAATCAAATACCGTTGTTGTTCATATTGTTTCTTTATTTGCACTAAATTGACACGTTTGGGGATTTTAAAACTGTATGTAACCTATCGAGTTAGGCTTTACCTTGGGTTCCATACAAATGGACATTTGGTGAAACTAAATGTGCAAACGTGTTGGCTCATTGCATGGTAACATGGTTGCATTGTTGGCCCCTTGCCAGCCAAGTGAATATTGTGATTTGTTTTCACTTCAAAGTGCTTTAGTTCGTTGCTTTTTTTCTATTGTGTGACTTAACCTAACCTCTGTAATTATTTTCCTATCACGCACTTTAAGCCGACTGCATTTGTATCCTCTTAAAACAGGTAGGCACCTGATGTGTTATCATACAATATTGTTGTTGCTTTTTTGCATTTTCATGTATTGAAAAAAACTTCCGTTTTCCTGTAATAAACAAATAGCGAAAATGATTATGTTACACACAGATTAATATGGTGAACCAATTGATATGCCTACATTCGTTATAGCCTAAAGGTTTTCAATATTATTTAAAAGAAATATAAGCCATTATTATGGGCGGCAGGTAGCTTAGTGGTCAAGAGCGTCTAGGTGAAAATATATGTCGATGTGCCCTTGAGCAAGGCACTTAACCGTAATTGTTCCTGTAAATCGCTCTGGATAAGAGCGTCTGCTAAATGACTAAAATGTAAATGGTTAGGCCTATTTAATTCCACCGAATAGCAGACGTTGGAATATGATTACATAGCCTACAATATGAGGATGAATGGTGTACCATAACGACTTCAGTATTATTTTTATTTTCGTATTACTGTGTAGGCTAGTGTGCAGACCTAATACTTAGGCTATCATAATTATTAAGGGAGTCTCAGTCCTGAACCGTTAGCTTCTGCACGTTGCTCAATTGTTACCAAAAGCAGCATAGGCTAGAGCTCTGGCATAGGCTATATGACTACAGGTTGACAGCAACCTGTGGCATTTAGACTTGTGACTGAATTACATAAAGTGACGACTCTAAATGTGCTATTTAGGCCTAGAGCGTCTTCGGCGCTACATCCGTCATGCGCTGGGCCCGGGGCCGTCCAAGTTGATATCTATCGTCATCCATCTGTCTGCAATTTACAGACATAGATAACACTTGACCGACTATGTAATGGCTTCCAGTTGAATGTGAACGTCTTCTTTCATCACGGACTAGATTGATGGCTAGGGGCAGCCTCCCATCCTTCTTCAGAAACTATCATTAATTACAACTCGTCCTCTCACTAAAGAAGAGTTGCATTTTTGTTTAAAGAAAAACATGATTAGTGTGTGTTGTGTGTGTTGTGTATGTTGTGTGTTATACAGGTGCTGGGAAAGTATGTGTATGTGTGTATGTGTGTGTGTGTGTGTGTGTGTGCGTGCGTGCGTGTGTGTGAGTGTTTTATGTTTTCTCTTGATGCATCTGAGCGTTTTGATCAAGTCAAATTTACAACCACTGTGTTGGGCTTCTGTGCCCTCCCTGGAGTTTAGTCATGCGTAGGCTAAATCACGCATTTGGCGCCAGATGTAAATGAAATGCATAGGTTTATCATGTAGCTATGTGTATTGCGTATTGCGTATTAATTAGGTCTGTATACATATATAATAATTGATTATCCTATGGCCTAACTTGTGCGCAAAAGGTTTGTCCTTACGTAAAAACATCGCTGGCAAAGTTGTCAATTTGTTGACCATTTTTGCAAACGCTAAAAGGCTACATAACTAAATCTAAACATGCTTGGCATTAGATTTGCCTAGTTAATATCTGTTACAGTACATTTTACATTTTAGTCATTTAGCAGACGCTCTTATCCAGAGCGACTTACAGTTAGTGAGTGCATACATTTTCAGTAGGCCTATCTTCTCATTTAGTAAAATTTTCTCAAAATTCTGCTACATTGAAATGTCTTTGCTGCCCAAACTTGAAGACTGACTTCATGTAGCTTGTGTTAATCAAGTTAAATATGGTTTGGGCTTCGAGGCAGTATGACATGATTAGCCACCGCAACCAATGAGCAGGCGCGCTCGTGTATGCCAAGCGAGGTAGCAACAAGTCTAAACCATATGCACAAAGTGTTCGGAGAAACAGTGCTGGTTTTCCTCTTCTCTTTTTTAGAGACGATAAAATATAGAGACGATAAAATAAAGGGACTGCGTAATTTAGAATTTAGAGACAACGGAAGGATTTAGGAAATACCCTCGTCACTTTCGCTTCGTGCTCTTGGTGTTGTTGTTTTTTAGGTAGTCTAACTTGCCTACTCAGTGGATATGCATCGTTCCCATCTGTAGCACTCTATGGTGCCCTTAACTGCGCCTCGAGTTTATGGACCCCCGCTCAATGATGACTATGAGTTCATTGTCGGAAAGTCTGGTTGCTTCTGATCCCTCCAAATCGGCATTTCTGGAGTTCGGACACGGCTATCCCGGCCACCAGCAGCACTCCCCCAGCTTGTCCCACAACCACTATCCAGTGCACGGCTTGCATCCCGTCGGACCCTCGCAGCACGATAGCCCCTTTTCTTCCAGCGCGTCATCCTATGGCCGCCCGCTAGCCTACCCTTACCACAGCACGGTAAGCGCACAGCACCCAAGTGCCTACCTGCCATACCAGCACAGTAGCCACAACAACGGTCTGGGACACACGAGAATAGAGGAAACAGGTACGTTTTAAAAACATCGGTGTTGACATTTTGGAGTTTGTTCAATGTTTGTTGCCATTTTCAAGATTGGTTACAGTGGCGAATGATATACGAACGCGATTGACTTCTAAACTTCTAGAATTGGGCACTTATATAGCCTACCTAAACCATATCAGAAGCCTACAAATAAACCACTAAAGAAATATAGGGAATTCATAACATATAACAAGCAGCATTACGCAAACAGTGCTCGGACCTAAAGGTGTTATCAATTAATAGGATAGTCATTTGCAATACAAAACGCCATTGTTCCCATGTCACATATGTAGTCTAAAACACCTGAGCACTTCTGAAAATATTTTTATTTTTTAGGGTCAATAGTTTACAGGCTACTGAACCTCGAGATACATGCATGGACAAAGCAAGGGACTGTTCTCCTCTCAAATGAGAGGAAAAAACCGAGCCACTAAACATTTTGTCATGTGGTCTCCCACAAAGCACAGGGCCCAGACAAAACATGTAATCTGAAAGCCATTTGTCTTTGATGATGTTATTGCTTCTGTGATCCTACATTACTTAATTGATATGTTAAGAGACAAATACCCGCATAGGACTACTGAAAGAGTCACTAGTCCTATTTGGAGTGTGAAGCTGTTTGTGACTAAAAGCTCGAGGACATTCAGATAGGAATATCAACCAATAGGCCCAAAAAATTCAATTATGATGAGGGTAGCTCGCTTAGGGGTTTAGCAGCGTATTTATATTTACACAACATCAAAAACGTTTGCTGTAATCGGCAGGGAATGTCATCCATCTTTCGTTGACTGACTGTGATGTCTCCACTGCACGTTTGGGAATTGCCATGTTTATCAACTCTCTCCAGACACTGAAAATGACAATGTTTTACCCTCGTATTAGGAAAAGGTTTGTGTGGCTATCTTACAGGCATTTCGTGTGTTGGCCATGTTGGAAAGTCAATAAGTATTTAAGGCCCCAGATAATATAAACTGTGTTATCTAGTGGAAATCTCTCAGTCATTTACTGGTTGCTAAAATTCTACACTGTTCCCTCAATTTCACTGAATAGTGTGTGAAATATATTTTCAATAACAACAAATGCAGTTTTTTCTCGCTGTTTTAAGCTAGTGGACCAAAACAAAAGAACAGTTTCTGCTTAGTCATACAGCAAATTGGCCAGTGTTGATTTTTCAGTGTAACATTTCTAGTGTTGATTCAGTTAATAACCAGTGTTAAACCAACACCTCACCCATCAGTATCATATTTCCCAGCATGCTGTATTGCAGGTAGATTTTTAGAATTGTTTGTTTCAATATCTATGTTTTTGCATGTAGATTGATTGTTGAATTAATCATATGCTACTCAAATATAAATAACATACATTTTTCTAAATTAATCAAATTTGTTACTTGGACTTATTGTACCCGTTACTGAAATGGTAGTTCCAGTTTATATGGTTTAGGTAGTCTCATATCTTCATCTACCTGACCCAGGAGTCATCATTCTGAATGCAGGTTGCGGGTGAATAGAAATTCAAAATGTTGTCTATCCCCTGTTGATTTAACACTGGAGAATTGGCTGTGCAGTAGCATGTCATGTAAGGCCTATGAGTTTATGTTTATTTGCTATTTGAATGGCAGGCTTAGAATTGAAAAGGGACAATCAAGATTCAACAGTTCCAATGCAACTTATTCCACTCAAAAATACAATACAATACAACTTTATTGTCCATTAGTTACAGCAAACAACATAAATGTGTCTACTGCTCATTCTCATCTGCCCCAAACAGCACACATACAGTTGAGACGAGCACAGGGTCAAGCTGCATGCAGTTCAGCACCTCTGGATGGAGAGCATGTTGTTGGGTTAAGGGCCCAAGCCACCCAATAGTAGGGGAATGTCTTAAGGATGTGAACCCAGCAACCCTCCAGTTGCCAGATCAATTCCACTAGTTTTTCCAGTGCCCGGCCCGGGATTCAAACCGGCCACCTTTCGGCCACAGGTCCAACTCCCTTAGCCGTTGGGCTACCTACCTCCTACCTAAATTCTCTGCAATTATTGTTCAACTTAGCAAATCAAATCTAAATCTTACGCCCCTGTAAAACAAAAAGTGAGGATTAAAGTTAAATCTCCTAATGCTATTTCCCTGGTTGTATTATAAGGATGGATTCATACAGTGTCATGTTACTATGAACGCCTTGTGGGGCCTAACGCAGCTGTTTCCCTAAGCACTAGTTGGTATGCGCAAACTTCATAACAATGGGAATCATTGGGAGCAATATGCAGTCATTATATTCCTCATGCTCAATGACCTCTTTTGCAACATGAGGTAGAAAAGAAAGTTGAGCTCTTGCCCATTGAGGGCAAATTAAATGGCATAAATTAAACATGTGTTATTTATTAAATGTATGATTATTATGATTATGATTATGATTATTGTTGTTGTTGTTGTTGTTAATATTGTTATTATTATTCCAAAAGTTCTGACCTCAATGGGACTTCCTGGACAAATAAAGGTGAAATAAAATACAAATAAAAATGTCTTCATCCTTTTGAAGAGCTTGAGAAGCCAACCACGGTGATCGAGAATGGAGAAATTCGACTGAACGGAAAAGGGAAGAAGATCCGAAAACCTCGGACAATCTACTCAAGCTTACAACTGCAGGCGCTCAACCAGAGATTCCAGCAAACCCAATACCTCGCGCTACCTGAGCGGGCCGATTTGGCAGCAAAATTGGGACTAACTCAAACGCAGGTACATATTTCGGTATTTTGGGCCAATTTTAGTAGTCTATTTCAGTTATTTTTTACTGATTTAACTGTTCAATAAGGTGTTTATTACAAGAGGCTCTTCAACGCACAACCATTTTTGTGTCAGTCTCTTTTTAAACGTGGTCTGTATAGGTCTCAATAGTTCGAATGGAATGAATGTGCAAGCATTACGCAAAGGTGGCAGCAAGTGAATAATTCCTATAGCCTATTTTTTACTCGAGTCAGACAAAATGTTCCTCCTTTGTAAGCATCTCATCTCACAAGGTGGTGAGAAGTTTAGTCAAAATGCAATTAGTCAAAATGCATTACATCAACTCATGGTGTTAAACTATATAGCATTTCAATGGCATTACTCCAATATGAGCAGGGTTGACATTTGATTGGGCATCATAATTAGGTGCATATTGTAACTCAACTTCCTGCATGTCATCTGCCTGAGGTAGGTTTGCTCCAGTTTATTTAGAGAAATAAAACCCAAACTCAAGAAAAATGTAACAGTTCTTATAGTATATATAAATATTTTAGGGAATGCATTTAAAGAAAAAAAAAATGGAGAAAGGTGCATTTTGGCAGTGCATGTGATTTACCTGGAGTGCGGGACAGAAGTGCAAGTTTGATTAAATCCAACCCATAAAACGCCAAATGTCTCATCAAAATTGAGAATGGAGCCTAATGTTATGGAGGTATGTAATTTAAGGCTTTGAGAATTTCCACTAAAAGTAGTTAAAGTGTTGACTCTTCCGATGTTGTATTATTTAGCATATAGGAGAAGACACTGGAACATTATGTTCCTAGGTAACAACCTCCATTAGTTTGATGTCCTGCCATGTTCATGGAGGTGTTAGCCTACTCTCTCAGCCTGTAACGGATATTGTTTCCTATCATGAGTGTGTGGCACACACACTTTCATGAATATTTGAATGCAACATGAATGCCCTTGGCTTCAGCTGGCATGGCAGTTCCCTGTTGGCAGCGAGGCGAGGCAGCAGAAGAGCATGGTGTATCACCGTCCTGTATTACTGCTACTTGTATCACTACTGTGTTTCTGTCTCCTACTATTACTTACTTACTCATCTGGGCCTGCATTCACTGTGGCCCGGTTTCCTGGACACATATTAAACCTAGTCCTGGACTAAAAAACAGTTTAAATTTTGATTCTCCATTAAACATGCTTTTTAGTCCAGATCTAGGCTTAATCTGTGTCTGGGAAACTGGCCCGAGTCTCAGAGTAGGCGTGATGATCTAGGATAAATGTAGCCTTTTAGATCATAATAAATAAGATTATGGACAGGGGGAACCTGATTCTAGATCAGCACTCCTATACTCTGACGCTTTATGAATACGGGCCCTGAGCTTGAGGATTTTAGAGGTAACACCCCAGTCTCAGTCATCTCCTTTAGCCTATACAGCGCTTCAGTTTTAAACCCTCACTCTCTCAGCCAAGGGGTTCCTTTTGAAACTAACTCCTCACTTCTCACCAAGCGCTGTCTGTCTGCCAAGGGAAGATGAAGGGAGAGGGGGGGTAACAACCGCGGCCATTTTGTCTGTCAGTAGGAATAGAGGAAGAGAGCTTAGGAAGTTATCGCGTCACGTTTTGTATAAATATTGTGAGGCCCAGGAAGTTTTGGGGTTCCCAAAATGAGAGAAAAATAACTGCAGAGAAAGAACAGACTTTGGTAGGACTACATTATTTTAAATTTCTAACTTTGGGAGAGCTTACTGCTTTCAGACAGCTAATCATTCTATACTTCTTGAAATCTAGATATCTCCGTCACTACGTTTGCCTAGGGACTTAAAAAATACTTCATGGTTAATCCAAAGGGAATATGGGCTCTCAATGCTGCTTTACATCAATTGGAGTAAAGATCGTTTTTGGCATATCGACGGATATGAAATGCATTCATTGATCCTCTGTGGTAAGAGACCATTCTGAGCCTGTAGAGGCTGGGGTGTGCTGCTAAGAGAGGAGGCCTTAGTAATCCCATATAAGTGCTACACAACAGATATCTGAGAAAGCGTCAAGAGGTGACTTTTTGCATGATTAGCACTTTTTACATACTTGTTGTGTGGATATGACATCAGTAGCCTATAGCTTTGTAACTGGGGGTGTCAGATAACTAATGTCCTCCAAAGCCTTTTCAAGTGGATGGCATTACACTGTGGCTTTCTGTTTTTGTGAAACACATTTCTGCAGGGTTATGCCAGATGTGGTAGTACATTAATCGGTTTAATGTGCAATCCTTAAATGGATTAAACCACCCTAGACTATAGCGCTTACTGACGTATAGAACTACAGTATTGTGACCCTCCCATTCACAGACACTTGACTTCACTGTTTCAAAGACATATACATTACATCAAGCCAGGACTTTCTTTCTTGAAAACATTACTTTTTTTAAATCTAGTTGGAGAGATTTTCATGTATACATGCATCTGAAAGTTGCATTAATTGGGACTTTAGAGACATGATATGTCTAGTATATAAAGGACACACACATGCGGTCATGGCGACAGGCCACCAATCAATGGCCTCCTTTTCTCTCACAAAATTGTACCCCTCTACCCCCACTACCCCTCCCTATGCTCATCTTTAAAACTGCACTTACCACCTTTCTCCTTTTTTTCTAAGAGAACTTTAGCCAAACATGCTCTCTTTCATTACTTCTTCATATCTATTCAACACCCTCTTTCTCTCTCCTATAAAAAAATCTGGCACCCTTGCAAAATTATCCGATATGCACTGAGTACACAAAACATTAAGAACACCTGCTCTGTGTATCAAGAATGGTCCACCACCCAAAGGACATAAAGCCAAGTTGACACAACTGTGGAAAGCACTGGAGTCAACATGGGCCAGCATCCCTGTGGATGCCCTGTGGATGCTGGCCCATGTTGACTCCATGCCCTGACGAATTTAGGCTGTTCTGAGGGCTAAAGGAAGGGCAACTCAATATTAGGAAGGTGTTCCTAATGTTTGGTATACTCAGTGTATGTATATGCTAAATATGAAGAAGCACTTCTCGGAACATCTCTTATATTATGTTACCTGGGAGGAGGCAGGAATTATTGATAAGGGAGCTATTGATATGGTCATATTGATAAGGTCATATTGATAAGGGTCATCTTGATAAAGGAGCTAGATATAGATAATGGGGATCTAACATTGCTCTGTTGGAATCACTTGTGTCCTCCGGCCTTCTATGAGCAGCATCCACCTGGCAGATTATACGTAGACCTTTTTGCACCAGAAACACTCACCACCACTCGCCAGTCACCACACATTTAATTAAGGAGAGTGGTTTCCCCAAATTGTACGGTACACACATTGAGGTTTAGTTGGATATGTGGGACAGGATTTTCTAGCGTGATTTCTTGAACTACCTAATTACCAAACATTTCAGGGGAGGGAACGGCCAGCAGGGATGTAGCTCAGTTGGTAGAGCATGGCGTTTGCAACGCCAGGGTTGTGGGTTCGATTCCCACGGGGGGCCAGTATGAAAAAATAAAATAAATAAAAAATAATGTATGCACTCACTAACTGTAAGTCGCTCTGGATAAGAGCGTCTGCTAAATGACTAAAATGTAAAATGTACTGTAACAGATATTAATATGTATAGTTTCAACAGCTGATTTAAGGATGTCCCCCTTTTGAAAATCAGTGTTTTTGGAGTTCTTAGATTTAGTTGTAGATCCCCAACCTGCAAAGTTTATATTTATTCTTATTTCTCGTGTGTTTTTTTCTAGTATTACATTATTATTGATTATCGCATTGTTGGGTTTTGAGTTTGCAAGAAAGGCATTTCACTGTACTTGTGCATGTGACATTAAAACTTGAAAGACAATATTATCATTCTGTCACAGAAAATTATTTATGTGAGACTTTGTTTTTGTTACATCTGCAAGAACTGTTCATTCCGTTGCGGGCATGGAATGTGATAAACCATTTTTATTAATATACCCATTTAGTCAGTGTTAAAATACATTTTAACACTTATAGGGGTTCCCACATTATTACGTTTAGGCGTATGGGAGTGTCCTAATGTGTTTATGGGAGTGAAATATGTTGGTTATTCACCATGGCCCTACTCTTTTTGTTTTCATGTTGATCAGAACTGACCATGTGTAGGTCAAAGGCAGAGAAAACAACGTAAAATTTAGCAGAGTTGTGGACTCCAGTCACATGACTTGGACTATTCGAGTCACATGACTTGGACTATTCGAGTCACATGACTTGGACTCAAGTCTGACTTGAGTCACAAATTTGATGGCTTGAGACTCGACAGAAAATTTAAAAAAACTTGAGACTGGACTTGGACTTGGAGCTTCAAGACTCGGAACTCGACATTGACTTGAAACTGATGACTTGAAATTATCTGGCCAGGTTTTGTTATGTTTTGTCACTCATTTTGTGGCACAGAGTCTATGTGGATTACGCTACACGCAGCCAGAGACAGTAGCCGCAGCATCGCCCTTGCAAACAAAAAACTGCAACAGATTGGCTTGTGAAACGCACATTCAGCACTCTGATTGGACCAGAAAACTGTCAATCAACACAGGCAGGGTGCGCTAGCGGACAGATTGATGATTTGCTGTACAGCTATAGGATTGGGTGCAGCGCAAACGTCAAATTGTAGGAAGAGAGGATTGAAATCAGGCAATAGCGGTGCGTTGGTAAAATCACTGGGGAAGCTAAGTCCCCCCCCCATCCATGGTTCTGATTTCTGTGTGTTCGCGTTCGTGCAAGTAGAAAAACTTGTTGACTCACCCTACTTGTAGAGAAACGCCAATGCCATCCTCTTCTCTTTCATGTTGAGGAAACGGTCTATAACTCTGTTATACAGTACACACTTTTATTTTTTGTTGTCCTAGGCTACCTGGCTAAAATGCTTGCTCGCTAGCCTAACGTCCATTCATGGGCAACATTAGCTAGTTAACATTAGCCTTCTACATTTAGCTACACATTGAACTTCAATCCTCTCAGGCTAGGGGCACAACAATGTATGAATGAATGGTTGGATCAGAATTGCTGTTATAATCATTGGCCAGTACGGAGAATTAAGTAAAACCACAAGTCCAAATCCCTATCTCCATCCATGGCTAATTTAGGAAAGGGCCAATTTTAGCTAGCTGGCTAGCTAGCCACCGGAGGACAACAACACAACAAGATGCAACAATTCAAGTTTTTCTGTCAGTGACATATGCTCTCAATGGGATTTGACAGTAGTGACGCCAAATCCAAGCTGGCTTCCCTTGACACTTTTTTTTTTGGTGCGCCAGGACCATTCACAGTTGAGATCGCTCAGTTTAGCTCACCGCTGATTGGCTAATTTTTTATACTTTCTTTGTCAAGGGAGGCCAGATGCTCGCTGGCTTCACTTGCCTTCAATGCTATGGGCGGCAACAATGTCAAACTCGTTTGGACCAGACAGCATCAGATAGATGGCCTACACGTAGAGAGACAAAGGGCCGCTGTTTTGCTTTCTCCTGTGAGATACATTCAGCCTCTTGCCAATTGGGTAGGCTAATTGTATGGTCCATGGGGCTAAGTGCTTATATTATGTAGGCCTACCTGTTTGAGCTCCTGTTAGACATATTTGATTTGATTTCTCAAGGGGAGGGTGTACAGTCTTGCACTCTACTGGTGTCCATGCAGATAGGACAGGTTAAGCCTGATACAGAGGCTATTTCTTTTGGGCTATTGCCCGTGTATATGATATGGCGCTTTCACCATTGGATCACCAAGACCTAATAAATCTACACTCAGAGCACGTCAACCTGCCTTGCCATCAGCTGATTTCATGCCCTTACCACAGCTACAAGGTCCATATTTTACAATTACATAGACTAATAAAAATATAAGGATGATTAATGGAAACAGGATGCACCTGAGCTCAATTTCGAGTCTCATAGCAAAGGGTCTGAATACTAATATAAATGTCATTTTTTATTTTTTTATACATTTGCAAAATTTCTAAAAACCTGTTTTTGCTTTGTCATTATGGGGTGTTGTGTGTAGATTGATGAGGGAAAAAACAATTTAATCAATTTTAGAATAAGTCTGTAAGGTAACAAAATGTGGAAAAGGGAAAAATGTAATTAATTCAAGACATCACAACAACAGTAATCCTGTCATCAGCGTGTTTAGGGTGACACTCTTGGGCAGATCTCTCATTTTGGTCAATTTACGAGCCCTTGCGAAATGTGGGCTATCTGAGCCATGTTTTCCACTCATCTCCACAATCAATTGCAATTCATAATTAGATTTTACTAGAGCTGCTTTTACCACGCTGTGGGTGTTGCGGTTACATAAACGTCTCACCAGGCTCTCTCCGTATCAAAATATCTCTTTAAATTCCCTACACTGTTCGTATAATGGGGAAAACAACCGTAAAGGAATGCCAAACGTATTGCTTGAGTGGTCTGTAGTGGGGTTTACAGTTAATTCTCCTGGCAACCTGAACCCACCCACCAGCTTTATTTTGTCTTTCTTGTGAATGTTCTGTTTTTAGTCCAACGTATTGTCTCATATGGAAAATATGTTTATTATTCCTTGGCGCTAACAATGCAGTCATATAGCCTACAGTTATAATTTGAATAATTTAACGCTCAATTTGCCAGCATGCTGGCAACATGCAAAGGTATATAACAATATTATCCAATAATAATTATATTAACAACAACAATGAGGCCATGGATATTATAATTCAATATTATTAATATTATAGTAAGTACTGAATAGACTAATAATAATAATGATAATAGCTTATTAATGATGATAACTATTATAATAATAGCCTAATTGCAGGCTTAATATACTAAATTGTATTTCTTGTTGCAGGTTAAGATATGGTTCCAGAACAAACGCTCCAAGTACAAGAAGATCATGAAGCATGGCCCGGGCGGACCGGAGGGAGAGCACCTGCACCCTGGGTCATCCGGGTCTCCGTGTTCCCCGGGGATGCCTCCACTTTGGGACGTTTCCATGGCAAATAAGGGGACGCCTGCGCACTCTGGTGGATACATGAACAATTTCGGACACTGGTACCCAAGCCACCACCAGGAATCTATGCCGAGAACTCAAATGATGTGACGGGATGTGGGACAATGGGATGGAATTCTATCCGCTCTCCTCAACTGACTTTACTCAATTTCAACATTTAAATTCGTGTTTCTCCTCCTCTTGTACATGAACCGCGTAGCCTATCCACTTTTAAATATAGCTCCAAGCTCCAACTATCACATTAGAGACTTTTCATTTTTTAAACGGCCGTTTAAAGGTATTTGTTTGAATTTCATCCGAAGTTTTGCCTTACAATTTCTTGGACATTAAGAAATGACTGCACGGATTTTGCTTGGAGGCCTATGTGGATCTGGATTTTGTATGCAGTTCAGTTTAAAATAAATTCTCAATAATATCTCTTTTTACGAAATCAGTCATCCGAAGATCTCACAAGTTTGAGCATGAAAATGCCTAACCCCGTCCCCATGAGTTACAAAGCAATCTAAGTTCAATTCAAAGGTTTACATTTCACCAGATTTTTTAAAATGCAGTTTGACAGTAACAGAGGAAGGGAAAATGCATGGAACTTATTTATGTGGAGGAAGTTTTTCCGCAATCTAGAGGTCCTTATATATATATATATATATATATATATATATATATATATATATATATATATATAATCATTTAAATATTTGATGCAAATACATTAATTTGGTTAGGCATGAGTTTCTAATTATTACTATTATTACTATTATTATTATTATTATTATTATTATTATTATTATTATTATTAGTAGTAGTAGTAGTAGTAGTAGTAGTAGTAGTAGTAGTAGTAGTGGTAGTAACCTATTATTATTATCATTATTATTAAAGTACATATCAAAATATGCCAAAAGCGCAACAAAAAAACGGACTTCTATGGCGCAATAAAACTAACATCTCACATAAGAAAGGGTAATGTCTTTTACCCTAAAACATCTGGACAAGCAATAGAGGGTACTATTTTAACATTGACAATGATTTTATAAAACGGGCATGTCAATTAAAGGTAATTTGGGACATTCCAACAGTATAATTACCAGCAATTTGCAGGCAACAAAATATCCCTCTCCAAAACTGAAAGTCCATAGGAACTAATAGGAAAAGGACAAGGAGCATCCATCGGCTGTTGCGGGTCTAGAAGCCAACGGAATCGTCATTAACCCAAATTACTTGCAGGTGTAAGCTAATTGTAGCCTATCAGCAGTCCGACACGAATAGCTGAAAAACGAGAGGCAAAATATTTTTTTCAGTATAGGACTAACTATTGAGCACAGAGGTGGCACCACAGGTCCCAGAGTGGTATGGCGAAAAAACAATTCTGGGGCCCGTAGTTTTATCTTGATCTGGTAACCTAACCACGTAAAACTCAATGCCTAATACGGTATGACATGATTCATCTCTTGTAAAAAGGTTTAATATGGGCTGTGTTGGGACCAGAGTTTTTCAAATCAGGTCACATGGGTTTAAAAAACTCCTGGAAAAACTCCCGGCTTTGAGGAGGATGAAAACCCCGTCAAACTGCAGCAACCTTGTACTTGTTCATATCTTAATTATATTTAAAAGGACTAGGGGGGTTTCCTATACACGTATACGGAGAAAGCAACATGATTAGACAATAAAATACACAGGGCTGAGCTTGCTTTATGCATGCATATTTGCATCGCGTAGTCCTGCCCTATGCAACTGTAGGCCAAATAAAACATTTACTCAGTCTGTCAGCTCTTGTGTTTATTAATTAATTCCAGTTAATAATTTTGGACTGAAAAAGCCTAAATTGCCTAGTCAGCCCAAGTTTGAATATAAACCAAATTTGATCCATTCACATTTTCTCACAAACAAATGGGCTATAAATAGGCACACACAACGCTTAGTTTACTCTGGCCAGAGGGACAGGGCACATAGTAGGCTAGACTATGCAGCTGCTGTTGTTAGTAGCCTACAGTTGATCAGACTGAAAAATAGTCTAGTTTCCACGTAATACAGCATGTAAGATCGCTCATGTTTAGGTTTATAGGCAGCTACATTTATGTAATAGTCTTTGCTTGTGTCTGTCGGGAGTGTTGTGTTATCATGCTTGCTAAATAAATATCAGAGGAAAGTGAAGAGCGAGCCTTGAGCTTGTCCAGCCCACGCGACCTGCGATTTCCGTGAGTCTGACTGGTCAAGACAAGCAAAGGACATAAATTGTGCGTGAGTTGACAAATTAGGCAAATCGGTCTAAATAACAGCACTTTGCCCCTCTTTTTAAAGCTTTGCGTCGATATATTTTATTAAACAAAATCAAAAGTGCTGTGGAACTTTTTTCCTATAGCCCGGCCATTGTCAATGTGCAGTTGGATTATTTTCCACAAGTGGCTACTCAGGGCTAAATATGCTAACAAAGTAATATTGTGTTGACCACAATATTACCACTACGACCTACCTTGGTCTGAAGGTAGGCTAGGCTTTTGCACGTGCAAAAGTATCGGAAGCTCCTAGTTCCCAGTGGGAAATTTCACTTGAACGCAGTAGCGGTGCGTGGGTAAAATCACTGGGGAAGCCAGGAAAAAAAGCCATATTAGAACCTATGTGTTGTGATAATTGCGTTGTTTTCTCTATAACCTAATAGTTAATTCATATGCATTACGACCGTGATATATAGGCCTAAAGGCCAAGAAAATAAGAAGACACAGTGGCAGAATAAATTCAACTACACGTTTGTTTCATCACAAAACCGGAGAGCAACCTCTGTCTGGTGAAGTCCACAAAGCATATTGCATGTAACAAACAGTTACATGACCTACAGCATGGTAAAGCAAATTAATGTTTCCAACATTTTCGGACCACTAAACAACTATTGATTTACATATAATATAAACACAACATGCAACAATTTCTAAGATTTTACTGAGTTACAGTTCAAATAAGGAAATCAGTCAATTTAAATAAATTCATTAGGCCCTAATCTATGGATTTCACATGACTGGGAATACAGATTATCTGTTGTTCACAGATACCTTTAAAAAAAGGTAGGGGCATGAATCAGAAAACCAGTCAGTATCTGGTGTGCAGTGTGACACATCTCATTTACATTTACATTTTAGTCATTTAGCAGACGCTCTTATCCAGAGCGACTTACAGTTAGTGAGTGCATACATTTTTCATACTGGCCCCCCATGGGAAATGAACCCACAACCCTGGCGTTGCAAGCGCCATGCTCTACCAACTGAGCTACAGGAGGGCTGTAGCATAGAGTTGATCAGGCTGTTGATGGTGGCCTGTGGAATGTTGTCCCACTCCTCTTCAATGGTTGTACAAAGTTGCTGGATATTGACGGGAACTGAAACAAACTGTTGTACACATCGATCCAGAGCATCCCAAACATGCTCAATGGGTGACATGTCTGGTGAGTATGAAGGCCATGGAAGAACTGGGACATTTTCAGCTTCCAGGAATTGTGTACAGATCCTTGCGACATGGGGCCGTGCATTATCATGCTGAAACATGAGGTGATGGCGGTGGATGAATGGCAAGAGCATTCAAATTGCCATCGATAAAATGCAATTGTGTTTGTTGTCTGTAACTTATACCTGCCCATACCATAACCCCACCGCCACCATGGGGCACTCTGTTCACAACGTTGACATCAGCAAAATGCTCGCCCACATGACACCACACACATACTGCAAAATTCTCTAAAACAACATTGGAGGCGGCTTATGATAGAGAAATGAAAATTAAATTATCTGGCAACAGCTCTGGTGGACATTCCTGCAGTCAGCATGACAATTGCACGCTCCCTCAAAACTTTAGACATCTGTGGCATTGTGTTGTGTGACAAAACTGCACATTTTAGAGTTACCTTTTATTGTCCCCAGCACAAGGTACACCTGTGTAATAAACATGTTGTTTAATCAGCTTCTTGATATGCCACACATGTCAGGTGGATGAATTATCTTGGCAAAGGAGAAATACTCCCTGACAGGGATGTAAACAAATGTGTGCAAAACATTTTAGAGAAAGCAGCTTTTTGTGCGTATGGAACATTTCTGGGATCTTTTATTTCAGCTCATGAAACATGGGACCAACACTTTACATGTTGCGTTTATATTTTTGTTCAGTATAGAACCACGGAGAGTTACAGCAATTGACAAAAAAAAAGAACTGCCTCCACTATTCCAGCACCATTTCAACAAACTTTTAAAGAATGTACCCCCCCTTCCCAAATCAAACATCGGTGCTAATGTTGTGTCCTCATTTTGCATGCACATGCTTCCACTACTTCCTGTCTGTTGCAGCCAGTCAATGGTGGTAGCATGACGCGACAGTTTTGCAGGGCTCATTAGATAATGGGGGGATACCTAGTCAGTTGCACAACTGAATGCATTCATCCAAAATGTGTCTAACGCATTTAACCCAACCCCTCTGAATCAGAGAGGCGCAGGGGCTGCCTTAATCGACATCCACGTTATCAGTGCCCGGGAGTAGTTGTTGTTGGGGGTTAACTGCTTTGCTCAATGGCAGAACAGCAGACTTTTCCAACTTGCCGGCTTGGGGATTCGAACCAGCGACCTTTCAGTTACTGGCCCAATGCTCTTAACCGCTAGAGATACAGGTGTGTGAACCACAGACAGGTGACAAAATGTTGTCTTAATTATTTCGAAATGTCTACGATTATGGACCTATACCTTCCGACCTGGGAAAAATGTCCTAAAATGTCCTAAAGATTCATCACTAGCATGACTTATCTCGACCACATCTATAATTAAATAATGAATAAGAGGTCTATGTTTAGGAAGTAGAGGTAGGGGTCAGAGCAAGGCAGAATACATATGCAAATGACATGGAACCAACCCAACCTTACGTGCAATACATCCCCGTCTATGATTAGTAACACCCCAAGCAAGTGGCAAAAAAGTGTCCCTGCTGCAAACATCCACACTGAGAAGAAATATTCCAGGGGCCAGTGGGCCAGTGAAAAGTCCACAGCTGTCTCTCATGCCTCTTCCATCCCATCTTTGTTTGTGTGTTTTTTCCCCCATATGAAAATGACAGTGGTGAGTGAAGTTTGTGGTAGGAGTGAAACCATATCCCTTCCCTGCCTTGAGAGGTAGTATGACATCTGCAAGCTGGGATGTTGTCCTCCTCAGCTGTGCTTCTCAGTTCTCACCCAACCACCCAATCCACCTCCAGATAACCTCCCCCCTCCATAGGTTTGCTTGTGAGAATAAGAGTGGGAATATGGATTCTTGTTTGACTTCAATTGGTCTAGAATCTATCTCGTGTGAGTGACAATTAGCTTTGCCCACGCTGGTTCCCAATAATACCGTAGACGTGGGCCGTGGCTGCACATACTACAAAACATTAAGGACACATGCTCTTTTCATGACATAGACTGACCAAGTGAATCCAGGTGATAGCTATGATCCCTTATTGATGTCACTTGTTAAATCCACTTCAAATCAGTATAGATGAAGGGGAGGAGACAGGTTAAAGAAGGATTTTTAAGCCTTGAGACAATTGAGACATGGATTGTGTATTTGAACGGGGTATGGTAGTAGGTGCCAGGCGTACCAGTTTGTGTCAAGAACTGCAACGCTGCTGGGTTTTTCACGCTCAACAGTTTCCCAGGTGTATCAAGAATGGTCCACCACCCAAAGGACACCCAGCCAACTTGACACAACTGTGGGAAGCATTGGAGTAAACATGGGTCAGCATCCCTGTGGAACGCTTTCGACACCTTGTCGAGTCCATGCCCCGACGAATTTAGGCTGCTCTGAGGGCAAAATGGGGTGCAACTCAGTATTAGGAAGGTGTTCCTAATGTTTGGTAAACTCAGTGTACCTATTTTGTTTGTTTGTTTTTCAAATGTGGTGGATTCTGATCGATCATGTCTGACTTCGCTTACGAGTCAGTTACCATGACAATATTGAATGTGCTAAGTTGCTTGGTGGGCTAAAACCCCAATGCTACCCCCTTGGCCCACACACCAGACATGTAATCAACTCATATGTTCCAAGGCTTAAGGCGTCCAGTCAGCCTGCTGAGTGAGGTATGAGAGACCAGAGGCCCACACACAGAGCCAGGGAGCACTCCTCCTGCCAACTGCAACATTTATATTGTTCGTCCCCTAGAGTCATCGGTAGAGATAAACTTCCATAGCACCCCATCAACTCAAAGAAGACATGATTGTGATTTCATGTTTAATACTTTAGAACGATGCCACTTGTTAGTGAGAGTAAAGGTGTCTTTGTGTCCCTGTCATTGTGTTTTGAATTCTAACAAAGTTATTTTTAGCTACTATTTTAGAGAAGAGATGGAAAGCCATAAAATCCAATATCCCAGATATCTAAACGTGCTGCCCAGAGGACGACACCTCCTCACTCCATATTTTTGGACTGGAGGAGGAGGAGGAGGAGGAGAAGATAGGAAAAAAAATGAATACGTTTCAAATCAGACCAGCAGGGGCTGTTATTAACAAACCCGTTAAAGATGGGGTATGAAGTGGTTTCCATGCTCTGTGCTCAGTCCTCCGGGCCAGTACTGCAGCCTCTACCTACAGATGTAGGATCTTCATTTGATCCCACTGCTGCAGGATAACTTTCCTGCAATGCAGGAAATGTAAAACTTGTAGTGTATTTGAGGTTTAAAAAGGATTCTGAAGTTTGTAATTTTCACTTTGAAATGTCAAGACTTGATTTTCCCTTATGAAAAAATGTCCATTAATTATAATCCACATAATAATTCACAGTTCCTGTTGCTGCAGGATTATTTTCCTGCTGTAGCAAACTGGCTCAATTTAAGATCCTACATCTGTACACTCCCATGATGTCCTGTTGTCCTCTATCCATCCATCTCCCCATCCCTGACGACACATTCTGTCACTCTCTATAGCTCTGCAAACAGACCAGCCAAAAACTAAGCTATAGTTTACATGGGGGGCTTCCATTCATTAGTGGGGATATGCTCTTGATATGCTTAGGCCTATTAGAATTTCCAACAAATGGTATATTGTTTATGTACTGTGAGATGAAAATAAGCATTTCCTCACACAGATGAATGGAGGTAAAGCACATCACATTGGTCTTGTTGGTCGACTGGTTTAGGTGAGTGAGCTGGGAGATGGAGGAGGTGGGGGACTATGACCGGTGGGGAAGGAAACAGCAGCCCAATCTTTCACGACACAGCTACACACTTTCCTTCTGCTTTTGAGTTTTCCCATTGTGTTTGCGACAGGTGATGTCATCACCTTATCTCTCTGCCTCTTCAGAGTCTCCGGCGGCTGCCGAGAGGCATTTTTCTCTGTCACTTGAAAGGTCTTCAACAGGAAAATAAGCGCGAAGGCGTCTATAAACAGAAACCAAAAAATCCACACAGTCCAAAAAGACATAGGCCTACTTCCTCATTTCATGCCATTTTATAAATGTGTAAATCATTCATAACAGAAGAAAAAGCATGAATGAACATTGTAAGGACAGTAACTATTTTATTTAGTTTGGTTGTTGTTGATGTTTGTCAAAGAACACAGTGACATCATGTAAAACATTACCTTGAATTGAATGACCTAAAAGGTATTAACATTCATCAAAGTTGTGGCACCGTCTTGTGCCATTCAAGTGAAAACCAATCCAGTCCAAGTAGGACTAGATCGGCACAGATTTCCAGCATAAAGGTAAAGTAACGACTATAGCTAATTTTATACACTTCAAACTGAAATGTCATTCCAGCTCTAGAATAATAAAAGGAAAATGAAAGCATGAGTGATTGTCACGATCCATCCTTCAATGACTCTTAGCCCAATGACTGGCTTTCAAAATCAAAGAAATTCAGTTGGCTTGGATCAGAGGAAGATGGCAGAAAATCATATATCTGCCTGTCGTAAGTCACTTAAATGAAAAGTAATCCCTATCAATTTTAGTTGACTTTGAAGACTGGATCCATGCATTCCCGCTAGCTAGCTCTCTCTCTCTCTCTCTCTCTCTCTCTCTCTCTCCTCTCTCTCTCTCTCTCTCTCTCTCTCTCTCTCTCTCTATTCAATTCAATTCAATGGGATTTATCTCTCTCTCTCAGCAGTGTGCTATTAAAATCCAGAGACTCCAGTGTGTCTGCTCGCCTGTCACCTCCCACAGCCCCTTCACACGCAGGCAGGCAGCTCTTCCCCAAACCAGGGCATGTCCTCCTCACTGACTCAGCCAGACAGAAAAACTGTCTGCTTCACACACTTAACCCATGAGACGCCAAATACAGTTGGTCTTTCCTTAAGAACTTTTCAAATGGATCCTTTGTATGAAAAATAGCATGATACATCTAACATGTTTAACTACAGCTTTTATTTTATCGCTTTGGTGCAATATTCACAATATGTGGTACATTTTCTCAACTGTTATTCTCCTCACATGTGAAAAGGTGGCGTTAACATGTGCAGTCTAAATATAATACATGTGAACATATGGTTTCACGTGTGAAGAACTGACCTCACGTCTCTTTTTGTTTTCACTTGAACATTTCAGCTCAATGTGAAAACAGCTACAGTGCCTTGCAAGATTATTCAACCCCCTTGGCGTTTTTCCTATTTGTTACATTACAACCTGTAATTTAAATTGATTTTTATTTGGATTGCATGTAATGGACATACACCAAATAGTCCAAATTGGTGAAGTGAAATAAAAAAAATGACTTGTTAATTTTTTTTTGAATAAATAAATAAATAACGGAAAAGTGGTGCGTGCATACAGTTGATGTCGGAGGTTTACATACACCTTAGCCAAATACATTTAAACTCAGTTTTTCACAATTCCTGACATTTAATCCTAGTAAAAATTCCCTGTTTTAGGTCAGTTAGGATCACCACTTTAAATTTAAGAATGTAAAATGTCAGAATAATAGTAGAGAGAAGGATTTATTTCAGCATTTATTTATTTCATCACATTCCCAGGGGGTCAGAAGTTTACATACACTCAATTAGTATTTGGTAGCATTGCCTTTAAATTGTTTAACTTGGGTCAAACATTTTGGGTAGCCTTCCACAAGCTTCCCACCATAAATTGGGTGAATTTTGGCCCATTCCTCCTGACATAGCTGGTGTAACTGAGTCAGGTTTGTAGGCCTCCTTGCTCGCACACGCTTTTTCAGTTCTGCCCACACATTTTCTATAGGATTGAGGTCAGGGCTTTGAGATGGCCACTCCAATACATTGACTTTGTTGTCCTTAAGCCATTTTGCCACAACTTTGGAAGTATGCTTGGGGTCATTGTCCATTTGGAAGACCCATTTGTGACCAAACTGATGTCTTGAGATGTTGCTTCAATATATCCACATAATTTTCCTTCCTTATGATGCCATCTATTTTGTGAAGTGCACCAGTCCTTCCTGCAGCAAAGCACCCCCACAGCATGATGCTGCCACCCCTGTGCTTCACGGTTGGGATGGTGTTCTTCGGCTTGCAAGTCCCCCCTTTTTCCTCCAAACATAACGATGGTCATTATGGCCAAACAGTTCTATTTTTGTTTAATTAGACCAGAGGACATTTCTCCAAAAAGTACGATCTTTGTCCCCATGTGCAGTTGCAAACCGTAGTCTGGCTTTTTTATGGCAGTTTTGGAGTAGTGCCTTCTTCCTTGCTGAGCGGCCTTTCAGGTTATGTTGATATAGGACTTGTTTTACTGTGGATATAGATACTTTTGTACCCGTTTCCTCCAGCATCTTCACAAGGTCCTTTGCTGTTGTTCTGGGATTGATTTGCACTTTTCGCACCAAAGTACGTTCATCTCTAGGAGACAGAACGCGTCTCCTTCCTGAACGGTATGACGGCTGCGTGGTCCCATGGTGTTTATACTTGCGTACTATTGTTTGTACATATGAACATGGTACCTTCAGGCGTTTGGAATTTGCTCCCAAGGATGAACCAGACTTGTGGAGGTCTACCATTTTTTTCTGAGGTCTTGGCTGATTTCTTTTGATTTTCCCATGATGTCAAGTAAAGAGGCACTGAGTTTCAAGGTAGGCCTTGAAATACATCCACAGGTACACCTCCAATTGACTCAAATGATGTCAATTAGCCTATCAGCAGCTTCAAAGCCATGACATCACCTTCTGACCCACTGGAATTGTGATACAGTGAATTATAAGTGAAATAATCTGTCTGTAAACAATTGTTGGAAAAATTACTTGTGTCATGCACAAAGTAGATGTCCTAACCGACTTGTCAAAACAGTAGTTTGTTAACAAGAAATGTCTGGAGTGGTTGAAAAACTAGTTTTAATGACTCCAACCTAAGTGTATGTAAACTTCCGACTTCAACTGTATGTATTCACGCCCTTTGCTATGAAGCCCCTAAATAAGATATCGTGCAACCAATTACCTTCAAAAGTCACATAATTAGTTAAATAAAGTCCACCTGTGTGCAATCTAAGTGTCACATAATCTGTCACATGATCTCAGTATATATACACCTGTTCTGAAAGGCCCCAGAGTCTGCAACACCACTAAGCAAGAGCACCACCAAGCAAGCGGCACCATGAAGACCAAGGAGCTCTCCAAACAGGTCAGGGACAAAGTTGTGGAGAAGTACAGATCAGGGTTGGGTAATAAAAAATATCAGAAACTTTGAACATCCCACGGAGCACCATTAAATCGATTATAAAAAAATTGAAAGAATATGGAACCACAACAAACCTGCCAAGAGAGGGCCGCCCACCAAAACTCACGGACCAGGCAAGGGGGCATTAATCAGAGAGGCAACAAAGAGACCAAAGATAACCCTGAAGGAGCTGCAAAGCTCCACAGCGGAGATTGGAGTATCTGTCCATAGGACCACTTTAAGCCGTACACTCCACAGAGCTGGGCTTTACGGAAGAGTAGCCAGAAAAAAAGCCATTGCTTAAAGAAAGAAATAAGCAAACATGTGGGAGACTCCCCAAACATATGGAAGAAGGTACTCTGGTCAGATTAGACTAAAATTGAGCTTTTTGGCCATCAAGGAAAATGTCTGGCGCAAACCCAACACCTCTCATCACCCCGAGAACACCATCACCACAGTGAAGCATTGTGGTGGCAGCATCGGCAGGGACTGGGAAACTGGTCATAATTGAAGGAATGATGGATGGCGCTAAATACAGGGAAATTCTTGAGGGAAACCTGTTTCAGTCTTCCAGATATTTGAGACTGGGACGGAGGTTCACCTTCCAGCAGGACAATGACCCTAAGCATACTGCTAAAGCAACACTTGAGTGGTTTAAGGGGAAACATTTAAATGTCTTGGAATGGCCTAGTCAAAGCCCAGACCTCAATCCAATTGAGAATCTGTGGTATGACTTAAAGATTGCTGTACACCAGTGGAACCCATCCAACTTGAAGGAGCTGGAGCAGTTTTGCCTTGAAGAATGGGCAAGAATCCCAGTGGCTAGATGTGCCAAGTTTATAGAGACAAACCCAAAGAGACTTGCAGCTGTAATTGCTGCAAAAGGTGGCTCTACAAAGTATTGACTTTGGGGGGTGAATAGTTATGCACGCTCAAGTTCTGTTTTTTTGTCTTATTTCTTGTTTGTTTCACAAGAAAAAATATTTTGCATCTTCAAAGTGGTAGGCATGTTGTGTAAATCAAATGATACAAACCCCAAAAAATCAATTTTAATTCAAGGTTGTAAGGCAACAAAATAGGAAAAATGCCAAGGGGGGTGAAAACAAGATTTGAACGTTATCTCAAGGGGTCATTTACATCTGTGTGTGTGTGTGTGTGTGTGTGTCTGTGTGTGTGTGTGTGGTGTAAATATTACATCATTTCAATTGGTGCAAATATAATTAATAAAAACAAAAACTTTATTATTCACTCAAAAGACTACCTATAAAATGTGTTTCTCAAGCACCAAAGTGCCACAATCAGATGTTTTAAGTTCTCACATTTAATTTCTACTAACAGATCAATAGAGTATAAAATAGGCTACATTATAAATAACAACCTGAGTTTATGGCTTTTACCAAAAATCTATTGCAAACGCAAAGTACCAAATACAGATATTTATTTCCAATACAGTGCCTTGCAAAAGTATTCATCCCCCTTGGCATTTTTCCTATTCTGTTGCATTACAACCTGTAATTTAAATTGATTTTTATTTGGATTTCATGTAATGGACATACACAAAATAGTTCAAATTGGTGAAGTGAAATGAAAAAAGAAAAGTGGTGCGTGCATATGTATTTGCTATTTGCCCTTTGCTATGAATACTTTCGCAAGCCACTGTAGTTCTCTACAACTTCCAAGAGATGTTTTGTTTTGATGCATTGTGAAATAAAAATGTGTATGGCTCAATATGTGAATTGAGCCTTAATTACATCTATATAAATGCAACATATGGCAAGTATAATGTATATAAATGTATGAAAATGGTACACAGTACTTCCATGTATCTGTGTGTGTTTCATATTGTGAAGAAACAAAGGGTGTTGAATGCACTGACAGTATATATTTATAGCTATGGATCAAAGAATCTGAAAGGACCTTTTTCATTGTTCAGTTAAAGGTCCCACAGTGGACCACTGTAAAGGAAAGTGCCACCAAATAGGTTGCTATTCCATCCATTCTCATATCAAATCTCTCCAACAGAGTGAAATGAGCCACTGATAACATTAGCAACTCATCACTCTATCTAAACAGAACATGGATTTGGATTTGTCCATTCTTTTTGTATACAGTTCCTCTGTTTTGAATCCAAAAGGAACAACTGAGACAACAAGTCCTTGTGCATGTTTCCCAACTTGTCCGTGAACTTCAGCCCTCTGTATTGGCACACAAATCCCAACATAGCCCTCTAGGCTTTTTTTCCAATGAGCGGCCATGTTGCTGGACCACAGTTTGTACCGATACATTTTGTGTTAGTACACCGCCCCCATATTCTTTGGTGGTGTTGTGTGCTGAAGAACCAGTCCTGAGTGCTGTGAGCGTGTCTGTGAGGTCTGTTGATACCAGTGTTGAGTGTAGTCCTCCACATAACATAGAGAGGAGCTGAGGGAGGGCTGGAGAGCCTGCTCTCTAGTGGCTGGGTCTGTGGGTACACTACTGTCCCAAATATCAGGGGATGGGGGTGAATTGCAGGACATAGAGTCACTGGCTCCAGGGCTGTGGTCCAGTGGAACTTCCCCGTTCGTGTACAACTTCTTGAATTTGGAACGCCGATTCTGGAACCAGATCTTGACCTGGAAGAAAAAACATTTGAGCTACAGGTTTAAATAGAAGGTCGGGATGTTTGTACCAGAACATGCGAATGCATGGGTTAAAAATGTATTATCTAGCAAAGTGTTGTAATCTCATATTGACACCCTAGGCCTTATTAGAATAGAATATACCGCATTATGTTGCATTGAAATTTGGAATCCAGATGCAAACTTAGATCCATTAATGAAGCTATCAATTCTCAGATATTAAAAAAAAAAACTGGGAAGAGGTTAATAACACCAGCGGTTTGAAATATAATATAAACAATACCGTTTTTTTTAATCGCTTTGGTACTATTTTGGTACTATATTATGTGGTGAATTGTAAGATACATGTTTTAAAATTGTCCTTTGAATGTAGTATGCTACAGTACTGTAAATTACAGTACCTTACACTGTTTTCACATTAGGCTATACACTTGCACTACTCATTATAATTGACTGAACATCAAATGTCCATAATTTCTATCAAAGGTGTGATCATTGAAGACATCTTTCACAATATAATAAAATAAAATAAATGAAAGAAAGAAAGAAACATAAGTTTTAGCAGGCACTAGTTTGCATTAAGCCTGTCTTGAGCATTTGGCTATAGGTTCTCATCCAATTCGCAGTAAATATCCTCATTGTTCATGTACCTGGGGAAAAACCTTTTGTCATGGCACACTTCATTTTGGATACATGTTTATTGTATAGGGGATGCATTTCTTCCTTGTTTTGGACTTTCTGGATTATGTATGTATTGGTATTGTATTGATATTGTATTACTGCACTGTATGAGCTAGAAACACAAGCATTTCACTGCACCTGCTGTAACATTTGCTAATCTGTGTACGTGACCAATAAACGTTGATTTGTTACATACAGTACATCTCTGATCTTGTCTATCAGATTTTTTTTAAACTTACTGTGAAGTAAAATCATAATAGTCATCATCATAGTAGTACATTCGAGTATATATCATATTATTTTATGTTTCTACTTTACAGACATACTTTTTCATTATGTAATTCTCAAAATCTGTAGCAGACAAACTAGTTTATGTGTACAATCTATAGGTTTACCAAATGTTTAAGTGATCATCAATTAAGAACAGTCGGATTAAGTAATAGTAACATGTCTTTTAACAAAAGAAAAGATAATCATGTCAAAAGTAATGTGAGCATTGCATTGTTAAAAGGCAATTACTTTATATGAACATGTATTGCAATGTGAAACATGTACAGTAGTTTGCGAAAGTATTCACCCCCCCTTGGCATTTTTCCTATTTTGTTGCCTTACAACCTGGAATTAAAATGGATTTTTGGGGGGTTTGTATCATTTGATTTACACAACATGCCTACCACTTTGAAGATGCAAAATATTTTTTATTGTGAAACAAACAAGAAATAAGACAAAAAAACAGAAAACCTGAGCATGCATAACTATCATGCACCACTTTTCCGTTATTTATTTTTTCGAATTTTTTGAAACAAGTTATTTTTTTCATTTCACTTCATCAATTTGGACTATTTCGTGTATGTCCATTACATAAAATCCAAATAAACATCAATTTAAATTACAAGATGTAATGCAACAAAATAGGAAAAACGCCAAGGGGGATGAATACTTTTGCAAGGCACTGTATTTCTAGATGAAACACTGATTACATTTGGTGAAAAAGTGACTGTATCATTTTGTGTTTTGTACTAAGTCAATTGAACATGTGCTTAGAATTTTAAAACAACTGCCTTTTTGATGATCTGTTTTGAGTTTTGTACTAAGAGTTGTGAAAATGTACCACATACTTGTGAAAATAGAAAGCGATAACAAAACCTGTAACATCTTAGATGATTCACTAGGTGTAGACCTAAAGTATGCAAAATAGATGCCAGTATAGTTCATGGTTTTATTAGATAAATGAACATAGATCATAGAGGTATAAACCTCTCAACAGCGTGTCATAACAGTGGTATGTGTGGCCTATTGGCTTCCTCACCTGTGTTTGTGTCACGCCAAGTTGAGCCGCTAGTTCGGCTCTCTCAGGAAGAGACAAATACTGAGCTCCCTGGAAGCGATGTTGCAACGCAGCGAGCTGGTAACTAGAATATATAGTGCGAGGTTTTCTGATTTTTCTAGGCTTTCCATTGACCATTCTCACCTCAGGCTCTGGTTCCTCTGAAAAATAACAACAGAGCATTAGTTGGCTAAAGGACTTGAGGGGCTCATACATTTACAGTAGGCCTACAGAGGGCTTAAACAGTAGGCCTATGCCTACAGAAAAAAAAGTATTATGATAACAGATTAATTAAAAGTATTATGATAACAGATGAATTAATTGATTATATATATTTAATTAGTCAACATCAATTTAAAAAATATAATTTACCAGTTCTGAAATATGCTTTACTCAATAGCCTAAGCAGGGTTTGGTGCACAAAATGTCTCTGTCCAAGAGATTCCAATGCCCCTCACATTATTATGGGATATGCCACTAATGAGAGAGAATGATTGGTGCATTGAGTATATAGGCTATATAGCCTTCATGTATTGTTTGGGGTGTTTTCACATGCAGTGATCAAGTCAAAACTCTAAGACAGGCTATTGAGCCAAAAAGCAATGCGTGCCAGAATGACATGTCGTGACACCTGATGTGTGTCCCCGGGCCAATTCAAAGAGAAAGATTCTTCCTGGAATGCCAATGCCAGCAGCCAAATGGTATGTTATAGGGCCTAGATACCTAAACATTGTTAACAACACAAAAATTACCAATGACAACACAAACACAATAGCAGTTCTCTCTCAAATGTGAAGGTTTCAGCTGCTTTGCAAAAACCAATTTTGGAAAAAATAAAGAAACCTTTTGCGTTTATAGAATAGGCTACATTTTAATTTGCATTCTAGGCCATATGAACAATTTATATTATTGAAGAGCTTCATAGCATAGTGTGTTATTGCAAAACGATCGAAGTAGACTAGGCCTAATGGGGCATTTGAATTGTAGGCTAAAACTTATATAATACACTATTCCCTGGGAGCTCATCTTAAACGTCATGAACAGTCAAAATCATGCTTTTCATGAAATGTCATGATATTTGGATGAAACCAGATCAAAGTTTGATGACAAATGTATGAAATGCATGAATGTTGCTTCTACATTGATAAAGTTTGATCATAAAGGTACTGGTCCCCTCCCCCGTGTCAACCACTTGGATTCAGGAGGCGGGATTATTAAGTTGATAGGGTATCATCACCTTAATTTTCTCTTACCTAATTTAAATAAGTACCGCCTTGTAACCAACATCAGAGAAGGCGTGTTTGCAAAGGGGCATGGTTTATATAGATAGATACAGTTGAAGTCGGAAGTTTACATACACCTTAGCCAAATACATTTAAACTCAGTTTTTCACAATTCCTGACATTTAATCCTAGTAAAAATTCCCTGTCTTAGGTCAGTTTGGATCACCACTTTATTTTAAGAGTGTGAAATGTCAGAATAATAGTAGAGAGAATTATTTATTTCAGCTTTTATTTCTTTCATCACATTCCCAGTGGGTCAGAAGTTTACATACACTCAATTGGTATTTGGTAGCATTGCCTTTAAATTGTTTAACTTGGGTCAAACGTTTCGGGTAGCCTTCCACAAGCTTCCCACAATAAGTTGGGTGAATTTTGGCCCATTCCTCCTGACAGAGCTGGTGTAATTGAGTCAGGTTTGTAGGCCTCCTTGCTCGCACACGCTTTTTCAGTTCTGCCCACAAATGTTCTATAGGATTGAGGTCAGGGCTTTGTGATGGCCACTCCAAATACATTGACTTTGTTGTCCTTAAGCCATTTTACCACAACTTTGGAAGTATGCTTGGGGTCATTGTCCATTTGAAAGACCCATTTGCGATCAAGCTTTAACTTCCTGACTGATGTCTTTAGATGTTGCTTCAATATATCCACATAATTTTCCTTCCTCATGATGCCATCTATTTTGTGAAGTGCACCAGTCCCTCCTGAAGCAAAGCACCCCCACAGCATGATGCTGCCACCCCTGTGCTTCACGGTTGGGATGGTGTTCTTCGGCTTGCAAACAACCCCCTTTTTCCTCCAAACATAACGATGGTCATTATGGCCAAACAGTTCTATTTTTGTTTCATCAGACCAGAGGACATTTCTCCAAAAAAGTACGATCTTTGTCCCCATGTGCAGTTGCAAACCGTAGTCTGTCTTTTTATAGCGGTTTTGGAGCAGTGGCTTCTTCCTTGCTGAGCGGCCTTTCAGGTTATGTCGATATAGGACTTGTTTTACTGTGGATATAGATACTTTTGTACCCGTTTCCTCCAGCATCTTCACAAGGTCCTTTGCTGTTGTTCTGGGATTGATTTGCACTTTTCATACCAAAGTATGTTCATCTCTAGGAGACAGAACGCGTCTCCTTCCTGAGCGGTATGACGGCTGCATGGTCCCAAGGTGTTTATACTTGCATACTATTGTTTGTACAGATGAACGTGGTACCTTCAGGCACTTGGAAATTTGCTCCCAAGGATGAACCAGACTTGTGGAGGTCTTCAATTTTCTTTCTGAGGTCTTGGCTGATTTCTTTTGATTTTCCCATGATGTCAAGGAAAGAGGCACTGAGTTTGAAGGTAGGCCTTGAAATACATCCACAGGTACACCTCCAATTGACTCAAATGATGTCAATTAGCCTATCAGAAGCTTCTAAAGCCATGACATCATTTTCTGGAATTTTCCAAGTTGTTTAAAGGCACAGTCAGCTTAGTGTATGTAAACTTCTGACCCACTGGAATTGTGATACAATGAATTATAAGTGAAATAATCTGTCTGTAAACAATTGTTGGAAAAATTACTTGTGTCATGCACAAAGTAGATGTCCTAACCGACTTGCAAAAATGATAGTTTGTTAACAAGAAATGTGTGGAGAGGTTGAAACACGAGTTTTAATGACTCCAACCTAAGTGTATGTAAACTTCCGACTTCAACTGTAGCTACTCTACTGTGCCAAAATTGGACGGTAGGGTATCAGCAAATATAATTAAAAGTTTACCATATTCATCTATGGCAAAGATACTTTTATGTTTCCACTTTCATCTGTGTCTAGTGTTAGCTAGTTACTGGTTAGCTAGGTCTTCAGCCAGCATGGAACAAAAGTGGGGGAAGGGTTGTTCAAAACACTGATGCCAAACGGGAGATGTATGAAACATTTTTGACATCATTGATGCAATTTCAATGTTGTTTGAGTTGCTTTGTGTTTCACCAAATTTGCTTGAGATGATTTTACTGCAACACTGCTCACTGCAACCATGTTGCTTGACACAGGCGTTTCAAAGAGCAGTCAGTCAAGGCGAGCTCATGAATATAAGCTCCCCGCCCACTCAGCTTGTCTTTTCAAACTTCCTTGTGGTTAGCCATGAGAGAAAAAATTACTATTCTCAAACGAATAATATGAGTGATATTTTAGTCACTCAAAAGGGTATTTTACCTGGGAATCAGAATTACTGTTTGGTACCTTTATTCATTTTTGACAAAAATACAAATGGGGTAGGCTATATCTGTTTTTATTTTAATGTAAATGTTGACAAATATCACATTGTTAGCTTTGCAGCCTAGAATGCAGAATAGCAAAAAATATCTTCTGAATTCTTGACATATTGTCTATAGGCCTAGGCCTACTCAATTAGCATAGCCTATCCTTACAGAAAAAAATGTGATCACATGTGATCTAATGTGAAGTTAATGTGATAACATGTGAAACATGTAAAAGCAACACGTGATAAGATGAAACTACACGGGACAACATATGAAAGTTTTTCAGCACATATGAAATCATCATCTCGTGAAATAAATGTGACAACATGGGGATGCAAAATTTCAACACATGAAACTACACGTGACCACATGTGAACGTTTTTCACATGTGAAACTGCAAATGTCACATGTGAATCTGCAATTCACATGTGAAGTGAAAACATTATTCTCCTCACATGTGAAAAGGTGGTGTTAACATGTGAACTCTATATTGAATACTTGTGAACATATTTCACATTTGAACATCTGACCACACTTGTCTCTTGTTTTCACATGTGAACATTTCAGATCAACATGTGAAAACAGTTTTTTCACATGTGAAACTGCAAATGTCACATGTTTTTTTGTAAGGGAAGTAAATAAATGGTATGGGGATATTAAATCTGGAATCCATAGTTGCTACATACATTTTGGGACTTTAATGATCAATTAATGATCAATTAATGATATATACCCATTGATTCTTGAATAATAGACCTTATAAATGCCTCACGAGCTTAGATCAACTGTTGTACCCCATCAGAACCCAAAATACAAGTTTGTTTTACGCCATAGTTTGTAACCAAAGTAAAGCCTCAAAACATGGTTAAAACTATAATTGTGATATCATGGATCAATAGCTCTGTCTATGAATTTGAGAGTGGTTACATTTATCCAGGCCCATCTCTCAGCTTTTTACCAAAACACAGGCAGGATAGCAGCTTTGTTACAGTTTCAATTAAGGGTTCTAACTTTAATGTAAATAGTACATTGTTAAGCTAAAATGTGTAATAAAAAAAGTGTATAAATCTTTAATCAATATGATTACATTTGACATGATTACTTAGTACTGACTTTCAATATGACCCCAGATTGGATTTGAACTCACAACCTCTGGATTTGCTGCTCTTTCTGCTGCGCCACAAAGTCCCCTACAGAGTAATTACCATAATACATCTCTGCACTTAGCAAAAGACTGACATCTGCTAGGAATTAATCTGACTATTCTCTCATCACTGATTTTGTTTACTTATCGCAGCATTTTGAGGGTTTTCTGTATAGTTGTCTAATGTTGGTGGGGCATATTATTCTGTTTTAATGTTACTCCTGAATCACTATGATAAACATAAGTTTTTCTTGAGTGTATTATACAAAGCTGAGATTTACTTTTAAGTCCAATGTAGGAATATAGGTGAAATCAACCCTTGACACAGACATGGTGGCATAGCAGGAAGTTCTGAATGCAGTGAACCAAGAGGTTGTGAGTTCATATCCCACATGAGGACATGTTGAATAATAATTACTGTAGAAATAAACATACACAATGTAATAATGTACGTAAAATACTGTATGTAGCTAAGTGGAAAAAACTGTGGCTATTTCGTGACTTTCCGTGGACATCATAATTACGTTTTGTTCGCAGGGCATTTTGTGATTTTTTTTTATCCATGTGAAACTTAATGTGAAATATCATCACATGTAAAGTGTTCCAAAACCACATGGTTTCACATGTATAAAGGTAAAGGTAGGCCTAATTTAGTTGATAAATTATTCCAAATCAGAAGTACGATAATTTACACTATTTTCAAAACCGTTGAACTCCCAAGACCCCCAACCCCCAAAGTAATGCCTAAGACCAATTAGGCTGACCAAATGTGAATTCTATTTATAGAATTTTAAATATCCCAATCTAAATTATGTGGCATAAAGTTTGGTCCTCGTTGTCGATAAGCGATAGCATACGCGTTTTGGATGGTTAATTTAACTTGGGCAACATTGACACGTCGAAACAAAATATTAATAAACATAACTTCTAGACAACCCTTTATTCACCAAAAATGGCCTCGCGTCTCATGCGTAAATCTTACCGATATCTTGGAGATGTGACTGTATGTCCCGGGTATAATGAGCGTATTGCGTGTGGGGATAAGGGTATTCCGAGTTGGCAATGTAGGCCCCCGAGAGCGCCATCCCATGGATATTGTAGTGGTGATGATACGAGTATGGCTTCATTGGTTGCGAGTAGGACTGGCCGTGGCTGGGGTAGTTGTCGTGGTGGCTGTGCGTCGTCTGGCCGCTGTAGAACCCCATGGCAGAGGATTTTGGCAGCGTCGGCAAATCCTTGGCGCCCGGGTGACAGCTCAGTGTGGCGTGGAGATCAGACGACAGGCTCGATGCTGCCTTCTCAGAAGTTGTTCCATTCATCCTGCACGGCCCTCCTTCACCCCCTAATAAAAACCTCCAGAAAAAGTGGAGACTTGTAAGAAAGGCCTAGTAAGTTGAAAAATGTATGCCCTCACTAACTATGAGTCGCTCTGGATAAGAGCGTCTGCTAAATGACTAAAGTGTAAATGTAAGTTGAAATACAAGTTTGAAAATAAAACATAAACTCCCCAAAATAAAACCAAAACAACAGGCCTATTGTGAAGCGTTGAACTCCTCTGAGTCTATCCAAAGTCCCTCGGCGAGACTGCACTGCACTGTGGCGGCACCCAACCCAACTGAACTCAAAATTACAGAGCGAGTGGAGTGGATGCTTAATTCCCATTGGTTCTAAACAGTCTCTGCTTCGTTTACCCGGAGGGCTAAACTGTGTCGCCAGCCAGGCTACACTCCTCTCCACAACAAAACCTCCAGAACCTCCCCCGGACCGAACCACAGTAGAGACATTTTCTGTTTGTTGTGTTTATTAGGCCTAATTAAGACATATTTAGTCAACATTTAACTGTCTGCAACAATGATTTGCACCATTCTTCACTGGAGTTGTGCATAACAAAAAAAAAACGTCGCCTATATGCATAGGTTTGGGCCTAGGCTATTTATTAATGGGCTTTAAGATTAATTTGATAGGCTAATTAATCTTTAGGTTGGCCCTAGGAGTGGCAGCCCTAGAATTGCAAACGTATGAAAAATGTATGCACTCATTAACTGTAAGTTGCTATGGATAAGAGCGTCTGCTAAATGACAAACAAAATAAAACTTCACTAGTTTCCACAATTACAAAGTCATAAACCCCGCCCATTTCTACCATTTCTCTTCTTAAAATCAGATTTTTAACCTAACCGTAACCTCAACCCTAACCTTAACCATGCTGCTAACCTTATGCCTAACCCTTTTTGTTTTTATGAATTTTTACGATAGCCTATAGCCAATTTTGACTTTGTGGATGTGGTAACTAGTGGAAACCCCTATACGTGGCCATTCCATTTCCATTCTCCAAAACAACCCAAAAAGTGTGTCAATGACACCATGGTTTGGAGAAGTCTAGGTAAATTGTGTGTAATTCGACTTGTCGTTGATTATCAGATATGCAGCAAATGATGGCCTACCAGCCTAACAAAACGTAATTAACTCATATAGCCTATAGATAATGGCAAGTGAAACTCTCATGGAGGGGTGTCAAAAAAGATTGATCAACGTTCACTTTTAACTTCCATGGTTGATGGTTTTTCATCTTTGTCTATTAGCAGTGGACTAGGTTCTACAGAGCCCCTTAGGGATCATGGTGGGGGGTTAAAACAGCCAGGCTAATCAGTTCCCTCTGTTTTTATTTTTATTCATTAACTCTTTAAAAAATAAATCTATTCCTACCCTTAGTTTTTTTATTTTTTTTAATTACTCCTGAACTCCTTGTGGATTTATGTAGCCTATCTCTCTCAGCCTGGTCTCAGACTAGAGGTAACATAGTAAATGTACATCTGGAACACTCAAATTTGTATGATATATTATGTTTGGTATGGAGTTCGAATCTCATTACAGACAACTTTAGCAGTTTAGCTAATGAGCAGCTTTTCAACTACTTACTACTTTTTAGCTACTTTGCAACTACTTAGCATGTTCCTAACACTTTCACTAACTCTAACCTTAACCCTTTAACTTAACACCTAAACTTAACCCTAACCTTAACCCTAACTAATGCTAGCCAGCTAGCTAACGTTAGCCACCTAGGCACCTAGCTAGAATTCATAACTATCATACGTTTGCAAATTTGTAACAAATAGTATGTTTAGCAAATTCGTAACATATTGTACTTTTTGCAAATTCGTAACTTATAATATGAATTGTAATTCGGAACATATCCTACGAAATAGGTGATGGACATCCACAAATTAATACATACCATACGAAACATATACTAAATCTCAGATACGCATACAGAATAATACAAAATGCTCTGAGACCAGGTTGGATCTCTAAATATAAATAGACAGCTCATTCAGAAAGTATTCAGACCCCTTCCCTTTTTCCACATTTTGTTATGTTACAGCCTTATTCTAAAATGGATTCAATTATTTTCCCCCCTCAATCTACACACATTACCCCATAAGCAAAAACAGGTTTTTAGAAATGTTTTCTAATGTATTAAAAAACAAAAACAGAAATACCTTATTTACATAAGTATTCAGACCCATTGCAATGAGACTCGAAATTGAGCTCAGGTGCATCCTGTTGATCATCCTTGAGATGTTTCTACATCTTGATTGGAGTCCACCTGTGGTAAATTCAATTGATTGGACATGATTTGGAAAGGTACGCACCTGTCTATATAAGATCCCACACTTGACAGTGCATGTCAGAGCAAAAACCAAGCCATGAGGTCGAAGGAATTGTCCGTAGAGCTCTGAGGCAGGATTGTGTCGAGGTGTACGCAAGATAAAAATACATTTGAAGAAAAATCAAGGGCTAATAATAGACAGTGGCCAAAAACAAAAAGGCAAGATAATAACAGTCCATCTAGTTTAGTTCCTTCAAACAGAAAATTAAGCCGTGACATTCAACATATTTATTAGCACTTGTCTTTTATCTATGTCATATGGGAAATGGTCGACTAGTAGTCCTTGCAAAAAGTAGTCCACAAACCATACAGCTTTTATATTTTTCAGCAAACGAGCCCTGGTCGTTTGAATACATGAGGAATAAACAACCAACTCACTCTCCCTGTCAGTCAGCCAGTCACAATCCATACAACCAGGTCAATCATCATCACCACTCACAAAAGCACACTGGGGGCTTCTTTTATTCTCGTTTAGCGTTATAATAAAAAGGGGATGGGTGGTGAGGGGGGGGGGGGTTAGCATGACAGGCCTGACATGGACAGAGAGAGATGCCTGGCAACATTATGTACAAACTGGAATTGGAGGCAGGGAGGGAAACAATTAGACCTGGATTGAAATACTATTAGAGATCATATCAGGTACTTTATCTGTTCTCGATTGAGCTCGCCTGTTGAAATGGAACCAATAGAAAAGTCCCAAAAAGGAAAGCCACACCATCCTGGCACCCCAGGCAGAATAAAACAAACGCTCAGTACTTGGACGATTTTCAAACAATATATTATCCCAGGTCTAGGAACTATAAAACAGTGTGGCGATGACTGTGTCCTTTTCCTGTGGCGTGTTCCCAGGGACAGGGGTCCGTTTTCTCTGTCCACTCTGGCCCAAAGCCAGCAGACCCAGATTGCCGTGTGTGTGTTGGGGCGAGGGGGGATATGGCCAGGGGTTGTTTGGCAACAGAACTGAACCTTTAGGCAGTGGGGGCCCACCAATTACACTCTTTCAGAGACCTATATGTATCATACATGTTATGTATATGTTTCGGTTTCTTTATTGTTCATTTTTTACAAGATTCCCTGATGGTTGGCAAGGAGGGGGACGCAGAGGAACATAGAAACCTGTGATGGAGATACCAGTAGTTATAATGTCCGTTGGGTGGGGGGAAATTTCAAAAATGGACGACAGCCTAGCCCTATCAGTTTGTGGGTTGGTCGGTTGGTTTATTTGCTTGCTGGGTTGTTTTGAGTCCGAACACCCCACGCTCTCTCCTCTCCCCGGAGTGCTTCACAAACTGGCCAGACACGCTCTGTGCTGGGGTACAGGTGGTCTCCTCTGTGGAAAGAGACAAAAGGGAAAATGGATAAACTGGCAGGCTGGGGAGGCAGATTTAGGGACGCAGATCAAGCCTAGTCATGGACTAAATAGCATACTCAATTGAAAGCGCTTAATCTGTGTTCGGGAAACTGTCCCATAATGTCCAAAGCAGGGCTGTCGTACATAACAATGACACATATTCAACATAAATGTATTCTATATCACTCCAATTCTGCTAGCAGGCTCAGGGGACTGACTGACCTATGTGAGCTTCTTGGCTTTGTTGTAGAGTGAGTCCACCACTTTGCTCATGTTCTGAATGGTCTCCAGGGCCGCCTCGTACGTAGTGTCTACTGCAGGCTCATCAAAGATGATCAGCACACCCTCACCTTGGTCCAAAATACCTATAGACAGAGAGAGCGAGAGAGGTGGAGGGAGGGTGTCACGTAGGTACATAGTAAAGGCAAAAAAAACTCAAGACCTAAAAAATGTGATTGTCTCCCTTTAACTTGAAGTTAATTATTACATTTAACCAACAACTATGGGACTAATATGACGGGAGAAGGAAATCAGGATTTAAACTCCCCTATGTATTTATTTGGAAAGTAAAGCTAAAACTTTTAATTTGTTTTGTTTGTTTTGTTTGTTTTAGTCATTTAGCAGACGCTCTTATCCAGAGCGACTTACAGGAGCAATTAGGGTTAAGTGCCTTGCTCAAGGGCACATCAAAAGATTTTTCACCTAGTCGGCTCGGGGATTAGAACCAGCGACCTTTCGGTTACTGGCACAACGCTCTTAACCACTAAGCTACCTGCCGCCCCAATTTGGCTCTATTCTCCAGCATTTTAGATTGGTCAGCAGGTTTTAGCTTCATTGTCCAAATAAATACATAGAGAAGTGTACGTGTTCACATTTTTCATTATCATAGACACCTACCGTGAAATTTTGTGTCCAGAATCATCTGTGACAACTTCCTCTCGACATCTCCCTGTGTAGAAGTGAAGAAACCAAATCAACACACAGCTAACCACACACGCTCACCATGAATGGAGTAAAAAGAACACCAATGATTGATTTGTACTTTTTAAACATTACTGCTTCAGTCAATATTAGAGCAAATTCTTAAGGAGGGAAACGGGCAAGGCAAAATAACAAAAATAAGTAAAAGATGTGCTGACACCAGTGAATGTCCTATTAGTGGAATAAGCTATGACTTACCTTAGAGAGTTTTATGAGGGTGGAAATGTGTTCTATCTGTGGGGCGACAGAACAACACTTGTCAGTGGTCTGGAACACAAAATTCTACAAATATTGCTTTTATAAACACACCAATTTGAACTTTAGACTTTACAAATCCTTAAAGAATTTTACAAGACGTAAAATCCAAGCTGAACAAAGCTAAACAAATACTAGCCTTTTACAAATAGCCTTGTTACGAATTCTCTGCCAGTGACTTATCAGCATCTCACAACCCTTTCAAGCTGCTCACTCCACTCCCCATCCCCCACAACCCTAGGGGCACAATAAACTGGCCTCTCAAACGTGTGACCTGGGCCCTGATTGGTTGCTAAGGGGCACATTGTTAAGGGGCAGGACACCTGACAGCTCTTCTGACTGTGCAGGCCAGTGTCTGTTCACTTCTCTGAGTGGACTCGTGGGATGGATTGCGTGCAGAACTGAGTTGTTATTGTTGTAACGTGTGTCTGTGTTTTTAGTATTTACTGTTGGTAGTGTTTCATGATAATTGTTTGCTTATATAGCCTTGATCTATACAGTCTTTTATATTTATACAGTCCTTACCAGTGCTCTTGCTGTGCTACTGTATTGGAATTATGCTCATGCTATGCTAATAGTGTACAGCCTATTCATTACTGTTCATCTCATGTATTACAGAACCACATCCTTCCCACATCTATTCCCTGTCTGCTGTGAGTGTGTATAGCAATAAAGTTCCCTTGTGTGTAACTCTGAGGTTGCCTCATTCCCCTCTTACCGGGGGAGGTGCTAGCGGGTCACAGATCAGCCCAAAAGGAGAGTCACTCTCTTTCAAGCCTACTACTTTTAAAAACACAGAAATTCGGATTTTACAGACTTAACTAATTCTTAAAGAATTTTACAAGAACAAAAGCCTGGGCCTGGACTGAAAAGCATGCCCCCACCTCCACAACATGCTCAGCTGTAAGCTCACCTGGACCCTGGAGAAAGGCTCGATGACACGGATGAGGTTTTGTTCAAGCAGGTTGTCATAGAGCGTGGTCAAGTGTGTGCTTATGATGGGGTCGTCTCTCAACTCACCTCTGTACTCTGTCAGGGCCTGGAGAGGGGGGGGATAGAGGTGAGAAATGAGAAAGGATATAGACAGGAGGGGAGAAAGTACAAATTTAGCAAAAGAGGGGGATAGAAAGAGAGAGGAAGAGTAAAACAGGTGTTAAGGAACCTACAAGAAATAAAAACGGCAAATGAAAAAATGCATCTGTGCATCAATGTTATTCAGTGCTATTCAGTTCACTCAACATGCTCTTACTTTTTCAAAATCGTCCAGCGACCGGTTCTTGCTGGCTTGTGCCACGCATTTCAGAGAGTCTGTCTGTCTCCCGGCGTGCCGCAGGGCTAGCTTCCCACTGACAAGACCCTGGACCTCCTCAGGACTACAACAAGACAACAGGCTACTCATCCAAGACATAAACCTTCCTCTAAAGCTCTTATCTACACATAACTAACTTCATAGCTAATTGTTGTGCATCATATTTACTCAAATTCCAAAGTTATATATTGCGTAAGTATAGTATAGTGATTACACATCGGTCATCATAACACACAACATATAGAGTTAAGCGTTCAGCTGCTTACAGGTTGAGCATGATTTTGCAGAGCAGCATGTATTTGAGAGCGGTGATCGCTCTGGGGTGGTCGATGGAGTCGTAGCCTTCGAAGGCCTCGTAGAAGTAAGAGTAGGCCGTCTTCCAGTCCTTCTCTGCCGCGTGGATGATCCCTGTAGGGGGTGGAGGGGTGAGGAGGCTATCAACCAGGGATACTCAAATCTGGAACTCGGGTCCTATTGCAATGCTGATTGTCATTCTTGCTCTTTAATCAGGGACTGATTTAGACCCAGGGCACCAGGTGAGTGCAATGAGGTAAACAAGGAAATCAGAGGTACAACTGGACTTAATATCTCAACAACACTGCATGGCCACCTCTGTGCGACCAGAAAAGGCCAACCTACAACTATGTAGAGTTAGGATCCAGGCCTTTATGCTTGGTCGATGTGGAAGAGCTGGCTGATGCCCTACCACTTTAAAATGAAACAGAAAATGTTCAAAAATCACTGAATCACTTAAAATTGCAGAGGCCACTCCTACACAGTGGACATAATAGTGAACTAGTGGTGGGTGTTGTATGGGAGGAGGATGGAGGGTAGCGGACCTGACTGCATGTCCAGGGCGGCCTGTAGCTTGGGCGGGCAGTAGATGCCGTTGGCGGTGGTGCGTGCAGAGGTGAGGGCGGCGCGGGCCTTGGGCAGGTTGCTGAGGCCATGATACGTCTTGCTCTCCAGCAGCTGCACCTCCACCAGCAGGGCCTTGTCATCCATCTTCTTCAGCTCCTGGAGCAGCTGGGTGCCTGATGGACAGAGGAATGGAAGGAGGGAGGGGTGGAGAGAGAGGGAGAGACATGAATGAGCACACCAAGCCAGAGTTGGCAGATTTTTTAAAGTACTTTAATTGGGACTGGTCAACTGAAGTGTATAAAACGTTAACATGTACACAGTATCTGATGTGCACTTATTAGGAATACCAACTGTAATCATATTCAGCTCTTTTTGTTGTGATCAATATTTCCAGTTTAAGTACAAACAAGGAAAACAACTCACCTAGATGAAGTGCCTCCTGATACCGCTTTGTCTCAAAATACAGAGAGATGAGACGAGCCTGGAGAGAGAAGACAAAGTCAAGGATACCACGCTTGTGGAATCATCCTTACCATAATCATCATCACCAGAGGTCCATTTTAAGATTTTTTAAAATCAAATTGTCCAATTGGAATTTCAATTCAATTCCTGAATTGACTGAATTGAAATGTGTCATCAAGTTCCACCAATGGCCATTGCAGCAAGAGCAGCAGCGCTACATACAGCGAAATAGACTAAAGAACCCTAAGACGGGCTTAATCTCCATCCACTGTAAACCATTTAGTGAGGCGAACCAAACCCTTCCTGCTCAGCTCTCTTCCAGTGGGGTCCCCTCTCCCACTCCTCACCTCCAGGGCCTGTCTGAGGAATGTCCTCTTCTCAGCCTTGGCCCACTCTATGCACTCCAGACACAGCTCCACCTCCTGGCCTGTAGCTGCCTCCATGTCCAGAAACAGGTCCAGCAGCGAGCGCACCAGCCGCGCCGCCTTGGCCTTGCTGATGGAATTCAGGAACGGTCGCACATACTTCAGGAGACCACCCAGCTCTGAGGGACACAGACAGCATTTTGGAGGGGATCAGTTTAAGCAAGGTGAGGAGCAGGAACACTAATGTTGATCACAATGACTAGGTATTTGGGATGCAAGGTGATTTGTAGATCAGTAATTCTGGGCAGTCCACATGCAATGTAATCAATCTCAAACTTGCGCAGAGTCAAGGAGACACTTGTCACCGTCACTCTCAGCAACATTATAGAACAAGTTAATTGCCACAGCATTTGTCAGCAATTTAGTCTGCTTCGTGTTTTGTTTCCTAGCCATACTGAAGATCACGACAGTCAGTATTAGTGTTGCAATGTATACCAGTACCACAGTAATATCACGGTACCAAAACGTCATGATACTTATGATACCAACATTTTAGAATACCGTAGTACCGTTTCATATGATACTACTGACTTTTTCAGCCCTACTGATCTAAAGAACCTGCTGATGCTTGTTATAAAATGTTTATAAAGTCAGCTTTGTTTATAAATTCAGTTGAATTTAAGCAACAGCCACTAGTCTCTTGTATGTGCAGGTCCAATAATATCCACTTCACTTTCATGCGCATATCACGTGTGGCAGATGTAATCAGCCAGCAGCATCGCCTAGACCCTACCAGTCCTCACTCACCTGCTTCTCTCCGTCCGCTTTTCACGCGTGTCTATACCGCCAACATTTTTTATTTTTTTGATATAATTTATCGAGCGGAGATGCAGACCCAGACGAGTCTTCAGTTGTTAGATTTGGAGCAGCGCGCAATGTCGATATATTGTACCACCTCATCGCCTGTTATAACCATGAGGACAGACCAGTCTGAGTAGACTTTGCAAGTTCACAGTCATACAGCCTCAGTGTCAGAGAGGGGAAAAGGAGCGTCGCTTCACGACAGGCATGGTTGCAGCGTTACAGCAAAGAAAACGGCTAGTCTCTAGCCTAAACAATATGACCCATATTACCGGAGATGCCTTTTTTTTCTTTCTAACAGGATTCACACAGATTATATATATCATTTCACAAACCATGTCGCGGAACGTTGTTCAGTCATGTTACCCAGATAGCTAACAACCTGGTAACTTGACAGTAGGTTTAGGCAAATTGGATTGGCACAGGAAGGAAAAGGGTCTGCTACTCATGAGATTTGCTTCAAAAACGGTAGGACACTAATGTAAGCCTAAACTATATCAAAAATCTATTTATTTTTGGTGCTCCTTAAATTCTGTTTGGTGCCTAACGTTTTAAAAGTTGGGAGTAGTGTCTGTATGTGTGTTTGTGGGAGAGAGAGAGAGTGGTGTGTGTGTGTTTGAGAGTGAGGGAGACAGAGTGTGTGAGGAAGGGAGGGATTGTGTATGTCTGTTAACTGAAGAGTAAAGAAGGTTTCATGCAGTGTTTTCCCCTTACTGACAAAATGACAAGCAGATCATTATGCATGTATATCCCAGGAGGTTGGTGGCACCTTAATTGGGGAGGACGGGCTCGTGAAAATGGCTGGAGCGGAATGGTATCAAACACATGGTTTCTATGTGTTTGACGCCATTCCATTTGCGCCGTTCCAGCCATTATTCTGAGCCATCCTCCCTTCTGCAGCCTCCACTGATAGTATAGTCCTTCCTCCAATTCCTCCAGCCAAATCACAGGTAGGCCTATGCAAATATTAGCAAATCAGCCATTCTATGCAGTATTATATTATACACTGAACAGTGTGAAGTTAAATTCAATGTTTTGTATTGAGTAGAAGTGTGAATTTCAGGGACATGTTTTTGGAGAACGTTTCAAAAACGTAAACAAGCGTCTGGGGGACGGGGCGAACAGGATACTAGGCCACAGATAGTCTTGCACCATGGTATCGTGATACTACTCGGTATCGTGATACTTGGCCTGGTATTGTATCGTTTGCTAAATGTTGGTATTGTGACAAGCTTAGTCAGCATCATTCTCTAGTAGAGGTGATGTGTCTACTCTGAGTCTGCACTTGTCCAGCTGAAATCAGAGGGGGTGAGGGAGGGAGGATATGTTACGGTCCTCTGTAGCTCAGCTGGTAGAGCACGGCGCTTGTAACGCCAAGGTAGTGGGTTCGATCCCCGGGACCACCCATACACAAAAAAAATGTATGCACGCATGACTAAGTCGCTTTGGATAAAAGCGTCTGCTAAATGGCATATTATTATTATTATTATTACCTGCAGCCTGGCCCGTCTTAGCCAGCAGACCCCCCAGCTCCAGGATGCTCTGCTCTTTGACACGCACTGCCTCCTCATCGCTCTCCTGGATGTCCCGCTTTACTGGAACAAACAATGGAAGAATACTTGTTGACATTGACAGCACAACCTTTAACACGTAGACCTAGATTAATAGATGGCAACATCTAGGCTATATGTGAGAACAAATGATACAATTATTATTACTGCCATAATCAGTTTTGTTGTTAAATCAAAGTGGGGATGCTCAATTATAAGTCACTGCTTTCAGTTGATGGCTAGCTGGGGGAAATCATCCCCGGGTCCAACACTGGACCTAGTTCGCTAGCTGTCAAAGTAACAAAGGCTGAGCCACTTGCTGTTGAGCTTCTGCTGTCAATAAATCTAATTTAGCTGGCTCCATTTACAAACAAAAATGTGTAGCTAGTTAGCTAACATTACTGAAATTACTACCTTTAGCTAGCTATTAGCTATTTAACGTTAGAAAAGGGCATTTGTCAGATAGCTATCACATTTGCTAACATTTAGCTAGATTTGTAAATAAAAAAAACTAAAAACAGAAGAAAATTAATTTAGCTAACTAGATGATTCCAATCTTATACGTTCTGCTACAGTAGAAGGTTGGAAATGCCTTCTTAGATTAATACACAGCTGAGCCAGCGCGAGATATGGCTCAGAAAATGTACCTCAATCAAGGGATATAAATGGCATTGTACTCTGAATTGTTCCATTATCCCACCTGCTACACGAGAAGATTGAACGACTGCTAGTTTTAAGTAAACTGCCTTTTCTGTCCTTGTGCTAGCTAGCAGTAGCCACAAAATAATGCATTTTAGCCTATTCTTTAATTGAAATACCAGTCGATGTAGCACGAGAGCTGCTGATACAGCTCAAACAGCTTTAATAAGCCTAATTATTTTGCAACAATTCTAAAGGCAATTTGCGTTTAAAAAATGGCCACGATTAAAAACAGCAATTTTTTTTCTCTCAACTGGCAATTGAAGTACGCTTCACATTCACCATTCAAGTGCATAGGCAACTAGGCAGGCTTCAGTGCGTCACACACCACTTTGCAATGCGCTGGAAGCAGTATGCATTTTGAAAGCAGCCTACATGGCTGTCTTAACTTGCTTCAAATTAGCCCAGCCAAAATCCAACCAAATGTGCAGGCAATAATTTTATAAAGACTTCCATATGCCATTGAAACCAGTAGCCCTTTTCTCTTATGTTCTATTGGTTTTTAAATCAACTTTCTTTCATTGTCCAGTAGCCAAAGGCACACCCCTAGTCATATTCGCCACCAATGCTAGTTGTTGCATAGGCCTATTTAGATCTACCCTCTTTCTACATTTCTAACGGATATCTTCATCTCGGTCATATGAAACCGCTCACAATGGTATTTTCCCGCTAATTGCATTATGGAACATACTGTTCAATTCAGCGTGTAGTGGCTTAGAGTAGGCCTAGACTATAGGATATATCAGAACTTACATTTATTCTCTTATCTTTACACAGGAAAAACACATTTCACGCTATTCTAATACACTTTTTGACTGGAAATATTAGCAATATGACGTCCATCTAACCTGCAGGAGGAAATTACTGCCCAAAAACAAACAAAAGTGGCACTGACCCAATGATAAAGAGAGTGAATATGCACACTCACCGGGGATATGGCCGATGATCTCCGCTGGTGCGTATAATTAAGTTGAGAATTTTGATAACTAAAAGACAGGTTGGCGACCCCTTGACTTTTTCCACATTTTGTTACGTTACAGCCTTATTCTAAAATTAATTAAATTGTCCCCCCCCCCATACCCCATAATGACATAGCAAAAACAGATTTTTAGAAATGTTTGCACAAAAAACAACGGATATCACATTTACATAAGTATTCAGACCCTTTACTCAGTACTTTGTTGAAGCACCTTTGGCAGCTATTACAGCCTCAAGTCATCTTGGGTATGACACTACAAGCTTGGCACACCTGTATTTAGGGAGTTTCTCCCATTCTTCTCTGCAGATCCTCTCAAGCTCTGTCAGGTTGGATAGGGAGCGTCGCTGCACAGCTATTTTCAGGTCTCTCCAGAGATGTTTGATCGGGTTCAAATTCGGGCTCTGGCTGGGCCACTCAAGGACATTCAGAGACTTGTCCCGAAGCCACTCCTGCGTTGTCTTGGCTGTGTGCTTAGGGTAATTGTCCTGTTGGAAGGTGAACCTTCGTCCCAGTCTGAGGTCCTGAGCGCGCTGGAGCAGATTTTCATCAAGGATCTCTGTACTTTGCTCCGTTCATCTTTCCCTCGATCCTGACTAGTCTCCCAGTCCTTGCCGCTGAAAAACATCCCCACATCATGATGCTGCCACCACCATGCTTCACCGTAGGGATGGATCCAGGTTTCCTCCAGACGTAACGCTTGGCATTCAGGTCAAAGAGTTCAATATTGGTTTCCTCAGACCAATCTTGTTTCTGATGGTCTGAGAGTCCTTTAGGTGCCTTTTGGCAAACTCCAAGTGGGCTGTCATGTGCCTTTTACTGAGGAGTGGCTTCCGTCTGGCCACTACCATAAATGCCGGATTGGTGGAGTGCTGCAGAGATGGTTGTCCTTCTGGAAGGTTCTCCCATCTCCACATAGGAACTCTGTCAGAGTGACCATCGGGTTCTTGGTCACCTCCCTGACCAAGGCCCTTCTCCCCACGATTACTCAGTTTGGCCAGGCGGCCAGCTCTAGGAAGAGTCTTGGTGGTTCCAAACTTCTTCCATTTAAGAATGATGGAGTCCACTGTGTTCTTGGGGACGTTCAATGCTGCCGAAATGTTTTGGTACCCTTCCCCAGATCTGTGCCTCGACACAATCCTGTCTCGGAGCCCTACAGACAATTCCTTCGACCTCATGGCTTGGTTTTTGCTCTAACATGCACTGTCAACTGTGGGACCTTATATAGACAGGTATGCCCCTTTCCAAATCATGTCAAATCAATTGAATTTACCACAGGTGGACTCCAAGTTGTAGAAACATCTCAAGGATGATCAATGGAAACAGGATGCACTTGAGCTCAATTTCGAGTCTCATAGCAAAGGGTCTGAATACTTATGTAAATAAGGTATCCGTTTTTTGGGGTAAATAAATTTGCAAACATTTCTAAAAACCTGTTTCGCTTTGTAATTATGGGGTATTGTGTGTAAATTCATTTAATTTATTGTGTGTAAATTAATTTAATCCATTTTAGAATAAGGCTGTAACATAACAAAATGTGGAAAAGGGGAAGGGGTTTGAATACTTTCTGAATGCACTGTACATGGCTGTCTCTGGGAAATGTTATCCACATTTTTCAATGTGATGATATTGAATATCGGCCTCCTTAGCCCTCAAAAATCTGTATATCAGTCCTTCTCTAGTGTGAAGGTACAAACTCTGCCTTCCTGGCGGGCCGGGGGGAGAAAATCAAGTGCCCTATAAGCCTACCACTGGCCAATCGTATAGCTCAGATTACGTAGCAGGCGTAAAAGAAAGCTACAACAAAGTTGATACTGTGAGATTTCAATACTTTTAAAACCATGACTAGAGACTGTCATCGAATACAGCAAAGAGCTACTGTTTTTATGAGTGAGTTCATGTTTAAGTCTACTCAGCACTGTCAACACTTTCTATTCAACACTTTTATAAGCCATAAAATGTGCATTCTCCCTACCTCCATCCGCGCTACAACCAGCACTGCAGCTGAAATAAATGAGTAGGAAAGTGTATCGAAAGTGTATTGTTATTATTAGCGGCTTAAGTATTTTTTAATATCGTGGAATATTTCACTTTCTCTGGTCATAGGAGTAACAACATTAATTTGTGCTGTGCAACTTGAGTTTAGCCATCAGCAGGAAGACAGTGACCCTTTTTGGTCAGTGTCAGTGGAGAGCAGAAGGATGTTGAGGCGGACCCTCAGTCTGTTGCTCTCTCACTCCGCTGAGACTGACCATCAGAAACAGGCACCATCAGCCCAGTAAAATAAAAATAAAAGGTAATTATTTAAATGTATGCTCACTCAGCTGTGCTTCACGAGTAATACAACTGGTCCTCTGTAGCTCAGCTGGTAGAGCACGGCGCTTGTAACGCCAAGGTAGTGGGTTCGATCCCCGGGACCACCCATACACAAAAATGTATGCACGTATGACTGTAAGTCGCTTTGGATAAAAGCGTCTGCTAAATGGCATATTAATAGTATTAATCTATAACCAGTATGATCATATAGCCTACCTCGATTTTTTTAAATATAATTTTGCATAGGCTTACGTTGTTTTTTTATCATGCAAAAAAAAATCTGAGCGGTAGATCTCGGCTTGAATTTTGACTCAGAAAGTGATCTTGACTCAGAAAGGGTTGTTGACCACTAGTCAACATGGTCTGTGTAACAGGCGTCCCTATTCTCATACCCCAAATCACAGTCTGGTCTTTCGAGTCTGCTTCGCAAGCGTTCCCGGAAGTCCCGCGATGTTGCGTCGATGGGTATAAGGTTGGAATCACTTCTGTCTGTGTCGGAATCTTCTACCATTTAGCTAGCTAGCCAGTAGGTCTAGTTAGCTATTAATTCAATGCGCAAGCAAAAGGGTAGCTAGCTAACGTTACCTAGCTAATTGCACACAGCATGCTAGCTACCGGTCTCCCTGCTGCTGACTCACTGTGACCAATGGGGATAGGCCGGTAGCCCGGTACGGTCATGGAGCTAGAGAGTACGGTAGCTACCTAGCAAGCTACTAGCTAAGTTAGCTAGCTAACTCCTCTAACATGGACAGGGACTGTTTAAGCGATAATCTACACATCCGAGACACTTGGATACTACAAGTTTTGTTGTAGCTATATACTTACCTATTGAATGTAAAATATCAATAGATGCATTCCGGTCTGAGCTGAGAAGAGACTGTGCTCTTTGAAACTCAGCCACTGCCGCGGCTGCCATCTTGCCTCCTCTCAATGACGTCTTGTTTCCGGTCTGTCCATCAACTTTCCTCTTATTTTCCTTTGAAGTTAAATGGCGGTTGCCGCCATCTACTGGACTGGAGTATGTAGCCTATGTTTCACAGACAGAGAAGGATCTTTGCCTAGTGCCCACTAATGTAGTCTCCTAGGCTAGCAGACGGGTTTCACGAGGCTAGTTATCTCCCAAAAATGAAATATAAATGTAAACCTCCTAACCTCTCAACACAGCTTCTCATTGGTCTGGGCTATGGACATCTCCTTGTAAGGGATAGGAACCACCGCTGTTTCCCAGTGGACCCTTAGTGAGGTTTCTTTTAATGAGAATTTCGGTTGAGAGGTTAGGAGGTTTACATTTTACATTTGTACTTGTATTTTACTGTGTATTTGAGGTGTAAGGCTACCGCTGTAGACGAAAAGCAATGAGTGAAGTTGGGGGAGGTGCATCTGCGACAGCCAAAAGTCGAACACTGTTGTGGTTTTCCTACAGCAAGTCTCAGAACAACATGACAGTGTCAACGTGCCATTGTTTATACAAGTTTTTCTTTATAATGTCTAAATAAACATAACCCCAATATCAAGTGGCGACCCGTCATTCAGGGCAGGTGGGGCAGGTGAGCCCCACCTGTTTAGCTTGAGCCCCGCCTGTTTTGCATGTGTAGTGTATTAAAATTATGTCTTTGTTAAAGGTTTTTCAGGAAGAAATGGAAGGTTGATTATTGCTATCAAGAGGGAAGGTTTTAGCGTGACGTCACATATGACAGACAGGAAGTGGGTGGTAAGATACGGGGATTGAACAGTAGAGGGAGCTATTCAACTCTTGGAAGGCTATATAAAGGGGGGAGCAGCGACGAAGAGTTAGAATACAGCAAGATTTATTTGGGTCTGGTTCTCCGGACATTGTGTCCGTACTTACGCTGGAACCTCGTGGTTTGAATAAAGGCCTTTGAACACGATACAGCCTAAGCAGACTCCTTGATTGACGGTAACACCGACGAATAACCTACACTACACATGTTATTTTGGCATTAATACGTGTCACATATCAGTTTGCAAACAATGTAAAAAAACAAACATTGAGTTAATAAAGCCGCATACAAACATGGTCTCTTTTTTGCTTTCTTGAGTAAGGCAGCTCCAAAATGCAAGTGTTCAGTGCTTTCTGTGTTGGTGGGGCAGCCAGCGGAAAATACGGAGCGTAGGGGTTGGTAATGTTCTCTAGTTGCGCCGTGATTGGCTCAGTGTTCTGTCACTCATGTGGACACTACGTCACCGCAAAATCTACGGGGAGAGTTCGAAAATTCAAGCCCCTTGGGTGCTGCCATAGAGTTACATTAGAAGTGCCCATCCAAGAAGGCTCAAGGTCATTGGCCACAAATAAAATAACATAAAATCACGTTATATCTACTGTAGCTTTGATTGTCAACATCATACTTTCAAAATCTTTGCTAGCAAGCTAGACAAGCAGTTATCATCATGAATCACGTAAACTATCTACTGGCAAATCCTTTTCAATCTTTGTCATATGAAGATTCATTATTGATAAAATGTATCGATGCTCATCGGCCATTGGACATAAACATTACACAACAAGTTGGAAATCGGAAATTCAACAGTGAGTGGTTTGGAAAGAATAATGGCTAACTGCAAGCGTTGCAAAGCAATCACTAGCCTGCTATTCAGTTGAGTGGGTGTGTGGTCCAAGTCTGGGTTTAAGGGTCTCTTTTCCAAAGCTTAAAAGGATAAACATTCAACACCATGGGCCAGAAAAGGTTGAATACCTTTGCCATGCTGTCAATCCAGCATGACTTCTGCCGCGTTCAAAACAACTGGAAACTCGGAACTGGGAAATCTCAGACTTCAGTGAGTTCAAGACAACTGGGAACTTGGAAAAAAACGAGCTCTGACTGGGAAAATACGTTTTGAACGGTCATCCAACTCGGAATTCCAAGTCGGGACCTCTAGCCTCTTTCTAGAGCTCCGACCTGAAGATCACTGATGTCATGATTCAACCTGGTTTCTTTCAGAGTTCCCAGTTGTCTTGAAAGCACCATAAATCCAGAGAATGCCAGACTTAGATGACAAAATTTGCCCACAAGAAGGACCGCTGCGCCACCGTCCTGTTCAAGTGAGCACAACAAGGTGAGTCCAAAAATGTATTGTATGCTGCTGCATAAATGATGTAATATGCCAGGGAGATATGTATACTGTAGTTAAGAAAGTAATACTAAGTGTATGTTGTGTAGTAAGAGCACTCTTTATTTATCCTACGGTTCTGACTTCGTGTACAGGGAGAATACTGTAAGAACGGCCCATGTTCTGAATTCTGTCGCTTTACACTTCAAAAGTGCTGAACAAATAGTTATATTGACTACGTCCGTTCTAGCTCACTCATTGATGTCTTAATCTAAATTACTGATTGCCTCTTATCCGCTCGTCGTCCCCTTATGCCATAGTTTGTACATCTCAATTGTCAGTAGAAACCACATTTGTTTAAGCAAGTCAGCCATATCAGCTATGTTTTTTTAAAGGCAGTAAATGAGGCTGAATGAACTGTTTCACTGCCAGACAAGGCTCCGCTGATAGCCAGGTGTAGCAGTGGTAAGGATTCACTTAATGTTGCTGAAAAGAAAGCTCTACTGTTGGGACAGCTTTATGTAGGCCCTAGCAGTTTGTGTGCACCATTTGTCACCATTATAGTGCAATTAATGTATTGTTTAGTGTTGTGTTGTGCAGTGGCTTTGCTGGCATGCATCTAAAACATTTTGTTTGAGTTTGCCCTACCAAGATTTACATGCTCAACTCGCCACTGCCAATATCACACACTTACAATCTGAAATCATATATGTGTACATTATACAATCAATTGGTGAGAGAGCGGTCTCAAATATCACATTTATTTGTATCCATTGTATTAATCATGGCAAAGTTAACACTTCTTCTTCTTCTTCTTCTTCTTCTTCTTCTTCTTCTTCTTCTTCTTTGGTATTATGGCGGTCCGTAAACACATTTTATAGTTGCATACTGCCACCTATTGTATTGGCTGTGTATCAGCCTACTATTCTGTAGTATGAACTCATTACAAAACCTGCCCTACCAACTAACCCTGCACCCATTAAAACCTCACCACTATTCCACTACTTTGGCCCTATCTGATCCTACTCCAGGCCAACACTATCATTCAAAACAACTCTTCTGCAGTAAAATCTCGTACACCCATGTACTTCTCCTGCAGCTGCCACCACAACATCTATCCTCTGTGATTTACATTCCATTCCTGCGGTACAATTCACAACCATGGCCATGAATGCCAAAAAACCAACCTTACTGAAGCACATGTTATTCCTATCACTCCCTATTGGCCTCAGCTATTGGTCTACTCACAGGGATCCTCTTAGGATCCCTCAACCTGGACCCATCTTCCTGTACTACTCTCTTCACTGCCTCAGCATATGACACCTTCTGCATTACTCTGATCCTGGCAACCTCAACCTGCCTTTCTCTCACCGGACACCTCTGATCTCCAGCACCATGAGTTCCCTACAGTTCACACACACAACATCTTTCTACCGATACTACACATTCCTTTGTCTCATGTCCTCCTGCACACTTCTCACATCTAGGTATCTCCCTACTACACACTGCTGCCACATGACCATAAGCTTGACACCTAAAACAATGTAATGGATTCGGGATAAAATCTCTCACGGGATAACTGACACAGCCTAACTTGACTTTATCTGGTAAAGTCTCTGCATCAAAACTCAATAGTACAGACAGTGTCTTCTCTGTTTTACCACGCACTCCACTGGGTCTGCATCGCACCAAACACGGGTGTCACAGACTTCAGTTGATCCTCTTCAACACTTAACGCCACTCCAGTTATCACTCCTTTCAACGGTGCCCTGCTCCGGAGAGGAAAGCAAGTCACAGTTCTTGTCCCCAGTCGCGTAATACGGAGCACATGCTCCCTCTGGACGGCAGAAACGCACAAAAATCTACACGATTCTTCTTCGAGTCACTTTCACTGACCCAACATTCCCCAACCTCTTCTTCACCCTCTTCTGACACCACATATCAGCCAGAAGGCAAGGATCCATTCTCTCCAAAAATCTCACTCCCACTGGGCCAAAATCATCTTTATCACCATCGGGACAAGGCTCAAACTCGGCGGTCTTCACCGCATCTGCCACCTCAGTTAATTCATCCTCACTCTCATCATGTTCAATTTCCTTCTGCAGCATTCCATAGTTATATGTTCCACTTTCTTCCTTTTCCCCTGCCCGCCTTCTTACTGACCTCTATGGGTTCCTCTGACTCTATCTCCAAATCCGACAACCATTCGGGCGTATCCACCATGGTACTAGAAGTTAGAGAGGCCAGGAAACTAATGGTTGCCAGCTAAAATCACGGATCAGATGGGAAAACTCTAGAAGAGATGAGAGCTTGGCACCTCTCTGTGGGTGCGTGTGTGTACGTGTGGATACTGGATTGAATAAAATGTAATTGAAATTAATAATGAATGGATTAAATTAAAAAGTTAATAATTATTTTAAACTGTTAAATAGTTCAGAATTGAATTGTATTGAATTATTACAAACAGAACCATTAAATGAAGGCAATTTAATATGATATGAAAGTGACACGTCAATTTCACTTCCGTTTATTTATTTTGTAGGCCAAGAATGAGACTAAAAGGTGCATCATCAAAGTCATGAAAACGCGGTCATTTATGATGTATACGTGTCTCCGGGTGAATTTGTTTACCCTTTGCCGATTTTCAACATATTTGATGGCCAAGAAGAAGCACGAAGCCAAAAGGTTACAACCATTTCATTTGAGCTACACACATTCACTATAACACCCACCATTTTTTTATATATATTTTTTAAAATAAAAAAGTAGCCAATGTTCAGTAAAAAAACAACAACAAGCGTCATCTAATATAAAACACATAAAACGGCCTCTATAGTGGGTTCTTATCATCCTGTATCCCAGCCACTAGCGTACCCCCATGACTTGCGTCTTTCAGAAAAAGTGTAGTATCGTCCGCCAGCTGGCTTATAATAATTTATTTACCAGCTATGGAAATACCTTGTACAGGACTATTATTTAAAGAATTATTAAGAAGTTGGGTGATTAATAAAAACAGATATGGTGAGATAGGACAACCTTGCCTAATTCCTGTCTTTAACTCAAATCTAGGTGAGGTGCCATGTTTCAGTTTGATAGAGCTGTTACCATTCGTATAGAGAGTCTTAGTAGCCTTACAGAAAAAAATCCCCAAAGCCACATTTCTCAAGGGAGTGGAAGAGGAACTGATGCTCTACTGTGTCAAATGCTTTATAAAATAATATGAAGCTATCCTCGGTTATTAGGTCTGAGTAGTCAAGTATGTCTAAAACTGATATTGTTAGAAATACAGTGGGGGAAAAAAGTATTTAGTCAGCCACTAATTGTGCAAGTTCTCCCACTTAAAAAGATGAGAGAGGACTGTAATTTTCATCATAGGTACACGTCAACTATGACAGACAAATTGAGAGAAAAAAATATCCAGAAAATCACATTGTAGGATTTTTAATGAATTTATTTGCAAATTATGGTGGAAAATAAGTATTTGGTCACCTACAAACAAGCAAAATTTCTGGCTCTCACAGACCTGTAACTTCTTCTTTAAGAGGCTCCTCTGTCCTCCACTCGTTACCTGTATTAATGGCACCTGTTTGAACTTGTTATCAGTATAAAAGACACCTGTCCACAACCTCAAACAGTCACACTCCAAACTCCACTATGGCCAAGACCAAAGAGCTGTCAAAGGACACCAGAAACAAAATTGTAGACCTGCACCAGGCTGGGAAGACTGAATCTGCAATAGGTAAGCAGCTTGGTTTGAAGAAATCAACTGTGGGAGCAATTATTAGGAAATGGAAGACATACAAGACCACTGATAATCTCCCCTCGATCTGGGGCTCCACGCAAGATCTCACCCCGTGGGGGTCAAAATGATCACAAGAACGGTGAGCAAAAATCCCAGAACCACACGGGGGGACCTAGTGAATGACCTGCAGAGAGCTGGGACCAAAGTAACAAAGCCTACCATCAGTAACACACTACGCCGCCAGGGACTCAAATCCTGCAGTGCCAGACGTGACCCCTGCTTAAGCCAGTACATGTCCAGGCCCGTCTGAAGTTTGCTAGAGTGCATTTGAATGATCCGGAAGAGGATTGGGAGAATGTCATATGGTCAGATGAAACCAAAATATAACTTTTTGGTAAAAACTCAACTTGCCGTGTTTGGAGGACAAAGAATGCTGGGTTGCATCCAAAGAACACCATACCTACTGTGAAGCATGGGGGGTGGAAACATCATGCTTTGGGGCTGTTTTTCTGCAAAGGGACCAGGCGACTGATCCGTGTAAAGGAAAGAATGAATGGGGCCATGTATCGTGAGATTTTGAGTGAAAACCTCCTTCCATCAGCAAGGGCATTGAAGATGAAACGTGGCTGGGTCTTTCAGCATGACAATGATCCCAAACACACCGCCCGGGCAATGAAGGAGTGGCTTCGTAAGAAGCATTTCAAGGTCCTGGAGTGGCCTAGCCAGTCTCCAGATCTCAACCCCATAGAAAATCTTGAATGTAAAATATCAATAGATGCATTCCGGTCTGAGCTGAGAAGAGACTGTGCTCTTTGAAACTCAGCCACTGCCGCGGCTGCCATCTTGCCTCCTCTCAATGACGGCTTGTTTCCGGTCTGTCCATCAACTTTCCTCTTCTTTTCCTTTGAAGTTAAATGGCGGTTGCCGCCATCTACTGGACTGGAGTATGTAGCCTATGTTTCACAGACAGAGAAGGATCTTTGCCTAGTGCCCACTAATGTAGTCTCCTAGGCTAGCAGACGGGGTTTCACGAGGCTAGTTATCTCCCAAAAAATGAAATATAAATGTAAACCTCCTAACCTCTCAACACAGCTTCTCATTGGTCTGGGCTATGGACATCTCCTTGTAAGGGATAGGAACCACCGCTGTTTCCAGTGGACCCTTAGTGAGGTTTCTTTTAATGAGAATTTCGGTTGAGAGGTTAGGAGGTTTACATTTTACATTTTTACTTGTATTTTACTGTGTATTTGAGGTGTAAGGCTACCGCTGTAGACGAAAAACAATGAGTGAAGTTGGGGGAGGTGCATCTGCGACAGCCAAAAGTCGAACACTGTTGTGGTTTTCCTACAGCAAGTCTCAGAACAACATGACAGTGTCAAAGTGCCATTGTTTATACAAGTTTTTCTTTATAATGTCTAAATAAACATGTTTCTTAACCCCAATATCAAGTGGCGACCCGTCATTCAGGGCAGGTGGGGCAGGTGAGCCCCACCTGTTTAGCTTGAGCCCCGCCTGTTTTGCATGTTATTTTGGCATTAATACGTGTCACATATCAGTTTGCAAACAATGTAAAAAAAAAAACATTGAGTTAATAAAGCCGCATACAAACATGGTCTCTTTTTTGCTTTCTTGAGTAAGGCAGCTCCAAAATGCAAGTGTTCAGTGCTTTCTGTGTTGGTGGGGCAGCCAGCGGGAAATACGGAGCGTAGGGGTTGGTAATGTTCTCTAGTTGCGCCGTGATTGGCTCAGTGTTCTGTCACTCATGTGGACACTACGTCACCGCAAAATCTACGGGGAGAGTTCGAAAATTCAAGCCCCTTGGGTGCTGCCATAGAGTTACATTAGAAGTGTCCATCCAAGAAGGCTCAAGGTCATTGGCCACAAATAAAATGACATCAAATCACGTTATATCTACTGTAGCTTTGATTGTCAACATCATACTTTCAAAATCTTTGCTAGCAAGCTAGACAAGCAGTTATCATCATGAATCACGTAAACTATCTACTGGCAAATCCTTTTCAATCTTTGTCATATGAAGATTCATTATTGATAAAATGTATCGATGCTCATCGGCCATTGGACATAAACATTACACAACAAGTTGGAAATCGGAAATTCAACAGTGAGTGGTTTGGAAAGAATAATGGCTAACTGCAAGCGTTGCAAAGCAATCACTAGCCTGCTATTCAGTTGAGTGGGTGTGTGGTCCAAGTCTGGGTTTAAGGGTCTCTTTTCCAAAGCTTAAAAGGATAAACATTCAACACCATGGGCCAGAAAAGGTTGAATACCTTTGCCATGCTGTCAATCCAGCATGACTTCTGCTGCGTTCAAAACAACTGGAAACTCGGAACTGGGAAATCTCAGACTTCAGTGAGTTCAAGACAACTGGGAACTTGGAAAAAAAACGAGCTCTGACTGGGAAAATACGTTTTGAACGGTCATCCAACTCGGAATTCCAAGTCGGGACCTCTAGCCTCTTTCTAGAGCTCCGACCTGAAGATCACTGATGTCATGATTCAACCTGGTTTCTTTCAGAGTTCCCAGTTGTCTTGAAAGCACCATAAATCCAGAGAATGCCAGACTTAGATGACAAAATTTGCCCACAAGAAGGACCGCTGCGCCACCGTCCTGTTCAAGTGAGCACAACAAGGTGAGTCCAAAATGTATTGTATGCTGCTGCATAAATGATGTAATATGCCAGGGAGATATGTATACTGTAGTTAAGAAAGTAATACTAAGTGTATGTTGTGTAGTAAGAGCACTCTTTATTTATCTCTACGGTTCTGACTTCGTGTACAGGGAGAATACTGTAAGAACGGCCCATGTTCTGAATTCTGTCGCTTTACACTTCAAAAGTGCTGAACAAATAGTTATATTGACTACGTCCGTTCCTAGCTCACTCATTGATGTCTTAATCTAAATTACTGATTGCCTCTTATCCGCTCGTCGTCCCCTTATGCCATAGTTTGTACATCTCAATTGTCAGTAGAAACCACATTTGTTTAAGCAAGTCAGCCATATCAGCTATGTTTTTTTTAAAGGCAGTAAATGAGGCTGAATGAACTGTTTCACTGCCAGACAAGGCTCCGCTGATAGCCAGGTGTAGCAGTGGTAAGGATTCACTTAATGTTGCTGAAAAGAAAGCTCTACTGTTGGGACAGCTTTATGTAGGCCCTAGCAGTTTGTGTGCACCATTTGTCACCATTATAGTGCAATTAATGTATTGTTTAGTGTTGTGTTGTGCAGTGGCTTTGCTGGCATGCATCTAAAACATTTTGTTTGAGTTTGCCCTACCAAGATTTACATGCTCAACTCGCCACTGCCAATATCACACACTTACAATCTGAAATCATATGTGTGTACATTATACAATCAATTGGTGAGAGAGCGGTCTCAAATATCACATTTATTTGTATCCATTGTATTAATCATGGCAAAGTTAACACTTCTTCTTCTTCTTCTTCTTCTTCTTCTTCTTTGGTATTATGGCGGTCCGTAAACACATTTTATAGTTGCATACTGCCACCTATTGTATTGGCTGTGTATCAGCCTACTATTCTGTAGTATGAACTCATTACAAAACCTGCCCTACCAACTAACCCTGCACCCATTAAAACCTCACCACTATTCCACTACTTTGGCCCTATCTGATCCTACTCCAGGCCAACACTATCATTCAAAACAACTCTTCTGCAGTAAAATCTCGTACACCCATGTACTTCTCTGCAGCTGCCACCACAACATCTATCCTCTGTGATTTACATTCCATTCCTGCGGTACAATTCACAACCATGGCCATGAATGCCAAAAAACCAACCTTACTGAAGCACATGTTATTCCTATCACTCCCTATTGGCCTCAGCTATTGGTCTACTCACAGGGATCCTCTTAGGATCCCTCAACCTGGACCCATCTTCCTGTACTACTCTCTTCACTGCCTCAGCATATGACACCTTCTGCATTACTCTGATCCTGGCAACCTCAACCTGCCTTTCTCTCACCGGACACCTCTGATCTCCAGCACCATGAGTTCCCTACAGTTCACACACACAACATCTTTCTACCGATACTACACATTCCTTTGTCTCATGTCCTCCTGCACACTTCTCACATCTAGGTATCTCCCTACTACACACTGCTGCCACATGACCATAAGCTTGACACCTAAAACACTGTAATGGATTCGGGATAAAATCTCTCACGGGATAACTGACACAGCCTAACTTGACTTTATCTGGTAAAGTCTCTGCATCAAAACTCAATAGTACAGACAGTGTCTTCTCTGTTTTACCACGCACTCCACTGGGTCTGCATCGCACCAAACACGGGTGTCACAGACTTCAGTTGATCCTCTTCAACACTTAACGCCACTCCAGTTATCACTCCTTTCAACGGTGCCCTGCTCCGGAGAGGAAAGCAAGTCACAGTTCTTGTCCCCAGTCGCGTAATACGGAGCACATGCTCCCTCTGGACGGCAGAAACGCAAAAAAATCTACACGATTCTTCTTCGAGTCACTTTCACTGACCCAACATTCCCCAACCTCTTCTTCACCCTCTTCTGACACCACATATCAGCCAGAAGGCAAGGATCCATTCTCTCCAAAAAATCTCACTCCCACTGGGCCAAAATCATCTTTATCACCATCGGGACAAGGCTCAAACTCGGCGGTCTTCACCGCATCTGCCACCTCAGTTAATTCATCCTCACTCTCATCATGTTCAATTTCCTTCTGCAGCATTCCATAGTTATATGTTCCACTTTCTTCCTTTTCCCCTGCCCGCCTTCTTACTGACCTCTATGGGTTCCTCTGACTCTATCTCCAAATCCGACAACCATTCGGGCGTATCCACCATGGTACTAGAAGTTAGAGAGGCCAGGAAACTAATGGTTGCCAGCTAAAATCACGGATCAGATGGGAAAACTCTAGAAGAGATGAGAGCTTGGCACCTCTCTGTGGGTGCGTGTGTGTACGTGTGGATACTGGATTGAATAAAATGTAATTGAAATTAATAATGAATGGATTAAATTAAAAAAGTTAATAATTATTTTAAACTGTTAAATAGTTCAGAATTGAATTGTATTGAATTATTACAAACAGAACCATTAAATGAAGGCAATTTAATATGATATGAAAGTGACACGTCAATTTCACTTTCGTTTATTTATTTTGTAGGCCAAGAATGAGACTAAAAGGTGCATCATCAAAGTCATGAAAACGCGGTCATTTATGATGTATACGTGTCTCGGGTGAATTTGTTTACCCTTTGCCGATTTTCAACATATTTGATGGCCAAGAAGAAGCACAAAGCCAAACGGTTACAACCATTTCATTGGAGCTACACACATTCACTATAACACCCACCATTTTTTTATATATATTTTTTAAAATAAAAAAGTAGCCAATGTTCAGTAAAAAAAACAACAACAAGCGTCATCTAATATAAAACACATAAAACGGCCTCTATAGTGGGTTCTTATCATCCTGTATCCCAGCCACTAGCGTACCCCCCATGACTTGCGTCTTTCAGAAAAAGTGTAGTATCGTCCGCCAGCTGGCTTATAATAATTTATTTACCAGCTATGGAAATACCTTGTACAGGACTATTATTTAAAGAATTATTAAGAAGTTGGGTGATTAATAAAAACAGATATGGTGAGATAGGACAACCTTGCCTAATTCCTGTCTTTAACTCAAATCTAGGTGAGGTGCCATGTTTCAGTTTGATAGAGCTGTTACCATTCGTATAGAGAGTCTTAGTAGCCTTACAGAAAAAATCCCCAAAGCCACATTTCTCAAGGGAGTGGAAGAGGAACTGATGCTCTACTGTGTCAAATGCTTTATAAAATAATATGAAGCTATCCTCGGTTATTAGGTCTGAGTAGTCAAGTATGTCTAAAACTGATATTGTTAGAAATACAGTGGGGGAAAAAAGTATTTAGTCAGCCACTAATTGTGCAAGTTCTCCCACTTAAAAAGATGAGAGAGGACTGTAATTTTCATCATAGGTACACGTCAACTATGACAGACAAATTGAGAGAAAAAAATATCCAGAAAATCACATTGTAGGATTTTTAATGAATTTATTTGCAAATTATGGTGGAAAATAAGTATTTGGTCACCTACAAACAAGCAAAATTTCTGGCTCTCACAGACCTGTAACTTCTTCTTTAAGAGGCTCCTCTGTCCTCCACTCGTTACCTGTATTAATGGCACCTGTTTGAACTTGTTATCAGTATAAAAGACACCTGTCCACAACCTCAAACAGTCACACTCCAAACTCCACTATGGCCAAGACCAAAGAGCTGTCAAAGGACACCAGAAACAAAATTGTAGACCTGCACCAGGCTGGGAAGACTGAATCTGCAATAGGTAAGCAGCTTGGTTTGAAGAAATCAACTGTGGGAGCAATTATTAGGAAATGGAAGACATACAAGACCACTGATAATCTCCCTCGATCTGGGGCTCCACGCAAGATCTCACCCCGTGGGGTCAAAATGATCACAAGAACGGTGAGCAAAAATCCCAGAACCACACGGGGGGACCTAGTGAATGACCTGCAGAGAGCTGGGACCAAAGTAACAAAGCCTACCATCAGTAACACACTACGCCGCCAGGGACTCAAATCCTGCAGTGCCAGACGTGACCCCCTGCTTAAGCCAGTACATGTCCAGGCCCGTCTGAAGTTTGCTAGAGTGCATTTGGATGATCCAGAAGAGGATTGGGAGAATGTCATATGGTCAGATGAAACCAAAATATAACTTTTTGGTAAAAACTCAACTTGCCGTGTTTGGAGGACAAAGAATGCTGGGTTGCATCCAAAGAACACCATACCTACTGTGAAGCATGGGGGTGGACACATCATGCTTTGGGGCTGTTTTTCTGCAAAGGGACCAGGCGACTGATCCGTGTAAAGGAAAGAATGAATGGGGCCATGTATCGTGAGATTTTGAGTGAAAACCTCCTTCCATCAGCAAGGGCATTGAAGATGAAACGTGGCTGGGTCTTTCAGCATGACAATGATCCCAAACACACCGCCCGGGCAATGAAGGAGTGGCTTCGTAAGAAGCATTTCAAGGTCCTGGAGTGGCCTAGCCAGTCTCCAGATCTCAACCCCATAGAAAATCTTGAATGTAAAATATCAATAGATGCATTCCGGTCTGAGCTGAGAAGAGACTGTGCTCTTTGAAACTCAGCCACTGCCGCGGCTGCCATCTTGCCTCCTCTCAATGACGGCTTGTTTCCGGTCTGTCCATCAACTTTCCTCTTCTTTTCCTTTGAAGTTAAATGGCGGTTGCCGCCATCTACTGGACTGGAGTATGTAGCCTATGTTTCACAGACAGAGAAGGATCTTTGCCTAGTGCCCACTAATGTAGTCTCCTAGGCTAGCAGACGGGTTTCACGAGGCTAGTTATCTCCCAAAAATGAAATATAAATGTAAACCTCCTAACCTCTCAACACAGCTTCTCATTGGTCTGGGCTATGGACATCTCCTTGTAAGGGATAGGAACCACCGCTGTTTCCCAGTGGACCCTTAGTGAGGTTTCTTTTAATGAGAATTTCGGTTGAGAGGTTAGGAGGTTTACATTTTACATTTTTACTTGTATTTTACTGTGTATTTGAGGTGTAAGGCTACCGCTGTAGACGAAAAGCAATGAGTGAAGTTGGGGGAGGTGCATCTGCGACAGCCAAAAGTCGAACACTGTTGTGGTTTTCCTACAGCAAGTCTCAGAACAACATGACAGTGTCAAAGTGCCATTGTTTATACAAGTTTTTCTTTATAATGTCTAAATAAACATGTTTCTTAACCCCAATATCAAGTGGCGACCCGTCATTCAGGGCAGGTGGGGCAGGTGAGCCCCACCTGTTTAGCTTGAGCCCCGCCTGTTTTGCATGTTATTTTGGCATTAATACGTGTCACATATCAGTTTGCAAACAATGTAAAAAAAAAACATTGAGTTAATAAAGCCGCATACAAACATGGTCTCTTTTTGCTTTCTTGAGTAAGGCAGCTCCAAAATGCAAGTGTTCAGTGCTTTCTGTGTTGGTGGGGCAGCCAGCGGGAAATACGGAGCGTAGGGGTTGGTAATGTTCTCTAGTTGCGCCGTGATTGGCTCAGTGTTCTGTCACTCATGTGGACACTACGTCACCGCAAAATCTACGGGGAGAGTTCGAAAATTCAAGCCCCTTGGGTGCTGCCATAGAGTTACATTAGAAGTGTCCATCCAAGAAGGCTCAAGGTCATTGGCCACAAATAAAATGACATCAAATCACGTTATATCTACTGTAGCTTTGATTGTCAACATCATACTTTCAAAATCTTTGCTAGCAAGCTAGACAAGCAGTTATCATCATGAATCACGTAAACTATCTACTGGCAAATCCTTTTCAATCTTTGTCATATGAAGATTCATTATTGATAAAATGTATCGATGCTCATCGGCCATTGGACATAAACATTACACAACAAGTTGGAAATCGGAAATTCAACAGTGAGTGGTTTGGAAAGAATAATGGCTAACTGCAAGCGTTGCAAAGCAATCACTAGCCTGCTATTCAGTTGAGTGGGTGTGTGGTCCAAGTCTGGGTTTAAGGGTCTCTTTTCCAAAGCTTAAAAGGATAAACATTCAACACCATGGGCCAGAAAAGGTTGAATACCTTTGCCATGCTGTCAATCCAGCATGACTTCTGCTGCGTTCAAAACAACTGGAAACTCGGAACTGGGAAATCTCAGACTTCAGTGAGTTCAAGACAACTGGGAACTTGGAAAAAAACGAGCTCTGACTGGGAAAATACGTTTTGAACGGTCATCCAACTCGGAATTCCAAGTCGGGACCTCTAGCCTCTTTCTAGAGCTCCGACCTGAAGATCACTGATGTCATGATTCAACCTGGTTTCTTTCAGAGTTCCCAGTTGTCTTGAAAGCACCATAAATCCAGAGAATGCCAGACTTAGATGACAAAATTTGCCCACAAGAAGGACCGCTGCGCCACCGTCCTGTTCAAGTGAGCACAACAAGGTGAGTCCAAAAATGTATTGTATGCTGCTGCATAAATGATGTAATATGCCAGGGAGATATGTATACTGTAGTTAAGAAAGTAATACTAAGTGTATGTTGTGTAGTAAGAGCACTCTTTATTTATCCTACGGTTCTGACTTCGTGTACAGGGAGAATACTGTAAGAACGGCCCATGTTCTGAATTCTGTCGCTTTACACTTCAAAAGTGCTGAACAAATAGTTATATTGACTACGTCCGTTCCTAGCTCACTCATTGATGTCTTAATCTAAATTACTGATTGCCTCTTATCCGCTCGTCGTCCCCTTATGCCATAGTTTGTACATCTCAATTGTCAGTAGAAACCACATTTGTTTAAGCAAGTCAGCCATATCAGCTATGTTTTTTTTAAAGGCAGTAAATGAGGCTGAATGAACTGTTTCACTGCCAGACAAGGCTCCGCTGATAGCCAGGTGTAGCAGTGGTAAGGATTCACTTAATGTTGCTGAAAAGAAAGCTCTACTGTTGGGACAGCTTTATGTAGGCCCTAGCAGTTTGTGTGCACCATTTGTCACCATTATAGTGCAATTAATGTATTGTTTAGTGTTGTGTTGTGCAGTGGCTTTGCTGGCATGCATCTAAAACATTTTGTTTGAGTTTGCCCTACCAAGATTTACATGCTCAACTCGCCACTGCCAATATCACACACTTACAATCTGAAATCATATGTGTGTACATTATACAATCAATTGGTGAGAGAGCGGTCTCAAATATCACATTTATTTGTATCCATTGTATTAATCATGGCAAAGTTAACACTTCTTCTTCTTCTTCTTCTTCTTCTTCTTCTTCTTTGGTATTATGGCGGTCCGTAAACACATTTTATAGTTGCATACTGCCACCTATTGTATTGGCTGTGTATCAGCCTACTATTCTGTAGTATGAACTCATTACAAAACCTGCCCTACCAACTAACCCTGCACCCATTAAAACCTCACCACTATTCCACTACTTTGGCCCTATCTGATCCTACTCCAGGCCAACACTATCATTCAAAACAACTCTTCTGCAGTAAAATCTCGTACACCCATGTACTTCTCTGCAGCTGCCACCACAACATCTATCCTCTGTGATTTACATTCCATTCCTGCGGTACAATTCACAACCATGGCCATGAATGCCAAAAAAACCAACCTTACTGAAGCACATGTTATTCCTATCACTCCCTATTGGCCTCAGCTATTGGTCTACTCACAGGGATCCTCTTAGGATCCCTCAACCTGGACCCATCTTCCTGTACTACTCTCTTCACTGCCTCAGCATATGACACCTTCTGCATTACTCTGATCCTGGCAACCTCAACCTGCCTTTCTCTCACCGGACACCTCTGATCTCCAGCACCATGAGTTCCCTACAGTTCACACACACAACATCTTTCTACCGATACTACACATTCCTTTGTCTCATGTCCTCCTGCACACTTCTCACATCTAGGTATCTCCCTACTACACACTGCTGCCACATGACCATAAGCTTGACACCTAAAACACTGTAATGGATTCGGGATAAAATCTCTCACGGGATAACTGACACAGCCTAACTTGACTTTATCTGGTAAAGTCTCTGCATCAAAACTCAATAGTACAGACAGTGTCTTCTCTGTTTTACCACGCACTCCACTGGGTCTGCATCGCACCAAACACGGGTGTCACAGACTTCAGTTGATCCTCTTCAACACTTAACGCCACTCCAGTTATCACTCCTTTCAACGGTGCCCTGCTCCGGAGAGGAAAGCAAGTCACAGTTCTTGTCCCCAGTCGCGTAATACGGAGCACATGCTCCCTCTGGACGGCAGAAACGCAAAAAATCTACACGATTCTTCTTCGAGTCACTTTCACTGACCCAACATTCCCCAACCTCTTCTTCACCCTCTTCTGACACCACATATCAGCCAGAAGGCAAGGATCCATTCTCTCCAAAAATCTCACTCCCACTGGGCCAAAATCATCTTTATCACCATCGGGACAAGGCTCAAACTCGGCGGTCTTCACCGCATCTGCCACCTCAGTTAATTCATCCTCACTCTCATCATGTTCAATTTCCTTCTGCAGCATTCCATAGTTATATGTTCCACTTTCTTCCTTTTCCCCTGCCCGCCTTCTTACTGACCTCTATGGGTTCCTCTGACTCTATCTCCAAATCCGACAACCATTCGGGCGTATCCACCATGGTACTAGAAGTTAGAGAGGCCAGGAAACTAATGGTTGCCAGCTAAAATCACGGATCAGATGGGAAAACTCTAGAAGAGATGAGAGCTTGGCACCTCTCTGTGGGTGCGTGTGTGTACGATGTGGATACTGGATTGAATAAAATGTAATTGAAATTAATAATGAATGGATTAAATTAAAAAGTTAATAATTATTTTAAACTGTTAAATAGTTCAGAATTGAATTGTATTGAATTATTACAAACAGAACCATTAAATGAAGGCAATTTAATATGATATGAAAGTGACACGTCAATTTCACTTCCGTTTATTTATTTTGTAGGCCAAGAATGAGACTAAAAGGTGCATCATCAAAGTCATGAAAACGCGGTCATTTATGATGTATACGTGTCTCCGGGTGAATTTGTTTACCCTTTGCCGATTTTCAACATATTTGATGGCCAAGAAGAAGCACGAAGCCAAACGGTTACAACCATTTCATTGGAGCTACACACATTCACTATAACACCCACCATTTTTTTATATATATTTTTTAAATAAAAAAGTAGCCAATGTTCAGTAAAAAAACAACAACAAGCGTCATCTAATATAAAACACATAAAACGGCCTCTATAGTGGGTTCTTATCATCCTGTATCCCAGCCACTAGCGTACCCCCATGACTTGCGTCTTTCAGAAAAAGTGTAGTATCGTCCGCCAGCTGGCTTATAATAATTTATTTACCAGCTATGGAAATACCTTGTACAGGACTATTATTTAAAGAATTATTAAGAAGTTGGGTGATTAATAAAAACAGATATGGTGAGATAGGACAACCTTGCCTAATTCCTGTCTTTAACTCAAATCTAGGTGAGGTGCCATGTTTCAGTTTGATAGAGCTGTTACCATTCGTATAGAGAGTCTTAGTAGCCTTACAGAAAAAATCCCCAAAGCCACATTTCTCAAGGGAGTGGAAGAGGAACTGATGCTCTACTGTGTCAAATGCTTTATAAAATAATATGAAGCTATCCTCGGTTATTAGGTCTGAGTAGTCAAGTATGTCTAAAACTGATATTGTTAGAAATACAGTGGGGGAAAAAAGTATTTAGTCAGCCACTAATTGTGCAAGTTCTCCCACTTAAAAAGATGAGAGAGGACTGTAATTTTCATCATAGGTACACGTCAACTATGACAGACAAATTGAGAAAAAAATATCCAGAAAATCACATTGTAGGATTTTTAATGAATTTATTTGCAAATTATGGTGGAAAATAAGTATTTGGTCACCTACAAACAAGCAAAATTTCTGGCTCTCACAGACCTGTAACTTCTTCTTTAAGAGGCTCCTCTGTCCTCCACTCGTTACCTGTATTAATGGCACCTGTTTGAACTTGTTATCAGTATAAAAGACACCTGTCCACAACCTCAAACAGTCACACTCCAAACTCCACTATGGCCAAGACCAAAGAGCTGTCAAAGGACACCAGAAACAAAATTGTAGACCTGCACCAGGCTGGGAAGACTGAATCTGCAATAGGTAAGCAGCTTGGTTTGAAGAAATCAACTGTGGGAGCAATTATTAGGAAATGGAAGACATACAAGACCACTGATAATCTCCCTCGATCTGGGGCTCCACGCAAGATCTCACCCCGTGGGGTCAAAATGATCACAAGAACGGTGAGCAAAAATCCCAGAACCACACGGGGGGGACCTAGTGAATGACCTGCAGAGAGCTGGGACCAAAGTAACAAAGCCTACCATCAGTAACACACTACGCCGCCAGGGACTCAAATCCTGCAGTGCCAGACGTGACCCCCTGCTTAAGCCAGTACATGTCCAGGCCCGTCTGAAGTTTGCTAGAGTGCATTTGGATGATCCAGAAGAGGATTGGGAGAATGTCATATGGTCAGATGAAACCAAAATAGAACTTTTTGGTAAAAACTCAACTTGCCGTGTTTGGAGGACAAAGAATGCTGGGTTGCATCCAAAGAACACCATACCTACTGTGGAGCATGGGGGTGGAAACATCATGCTTTGGGGCTGTTTTTCTGCAAAGGGACCAGGCGACTGATCCGTGTAAAGGAAATAATGAATGGGGCCATGTATCGTGAAATTTTTGGTGAAAACCTCCTTCCATCAGCAAGGGCATTGAAGATGAAACGTGGCTGGGTCTTTCAGCATGACAATGATCCCAAACACACCGCCCGGGCAATGAAGGAGTGGCTTCGTAAGAAGCATTTCAAGGTCCTGGAGTGGCCTAGCCAGTCTCCAGATCTCAACCCCATAGAAAATCTTTGAGGGAGTTGAAAGTCTGTGTTGCCCAGCGACAGCCCCAAAACATCACTGCTCTAGAGGAGATCTGCATGGAGGAATGGTCCAAAATACCAGCAACAGTGTGTGAAAACCTTGTGAAGACTTACAGAAAACGTTTGACCTGTGTCATTGCCAACAAAAGGTATATAACAAAGTATTGAGAAACTTTTGTTATTGACCATAATTTGCAAATAAATTCCTTAAAAATCCTACAATGTGATTTTCTGGATTTTTTCCCCTCATTTTGTCTGTCATAGTTGACGTGTACCTATGATGAAAATTACAGGCCTCTCTCATCTTTTTAAGTGGGAGAACTTGCACAATTGGTGGCTGACTAAATACTTTTTTCCCCCAATGTATGTCTGTTCCTCATAAAGCCAGACTGTGTTTCATCAATGATTGCATCCAGGACTTCTTTAATTATTTTTGCAAGTAGTAAGGCTAATATCTTATAGTCATTATTAAGAAGACAAATAGGACGCCAGTTATCGATGAGCAGCACTTATTTTCTAGGCTTAGGTATCAGTGTTATTAACCCCTGACTCATTGTAGGAGGTAGAACATTGTTTTTAATACTCTCTAAAAAAGACTTCAAGTAGGAAGGGAGCTACTTGTTCAGAAAATGACTTGTAAAATTCTGACTTAATTCCATCAATACCTGGGGATTTATTGTTCTTTAAATGTTTGATAGACTCGATAATCTCTTCAACTATGATGGATTCATCACACTGTTTAGATTCTGTATCACTGATAGAGTGAACATTATTCAGTGAATCAAAAAACATATCTGTGGATTCCTGAGAGTACATAGAGCTATGCAATTTCCTGTAAAAATTCATACAGTAGTCAGCATTACATTTTTCGTAATCTGTAATAACACCAATGTTTAACTTATGGATATTGTTATTTGTAGAGTGAAATTTCTCAAGTCTAAAGAAATAGGATGAATTCTGTTCTCCCTCCTCTAGCCATTTTTTTTATAAAGGCCTTTATTCTATATATATTATCCAGTTTATTTTGTAACTCAGTCAGTTCCATCTTCTCCTTCCCCGAGAGGCTGGCTCGGGACCTCTGAGAAAGGGAAATTATCTTAATGATCACCTTTTCCTCCTCAGCTCTTCTGGTCTTAGCAAGATTACTACCATATTTTATAAGGTATTTGGCCACCTCGAATTTAAAGAGCTCCCAGTTCTTGAAATAAGATTTTTCTTCACAAGCCCTTTCCCAAAAGTGTGAGAGCAGACCTTTAACCTCAAACTTAACTACATCATTATTTTTATAAGGAGCTATTTAGCTTCCAGTAGGACGCTCTACCAAGGTTAGTTTCAGAGGGGAGTAGTACAAATGTGAGGGGAGTAGTACAAATATTTGTAGTAACACACTCACTATCAATACATTTCGATTTAAGCCAAAAATCTATTCTGGAATGTCTGGAACCTGTTTTGTTACTCCAAGTGAATGATCTGTCGGCCGGAAACCTCTCTCTCCATATATCAGTAAGACATGACTTTTCCATGAAAAGTTTTAAACCCAAATTCTGATTGGTTGGCCTACCTGGGGGCCATCTATCAGTTGAATGATCTATAGTAATGTTAAAGTCCCCTCCTATCAATGATAACGAATTGGGAAATTTAGATAACCAATGACGTACAGTATATGTTTCTCTGCAGATTCAAGCAACTCATCATTCTCATGTTTGGTGTTGTACCTGTAGAAGTTTACAGTAATGAGGGTAATGTCATTGTAACTGATCACAAGACAAATAAAGTGACCAAAGGGGGTCACAGTCCGAGTGTAAAATATTACCACCAAAGGTATTTTTCATTGTAATCAAATCTAATCAAATAAAATTGTATTTGTCACATGCGCCGAATACAACCTTACCGTGAAGTGCTTACTTACAAGCCCTCAACCAACAATGCAGTTCAAGAAATAGAGTTAAGAAAATATTTACTAAATAAACTAACTAAAAAAATAAACAATTAAGTAACACAATAAAATAACAATAACGAGGCTATATACAGGGGGTACCAGTACCGAGTGAATGTGTGGGGGTACAGGTTAGTTGAGGTAATTTGTACATGTAGGTAGGGGTAAAGTGACTATGCATAGATAATAAACAGCGAGTAGCAGCAGTGTAAAAACACTGTAAACAGTCCGGGTGGCCATTTTATTAATTGTTCAGCAGTCTTATGGCTTGGGGGTAGAAGCTGTTAAGGAGCCTTTTGGACCTAGACTTGGCACTCCGGTACCGCTTGCCGTGCGGTAGCCGAGAGAACAGTCCATGACTTGGGTGACTGTAGTCTGACAATTTTTTTGGCCTTCTTCTGACATATAGGTATATAGGTCCTGGATGGCAGGAAGCTTGGCCCCAGTGATGTACTGGGCTGGACGCATTACCCTCTGTAGCGCCTTACGGTCGGATGCCGAGCAGTTGCCATACCAGGCGGTGATGCAACCGGTCAGGATGCTGTCGATGGTTCAGCTGTATAACGTTTTGAGGATCTGGGACCCATGCCAAATCTTTTCAGTCTCCTGAGGGGGAAAAGGTGTTGTTGTGCCCACTTCACGACTGTCGTGGTGTGTTTGGACCATGATAGTTTGTTGGTGATGTGGACACCAAGGAACTCGAAGCTCGACCCACTCCACTACAGCCCTGCCGATGTGAATGGGGGTGTGTTCAGCCATCCTTTTCCTGCAGGCCACGATCAGCTCCTTTGTCTTGCTCACGTTGAGGGAGAGGTTGTTGTCCTGGCACCACACTGCCAGGTCTCTGACCTCCTCCCTATAGGCTGTCTCATCGTTGTCAGTGATCAGGCCTACCACTGTTGTGTCATCAGCAAACTTAATGATGGTGTTGGAGTCGTGCTTGGCCACGCAGTCGTAGGTGAACAGGGAGTACAGGAGGGGACTGAGCATGGACCCCTGAGGGGCCCCCGTGTTGAGGATCAGCGTGGCAGATGTGTTGTTGCCTACCTATACCACCTGGGGAAAGCCCATCAGGAAGTCCAGGTTCCAGTTGCAGAGGGAGGTGTTTAGTCCCAGGGTCCTTAGCTTAGTGATGAGCTTTGTGGGCACTATGTTGTTGAACGCTAAGCTGTAGTCAATGAACAGCATTCTCACATAGGTGTGAGATTGTGTCATCTGTGGATCTGTTGGGGCGGTATGCAAATTGGAGTGGGTCTAGGGTTTCCGGGATGATGGTGTTGATGTTAGCCATGACCAGCCTTTCAAAGCACTTCATGGCTACCGACGTGAGTGCTACGGGCGGTAGTCATTTAGGCAGTTTACCTTTGCTTTCTTGGGCACAGGGACTATGGTGGTCTGCTTGAAACATGTAGGTATTACGGACTCGGTCAGGGAGAAGTTGAAAATGTCAGTGAAAATACTTGCCAGTTGGTCCGTGCATGCTCTGAGTACATGTCCTGGTAATCCGTCTGGCCCCGCGGCCTTGTGAATGTTGACCTGTTTAAAGGTCTTGCTCACATCGGCTACGGAGAGCGTGATCACACAGTCGTCCGGAACAGCTGATGCTGTCATGTATGCTTCAGTGTTGCTTGCCTCAAAGTGAGCATAAAAGGCATTTAGCTCTTCTGGTAGGCTCGAGTCACTGGGCAGCTCGCGACTGGGTTTCCCTTTGTAGTCCGTAATAGTTTGCAAGCCCTGCCACATCCGACGAGTGTCAGAGCCGGTGTAGTAGGATTCAATCTTAGTCCTGTATTGACGCTTTGCCTGTTTGATGGTTTGTCTAAGGGCATAGTGGGATTTCTTATAAGTGTCCGGATTAGTGTCCCGCTCCTTGACAATGGCAGCTCTAGCCTTTAGCTCGGTGCGGATTTTGCCTGTAATCCATGGCTTCTGGTTGGGAGTCACTGTGGGGACGACGTCGTCGATGCACTTATTGATGAAGCCAGTGACAGGTGGTATACTCCTCAATGCCATTGGATGAATCCTGGAACATATTCCAGTCTGTGCTTGCAAAACAGTCCTGTAGTGTAGCATCCGCGTCATCTGACCACTTCCGTGTTGAGCAAGTAACTGGTACTTCCTGCTTTAGTTTTTGCTTGTAAGCAGGAATCAGGAGGATATAATTATGGTCAGATTTGCCAAATGGAGGGCAAGGGAGAGCTTTGTATGCGTCTCTGTGTGTGGAGTAAAGGTGGTCTAGAGTTTTTTTTCCTCTGGTTGCACATGTGACATGCTGGTAGAAATGAGGTAAAACGGATTTAAGTTTGCCTGCATTAAAGTCCACGGCCACTAGGAGCGCGGCTTCTGGATGAGCATTTTCTTGTTTGCTTATGGCCTTATACAGCTCATTGAGTCCGGTCCTAGTGCCAGCATCGGTTTGTGGTGCTAAATAGTGTGGTCTACAGCTTATCATGAGGTAATGTACCTCAGGCGAGAAATACCTTGAGACTTCCTTAATATTGGACATCACGCACCAGCTGTTATTGGCAAATAGACACATACCCCCACCCCTCGTCTTACCAGACGTAGCGGTTCTGTCCTGCCGATGCACGGAAAACCCAGCCAAATGTATATTATCCGTGTTGTCGTTCAGCCATGACTCTGTGAAACATAAGATATTACCATTTTTAATATCCCGTTGGTAGGATAATCTCAAACGGAGATCATCCAGTTTATTCTCCAGTGATTGCACGTTGGCCAATAGAACGGATGGTAGAGGCGGGTTACCCACTCACCGACAAATTCTCAAAAGGCACCCCGATCTCCTCCCCCTGTATTTCCGTCTTTTCTCCATTCAAATGACGGGGATTTGGGCCTGGTCTCGGAGAAGCAGTATATCCTTTGCGTCAGACTCATTAAATAACAAATATTTGTCCAGTTCGAGGTGAGTAATCGCTGTTTTGATATCCAGAAGCTCCTTTCGGTCATAAGAGACGGTAGCAGCAACATTAAGTACAAAATAAATTACAACAATGGGAAAAAACACACAAAATAGCACAGTTGGTTAGGAGCCCGTAAAACGGCAGCCATCCCCTCCGGCGCCATTACAACAAGTAAGTACTACAGTGTGTATTATAGTATTCTACAGTATACTATAGTATTCTATATTAAGTACTGTAGTAGGCCTATTCTATAGTAAACTGTAGTATTTTTTCATGTGGGCAGTTGGGTCAAATTCTAAGCGAAATATCCTCACTGATAAATGTCCCCACTTTCACTCTTAATGACAGAATGACAGAAATATGTCAGCTATATGAGGCTCCTCAAGACCTGAACTATAATGGAGAGAACAAACATTTGATTGAATGTCTTCCTTCTATTGGAGCTGATATGCTATTATCAGGGTACCTACTTGAGTTGATGAATGGAGATGTTTCACATGTTCCACTGACATGGCTTAAAGGCCCAGCCCAGTCAAAAATGTGATTTTGTTTTATTTATATTTCCACACTGTGAGGTTGCAATAATACTGTGAAATTGTGAAAATTAAGATAATGCCCTCAGTGTAGGAGCTGTTTGAAAAAGCCGCCAGAAATTTCAGCATTTTGACCTGCCTGGTGACATAACTCAGACCCCCCCCCCAGACAGTCCTAGCAACAGTCATGCTTGTGACATTGCTCTTTGCTAAGAAGCTATTTTTGTTTCTTTTTGACCATTTTAATTGCAAACAATCACAGTAAGGTACTTAATTGTTACCTAGAAATTATTTGATATTGAGATAAAACGGCTGCATTGGACCTTTAATTTACTGTAGTGGGTTAAATCCGGGTCACACAGAGTGTTTATTGGTAGTCTTAAACAAATCTACACCTCACTCACATGATTATGGGCATAGAAAAAGAAGACACCACGTCTGTACCACGTCAGATATAAAATGTATTACATTTTGAGTTTGAATCCCAATATTACACTTTATATACATCACAGAAGACTGAAATATAACAAAACTGTTTGACATAGTATCACCGGATTTTCTGTATTTAAAAATAAATTATGTTGATTAATTATAAAATTATGAAAAATATTAATAATATTCCACCCATGAGGCCACTAGAGGGCGCTTTGGTCATTCGACTGCAGGAAAGAGGTCTACGGCTGTCTTTGACAAACTGATTAAAAAGCTTGGGGACAAAAATATATTTGTTCTCTCTGTTCTTGGGGTCCAAAGCTCAGGGAAGTAAACACTTTTAAACACAATGTTTGGACTTCAGTTCGCAGTAAGTGCAGGGAAATGCACCAGTGAGGCATTTATGTAGTTATCGAAGGTAGATAAAGACCTGAAAGACTTGCTTCTGTATGACTGTCCTAGTGTTAGATTCAAAAGGGTTAAGATCCCCAGAGCTCAGTTCTGAAACAGCAATGAAGCATGACAACGAATTGGCCACATTCATTATTGGGATAGGTGACTTGACCCTGATCAACATTATGGGAGAAAATCCATCTGAAATGCAAGACTCTTCAGATTTGTGCTCAGGCTTTTCGGAGGATGGCATCTGTAAAAATCGAACCAAACTGCATATTTCTCCATCAGAATGTTGCAGAAACAACGGCAAATGTTCAAAACAAAGACGACGACTTCTTCAAAAGAGAAAATAGTAAAATTGCCCAGTTCACCACTTAAGTGACATACAATTTCACATAGACACTCAAGTTTTTTACTTAAAAAATGTCCTAAGGGAGACCCTCCAATGGCTCCACCCAATCCAATTTACAGTCAGAATGTCCAGGAGCTTAAATAGCCCAGAGGAAACAGGAGTGTAATCTGTCCTCACCATCAGAGTTCAAGTTCAGAATTAAAGATCTCTAGAAGGCATTGCTTAGAGAACTTCATTTTCGGTTTTCCGAAACACTTTAGAGATCATGGTGTACAAGAAGCTGGAGAACCACCATGCAGACAGGTCGTGGAAAATGCTGAAGCATGCGTTTGAGACAACAGAGATGGCTAAGTGAAGAATTTGAAGACGAAATAGAGACACATTTTAAGAATGAGGAACATACACAGTCTAGTGGCACAACACCATAGTATAGCATTAACATAACAGTAGTTTAACCTTTGGCCAGTAAAGGCCATGGCATACTTTAAAATGTTGAATCATTATGATGGATCCAGTTTCAACATATCTCTAACTTTGAACCATAAAGTGGGGTCCCAAATTATTGACTCCCTTGATAAAGATGAGTAAAAATGACTGTATAAAATAAATAATTCAAATACTGAGCTATATTGTATGCCAAAAAAAAAGGAAATTAAATGATTTATACAATTGCTAAGAGAAATTGCTCAGAGAAAGAGATTTTGTTTAACAAAAAATAAAAACATTCTCAAAAAGGTAGGGGTCAAATTTGACACTCCCTTTCAATACCTCCCTTGTGAGGATAACGGCACTGAGCCTTTATCTAAAATGTTTTATGAGTTGGAGAACACTTTGGGAGTGATTTTAGACCTTTCTCCATACAGAATGCTTCCAAATGGCCAACTACAGGAAGGTAAAGGTACAACTAAACACACAATAAAGAAACAAATCTCCCTAATTGACAGGAGGCTTGAATCTTAGTCATTTACCCACCGGCCTCTTACTACTAACTATCCCAATTTATACATTCTACCAACATCATACATAAATAATCCCTGGTAGGATCCTTACTACCATCCCAATTTATACATTCTACCAACATCATACATAAATAATCCCTGGTAGGATCCTTACTACCATCCCAATTTATACATTCTACCAACATCATACATAAATAATCCCTGGTAGGATCCTCACTACTATCCCAATGTATACATTCTACCAACATCATACATAAATAATCCCTGGTAGGATCCTTACTACCATCCCAATGTATACATTCTACCAACATCATACATAAATAATCCCTGGTAGGATCCTTACTACTATCCCAATTTATACATTCTACCAAAATCATACATAAATAATCCCTGGTAGGATCCTTACTACTATCCCAATGTATACATTCTACCAACATCATACATAAATAATCCCTGGTAAAATCCTTACCACTGTCCCAATGTATACATTCTACCAACATCATACATAAATAATCCCTGGTAGGATCCTTACTACTATCCCAATGTATACATTCTACCAACATCATACATAAATAATCCCTGGTAAAATCCTTACTACTGTCCCAATGTATGCATTCTACCAACATCATACATAAATAATCCCTGGTAGGATCCTTACTACTATCCCAATGTATACATTCTACCAACATCATATATAAATAATTCCTGGTAGGATCCTTACTACTATCCCAATTTATACATTCTACCAACATCATACATAAATAATCCCTGGTAGGATCTCTAACCCTAACCCTAACCCTAACCCTAACCCTAACCCTAACCCTAACCCTAACCCTAACCCTAACCCTAACCCTAACCCTAACCCTAACCCTAACCCTAACCCTTCAACCCAACTCTATCACTAACCCTAACCCAACTCTATCCCTAACCCTAACCCAACTCTATCCCTAACCCTAACCCAACTCTATCCCTAACCCTAACCCAACTCTATCCCTAACCCTAACCCAACCCTATCCCTAACCCTAACCCAACTCTATCCCTAACCCTAACCCAACTCTATCCCTAACCCTAACCCAACTCTATCCCTAACCCTAATCCAACTCTATCCCTAACCCTAACCCAACTCTATCCTTAGCCCTAACCCAACTCAATCCCCAACCCTAATCCAACCCTATCCCTAACCCTTACCCAACTCTATCCCTAAACCTAACCCAACCCTATCCCTAACCCTAACCCAACTCTATCCCTAATCCTAACCCAACTCTATCCCTAACCCTAACCCAACTCTATCCCTAACCCTAACCCAACCCTATCCCTAACCCTAACCCAACTCTATCCCTAACCCTAATCCAACTCTATCCCTAACCCTAATCCAACTCTATCCCTAACCCTAACCCAACCCTATCCCTAACCCTAACCCAACTCTATCCCTAACCCAACCCTAGCTCCAAGCAGCAGCACTGTGGCAAGGACTGGATGTTGTTTGGATGAATAGTGATCTGTATGATTTTTAACAAGCAACTCCACTCTACTACAAAGTTCATATTCAATGTGATAAAAACAACTTGTTCCTTACTTTTTATTGTTAGAAACCACTTTTCAGACCTTGTTTTTCCATGACCACATTTAAATGTACCCCTTGATTTCTATTGAAATATTTAGTGTTTGTGTGTGTATCTTGTTGACAACTTTCCAGCAGAAGGGTATCCAGGTGGGTGTCTGAAGTTCAATTGATCCTGATTGTTTACAGGTTTGATGCCAGGAACAACTAGTGAAGATATCAACACATAAGAGCTTTCATTGGCTCTATGGTTGGTTCAACTAGATATGTATGCTGTACCTCATTATAGATCCATCTGTGGTTGGTTCAGCTAGATATGTATGCTGTACCTCATTATAGATCCATATGTGGTTGGTTCAGCTAGATATGTATTCTGTACCTCATTATAGATCCATCTGTGGTTGGTTCAGCTAGATATGTATTCTGTACCTCATTATAGATCCATCTGTGGTTGGTTCAGCTAGATATGTATTCTGTACCTCATTATAGATCCATCTGTGGTTGGTTCAGCTAGATATGTATTCTGTACCTCATTATAGATCCATCTGTCAGCATTGAAAACAATGTCAAGTCTAGAAACACACACACACACACACACACACACACACACACACACACACACACACACACACACACACACACACACACACACTTTAGTAGACACTCTTCTCCAGAGCGACTTACAATTAGTGAGTGCATACATTTTTTTCATAGTGGCCCCCCGTGGGAATCAAACCCACAACCCTGGCATTGCAAACGCCATGCTCTACCAACTGAGCTACACAGGGCCCTGTTTGTGATACCACAACTGTCTCACAACAGTTCCTCTGCATTACAGCCCCCCCGTGGTTAACATCAGTATTGCAGCTGTGTCAATCAGGCCAGTTTGGAGTGGATGAATGAAATATTCTTTCAAAGGTTTTTATTTAAATGAACTTTAACCAAAAAGCTGCAAAGTCTTCTTTGCACAGAAAGGGCACACGTACAAGATCCAAGTCACTAGCATTGTTAAAATCATTTAATAACACCACCAACCAGGCTATACAGTAGAAGACTGGCTGAGACAAAACACCATTTTCATTTCAGAATCCTAGTAGCCAATACAGTAGTTGTATTTGGCGTATCACAAAGATTTAAAACAGTAATGCTCATTCGTTCATTAAAACAATTATAATTTGTTGGATCCTAAACATATCCCCATTTTCCTTCAAGAAAACTGTTGTTGTTTATGAATTAACTTTGTCTGAAGGAGATGACTAGCCTGATGGCCAGTCTGTTCTTGCTTTCTTGACAACTCTTTATGGAATTGTCATGTTTGGCTTGACAATGACAAGCTAGGAGTTGACACTACTCTATAGTAAAGCAAAATAAACATTTAAAAGGTTTTTAAAATGTTGGCTTTTTTCCTAAACGCTGATATCACAGCTTTATCTCTTTGTCACGGAGGAGAAAGTATGAAAACAACAAGCGCTCTAACAATGAACTGAGCTCAACAAAGCAACTCAACCCCACTATGTACTAAAGGTGCTTTAACAATGAACTGAGCTCAACAAAGCAACTCAACCACACAATGTACTAAAGGTGCTTTAACAATGAACTGAGCTCAACAAAGCAACTCAACCCCACTATGTACTAAAGGTGCTTTAACAATGAACTGAGCTCAACAAAGCAACTCAACCCCACTATGTAACAAAGGTATGTAGACATGTAATAAACATTCAACAGCAAACACTATGTACATCTTTCCACTGGAACCTTGGATTGTCTGTTCTTCTCTGTAGTTTACTCACACATGGGTATGTATAATGTAGACCTGGGTTCAAATATGATTTGTTTTCTTACAAATGTCTTAGCTGGGCTTGATTGAGCTTGCCTGGCACAATGAAACCAATGGAATATTGCCAAAAGTGCAAACACTCAAAAATGTAATCAAATGCTCAAAGTGTTTGACGGAAAAAAAATACTATTTGAACCCAGGTCAGGTATGTGGTCCTATTAGTTTCCTGATTCAGATCTGTGTGGTTCAAACCAACTCTTAGTTTCCTGATTCAGATCTGTTTAAACCAACTCTTAGTTTCCTGATTCAGATCTGTTGAAACCAACTCTTAGTTTCCTGATTCAGATCTGTTGAAACCAACTCTTAGTTTCCTGATTCAGATCTGTTGAAACCTACTCTTAGTTTCCTGATTCAGATCTGTTGAAACCAACTCTTAGTTTCCTGATTCAGATCTGTTGAAACCAACTCTTAGTTTCCTGATTCAGATCTGTTTAAACCAACTCTTAGTTTCCTGATTCAGATCTGTTGAAACCAACTCTTAGTTTCCTGATTCAGATCTGTTGAAACCAACTCTTAGTTTCCTGATTCAGATCTGTGTGGTTCAAACCAACTCTTAGTTTCCTGATTCAGATCTGTTTAAACCAACTCTTAGTTTCCTGATTCAGATCTGTTGAAACCAACTCTTAGTTTCCTGATTCAGATCTGTTGAAACCAACTCTTAGTTTCCTGATTCAGATCTGTTGAAACCAACTCTTAGTTTTCTGATTCAGATCTGTTTAAACCAACTCTTAGTTTCCTGATTGAGATCTGTTTAAACCAACTATTGGTGTCCTGATTCAGATCTGTTGAAACCAACTCTTATGACTCATTGTCATGCCATGTATATCTAAAGGAGTTGGCTAAAGCACACACAGATCTGGGACCAGACTAATGTATCCGTGGGTTGCCAGTTAGACTGTTTGTCTGGTCTCTGGTCTGTGGTCAGCAGTGGTGGCTGGTGGCATGGAGGACAGGCTCTTAATAATGTCTGGAATAAAATGAATGGAATGGTATCAAACGCATCAAACACATACGTACAATTCCATTCACTTCATTCCAGTCCTTATTATGAGCCGTTCATCCTCCCCTCACCAGCCTCCTCTGGTGGTCAGTGGGCACAGCATGGTTGGGCTCAATTCCATTTAAATTTCAATAAATTCAGAAGGTAAACCTCATTAACCCTCCCGTTGTCCTAGGGTCAAAATGACCCGCCACTGTGTTGAACCAACTTTCTTAATTTTTTATATTTTTGGGATCATTTGTGAGAAGGAGGCAGTGAGACTTTAAAGAAAGTATCACTGCCTCCTTCTCACAAATGATCCAAAAAATATAAAAATTAAAGTAGGTTGGTTCAACACAGTGGCGGGTCATTTTGACCCTAGGACAACGGGAGGGTTAAGAAGCATTGAAGAGAATTGTAACGTTAGTGTACTTCCTGAATTGACTCCAACCCTGGGGAAAAGTGCTGTGTTCTTCTGGTGGTGGTGGTGTGAGGCCTTAACCTTAGCCTCCCTCCCTCTCTCATTCCCTCTTCCTCAGTACCATGTAGATGAGACCACTGACCAGACACAGAGGGAAGGACACCCAGGCCAGGACGTAGGCAAAGCCCAACGCAGCATCCACCTCCCCATTTGGACACATCACCGTGTAGATTATTGAGCCACACATCACAAAGACCTGGAGAGAGGGGGAGGAAGAGAGAGGAAGGGGGAGGAAAGGAGAGAGAGACAGAGAGACAGAGAGAGAGACAGAGAAGAGAGAGAGACAGAGAAGAGAGAGAGACAGAGAAGAGAGAGAGACAGAGAAGAGAGAGAGAAGAGAGAGAGAGAGACAGAGAGAGAGAGAGAGAGAGAGACAGAGAGAGAGAGAAACAGAGACAGAGAGAGACAGAGACAGAGAGACAGAGACAGAGAGAGAGACAGAGAGAGACAGAGAGAGAGACAGAGAGAGACACACGTGCCTTGAGTGCCTGTTCGGTAAAATATATATTAAAATATATCCGGCTATAAACTGAAATAAATAAAGTAAATAAGTTAAGCAAGAGAAGAAATGCTTTCTCATTAACACATTAATTAATGATTGACAGATCAACTTTACTTGAGGTAAACAAAAACAAATGTACATAACAGGACCTCATACACTGAATATGGAGGCCAGGTCTGTTTGATGACTGGGAAGACTGACCACTGAGAATCTCTGACTCTGATCTCTCCTGTTGGTTTCTGTGGACAAAACATCCAAGGATTGCACAAACACACACTAAAATGAGGGAATTTTGTGTTTTAGGACTATGAAAATGGAAAAAATAATTAGCCTATGGATTATGAAAACAACAAAAAGAAATGGGAAAATGGGAGAGGAGAAATGACTAGAGACAGTGTTGTTTAACTCACTGACCGTGACCCATGAGTTCTTCTTACCTTTGTTCAGTAGAAAAGTCTCCCTCACTCTAGGTTGAACCATAGACCAGTCACTCTTTATGGACACACAGATGGGTACAGGGGAGGCTGGTCTCTCCTGCTTGATTGGACTTCAACACAACAGAGACAAACATTAAGTCTCTCATCTACTCTGAGCTCAGATGGGGAAACATAAGAAGAGTTTAATTCCAAAAATGCTATATAACCATTTTCAGAAACCCTGGTAAATTACCTTTTTTTGTTTAAAGAAATTATTAAAGATATTTGTGGGTTTTTTCACCATCTAATCTTGGCATGGGATTGTTTCATGACAGAAATGTATTTGTTTAAAATCTATCACTTGATGGTTTCATTTCAGATAGACAAATAATCTATTTTTTTTCTCCAAAATGCTATATATCTGCCTCACTCTCAGAGAAATAAGTAGTACTGCTAGGTTTTACATTGTCAAATGTAACAAACTCATGTAACGACATAAAAAATCTGTACAAATGATACATTTGTGACATCAATATTTAAAAAATGTTTGAAAAATAATTATATACAGTCCAATTTTATGAGATTTTAATCTCCAGGCCATCAGACTAGCTGGCCTCCGCCCAGTACACTTCCCTGAACTTAGTCACTGTTTCTAGCTGGCTATCACCCAGTATTCTACCCTGCACCTTAGTGACTGCTGCCCTATGTACCTAGTCATTGAACACTGTTCACTTTAATAGTGTATACATACTGCTTACCCTCTTTATATGTACAGTGGGGAAAAAAAGTATTTAGTCAGCCACCAATTGTGCAAGTTCTCCCACTGAAAAAGATGAGAGAGGCCTGTAATTTTCATCATAGGTACACGTCAACTATGACAGACAAATTGAGAAAAAAGAATCCAGAAAATCACATTGTAGGATTTTTTATGAATTTATTTGCAAATTATGGTGGAAAATAAGTATTTGGTCACCTACAAACAAGCAAGATTTCTGGCTCTCACAGACCTGTAACTTCTTCTTTAAGAGGCTCCTCTGTCCTCCACTCGTTACCTGTATTAATGGCACCTGTTTGAACTTGTTATCAGTATAAAATACACCTGTCCACAACCTCAAACAGTCACACTCCAAACTCCACTATGGCCAAGACCAAAGAGCTGTCAAAGGACACCAGAAACAAAATTGTAGACCTGCACCAGGCTGGGAAGACTGATTCTGCAATAGGTAAGCAGCTTGGTTTGAAGAAATCAACTGTGGGAGCAATTATTAGGAAATGGAAGACATACAAGACCACTGATAATCTCCCTCAATCTGGGGCTCCACGCAAGATCTCACCCCGTGGGGTCAAAATTATCACAAGAAAGGTGAGCAAAAATCCCAGAACCACACGGGGGGACCTAGTGAATGACCTGCAGAGAGCTGGGACCAAAGTAACAAAGCCTACCATCAGTAACACACTACGCCGCCAGGGACTCAAATCCTGCAGTGCAAGACGTGTCCCCCTGCTTAAGCCAGTACATGTCCAGGCCCGTCTGAAGTTTGTTAGAGTGCATTTGGATGATCCAGAAGAGGATTGGGAGAATGTCATATGGTCAGATGAAACCAAAATATAACTTTTTGGTAAAAACTCAACTCGTCGTGTTTGGAGGACAAAGAATGCTGAGTTGCATCCAAAGAACACCATACCTACTGTGAAGCATGGGGGGTGGAAACATCATGCTTTGGGGCTGTTTTTCTGCAAAGGGACCAGGACGACTGATCCGTGTAAAGGAAAGAATGAATGGGGCCATGTATCGTGAGATTTTTAGTGAAAACCTCCTTCCATCAGCAAGGGCATTGAAGATGAAATGTGGCTGGGTCTTTCAGCATGACAATGATCCCAAACACACCGCCCGGGCAACGAAGGAGTGGCTTCGTAAGAAGCATTTCAAGGTCCTGGAGTGGCCTAGCCAGTCTCCAGATCTCAACCCCATAGAAAATCTTTGGAGGGAGTTGAAAGTCCGTGTTGCCCAACGACAGCCCCAAAACATCACTGCTCTAGAGGAGATCTGCATGGAGGAATGGGCCAAAATACCAGCAACAGTGTGTGAAAACCTTGTGAAGACTTACAGAAAACGTTTGACCTGTGTCATTGCCAACAAAGGGTATATAACAAAGTATTGAGAAACTTTTGTTATTGACCAAATACTTATTTTCCACCATAATTTGCAAATAAATTCATTAAAAATCCTACAATGTGATTTTCTGGATTTTTTTTTCTCATTTTGTCTGTCATAGTTGACGTGTACCTATGATGAAAATTACAGGCCTCTCTCATCTTTTTAAGTGGGAGAACTTGCACAATTGGTGGCTGACTAAATACTTTTTTTCCCCACTGTATATACTGTATTCTAGTCAAGGCATTGTTTTTTCCTGATATTTCTTAATTTCTTATTTTTATTTTGGGGATTTGTGGGTATTGTTTTTCAAATATGTGTATGTGACCAATACAATTTGATTCATTTTTGGTATAAAACATTTACCTTTAACATTTTAGTAATTTAGCAGTTGCTCTTATCCAGGGCCCGGTTTCCGGTGTCACTTTATACACAGAAGATCTCCGCTAAGCATAGAATTACATGATCTATCCGTATCTCTGTGACTTCCAATAACTTCAGAACAAAGTTGACTACAAATACATAGTTGCCAATGTCTTTGCAATCGATACAAAGAAGTGATGTATACAATTATGCTTCAAATGAAAACTGAAATGACTGCATTAAAATATAAACATTAGGCTATAGGCCTATTTCAATCATATTGAAATACATTTAATGTTCAATTAATTGAGTTCTATTTTGCTACTTGTAGGCTAGTGTCTGTAATTTGTCTCAATATACGCTACATGGTCAAAGGTATGTGGACACCCCTTCAAATTAGTGGATTCGGCTATTTCAGCCACACCTGTTGCTGACAGGTGTATAAAATCGAACAGACAGCCATGCAATCTCCATTGAAAAACATTGGAAGTAGAATGGCCTTACTAAAGAGCAAACTGACTTTCAATGTGGCACCATCATAGGATGCCACCTTTCCAACAAGTCAGTTCGTCAAATTTCTAAGACATCACATTTCTGCCCTGCTAGAGCTGCCCCGGTCAACTGTGTGCTGTTATTGTGAAGTGAAAATGTCTAGGAGCAACCGTAAAGTGGTAGGCCACACAAGCTCACAGAACTGGACTGCCGAGTGCTGAAGTGTGTAAAACCGTCTGTCCTCGGTTGCAACTGTCATGGAAATTCAACACAAGGACACTCAAAGTCAATCTTAAATGAATCATTCTTTATTGTCAGCAAGCTGGAGAGGTCACAGTCAAACTTAGATGCATAAAGTGCCGGTCTGAAATGATGGTCCTTTCATAATGCCTTATACGGCTACACAAAAACCTACATAAACATGATTCATACGATTGGTTCCTGCATGTGACTGGCACCATCTCCTATCTTAACTTATAGAACATATTCTGGGCATTCTGCCAGATGGTCTTAAGGAAGGGGTCATGACGTCCCCCCCTTATATCTTTACCCAGCACAGGCAGGAACCAATGATTGTTTATGACAGAGTGGACAATATGAACATTTTCAAGGCTGTCCCTCCAGATTATACATTTTTCCTCCACATTCCCCCCTCTTATCACTTCTATGATAATAATTGTTCAAATGTAATGCGTATGACTTAAATCAAAGGAGGCTCTATCAAAATACATTACATCATTTCATTAATGATAATACTATCATCATAATAAATCATAATAAAGGTTATCCTTCTATTAACAGGAGCTAATCTAATTTAATTCATAATCATCATCATGAAGCTCAAATCTACAATAAGGTTATACTTTTATCAACGGGAGTGGATCTATCAAAAATACACACACATACACAAGGGATCTGTAGATTCAGAGGTGAATAAATCTCTCAAGGTTTAACCATTGTTTCCATAGTTACTTACCACAATCGGATTGTATTAACATATGTTATGCATTAACGTATCACGGCAACTGGTTTGATACATTCACCTCTGAAGATAAATAATGTACTTACATTCAGTAATCTTGCTCTGATTTGTCATCCTAAGGGTCCCAGAGATAAAATGTAACATCGTTTTGTTTGATAAAATCCATTTTTATATTGAAATGTAGGAACTGGGTTCTACAGTTTGATCCCCTGCTGTCTCTGGCTCCACACCCACCCCGCCCGGCCATCTAGATGTGTGAAAGTTAGTGTATAAGCTAATGATCCATCATTTATGACATTCCTGGGAGTGTGTAAACTTACATTTTGTATTACCATATCATTTTTGTATGTTCTCTATAGTTATCTACTTGAAAATGTATCAATTGACCAATTTGGCACATTTGGGCATACTTGATACAAAATAGTCCAGTATTGCAATGCTTCACTGGATCAATCTGAAACTTTGCACAAACACTGCTGCTAGCTAGTGGCCAAAATCTAAACTGCGCCTAAACTGCAATATTACAGTCGTATGAAAAAGTTTGGGCACCCCTGACAATTTCCATGATTTCCATTTATAAATAATTGGGTGTTTGGATCAGCAATTTCATTTTGATCTATCAAATAACTGATAGACACAGTAATATTTCAGTAGTGAAATGAGGTTTATTGGATTAACAGAAAATGTGCAATATGCATCAAAACGAAATTAGACAGGTGCATAAATTTGGGCACCCCAACAGAAAAATCACATTCATATTTAGTAGAGCCTCCTTTTGCTAAAATTACAGCCTCTAGACGCTTCCTATAGCCTCTAATGAGTGTCTGGATTCTGGATGAAGGTATTTTGGACCATTTCTCCTTACAAAACATCTCCACTTCAGTTAGGTTTGATGGTTGCCGAGCATGGACAGCCTGCTTCAAATCATCCCACAGATTCTCAATGATATTCAGGTCTGGGGACTGGGATGGCCATTCCAGAACATTGTACTTGTTCCTCTGCATAAATGCCCAGGTAGATTTTGAGCAGTGTTTTGGGTCGTTGTCTTGTTGAAATATTCAGCCCCGGCCTAACTTCAACTTTGTGTCTGATTCTTCAACATTATTCCCAAGAATCTGCTGATATGGAGTGGAATCCATGCGACCCTCAACTTTAACAAGATTCCCAGTACCGGCACTGGCCACACAGCCCCACAGCATGATGGAACCCCCACCAAATTTTACTGTGGGTAGCAAGTGTTTTTCTTGGAACGCTGTGTTCTTTTGCTGCCATGTTATGACCAAATAACTCAATCTTTGTTTCATCAGTCCACAGCACCTTATTCCAAAATGAAGCTGGCTTGTCCAAATGTGCATTTGCATACCTCAAGTGACACTGTTTGTGGCGTGTGTGCAGAAAAGGCTTCTTCTGCATCACTCTCCCGTACAGCTTCTCCTTGTGCAAAGTGCGCTGCATTGTTGAACGATGCACAGTGACACCATCTGCAGCAAGATGATGTTGTAGGTCTTTGGAGGTGGTCTGCGGGCTGTTTTTGACCGTTCTCACCATCCTTCGCCTTTGCCTCTCCGATATTTTACTTGGCCTGCCACTTCTGGCCTTAACAAGAACTCTGCCTGTGGTCTTCCATTTCCTCACAATGTTCCTCACAGTGGACACTGACAGCTTACATCTCTGCGATAGCTTTTTGTATCCTTCCCCTAAACCATAATGTTGAACAATCTTTGTTTTCAGGTCATTTGAGAGTTGTTTTGAGGCCCCCATGTTGCCACTCTTCAGAGGAGAGTCAAAGAGAACAACAACTTGCAATTGGCCACCTTAAATACCTTTTCTCATGATTGGATGCATGTGTCTATGAAGTTCAAGGCTTAATGAGCTCACCAAACCAATTGTGTGTTCCAATTAATCTGTGCTAAGTAGTTACAGGTATTCAAATCAACAGAATGACAAGGGTGCCCACATTTTTGCATAGCCTATTTTTCACATCTGATTTAATTTCATACAACTTAATATTGCTACACTAAAAATCTTTGTCTGGACAATACCCCAGTACTCAGCTTTTATTAGAAAATGAATGGCATGCCACTGTGATCATTTTCTGTGACAACAGAGTAAATTATTATGCAGCCTCAGAGGGGTGCCCAAACTTTTTCATACGACTGTATATTGTGGCCTTTCTCTTGCATTTCAAAGTTGATGAAAAAAAATAAAATAAAAGAAAACACATGACAGCTGCTGAGATCTTATTAGCCCTGGAGACACTGATAGCCTTATAGCATGTTAATAACACAACATAGCAAACTAAGCAAAAAAATGCATGCTGCAGCCCATTGGCCAATTTGGGATCCCCAACTTCCAAACAGGGATTCCAACCAAGTTGCAAGCATCCACTCTGGTTTTGGGGAATTATTCTTAGCAAATAGTGGCAATGTTTTCTGGAAGATCAGTCACATTAGAAGAGTGATCTGGGAGTACAAAAGTACAACATTCATCATCAATGACTGCACAAGTCCCCCCTTGACCTGCCAGAATATAGTCAAGAGCCTCTCTGTTTTGCAGAGCTAACTTAAGCAATTCTTTTAGTTCCCCATTCAATTGTTCCAGGGCATTTCTAGTAGCGTTGCCAAATTTCTCTATGTGTCTAGAGATGTCACGAATTTGGTCTAGGGCACATGCAACTCCATACCCAGAAAAAAACACCCCAAAGAACCTGGAGGCTGGTGCCTGAGTGTGAGTGACGTCAGCTAGAGACCTCTTATCTCTCCTCATTCCAGGAAGTTTGTAGTCTCTAAACAGAGCCTTCAGATCCTTTTCGTTATCTGGAACGGTTCTCATAGCTGTCACCAAAAACCCAACAGTACAAGTACCTCCCCAGTTCGAGGGAAGGCTATAGTAAGCCATCTTACCACATAGCCAATAGGTGCCATTCGGGGCTCCTTTCAGAGTTGTGCTCTGTTTGTCAACCCACATTTTAAACGGTTCCTTATCGGCCTGACCATTCTCCTGTAGCACTGTTAAATTGCAAGCATTTGATCCATTAAGATTCATAGTACAATTACATTTCAATTCACCCAAATCGTGATCTCCATATCCTCTAATACACCAAGGGGCAGTCATCACCCCAGCCACTGAAATGGGCGGGAGTGAGACATTACCAGGCCTCAGGTAATAGGATACATTGGGTTGATTATATACCTTAACATTGCTGGTCATAGTATAAAAAGGAATTTTTCCTGCCAATGCTATAGTAAAGTTCACCCCTATTGGGACTCCTATAAGGGGCAAGCCTGCCCCTACCTTAACCGGACCCATCCCACACACCCAACAGTCCTTTTCTTTGGATGTCTGGTCGGCAACCATTTCTGCTCTAGAAAAGAACAAATTGTCCTCATGGTTGTGAGGGCCCAGCAGGGTTCTCCTTCTACAATGACCATCTACTTCTGGGCCACTACTCTGGGACTGCGTTGGTTCCTTTGGCTCAGGACACCTTCTGTCATTACCATCTACTTCTGAGCCACTACTCCAGGCCTGCGTTGGCCCCTTTGGCTCAGGACACCTTCTGTCATTACCATCTACCTCTGGGCCACTACTCCAGGCCTGCGTTGGCCCCTTTGGCTCAGGACTCCTTCTGTCATTACCATCTACTTCTGGGCCACTACTCCAGGCCTGCGTTGGCCCCTTTGGCTCAGGACTCCTTCTGTCATTACCATCTACTTCTGGGCCACTACTCCAGGCCTGCGTTGGCCCCTTTGGCTCAGGACTCCTTCTGTCATTACCATCTACTTCTGGGCCACTACTCTGGGACTGCGTTGGCCCCTTTGGCTCGGGACTCTTCTCATCCTCTGTCAGATCTCCAACAAGAGGACAACCTACTGTTCTTATTAGCACTACTGTGCTAATACAGAGGATGGCCACACTGCACCACCGGAACTGGCCAGGCCCCATCTTCTTCTGGATCAGGAACTCGTCTGCAGTGCGACAGGTGGGTCCAGGTATCTCTCTCAGCAACCTTCACCCAGTGGGGGGTGGTCAGAAGAACTTGGTACGGGCCTCTCCACGGGGGTCCTTCCAACTATTTCTCCTGAAGTCTTTCACCACCATGAAATCACCTGGGTTCAAACAGTGTTCAGCTCCATCTGCTAGATTTAGCAAAGACGCCTTCAAACCGGGGGAAAATAGTCTTAAGAACACTGTTAAGGGTGACACAACACTCAACCACGCCTTCCTCCATTTCTTGCAGGGACAACCTGTTCTGGGAAAAAGGTGTATTTGTCATCCGCATGGGACGGCAAGTCAGCACCTCATGTGGAGAGAGACCAGTGACTGTAGGGGATCTGCCTCTCATCGTCATCAGTGACAATGGAAGCACGTTCACCCATGTCAGGCTTGTTTCACCAATTAATTTGGTTAATTTAGTTTTCAAAGATTGGTTCATCCTTTCGACTGCGCCCCCAGATTGGGGATGATAGGCACAATGTGTTCTCAAATCAATCTGCAAAGCCTCTGACAGGGACTGAACAATCTCATTCACAAACTGTCGACCATTGTCAGAATACATTTTTGATGGCAGTCCCCACCTAGGTATGATCTCTCTCTCGCTGTGGCTCTCCTGCAAGGGAAAGTTTCAATCCATTTAGAAAACATGTCAACAGTCACCAAACAAAACTCAATGAACTCCATCATTAACTGCTCAAAAGGTCCTTCAGGCCTTGGATGGGATGCGGGAGATACTGAAATGCCGCGTCCAACATTGTTAGTCATACAAATCAAGCATGTCTTACTGAAATTTCCTGCAAACACAGTAAAACCTACTGTACCCCAATATTTATTTACAAGATCCACCATCCCTCCTTTTGACACATGGTCTTGACCATGTGACAATTTTGCGAGGAACTGGAATGTACAATGGGGCATGGCAGGTCTGCTCCACACATTAAGCCATACACACGAGGTGTCCTTATGACAGCACCCCGCCCACTTGAGTTTCTGAAAGTATCAGCCATGGCCTGTAAAGCAATGATATCATTAACAGAGAAAGGGTTGGTGGGAGCTGGAAATGCTGCCATCTATAGGAAGGGGGAAACAGAAGAAGAAGCAGACAATTTAGCAGCACAGTCAGCCTTGGCATTCCCCAGAGAAATGTAATCCTTAGAGGGAGTATGGGCCTGACACTTTATCACCGAGATTGACGAGGGGAGTTGAACAGCCTCCAACAGAGAGGACACAAGTTTCATCAGTCCAGACCACAACTTCACTCACCTCCATCTTTCTCCTATAAATACAATCCTGGGGAAAGGTCAAACTTTCTTCAGAGGGAATTCCAGATGCTCCAACCGTGTGTATTGTTTTCTTTGAGGGGAGAACAGATAGGGCATACATTTTCAACACTGAGACCACGGCCCCCAGTGTCCACCAAAAATTGAATTTTATAATTATTAACTAAAATGTCAATAAGGGGGTTTTGGGTTGACAAGGTGGTCCATTTTAACATTTGACAGGTTTCTTCTGGTTCTTCATCAATGTTTTCTTCATTAGTTTCTTATTCTGTTTAAACCTCATCCTATGTTTAGTAGCCCCCTCGTCTTCCAAATGGGTTGTCCACCTGTACGCCAACAGGTGTGGAAGGCCAATCGTTTTGTTGTTCTCCTCCTTCAGGACAGTTTCTTGCGAAATGCCCTAACTTCCCACAGTTGTAGCAGCTCCAGTCTCTCCCTCCGTCAGCTCCAGCAGGGGCCCCTCGGCCTCTACCTCTGCCTCTTCGGTTTCCACGGTTACCACCATTTCTTCAACGTCCTCTTCCTCCTCCAGAGTAGTATATCAGCTGTGCCTTCTTCAGTGTCTTTCCGTCCTTAGTTTCATTTTCATTCAACTGTCTTTCCTCATGGGTTATATATGGCTTTACTTCAGACAGTGGTTTAGTTCCCCATGCAATACAAGTTGCCGTTACAGCCGTCTTCAAATCTTGTCTCAGGCCGGTTACCACAGCATGGCACAATAGGCTGTTGTAGGAGTCTTGGTCAGGCGTCAGGCCTGAGTGTTGGAGGAAGACTGGCTCCATTCTTTCCATGTAGTCACTCAATGTTTCACCAGTTCCCTGTTTAGTGGAATTGATTTTCTGCCAGTCTGTGTGTTTAGGGAAAGCAGCCTTTATAGCGGTAAACACTGCATCCAGCCGCTAGTACATCACGGTTCCACATGTGTTTATAGTCCTTCCATTTCCATTTCAAGCAGCAGCAGAGTATTTCTTCAGTTTCTCTGGTAGTGGGGTTGTACATAGAGATATTTGCTCTTAGCTATTCTTCGAACTTTACAGCATCTTTTGCTGGGTCAGTGACATCACCCACTATTTCTTTAATTTCGTCAACATCCCACGGTCTCTCCATTTCTAACATGCCACCACCACTGGGGTAGCGTATTATCTGACACTTTTTCTCCTTTTTCCACTCTCTCTCTCCTCCGTTCCTCTCAGCTCGTTTGCTCTGGTTCTTGTTTTTGCTGGTAGCCTTCTATCTTCCATTCCATCACCCTCTGCAGCTCCTCTGACAGCTCCTATTCCTCCGACTCGTCCACCGGGCACAGGCCCAACCCCAAGTGGGTTGTGAGGGGGTGGGAGGCCACCATTTCCATCCACTGGTGGAGGATTTGGCAGTGGTGAATACCAGGGGGGCCCAAAGTTAAGGGTTCCCCTCGGAGAAGAAGGGCCAGACAGGTTTCTTCTTCTTCTTCTTCTTCTTCTTCTTCTTCTTCTTCTTCTTCTTCTTCTTCTTCTTCTTCTTCTTCTTCTTCTTCTTCTTCTTCTTCTTCTTCTTCTTCTTATTCTCTTCATCATCCTCCTCTTCTTCTCTGGTAATACCACTTGTTTTACCATCAGTCCTCTTACAGATTTATCTTTTGCATTTTCTGCTTCCATTTACCATTTTCTGAAATCGTCCCACTTCACTTTCACTTTGTTCAGCAGAGTAAAATCTCTGAGCTGGTTCAAAAAACCATTGTTATTAACGTTGCACTTGAAAACGCTCATAATCTAACGCCTGCCTCAGACCACTCGTAGAAAGACTAAGTGAGTTGTGAATTGTTAGAAACTTTTTTTGTCCTCCTGCATCACTTAAAACACAGAAGATCTCCCCTAAACATAGAATCACATATTTCTCTCTGTGATGCCGATAAATTCAGAACTCAGTTCACTACAAATACAAAGTTGCAAATGTCTTTGCAATTGATACAAACAAGTGATGTATAAAATGATGCTTCAAATGAAAACCGAGATGACTGCATTAAAATATAAACAGTAGGCTATAGTCCTATATCGATCATATTGAAATACATTTCATGTTCAATCAATTGAGTTCTATTTTTCTACTTATAGGCTAATCTTTCATTTGTCTCAATATATTTCATGATGTGTAGCCTAACATGTGCGCAATGAAGTGCCAAATCTGTGATTTAGAATAAGCCGCCTCAATACTTGCAGCCGTAGGTGGTAATATCTCTCTAGGAGCAGATCCATCATCAGTATTGTGAACTAATTATAATGTTAAGGAAAGAATTGAAAGGAGAAAACTGATCCGAGAGCAGCGCTCCCCTTCTGTCGATCCTATCAGTATCGATACATGCTCCACCGGACGTGATACCTTGTCATGCTGCTGATCCAGTTTCTACTGGTCTGCCTGCGGATCTGGAACTCTGACCTGTTCACCGGACGTGCGACCTTGTCCCGAACCTGCTGTTTCGACCCTCTCTCTCTCTCTCTCTCTCTCTCTCCCTCTCTCTCTACCACACCTGATGTCTCAACCTCTGAATGCTCGGCTATGATAAGCTAACTGACATTTACTCCTGAGGTGCTGACCTGTTGCACCCTCTTTAACCACAGTGATTATTATTTGACCCTGCTAGTCATCTATGAACATTTTAAAATCTTGAAAAATGATCTGAACTTAACGGCCATATCCTTTTATAATCTCCCCCCAGCAAAGCCAGAAGAGGACTTGCCACCCCTCAGAGCCTGGTTCCTCTCTAGGTTTCTTCCTAGGTTCCTGCCTTTCTAGGGAGTTTTTCCTAGCCACCGTGCTTCTACATCTGCATTGCTTGCTCTTTGGGGTTTTAGACTGGGTTTCTATATAAGCACTTTGTGACAACTGCTGATGTAAAAAATGTATTCTGGGAACGCATATGAAGCAGACCAGGCCAGGGTTTGGGGTTTGAGAAGTCAATGAGAGGTAATAATGACTTCCTCAGTTGTTAATTTTGAAAATGTTCTGTCTTAAATTGTTTAACAAACTGACACATTTTCATGTTAGTCAAAAACAACTTTATATTGAAGGAGTGCCTTTAATTTGATGGCCTGCACATGTGCAGTTCGGCACAAGACGGCCATTAGACCCAATGACGTATTTCTGCGCATGAGCTTGAAATAAAATAAAATTGTATTTCTCACATGCGCCTAATGCAACAGTGGTACACTTTACCGTGAAATGCTTGCTTACGAGCCCTTTCCCAACAATGCAGAGTTAAAAAGTCAAAAAAATTAGCTAAATAAAAAAAGGAAATAGTAACATAATAAAATAACTATAATGAGCCTATAAGGAGTACCGAGTCAATGTCAGGTTACCAGGAAGTTGAGGTAATTTAGGTAATATGTACAGTGAGGGAAAAAAGTATTTGATCCCCTGCTGATTTTGTACGTTTAACCACTGACAAAGAAATGATCAGTCTATAATTTTAATGGTAGGTTTATTTGAACAGTGAGAGACAGAATAACAACAAAAAAATCCAGAAAAACGCATGTAAAAAATGTTATAAATTGATTTGCATTTTAATGAGGGAAATAAGTATTTGACCCCTCTGCAAAACATGACTTAGTACTTGGCGGTAAAACCCTTGTTGGCAATCACAGAGGTCAGACGTTTCTTTGTAGTTGGCCACCAGGCTTGCACACATCTCAGGAGGGATTTTGTCCCACTCCTCTTTGCAGATCTTCTCCAAGTCATTAAGGTTTCGAGGCTGACGTTTGGCAACTCGAACCTACAGCTCCCTCCACAGATTTTCTATGGGATTAAGGTCTGGAGACTGGCTAGTCCACTCCAGGACCTTAGTGTGTTACCAATTGTTTTCTTGGTGACTATGGTCCCAGCTGCCTTAAGATCATTGTGTAGTTCTGGGCTGATTCCTCACCGTTTTCATGATCATTGCAACTCCACGAGGTGAGATCATGCATGGAGCCCCAGGCCGAGGGAGATTGACAGTTATTTTGTGTTTCTTCCATTTGCGAATAATCGCACCAACTGTTGTCACCTTCTCACCAAGCTGCTTGGCGATGGTCTTGTAGCCCATTCCAGCCTTGTGTAGGTCTACAATCTTGTCCCTGACATCCTTGGAGAGCTCTTTGGTCTTGGCCATGGTGGAGAGTTTGGAATCTGATTGATTGAATGCTTCTGTGGACAGGTGTCTTTTATACAGGTAACAAAATGAGATTAGGACCACTCCCTTTAAGAGTGTGATCCTAATCTCAGCTCGTTACCTGTAGAAAAGACACCTGGGAGCCAGAAATCTTTTTGATTGAGAGGGGGTCAAATACTTATTTCCCTCATTAAAATGCAAATCAATTTATAACATTTTTGACATGCGTTTTTCTGGATTTTTGTTGTTGTTATTCTGTCTCTCACTGTTCAAATAAACATACCATTAAAATTATAGACTGATCATTTCTTTGTACAAATGTACAAAATCAGCAGGGGATCAAATACTTTTTTCCCTCACTGTACATATTACCTCAATTACCTCAACTTCTGTACATGTGCCTCACTCTCAGAGAAATAAGTAGTACTGCTAGGTTTTACACAGTAATAATATATTTCTGCCTTACTCTCAGAGAAATAAGTAGTACTACTAGGTTTTACACAGTAATAATATATCTGCCTCACTCTCAGAGAAATAAGTAGTACTGCTAGGTTTTACACAGTATTAATATATAGTTGCCTCACTCTCAGATAAATAAGTAGTACTGCTAGGTTTTACACAGTAATCATATATTTCTGCCTCACTCTCAGAGAAATAAGTAGTACTGCTAGGTTTTACACAGTATTAATATATATCTGCCTCACTCTCAGAGAAATAAGTAGTACTGCTAGGTTTTACACAGTAATAATATATATCTGCCTCACTCTCAGAGAAATAAGTAGTACTGCTAGGTTTTACACAGTCAAATGTGAGCGACCGGCTCGATTCGGTCTTATATAGGAAAATTTGAAATTGTGTTTTTGACATTGGATAAAAGTAGAGACTGAGCTAGAAAAAGGTATATCATACACTATAGTTGAGGAACAATGGGAAAGCAATTCTGCTTTGAAAGATAAAGATAAACTTATCTCTTTGAGAAAAGGGCCTTTGAATGTTTTGGTACACCTACTGGAGAGCTCTTCTTTATCTACAGTGGTATTACTTTGGCAGATAATGTCACCCATCTAAATAAATAGTATATATATATATATATATATATATATATATATAGTGAACTAAATGTATGGTGTTTTTGGTTTATGTCATTTTCATTGTTTGTTATGCTATAAATGGTTATTTTATGGTTGTAAGTGGTAAAATGAACTAGAAAATGTCATATTTTGCAATTCTGAATAATTACTACTTTAGTAAGGATATACTTTATTCAGTACTACTGCAGTTGCTATAAAATTCCAATAGATGGAAGCAATAGACCACAAATAACATTTCAGAAGGTTAGTTTAGTTTTCTCCCTGGATACACCACCACTCCCCCTCACAGGGAAACTCCTGCACACGCTTTTTACTGTCCCTTTCCACACTGCTAACACAAGAGGAACGACTGAAAAAGCATTTAACAGATTACTGTGAAATAATATAATGATGATTCATGTTTATTATTAGCAGTTTTTATGCTCATGTTTTGAAATTATACTTCATTACTATAACGATTATCAATAACCCTGAACATTAATTTAGTCAACTCTGGTCGAGAAAAACGTATTTTCCTAGTACATTCATTGTCAGATTCATCAACCAGCAGGAAGCACTCTGCCTTCCAGCTCAAGTGAGGGGCATGTTGAGGTACATTTGTTAACCGGGAGGGTTGCATGATGTAATTTATTGGCGGGCTGGAAGACGCACTCTTGTCTTTTCTATTCCGAGGTTGTTTACTCCCAATATCAGATATTAAGATCATTTTTTATAATACATGTATAGTAGGGTTGAGGTTAACGCGTCTGACTAGTGGTTATTTACCAGGGGTTCAACACCTGCTATAGTCACTATTTAATTGCTCTTCCAAAAGCAACACAAGCCTAATACGAGATATATAGCTAACTAAAGTAATGAGTGACCATTTTAGATAATCATAGGACATATAGTCTTTGGTTGCATGCTATTTTATATTAATCATATTGTTGCTTGTAGCCTTTAACTGATGCTTCGTGGTCTTATGCTGCCATCTATTGGAAATATTTAGCAATTAAAAGTTATTAATTCACGTACAGCCTTGCAATTATACATATAATAAAATAACTAATAACAAAAAAAAACAGCAAAACGCTTAGACAGGTTTTGATTAACAAAATAATCCAAATGCTATTTAGTTCTATAATTGTATTTACTAAGAAAATATTATTACTAAAATAGTTTCTAAAAGTGTTCTAGGCTACCCTACCCAAGAATTAGGGGTTAGGGTTAAGGCTAAAACAGGTAATACGTAGGGTTAAAGCTAAAATAGGTTATAAGTAGGGTAAGAGTTTCTGTATAGTGCACTGTATATTTATTTTCTGTTGTATTTTTTTTACTTTATGTTTTTTTTACCCCATATGTAACTCTGTGTTTTTGTTTTTATGGCACTGCTTTGCTTTATCTTGGCCAGGTCGCAGTTGTAAATGAGAACTTGTTCTCAACTGGCTTCTTACCTGGTTAAATAAAGGTTAAATAAAAAATAAATAAAAATAAATAGCACTTTGTGACATCTGCTGGTGTTAAAAGGGCTTTATAAATACATTTTATTGATTGATTGTTAGGTTTAGGGGTTTTAAGGCTAAAAGCTGTATGGGTTGATAGCTCTCTTGCGCCTCCCTGTGGCTGTCTGTGGGTACTACATAACTCATTCACGACACCTGCTAGGCTCAAAATCTGAGGTAGCAACTGCGTCATATCTACAAATCAATGAGCTAGACCACCCGATTAGACAACAATCACCCCATTATATCCATTTGGTTTGCAACTCAGTGAACCTGCGCAGCATTCACTCAATTCGATGCCTACAAAATAAGATTTCGATTCATATCTAATTACCCACCAGCCATTTGGAAACAACAAGTCGTGAAAACCAAGGTTATTTCTTAATTTGAAAATGTCTTCTGGCTGTTTAAATCAGCCACATCTTGAAAAAGAGTACAGGGACATGCGTTTTGTTTAGATTGTACACTTTTTTCTTAAAACAAATATGGTTAACCATGACCAGAAACTGTTTAACGTTTGATGGCTATCCGCCAGCCATCGCTGACACTATTGTTCACCACAACGTGTTTCATTCCAAATCGCTATATATCCATTTTCAGAAATGTTGGTAAATTAGCTTTCATTGCTTAAAGAAATTAAGAGATTGGTGTGTTTTCTCACTAGCTAATCATGGCATGGGGTTGTTCAATGACAGACATGTATTTGTTTAGATCTATCACTTGATGGTTTCATTTCAGAGAGACAAATAATCATGTTTATTTTGCAAAATGCTATATATCTGCCTCACTCTCAGAGAAATAAGTAGTACTACTAGGTTTTACACAGTCAAATGTAACAAATAACTACATTTTTGTTAAAGAACTGTACACATGATACATTTGTGACATCAATATCATATTTTTTATTTTTTATACAATAATATGAGATCTGTATATAAAACATTTACCTTTGAATTTAGCAGATGTTTTTGTCCAGGGCCTGGTTTTCCAAAAGCATCTTAAGGCTAAGTTAATCGTTAGAACCTTTGTAGGAGCATTGTTAAATCTCTGAGCTGTTTCCCAAAACCATCGTTATTAACGTTGCACTTGGAAACACTCATAATCTAACACCTGCCTCAGACCACTTGTAGAACAGCCAAGTGCGTCGTTAGATGCTTTTTCTGCCCTCCCGCGTCACTTTACACACAGAAGATCTCTGCTAAACATAGAATCACATGGTTTATCCGTCTCTCTGTGACCGCCGATAAATTCAGAACAAAGTTGACTACAAATACAAAGTTGCAAATGTCTTTGCAATTGATGCAAACAAGCAACGTATAAAATGATGCTTTACATGAAAACCGAGACAACTGCATTAAAATATAAACAGTAGGCTATAGTCCTATTTCAATCAAATTGAAATACGTTTCATGTTCAATTAATTGAGTTCTATTTTTCTACTTGTAGACTACGGTCTGTAATTTGTCTCAATATATTTCATGATGTGTAGCCTAACATGTGAACAATGATGTGCAAAATGTGTGATTTAGAATAAGCCGCCTCAATATTTGCAGCCGTAGGTGGTAATATCTCTCTAGGAGCTGATCCGTCATCAGTATTGTGAACTAATTATAATGTTAAGGAAAGATTTGAATGGAGAAAACTGATCCGAGAGCAGCACTCCTTTTCTTTCGATCCTCTAAATAACGACATGCTCAAACAATGCACTTGGCGACCGTTCTCTCTGCGTGGTGCGTGGGAAATACATGTTACATCTTCAGCCGTTGTAGGAAAGATGCATCTTAAAACACTGGCAAGCCTAAATTCCATCGCTATCGGGAAACCGGGCCCAGAGTGACTTACAATACAGTTGCGGTATTGTAGTGTATTCAAGCTTTAAAAAGGCTTCTAGAGTTTGTAATTTCCACTTAAAAAATGTCAAACTTGATTTGCCCTAATGAAAAATGTACCGACCACTACAAAAAAATGTCATGAATTATAATGCACATAATAATTTACATTCCCTATTGCTGCATGATTACTTTCCTGCTGTGAGAAACTGGGTCAAATTAAGATATGGCATCTGTAAGTGCATTCATCTTAAGATATCTAGGTGAGACAACCACATATCACAGTCAAATATATAGGATACGAACATTCCATTCCAACTAAAGAATGGATATATAGCGTTTAGCAAAAAAAACATTTATTTTTATACACATCTCAAATCCATTAATAAAACATTTGAGAACAGTAATATTGAAGGTACCCAGTAATATTGAAGGTACCCAAGGCAATCATTTCTGCTCAAAAAAATTTGTGCATATAGCTTTTTGCAATCATTTCTGATGAAAAAAATTGTGGATATAGCATTTTGGAAATAAACGTAAGAATTCTTAAACCAAATTGTAATCTCACCTCTTAGCTTTGGTGTCATGTTCCCCAGAGAGACTCATTTTAGAGGCAGGGCCCCCCTCCTCTCTCTCCCAAGAGAGACTCATTTTAGAGGCAGGGCCCCCCTCCTCTCTCTCCCAAGAGAGACTCATTTTAGAGCACTGAGCCCTAAATAGAGATCCAGCATGTTGGTTGTGGTGAACACAATGACAACTAATTAAAGACAGGTATATTGCTACAGATGTAGGATCTTAATTTGAGCCAGTTTGCTACAGAAGGAAAACAATCCTGAAGCAAAAGGACATTTGAATTACTATGTGGATTATAATTAATGGACATTTTTCAAAATGGAAAGGTGGAAAAGTGGAAATTACAAACTTCAGAAGCCTTTTTTACCCTCAAACACACAAGTTGTAGTTCTCCTGCAACAGGCTGATTAAATTAAGATCCTACATCTGTACAGAGCTTGTCTTTATCTAAACCAAGGCAGTTTGCATTATTAGCAATGACGTAGCAACTGTCAGCTGCTGTAAACCTATGTGATTGGATGTTATAGACCCCCATCTGAACAGTTTCTTTCCCCATGCTGTAGCCCTCACCAACTGGCCATCTGGCCCATAGAGACTAAAGGACTATACACTCTATGCTGCACACCACATCAAGCCATCTCTGAACTGGGGGAAGGTATTGGGAAGGTAGAAAGATAACAGTGAATATGAGACATGGGGAAGGTATTGGGAAGTCAGAAAGATAACAGTGAATATGAGACATGGGGAAGGTATTGGGAAGTCAGAAAGATAACATTGAACCCCCTCCCTCCACGCAAGTATCGTAAAGCAAACAGGAAGTTCAATTAGTCACAAGGTTGTGCTAACTACAGTAGTGTTGAAAAAGCCTTTCCACCCCACTCTTCACCATCAGTCTCAAGAAAAAAACCTGTGGTTTATTGTAGAGACATGTAGACAAAACAGAAACAATATGTGGTATTCTCAACTTCTCTTTTACCAGAACAGAGACATTTCCCAGAGGAGGCTGGTGGGAAGGGCTATAGGAGGACGGGCTCATTTTTATGGATGAAATGGAATAAATAAATTAAGTGTTTGATACCGTTCCATTGAGACCATTCCAGTCTTTACAATGAGCCTGTCCTCCTATAGCTCCTCCACCAGCCTCCTCTGGTTATGTGACAGTATGCAGGTGTTGCTGCAAACTATATTTATAAAACTCACTTTAAAGGTGAAATGCAGCGGTAAACATTTAATTAAAGCATATGTGAAAATTGTGTTTTTCTAAGTTTCGTAAAAAAAATATAAAATTAAAAAGTTTTACTCTATGACGTAATCAAAAGTATAAACATTTTGAACTTAAACAGTATAAACTTTCAAAAACAATTAGATTCGCAGTGATGTGAGGAGCAATAAAATACCCTCCATTGGGCTAGAAACTAGAAACTCATTGCAGGTTTTGAAAATCACAGTTTTCTTACTTTTATGTCACAGAGAAACATTTTATAAAGACTTTTCTTCTTGTCTTTTTAACTACAGATCATAGAAACGTGCTGTTTTCACAAATATAGACACTGTTTTGGTGCTGGAGAGGATGAATATGAGGTTGAAAAGTGGCGGAATTGCCTTTTAACACTAGAATCAGACCCCAAATAAACCTATGTCCTGCTCCCTGACTTTTCCTAAATGTTTGTATTTTACTGCTCATTTGTCGGAATTTTTACATCACAAACAGAAAATATTTAGAGCCTTTTTACCCGTTTTTTAACCTATTCCCAATTTAATCCGCTGTAGGACGTTGGTTCCCAGCCAGGCACTAATGACTCTCTCTTTCCTCACTGAATAAATGGCAAATGCATGAATGGGCAAAATTGTGAACGTTACTTCATAAATTAATTTAAATTAGGCCCAACTGAATGATAAGGAGGGTGAAGAGGTTGATTTAATTTAGAAAGACAATAGTGTAATGATGAGTTTGTGTTATGCCTGTTTATCAGCAGCAAATCATTTGACCGCATCTTGCAGGTTGATACCATTCTGTTTTACATTTTACTTTGTAAAAAGAAACTGTTACAGGACTGTTTTATTTACTGTAAGTCTATTACTAATCAAATGTATTGTAAGGGAAACGAAAACATGCTATGTGTTGCAGTCAACACAATCTCACACTCAATCCGTGCAAATATGCACAAAAACCTTTTCAGCAGATTTTGTGCGTATTTGTGCATTTTTGTGTGGCTTAATTAGTGTGAAAATACACATTTTTGTACGACTTAATTCATAGGAAAATACATTTTGGGGGTGGGGGGTGGCGAATTAAGCCACACAAAAACGCACAAAATCTGCTAAAATACTTTTTGTACATATTTGCTCAAATTGAGTGTGAGATTGTGTTGCAAAACGTATGCCTTTAGAATAATGCAAAACATATCATTGACTCTACCTAAACTAATTTCACACATGATAAGAGTTAGCCTATAGACCAGATTACATTGACAATAGTCTGATGAGTGACAATATTATCAGTTGTCAAATTGTACATGAAGAGATGGGCACATCTTGTAATTGACAGATGCAGGGAAAGGAGCATCTCTTTATCAAATCCTCCTTCAGAGACATGCAGGTAAAACATTGTGATTTCTATATAGTACTGTATCTGAAAGAGCATATTCTGCAGTTTCTATGACACTTACCTTTATCAAATAACTCTCAAAATTCAAGAGTTGCAGCTCTATTTCCAAATGTCACTTTTTTCACCAACATCCCTGCTGTTCAATCAAATTAAAATATGCTATTCTGTCGTCAATGGATGAATGTCCAATAGAAACCAGATAGAAACTGATAATGATGCATGTGACTTCTGTTTTGGTTAGCAGCGGATGTCGAAACCAACTTGCTCAGTGTCTTTCCATATCTGGGGAAAGTTGAAACCAGACCAGCTGAGTGAGCGACTGCCTGAGACTGTGGTTTTGAGACATGTGGAGCCAAAAAAAAAAGACACAATGCCAAGACAGCAGGTCCTGTTCTCCCTCTTCCCCAAGCACCACAGCTCCCACTGGGGAAAAAGGAGACACAATGTCAAGTATGTAAGTGCGGACGGAAAAAGTCCCATAAAAACTGTGTGCAGGGCAACCAATTTGTTTGTGGGGCTTGCTCACACAAAGCCCCGAAGCTGTGTGCTGACTGTGGACCCGAAGCATAAAGAGAAGAGGTGATTGATTCATGTGTAAAGGCTCGGTACAGTGTCTGATACAATCAACACATTATTGTTTGTATATCTTGTCATTAATATGTTAACACAAATATTTATTCATGGAATTAATCCTTTATAATTGTTAATGCACTGGTGCTTTTGTTTAGGAATACAGCAAATAATTTCACCTGAACACCTGGCTGGTTATATTATTATTATTATTATTATTATTATTATATTTTTCATTCTACTTTGTCAAAATAAACTGTAAATGGACTTTATTAAGTACTAAAACTCTATTACTAATTGAATCTACAAATAAAGTTGATCAAATGGATAATTACACTGTAATGTTTTTATTGTAAGGGAAACAGAAATAGGCTATAGGCCTTTTTTTATTTTACTTTGTAGAATTAACTTTTTTTAAAGTTACAAAAAATATATATTTCCACTAATATTTCTTCATGCAATTAATCCTTTACAATAGTTGATGCACTATGTATCAAGCGTTTATTTATCAACCATGTTTGCACACCTTGCTATAGTGCAGGGATGGGCAACTCCAGTCCTCGGGCCTGATTGGTGTCACACCTTGCTATAGTGCAGGGATGGGCAACTCCAGTCCTCGGGGCCTGATTGGTGTCACACCTTGCTCTAGTGCAGGGATGGGCAACTCCAGTCCTCGGGGCCTGATTGGTGTCACACTTTTGCCCCAGCCGCAGCTAACACACCTGACTCCAACAATTAATCATAATCTTCAATTTAGAATGCGATTACTTTAATCAGCTGTGTTTGCTAAGGATGAGGGAAAAGTGTGACACCCCGAGGATTGGAGTTACCTACTAGCTGAAAGGCCAGGCGGTTCTAGTGTTAAGGACTGGTAGATGGGTGTTGCTCATGCATTCATTCATGCTGACTGGCTCCAGTACTTTGTTCTTGACTAAAGCATCCAAGTCAACCTTGACTTTTGGTCTGATAGCATGAGGCTCTGTCGTAGCCGGCCGCGACCAGGAGACCCATGGGGCGGCGCACAATTGGCCCAGCGTCGTCCAGGGTAGGGGAGGGAATGGCCGGCAGGGATGTAGCTCAGTTGGTAGAGCATGGCGCTTGCAACGCCAGGGTTGTGGGTTCGATTCCCATGGGGGGCCAGTATAAAATGTATGCACTAACTGTAAGTCGCTCTGGATAAGAGCGTCTGCTAAATGACTAAAATGTAATGTAAATAAGGTACAGGTCCTGCTTTCAGAAACGTTGGTTTGCTGTCTGGCTTAATGCTAAGCTTCCCTGTAATGTCGTTCATACTACCCAGCTGTCCATTAAATACTTCTCCATGTTTCTTTAAGATGGCAGGTAGGTCTGTGTCTCCATGTGTCATTGTATGCACTGATGGCCAGTACAGTGTGATTTTCTCCAACTATGAACATCCCAGTAGTGATGCATAGTCTCCTTTCACAACATAGAGTGGCATCTTTTCAGTTTGTCTGTTTACCTGAACTGTGACATCAGTGATGCCTCTCACAACGACAGATTCACCTATGTAAGTCTTTAACACGAGGTGCACTGGTTGAAGTGGAAGGTGTTTCAGTGTCTTTTTTCTGACACAAGAGATACAGCTGCCCCTGTGTCAATCTCCATACGCACCGGCTGTCCCTCTAGCAAGGGGGAGACATAGTAGCCGTGCGACCCGCCAGGAAAAAGTCAGGATTTTCAGTGTGACTTCCTCGTCTGATGAGTCACTCACCTCAGTGTTCTCTTACTCAACAGTGTGAACATGTCTATGTGTCTTTCGTTGGAATGCCTGTTTCTTGTTTCCCATTTTTGTGATTTCTCTGTTCTCTTTTTGTTTCTGGAGACTTGTTCGATGTTGCCCTTTTTACCACAGGCTGGACAATCCATGTCCTTACACCAACATGTTGATACTTGATGTCCCACCTTGCCACAGTGGAAGCATGTGACTTGATTTCCCGGTCTCTGATTTTCAGTTGAAACTGTGATCAACTTTTTATTGATTTGAAAGGAACACAGACAAGAACAAATAGCAGCAGGAATGGTTATACAGCTAGAAACACAATACTGTTAAAATATATATCAGCACAAATAGCACCAGGAATGGTTATACAGCTAGAGACACAATACTGTTAAAATATATATCAGTATATTATGGAAACTAGTTATTGCAGATAAATACAATTATAATAAACCACATATACAATCACCCACCTCAGCTGCATCAACCCACCCTCCAACCCCTCCTGGGACCACCCCAACCCACCCTCCAACCCCTCCTGGGACCACCCCCACACACCCAACCTGATCTCCATTAAATTAAATACTAAATCAAGGTACACATTTGCACAAAAATGATAATTAACGGTCAATCTGTTGGGTAAAACCCACTACAGGAGTTATTTTATGGTTTCAGCTGCAATTGTTGTTTGGCTAGCCCCATGGATCCTAGCAGTGGATAGTTCTAAATAAATGATATCCATAAAAGTGCTGATCCAATGAGGTGTGGTGGTTGCCATCTTAGTTCCAACATCTTTTTAGCTGCTGTCCAACCTGACAACATTTTACGTCTTTGCTGTAATGACAGTGGTGAATTATCATTCAGTAATAACAGTTTGGGGGAACAAGGTATGAGGATACCTCTTTACAAAACATGTCCCCTGGTCACTCCCAGTACATATGATTAAAGGAGTCCAAGGCACCTTGATTACATAGATCACACAGAGGAGCGGTTGTGATTTCTATTAAATGATGTTTTTTAGGTGGAAGGTTTACCCTGTGTATGAGATTACAATGTATCAGCTGGTGATTAGGATTGTTAGATGAACCCACTAAGTTCTTGATGAACTCAACTGGTGAGCCTCTTTAGCAGCTAGTTCCATGGACACACTGATTTCAATGTCCTTTGCCAAGGTCAGATGACTTTCAGTCAACAGTCTCTTTTGTGTAGCTTCACTCCGTAGCCCACATACTAGTCTGTCTCTAATGATGTCATTTAGAACAGCATTAAACTCACAGTGTTCTGGTAGTTTCTTTAATGCAGCAGCAAACATTGTTACTGATTCTCCCTCTTCCTGATGTCTCCTGTGGAACCTGAACCTTTCAGCATTAACTAGTGGTTCTGGTGAGAAATGTCCTTTAAGTATCTCCACAATATCCCCATACGTCTTTTTACCTGTTCTGTCTGGCTGTAGCAGGCTGCCTAGTAAATTAAATGTATTTGGCCCCATTACACTAAAACATGGAGGCACAATGTTGTCCTCATCCATGTCATTTACAAGAACAAAATATTCAAACCGTTCTGCCTATGAGCTCCACTGCTCAATACTTTCATCAAACTGTCCAATGTTTCCATCAATTCCAATAATTTTTAGTTTCTCAATAAGCTCCTGATTGTCACTCACTTCAATATTGTCCTCAACCAAAGCAATATTTTCCTCAGTCACGTGATCTTCATTCACTTCACTCACTGACGTTTCCTCCTAAATTCGCTCATTTAGCAGATTTAATTAAAAGGTTTGTCTTCACAGTTGAATAAATGTCCTTTCCTTTAATCACTGTATGTTCCTCCTTTTTAATCATGTTGTTTTCCCACTCCGATGTCAGTCTCGAGTCCTTTTCTGCCGTCCATGACGATGTTAACTCCAGTGGTGGAAAAAGTACCCAATTGTCATACTTGAGTAAAAGTAAAGATACCTTAACAGAAAATGACTCAAGTAAAAGTGAAAGTCACCCAGTAAAATACTACTTGAGTAAAAGTCTAAAAGTATTTGGTTTTAAATATACTTAAGTATCAAAAGTAAATGTAATTGCTAAAATATACTAAAGTATCAAAAGTAAAAGTACAAGTATAAATCATTTCAAATTCCTTACATAAAGCAAACCAGACAATTTTCTTGTATTTAAAATGTACGTTCAGCCAGAGGCACACTCCACCATTCAGACAATTTACAAACAAAGCATTTGTGTTTAGTGAGTCTGCCAGATCAGAGGCAGTAGGGATGTTCTCTTGATAAGTGCGTGAATTGGACCATTTTCTGTCCTGCTAAGCATTCAAAATGTAACGAGTACTTTTGGGTGTCAGGGAAAATGTATGGAGTAAAAAGTACATTATTTTCTTTAGGAATGTAGTGAAGTAAAAGTAAAAGTTGTCAAAAATATAAATAGTAAAGTCAAGTACAGATACCCCCAAAAAACTACTTAAGTAGTACTTTAAAGTATTTTTACTTAAGTACTTTACACCACTGGTTAACGCTCTTTCTTAGCTAGCTGGACTATGCACTTGCCTCTGCTAGCAATACACTGTGCTAACATTAGCCTTTTCTGGACCACAGAAAATAACAGTTTTAAACAGTTGTAAAAACCCACTTCTTCCAGACAGAATAGTTCCTGTAGATTCAGACTTACTCATCACCAATCTGTTGTTATGTCTCGTGGGTTTCATAACCACGTCTGTATAACAATTCAATAATGATGAAACAGGAGACAGGAATCAGTTCAACCATTTATCTGGAACGTGATCATCTCAACACATACAATCCCCCATGATGCTCTGCAGCACAACCCCAATATACAACAAATACATAGATAAGTAAATGGACACTAAACAAAACTCATAGAGGAATTTTAATGTTCAGCTGTAGAAAGTAGGGCTATGGGATAGGGTCAGAAAGGTCAGTATGTTTGATAACTGGTTACAGAGGTGACATAACAAGCATAAGGTCCATTATAACACAGTGAAGTAGAGGTGGGAGCTAAAAGCAGACATGGACAGTGAGACGGTGTGAGGAGGTCAGGGGTGAAACACTAGATCAGGACAGGTAGAAATGGCAGGGCTGGAAATAGACACAGAGACACATTCTGATCATGGCTCAAACCTGGCTGGTTGTGTTCAGTGTGTGTGTCCAGTGTGTGTGTGTGTGTGTCCAGTGTATGTATGTGTGTCCAGTGTGTGAGTGTGTGTGTCCAGTGTGTGTTTGTCCAGTGTGTGTGTGTGTGTGTGTGTGTCCAGTGTGTGTGTGTTCAATGTGTGTGTGTCCAGTATGTGTGTGTGTTCAGTGTCAGTGTGTGTTCAGTGTGTGAGTGTGTGTGTTTCCAGTGTGTGTGTGTGTGTGTGTGTGTGTGTCCAGTGTGTGTCTGTCCAGTGTGTGTGTGTGTGTTTGTGTGTGTGTGTGTGTGTGTGTGTGTGTGAGTCCTGTGTGTGTTTGTCCAGTGTGTGTGTGTGTTCAGTGTGTGTTCAGTGTGTGTGTGTCCAATGTGTATGTATGTGTGTGTCCAGTGTGTGTGTGTGTGTGTGTGTGAATCCAGTGTGTGTATGTGTGTGTGTGTCCAGTGTGTGTGTGTGGATGCGTGTCCAGTGTGTGTGTGTGTCCAGTGTGTGTGTGTGTCCAGTGTGTGTGTGTCCAGGTGTGTGTGTGTGTGTGTGTGTGTGTGTGTGTGTTCAGTGTGTGTGTGTGTGTCCAGTGTGTGTGTGTGTGTGTGTGTGTCCAGTGTGTGTGTGTGTGTGTGTTCAGCGTGTGTGTGTATCCAGCGTGTATGTTTAGTGTGTGTGTGTCCAGTGTGTGTGTGTGTGTGTGTGTTCAGCGTGTGTGTGTTCAGTGTGTGTGTGTCCAGTGTGTGTGTGTGTGTGTGTGTGTGTGTGTGTGTGTGATCAGTGTGTGTGTGTCCATTGTGTTTGTGTATCCAGTGTGTGTGTCCAGTGTGTGTGTGTGTGTTCAGTGTGTGTGTGTGTGTCCAGTGTGTGTGTGTCCAGTGTGTGTGTGTGTGTGTCCAGTGTGTGTGTGTGTGTCCAGTGTGTGTGTCCTGTGTGTGTGTGTGTCAGGTGTGTGTGTCCAGTGTGTGTGTGTGTCCAGTGTGTGTGTGTGTGTCCAGTGTGTGTGTGTGTGTCCAGTGTGTGTGTGTGTGTCAGGTGTGTGTGTCCTGTGTGTATGTGTGTGTGTGTCCAGTGTGAGTGTGTGTGTGTCCAGTGTGTGTGTGTCCAGTGTGTGTGTGTGTGTGTCCAGTGTGTGTGTGTATGTGTGTATGTGTGTGTGTCCAGTGTCTGTGTGTGTGTCCAATGTGTGTGAGTGTGTCCAGTGTGTGTGTGTGTGTGTGTGTGTGTCCAGTGTGTGTGTGTGTGTGTGTCCTGTGTGTGTGTGTGTCAGGTGTGTGTGTGTCCAGCGTATGTGTGTGTGTCCAGTGTGTGTGTGTGTGTGTGTTTGTGTGTGTCCAGTGTGTGTGTGTCCAGTGTGTATGTGTGTGGGTCCAGTGTGAGTGTGTGTGTGTGTGTGTGTCCAGCGTATGTGTGTGTGTCCAGTGTGTGTGTCCAGTGTGTGTCCAGTGTGTGTGTGTCCAGTGTATGTGTGTGTGTGTGTGTGTTTGTGTGTCCAGTGTGTGTGTGTCCTGTGTGTGTGTGTGTCCAGTGTGTGTGAGTGTGTGTGTGTGTGTGTGTGTGTCCAGTGTGTGTGTGTCCTGTGTGTGTGTGTGTGTCAGGTGTGTGTGTGTGTGTGTGTCCAGTGTGTGTGTGTGTCCTGTGTGTGTTTCCTGTGTGTGTGTGTGTGTCCAGTGTGTGTGAGTGTGTGTGTCCAGTGTGTGTGTGTGTGTGTGTGTGTCCAGTGTGTGTGTGTGTGTCCTGTGTGTGTGTGTGTGTGTTTTTCCAGTGTGTGTGTGTGTGTGTGTGTGTGTCCAGTGTGTGTGTCCAGTGTGTGTGTGTGTGTGTCCAGTGTGTGTGTGTCCAGTGTGTGTGTGTTCAGTGTGTGTGTGTCCATCCAGTGTGTGTGTGTCCAGAGTGTGTGTGTGTCCAGTGTCCAGTGTGTGGGTGTGTTTGTCCAGTGTGTGTCCAGTGTGTGTGTGATCAATGTATGTGTGTCCTGTGTGTGTGTGTGTGTGTGTGTGTGTGTGTGTGTGTCCAGTGTGTGTTTGTCCGGTGTGTGTATGTTCAATGTGTTTGTTCAGTGTGTGTGTGTGTGTGTCCAGTGTGTGTGTGTGTCCAGTGTGTGTGTGTGTCAGTGTGTGTGTGTGTGTGTCCAGTGTGTGTGTGTGTGTGTGTGTGTGTGTGTGTGTGTGTCCAGTGTGTGTTTGTCCGGTGTGTGTGTGTTCAGTGTGTTTGTTCAGTGTGTGTGTGTGTGTGTGTGTACAGTGTGTGTGTGTGTGTGTGTGTACAGTGTGTGTGTATCAAGTGTGTTTGTGTGTCCAGTGTGTGTCAGTGTGTGTGTCCAGTGTGTATGTGTTCAGTATGTGTGTGTGTGTGTCCAGTGTGTGTGTCCAGTGTGTGTGTGTGTCCAGTGTGTGTGTGTGTCCAGTGTGTCAGTGTGTGTGTGTGTGTGTGTGTGTCCAGTGTGTGTGTGTGTGTCTAGTGTGTGTGTGTGTGTGTGTGTCTAGTGGTTGTGTGTGTCCAGTGTGTGTGTGTGTCCAGTGTGTCAGTGTGTGTGTGTGTGTCCAGTGTGTCAGTGTGTGTGTGTGTGTGTGTGTCCAGGTGTGTGTGTGTGTGTGTGTGTGTGTGTGTGTGTGTGTGTACAGTGTCCAGTGTGTGTGTGTGTGTCCAGTGTGTATTTAACATAGGGACACCGAGTCCCAAACCCTAAACCCTGGATAGAGGGGCTCAGTGAATGTGGAGTGGAATGTGTTCAGGTGGGTCAGTGTGTCAGAGGAGACTCTGTAGAAGGACAGAGTGCCGGCTGGCCAGTCCAGATACACTCCTACTCTGTGGGAGCTGGAGGAGGGGACATCTATGGTAGTGGACTTATTATTGTGCCAGGCAGAGTAACTCTTGTCAGAGCAGATCAGACTCCAGGACTTGTCATTGTTTCCAAGCCAACAGTCATTACCCCCTCCTCTCCTGCTGATTCCTTTATATGTCACTCCTATAACAGCCCCTCTCCCACTCCACTCTACCTCCCAGTAACAGCGCCCAGTCAGACCCTCTCTACACAGCACCTGTCTCCAGAACTCAAATCTCTCTGGGTGATCAGGATACGGCTGCTCCTCTCTCCTACGTGTCACCTTTCTGTTCTCCTCAGACAGAGAGAGGAATCTGTTTAGTGTGTTTGGGTCCAGTGTGAGATCACAGACATCTGATGGATGAAACCAGACACAATATTAGAAATCATTATCATTCACATTAGAATGTTAACTCACTTTTCACTAATTCATTTAATGTAGATGTTTCTAGGTATCAAAAGGAGAAGTTAATGTAACTTCAGACTTGTTGAATGATCATATGTTATGTATGGTAATATAAAACACACTTATTCCCATTAATTACACACACACACACACTGGACACACACACACAGACACACACTGGACACACACACACATCCTGAACACGCACACGAACACGCCACACACACACACACACACACACATTGTCAAAGCAACTCTTTGTAAACTTTGGTGTCCCTGATTTCTGCTTCTGTAGAACTACAGCTGATATTTAATATGACCAAGTAAGTAATGATGGTGGTCTTTGACTTTGACTTCACTTGAATTAAGACTTATTCTTAGTCATATTCTTCACAGCAGTCAACACTCACATTTTCTAAGTCCAGGTTTCATTGTGTTCTCTCCACCATGTTCCACACTGTAGCGGTAAGCAGAAGAACAGACAGTCATTGAGGGATACACCTGAACACACACACACACACACACACACACACACACACACTGGACACGGACAAACACAACACATACACTGGACACACACTCACACATTCAGCATATAACTTTGTACAAGCGGTGGTAAGAATGTTTGTCTGTGTGTGTGTCCAGTGTGCGTGTGTGTGTGTCCAGTGTGTGTGTGTTTGTGTGTGTGTGTGTTCAGTTTGTGTGTGTTTGTCAAGTGAATGTGTGTGTCCAGTGTGTGAGTGTGTGTGTGTGTGTGTTCAGTGTATGTGGTGTGTCCAATGTGTGTGTGTGTGTGTGTGTGTGTCCAGTGTGAGTGAGTGTGTGTGTGTGTGTGTGTCCAGTGTGTTTGTGTGTGTGTGTGTGTTTGTCCAGTGTGTGTCTGTCCAGTGAGTGTGTGTGTGTGTCCAGTGTGTGTGTGTGAGTCCAGTATGTGTGTGTCCCCAGTGTGTGTCCAATGTGTGTGTGTGTGTGTGTGTGTGTGAATGTCCAGTGTGTTTGTGTGTGTATGTGTGTCCAGTGTGTGTGTGTGTTTGTCCAGTGTGTGTCCAATGTGTGTGTGTGACCAAACACACACACACACACACACATTGGACACACACACACAAATGGAGGAGCTGTAGTGTCTGTTGTTTGCAGTTGTTGCCGTCAATCAAGGAGTCTGCTTAAGCTGCACCGTGTTCAAAGGCTTTTATTAAAATCACGAGGTTACAGCATAAGTTACAGACACGCGAAGTCTGGAGAAGCTCCGTTTCCCAAATGAATCTTGAATGCTTCTGCCCCTTCGTCGTTTTTCCCCCAGTATATATAAACTCCCAAGATGTGGGTGGCTCCCTCTACTGTCCAATCCCCGTGTCTACAACACACTTCCTGTCTGTTGTATGTGGCGTTACACTAAAACATTCCCTCTTGATACTAAAATCAACATTCTTTCAGTTCCACTTAAAAACATTTAACACCATCATAATCTCAATACACTACATTCCCCCCTTCGAGACGAACTAAAAGTCTCGAAAACAAACAGAATAGGATTATGACAAGTAACAATTTATCTTATTGAGTATCTTTAACATTAAACCAAAAAACATTCTCCTCTAGAGTGTAAATACCTTTCTATGAAATATGAACAACTGTTTATGAAGTGTGAATACATTACTATGAAATATGAACAAATCTTTATGGAGTGTAAGAGGGAAAAACTGTCCGGCAGCCATCTTTTCAGATATCCATCCATCAATCAAGACAGTAAAATTCTCTCACGGTCCCTCTGCCCCAGGCAACCACCTCGGTACTCCTGATAAACTCATAAACCATGTAAATGCATTTGAAACTATGATGCAATTAAATACACATGTAAGCCCCTGCAAACAAAATCCTATCCAATAAATATCCATTGTAATGCTGGTCAACCCATTGGACCCTACAGTGAACCTCTCCCTGCCTAAATTCCCTGTCCCTAAACATTCACGAAATAAACAAAAACATCTAAGATCCTCACATGTATTCAATAACATCAAACATCATTCTACAAAAATTAATACCTAAGAATATGACACAATTATGTATTATACATCAAATATGTCTATATTTCATAGCAGACACTGGAATGTAGTCCACTACACTTCATCTCCCCGTAGTCTCGACTTCCAATGGATTTGTTGATGATGGAATCGGCCACACCCTCCTTGTTTCATCTCCTCCAGTCATATTGTCCCTTCCCATGTTCCCCCAAATGCTTCTGGAAGAAAAGAAAAAACTAAACAGTATCTTTTGCAAAACAACACTTTCAAATTAAACATGAATATCAACTAAGAATATAAAAATGCTATATAAATGATATCAACTAAGAATATAAAAATGATATATAAATGATATATGAATCACATTATCCTCTTCCCCCCCTTGATTCATAAAATCATACTAAGAATCACACTAATATTGAAAAAATTGAAAAATGATCAAATAATCAAAAATGATATTTATCCATCAGTAGTCCATCCAGACCCCCTTGTCCATCTTCATCCAGATCCGGAACAATCAACAACGGCATCTGAGTGTTGTCTCCAGGCATCACAACACCAACCCATCTTAATATCATAGCTTTTGCAAAGGTCAGTAACAAAGTACAAAAGCAAAACATGACACACAACGCTATCAGAGCTGCGACTAAAATCTGAACCATCACTGCTCCTATTGGGCCTAACTGATCTTGCAACCAAGACTTCGCTGACCATCCAGCTTTCTCAGATCTCCCAAATGCATCCCTTATATTCTTCAACGCATCTATAACACTCGTGATATTATCGGAACTATCTGGGATCAAAGTATAACAATCATCCCCCGTCAGATTCATAGCCAAACATAAGCCACCTTGTTTTGCCAAAATATAATCAAGAGCCATGTCATGTTTCAACAGCGTCAGTCTGTGACTTCTTTGAGTATTTGACAGAAGGTGAAACCCTCTTATTGTTTCATTCGCAAAGCCCTGCAACGTATATGTAATATTATCAATATGATCTGCTAAAAATGTTACACCATACCATGGAAAAAGACCAAGTCCCCACTTCTCTCCCAGACTTATTCTCCAATGGTAGGCTTCAAGATTATTAAATGTAGCCATGTCTCTTTTCACCCTATTTTCAACAGTAGTTTCAGATTGATCTGTGTTCGGTGCTACTCCTCTTCTAATGGTAAAAACCTCATATGGAAGCTTCAACGTTGACATGTAACAACATCCCTTCCATCCATAGGGTAAGAATATATATGCTTTATCACCACAAACCCACCAAATATCTCTAAAATTCCCAATAGTTACATTGACAGGCAAAAGGTGATCTCTCACCATCAAAGTCTTGCTCTTCTTACTACCTGGTACATAAAAAGTTACATCATATTTGTCCTCTCTAACCTTTTGTCCGTGCTTATCCAAAGTCATCATATAATCATCACAATCTGATATTCCCATGAACATACCATTTACATCATCTGTTTTATTAGAACAAAAACAACTTTTAGCCCTCACTGCTTTCACCTCAAATGCTTCAGGGATCGCTGTTACCTGACTTTCTTTACCATCCAACATATTCACATAGGGTAATTCATTTAACCAAGAACACTTATACCTAGGCTTAAACAAATGTTGTGACAACGACATTCCTTTATCTGTCAATGCTCGTTGATGATACAACAACCATCTCAACGCATAGGACTGACACCCACTTGATAAGGGTTGAGCGACCGTCTGTAAAATTGAACCCCACGTCTCTGGTGCTGGAATTCTCAACAGATATGGACCCTCAAGATTCCTCACTGATCTTACAGAATGAGTTAACTGCTGGAACCAAAGATTTCTCCCTGCCCATTGATGTTTAATCTTCAAAACAGACGAATCAAATCCAAATGCTTTCCATTTAGCGTCTCTTTTCCCTAACGAGCGGTATTGATCAGATGTATCTTCTGATGTTAGGTTGAACCCAAAGAACTCATCCTGTACTTCCATTATATTATCCTGTACTATTTCAGATGAACCTATATTGTTCTCTACCACTATTTGCTGAGTCATTTCTGTTACATCGTTTACTTTTAGAAAAGTTGTTGTCGGTGTCGGTATCATACCTCCTACATTTGTTATTGCCGTCGTACCATTAAATCCTTCCAAAGTTACCATTAAAGTAGTTGATTTAGTTGATGTATTAACCTTAATAACAGTCTTTTGTTCTAAAATTGGTGCTGGCACTATTGGTTCCCTTGTAATCGAATGCGATATATTTATGGCTTTAATAACTATCAATGTTGAAAGAGTTAAATTGCTTCCCACTGTTGTTATAACAGACTGAAGTGTTGGTGTTATCGCTGTAACTTCATCCCTAGTTTTCGTAACGTTTTGGTCTGACTTTTCTCCTAACTGGTCTAGGCCTACTTTGTCTAACTGAATCACTAGCTTCTCCTGTAACAGAGTTGCCCTTGGTGGTCTCTGCTGCTTCACATCCCACTGAAATATTCCCTGTTGCTTCTGGGACGTATTGAAAATCAATTTCCCCAAATCCCCTTTCCTTTCCATCCCCTGCATAGTCATCTCTGGCATCATCAGAAGTGTCACCATTATCAACGTTAACCCCAACATTGACAATCTCTCCCTCTTCCTGTTCTCCCCTATCTCCATCCTCTCTCTCTGCGCGTGACACCTCTTCTGTAGGTGCTTTAACACAATGTGACAAATGATACCACGTAGGAGATCCCTTAACCTGGACAGCTGTTCCAGTACTACGAACCACTTCAAATGGTCCTTCACGACGTTCGTTATACCACTTCCTTCTGAATACCTTTACGAATACTTTGTCTCCTGGTTGTACTGTATTCCTCTTATCCTCCTCAGGCGCCTTCTGCACCTCTTCTTGTCTTTGCCTGTCAGAAACATATGTGGACAACTTTTTATGAAAATTGGCCATATATGTAACGCGCACTCTCATTTCATCTTCCAACAGGGCCAAGCTTGGACCCTTTCCGCTTGTTCGCAAACAAGGCGTAGGCATCCTTCTTCCTGTTACCAACTCATGGGGCGTCATACGTAGATCACGTAACTCACTTGAGCGACACACCATTAGTGCTAAAGGAAGCGCCGCTATCCAGTTTAGACCTGTATGTTGACAAATTTTCACAATGCGATTTTTCAAGACACCGTTCATTCTTTCACACATCCCTTGACTTTGTGGGTGATAAACTGCTCCAAGACGTTGCTTAATTCCCAATTTTTGCAACATCAATTTAACTGATTTATCCACAAATTCCCTTCCATTGTCTGAGGATATTCGATCGGGTAATCCCCACCTGCTTATGACTTCTTTACACAAGAACTTGGCAACCAACTGAGCATCCTTACGCTTGGTTGGACAAGCTTCCGTCCATCGTGAAAATCTATCTACAACCACCAACATGTATCTTTTCCCATCAACTGGTTGTATCATATCAACAAAGTCAATGACCAACTCACGCATAGGACCCCTTGGTGTAGGAATGTAACCTGGATGAACCGGTACCCCTCTTCGAACATTATTTTTAAGACAGATAGTGCACCTTCCTATCAAATAATCAGTTTGTTCAAACAAATATGGAGCCCAAAAACCATATTCCTTTGTGATATTTCTGTTAACCTCCCCCCTCGCAACATGAGCTAACCCATGTGCTTCTTGAATCATCAGACCTAAGAGGTCTAGAGGCGCTACTATCAACCCCTCATGGTTTCTCCACAGACCAGTAGCATCTTTGACCGCTCCTCGGTCTAGCCATAGCTGTTTGTCGATCATAGAAGCGGCTTCTTGCATCAAAATTACATCCCGAAGCGTAATTTTGTCTTCCAAGTCCACTACGTGAGTGACCAGCAAAACTTTTCCCAATTTATCCGCTCCTGCGACGGCTTTTGCAGCTTCATCAGCAGCTTTGTTCCCTTGTGTCACTCTTGACATATCTGTCTTGTGAGCTGCACACTTAGCTATCGCTATCTCTGTAGGCTTCATCATAGCATGCAACAGTTTCATTATTTGTGCATGATGTTGTATCGGAGAACCATCCGTTTTCTTAAACCCTCGACCTTTCCATACCGCCCCAAACAAATGACATACACTATGTGCATATGCTGAATCAGTGTATATGGTTACTCGCTTTCCTTCTGCTAACAAACATGCTTCTGTTAGTCCCACAAGTTCAGCAAGTTGTGCAGACGCAGGCTGTGGTATTACTTCAGCCTTTTCCACAACAAATCCCGTCCCTCTGCCTCCAACTACTGCATAACCAGCACATAATTTATCTCCCACCCGATAGCAAGACCCATCAGTCCAATACTCCAGGTCTGCCTCACGTAAGGGAAAGGCTTGTAAATCTGATCTAAGCCTCGAATATCTCTCTGCTTCTTGGACACAATCATGTGGCTCACCATCCTCTGAAGTTGGTAAACTCTCGGCTGGATTTACTGTATCACATCTCACTAGGGTGACATCCTCCTGCTCTAAGAGCCTATGATAGTCTCTGAGCCTAGGCATAGTCAATGTATATTTCCCATAGTTCAGAAGATTTCTGAGACTATGATGGGTAAGAATTGTTACTGGGTAGCCCATCGTGACCGATGATGCTTTGTCATACATTGAATATACTCCCACCATTGCTCTGTAGCACAGTGGTAACCCTAGTTCTACCTCTGAATAAGCAGTAGAGTAGTAGGAAATAGGCTGAGGATTCGTCCCCGTGCCTGTCAGTTGACAAAGAACCGCACACGCATATCTACCTCCAGTAGAAGTAGACACATATAGCAAAAAGTTCTTCGAGTAATCTGGTAGTGCAAGTGCAGGTGCCTCCTGCAACCTCTGTTTGATCGTTTCAAATGCCACATGGCCTTCCTGTGTCCAGGAAAGATTGCTATGGAGTTGACCACTCTCAGTACCCCTAACCATAGCTCTCAACGGTGCCATCAAACTAGTATAATCCTCTACCCAAGCTGAGGAATAACCAGCAATACCCAGAAATGTCATCATTTCTCTGACTGTTCTAGGTTTTGGAGCCTTACGAATAGTTTCCACCTGCCTGTCCGAAATGTTTCTGTGGCCATGAGTTATGTTTTGACCTAAATATACAACTTTCTCCTGACAATATTGCAGCTTTTTCTGTGACACCTTATGCCCCTTTTCTGCCAATACCTGTAGTAATTTAATTGAGTCCTGTTGGAGAAATTGTACATAAGTTATTCTACTCATTTACTATATTTCATTATGCCATTTCAGTACTGAATTGTTATTTTCATAATGTGTGCTTGTGTGAGTATGATTACAGGACGAGTGAATGTGAGGAAGATTAGCAGTCAAGGTCGCGTCCAGCGAGGAGGAACCAGCTGCATGAGTTAGAAAAACAACTAATCTCAGAATGTGGGCACGCTCGGACAGTGTGCCAAGATAGAAGAAGTCACACTCAGATAATGGAATATGTGAACTGGTTTCAACTGGATCTGTTTATGCACCCTTCCCCATTAGCAGTTGAAACCTTCTGTAACTAGGGCGTTCCTAACTTAATAAAATGCAAGAGGAGCGGAGACTGATTCAGAGTGGTTTTGGAGGATTGTAACTGAGCAGTCTCCGAGCACTCTCCTTGCAAGTAAAATATACTAAATTCTCTGTGTCTTTTCTTGTGCAGGTTATTCTTATAAATGTTGGGGGTTTAAACCTAACATTTAAATGGTCCTTCGAGCCGGATGCCAAGATACCTGACGATCCCAGCGGGCGAGTGAGATCCAGACAAGTCTGTGGCCACAGCATTAAGACCCTTTTACGGGACTGGTCCCTCCCTTGCAGGCTGGGATCCGATGGTTGAAGGTAGATCCAAGAACGCAGAGAATTGTGAGTAAAAATTCATAAAAAAAAAAAAAAAGGAATGAATGTGAATGAAGTAAAGTAATTTTCAAACAGTTAAAGTCCGCGGAGGGTAGACTCCTCTAGTTACCAAACTAGTTAAATTCTACGTAGGACGGCGGCGTCCTCTGTGTTGAAAAGAAAAACCCTGACAATTCTAGACTCTATCAGGTAAAGTAGTTTTCGAACAGTTAAATTCCGTGGAGGGTAGACTCCTCTAGTCACTGAACTAGTTAAATTCTATGTAGGACGGCGGAGTCCTCTGTGTCGAAAAATCATATAAAAGTTGTATGAAAGTGTAAGAGTGTGACTGGAAATATAAACACCACTAGGTATTTGTATTTCATACCAAACGAACAAGGTGTAAACGGTGAACCTTTGTGGATGCTTGTAGGCAAGAAAACTCCACCTGGAAAGGTTGAAGTGAGTTTTACCATAAAGGGTTGTTGATCACCGTCTTGTTCGATTAAGACCCAGTGTTAGAACACTCTAGGTGTTGAGAACCCACTGGGCCCAAATTTAGTTCAAAATAGAGGAGGCTGTGTGCCCAAACAGAGGAGGCTGTGTGCCCAAATAGATTGTGTGTCGATTGTAAGTGTGTCATTTATGACTGTGTGACATATTTGACTGTGTGATAGGACTATGACTGTGTATTGTGAGTGAGTGTGATAACTGTATACTACGTTTAACTGTGTAATAACTGTGTACCATTTTGGCTGAGAATAAAGTTTAAATTGTGCAAACGTTAACAAAAGACACCCATAGGAGGTACTTTAAATAAATAGGCAGTGAATAGATAAATAGATTAAAATACTTTAAATAACGGCAGAATATTTGGAACACTAAAACGAAAAACAGCTCTTCAAAAAGCCTGCTCTCCTCAAAAGCTGAAGAGAGAGTTGCGAGGGGAGGGGCTGGAGAGAGCGAAACTGTGGCTTTTGGAGCAAGGGGAGGGTGAGAGACAGTACAGTTCAGATGGTAGGAACATAATTAAATGTATGCTAATCAACGATAGCAAATATTTGTTTTATTAATTAGGGCATAATCAGAGAGAACAGTTAAATAAATTGAATAGCGAACTGAAATGGTTTAGCTGGGAAATATATATATATTTTTTTTGGTACATTTTAGAACGATAATGTATTTTGGTTAAGTGGATGCAAGTGACATTGGCTGTTGTGATGGGGGAATAGCGCCAGCCTGTGGTGGGTTATGGACTTGTTACATAAACTTATATTTTAAACTAAAAGTGATGGAATAGGCTACAATTATAACATTATCAGAAAAAAGACACAATTTAATGTGAAATAGTTATTACAATTATTATTGATAGTTATTACAGTTATTATCATTGATCCAGTAATGATATAAGGATAGTAGAGGAAGGCAGGGGATTTAATCTCATTTAGGGGAAGTTATATTAGGAAGAAAATACCATTAGCTGAGGGAACATTTGATGTAACCGTGATTGTATTGGCTAAAAACTCAAATATGACATTTACAGGGGGACAGGAACAATAGAAGGGGAGAAAGATTTTCCTAGGGGGTTGAACAGATAATTGATAATGGATCATTTGAGATGAGATCACATGTAGCAGAGTTAGGGTAATCAATTAAATAATCATTGTATACTCGAGGAATTTTGAGTGGTTTTATAGATTAGTAATGAGGAATTAGATTGATACAAACAATTATTGATGGGTTAAGACTGGGGATAACCAGGAGAAAGAGATTAGCTCATCTCGTTGGAATGTTGCCAAGGGCTAGGGGAGCAGTAGTGAAGTTAGGCCGTATTTAGGTCATAAAAGTGAACTACCAAATTAAGGCCTGGCTATTTGTGGTTGTTTTTCAAATTGGGTTTTCAAATAAAAACAACACACTTAGTATGATGTTAATAAAGCCTTCTTGTTTCAATTTTGGGGGTTTCAGCAGGTCAAGGGTGATAGGTCTTAGAGGAGCACACAGTGAATTTTATGGAGTTTTTAGCTTTTGGCTGAGTTTGGGGTATATATGATTTCTTATGAGAATGAATGTCATGAGGATTTAATGAACACTTGGGATAGCTAACATTTATGAAATATTTAGAATAATGGTAATGTTTAGTATACTATGGGATTAAACAGTTCGTTAAATGATTTCAATGGCCTCTGAACTCTGTTTTAACATTCTGGTGTTATTTTAATCATCCACACTAGTAAATTCTAAAGGCATGAGAGGAGGACTTTAAGATAGTTTATTTTACTAAGTTGAGGGTAATTTATAGTACTGTGAAAATTGTGAAGAAGATTATAATTTGGTAATAATATATTTGATTTGAACCATAAAATAACAGAAGAGAGAGTGGAGGAATGGCAATTGGATAATGAATTACCAATATTAACTAAAGTGATTGTTTAGATAGGTGGTAATATTGACACATGGCCAAATCATGTGTCAAAAAGGGGGATGGTTGGATTAAATATTAAATATATACGAAGGAGAGGACAGGGAACACGTGCAAATGACAATCCTAGAGGATGTTGGTCATGTGGGAAAGAGGGACACATAGCCAGAGATTGCAAAAACGATCCCTCACACAACAATAAGAACGCATGGCCCTCACACGACAATCAGAACTATGGTCCCAGGGACCTACAGATGTGGGATTAGTTAAAGGAGCAGCACCTGTAATAATAAGACCTAAAACAGAGCATCGCCCTAGGATAAAACAATACCCCCTAAAACCAGATGCAATGATTGGAATAGAGCCAGTGATTGAAGGTTTAGAGAAAGCAGGTGTGCTAATTGAATGTGCTGAGTCGCCGTGCAACACACCAATTTTTCCAGTAAAAAAGGCACCTCCATCAACAGGGTGGAGGATGGTTCAAGATCTGCAAGCTGTAAACAATGCTGTTATCCAAAGATCTCCATGTGTGGCAGACCCACACACGTTGCTAAATTCATTAAACCCAAAGGCTAAATATTTCACCGTAGTGGATATCAGTAATGCATTTTTCTCGGTACCAGTGCATAAAGATAGCCAACACTGGTTCACAAATGGTCTAACCCCTTATGAAGTGTTGTTTGGCAGACCTTATAAATTACCATGTTTTAAAAACTTATGGGAAACTGATGACGATAGCACACTAGCAGATTACATGAGAAAAATGCTGCAACAACAAAAAGCAATTGACAGAATCAACTGATGATGGTACAACCTCTGTGTCCTTACAGAAAGACCAGTTAGTTGAACCAGGAGACTGGGTCCTGATAAAAAGTATAAAGAAGAAGCATTGGCACTCACCTAAGTGGGAAGGACCCTACCAAGTGCTGTTAACCACAGGTACCGCAGTAAAGATTGCAGAACGTAGTACATGGATTCATTTGACCCACTGTAAAAGAATAATTGGACATGTCTAAAATAACTATTTCCATCATACTGTTCGTAGTCACCATTCTTATATGTTTCATAGTGATAACTCGATGGTATCTGCTGTAGCGTTGTAGCTCTTCAACGTACCACCAGAGAAAGTCCGGTTACAAAGGGAACTGTAATTTTAGTTTGCAGTTGTCTCAAACCCGGTGAAGATTGTCCACCACTCTGTTGTAGGTAAATAGGAGGAGTTCCAATCTACAGCAGAATGATCACTCAAGCGCATAAAAAGATGGTGGCAGTGGGTGGAATAGTTGGAATGATTATAGTGGTGTCATTACTGTTGTGGGAGAAGAATCATAGTGTGCAGAAGAGAAGGGTGGGCTATTATAACACCAAACCGTCGCAAATCCAGAAAAAGATTTTGAAAAACCCTTGTAATACTACAGATGGAGATCAGGACAAGACAGAAGAACTGTATTTTTGCTATCAGAATAACAGCACCCAAGCGGTGTTCACTTTCGATAATACCTTGAAAGTAGGAGGTTACGGTCTAGATAGTTGGGAAGATTATGACTGGTATTTGGACTGTAGTGGCATGAAACAATCAGGGCATTGGTGGGGAAACGTGTTCACCACTACAGGAAAATGGTCAGAGGGGTCGTTTGGGTTTTCTTCTAATTCTAAAAAATGGAAAAAACAGGTCTCTTTGACAAAAACAAACAGAAAGATAATGCTGAACATTAATACAACCCAAATACCTTTCGGACAGCCGACAGTTTCAGTGAGCATCAGAACCCGCACGTGTCACGGACTAGCCTTATGTATTTGGAGGCCACACGCTCAAGATCCCTGTACCACGTTACTGCTGTGCCCAAATGTCACTATGACAAATACGACACTATCTCTAACACCGCCAGACATCACGCCAGGCCCAAAATCTAGCTCCCCCGTTAAACCTAAGATCTACATAAAACCTGAAACTGATGATTGGTTCAAAATAACCACAGGGGTATCACGCATTGACAACAACTGGCTCCTAATGGTAGAGCAAGCAGCTAAAGCATCAGGAGCAGACTGTGTAGTGTGCATGGGAGCCAGACCACTGCTGCAAGTGGTGCCCTCAGCGCTGGGTTTAGACTGTCTAGTAGATGTAATGAATAAAACTATTCCGTCAGAAAACTGCTCCAGTTGGGATAAAATTTATCCTTTGACTACTGCTGAAAAACAAAAGCCTCTATTTTCAAAGAAAGTAGCTGTAGGAAACTTTACATGCATAAATAGAACCGGTGCTGGGGTCAGACTAGGTAAATTAAACGACACCCAATGTTACTCAGTAGAAACAGTGAACATGGCGTTTAAACCTAAGGCTCGCAGTGACATCTGGTGGTGGTGTGGAGATGATAGATTATTTGACAGGTTACCATACAATACCACAGGATTTTGCGCCTCAGTGTCATTGATATTGCCAGTATCCATTACACCTCTCACCGTCACTGATTTGTTGACCACAGTAAACGTTGTTTACCCACACACCTGGAAGAGCAGGCCAAAGAGATCAGTAATGTCAGGTGATCCCACCTACATAGACAGCATTGGAATTCCAAGAGGAGTTCCTGATGAGTATAAATTAATAAACCAAGTAGCAGCAGGTTTTGAATCCTCATTATGTTGGTGGTGTACAATAAACAAGAATGTAGACAGAATCAACTACATCCACTATAACGTGCAGAGATTAGGGAATAAAACTGAAGAAGGGTTCTCCGCCATCCACGAACAATTGTCAGCTACCTCCCTTATGGCTTTCCAAAACCGTATTGCTGTCGATATGCTTCTAGCAGAAAAAGGAGGAGTCTGCTCTATTTTTGGTGACCAATGTTGTACATTTATTCCCAATAATACTGCAGCTGATGGAAGTCTAACTAAGGCCTTGGAGGGGCTTAGATCCCTCAACAGCAAGATGAAAGACCACTCTGGGGTTGACACGTCAATGTGGGATGGGTTTGGAGACATGTTTGGCAAATATAAACAATTAGTGTTCTCTATTTTGACCTCAATTGCTGTGTTTACAGCTATCCTCACCTTATGTGGATGTTGTTGTATTCCCTGCATTAGAGCATTATGCACTAGAGTGATAACCACCGCTATACAACCTGTCAAAACTGAGATGTCAGAAATGTATGCACTCCTCACCCCGGACGGGGACCTTCAGACTAACAGTGATGATGATGATGATGATGATGATGATGATGATGAGAAGCTGGAGGCGAGTGATGAAACGTCATTACATTTCCCTGATCTATTCCCAGATCCGGGAGATTATGCAACTAACCTCTGAGTGTAACACTTTGAACTATGTGATGAATTTGTGGCTGAAAATCTGACAAGAAGAGGTCTACAAATGATGGTGAATATAGCAAATAAAGTGAATAAACAGGAGGGAAATGTTGGAGAAATTGTACATAAGTTATTCTACTCATTTACTATATTTCATTATGCCATTTCAGTACTGAATTGTTATTTTCATAATGTGTGCTTGTGTGAGTATGATTACAGGACGAGTGAATGTGAGGAAGATTAGCAGTCAAGGTCGCGTCCAGCGAGGAGGAACCAGCTGCATGAGTTAGAAAAACAACTAATCTCAGAATGTGGGCACGCTCGGACAGTGTGCCAAGATAGAAGAAGTCACACTCAGATAATGGAATATGTGAACTGGTTTCAACTGGATCTGTTTATGCACCCTTCCCCATTAGCAGTTGAAACCTTCTGTAACTAGGGCGTTCCTAACTTAATAAAATGCAAGAGGAGCGGAGACTGATTCAGAGTGGTTTTGGAGGATTGTAACTGAGCAGTCTCCGAGCACTCTCCTTGCAAGTAAAATATACTAAATTCTCTGTGTCTTTTCTTGTGCAGGTTATTCTTATAAATGTTGGGGGTTTAAACCTAACAAGTCCCTATGACATGTTTCCTTATTTTGTGAGCAAACCATTATATCATCCACGTACTGAATGACAGTGCTCTGCAATATCTGATCTATCCCTACCAAATCTTCCTTCAGTACTTTATTGAAGATATGCGGCGAATGCCGGTACCCCTGTGGCATTCTACTGTACTCATAGAACTGTCCCTTATATGTGAACCCAAATAAATTCTGACTCTCTACACTAAGTGGGAACACTGAAAAATGCTCCACATAAGTCTAGTACTGTAAAATGTGTCGCATCAGGAGGAACTTGAGCTAACAAGGTATGAGGGTCTGGCACTTCTGCTGGAAAGTCAGTCACTACCTCATTTACTGCTCTCAAATCATGAACTACACGATAAGTTCCATCTGGTTTTTCTACAGGCCACAAAGGCGTGTTACTCCGAGGGTTTTTTGTTGTCCTTAAAACACCTGCTTTCGAAAGTCCTTCAATTTGTGGTTCAATCCCTTTGATTGCTTCATCTTTCAATGGATACTGATTTTTCCATGGAGGTCTGGCTCCTGGTCGAAGTTCAACCTTCACAGGTTGGGCTGATTTCACAAGTCCAATATCAGTACTATGTTGAGACCACAACCCTTCTGGAACTTGTTGCAACATCTCCTCTTTCATAGGGTCTGAATAAATTTTCATATTGCAAATAGATTCATGTGTCATTCCTACAGCCTGTGGCTCTCCTTGTCCTTGAGCCGAAATCATTATTTTAAGAAATCGTTGATCTTCACTTCTCCAGATCGCCAAATTCTCTTTCATTGGTCTGAAACTAAGTTTCTCTGCTTCTGTCATCATTTCTCCTATTTGCTTTTGCTCATAGCCTTCCGAAACCAACAAGGTAACATGTGGCACACTCTTCTCAATATCAAATTCTCTATTCAGATAATCGTCTGTGTTTATCTTCATAGCTGCTCCTTGTGGTCCTAAAATAATGCAACTTGAGCTAAGTTGAACATTCTTCGGTTGATGACTCAACCATTCCTCTGAGTGTGGTTGGGCAGCCTTCTTGAAATATTTGAGCGTACAATGGAATGGATATTCCGGAAGCTTCACATCCGGCATATTTGCAACAATAAATCTTTCCCATATTTTAGCCTGCTTCATAAAATCTTCACTGAGATTTCCAATCCAGAATACTGAAGACGAATCCATCTCAGTCATCATCGACAATTGGTAAACCTTTTCCTTTGGCATTTCTATCAGACAGCCGTCTGGTGTACATCTTATTGTACAGTTCAACTTACACAATGCATCTCTTCCCAATAATGCAACAGGTGTATGTTCTGATACCAGTATGGGTATTGTAATTTTCTGATCTTTATAGCATAGCTCAATTGGTTCCGTAAGAGGAATCAGCTGTTTTACTCCCTCAAATCCGATTGTCCTAACGAGTTGATTGGACATAGGGAGATGTGTAGCATCTTCAGGTCGAACACAGGTGAACGCAGCTCCGTTATCCGCCATCACTTCCAATGGTCGGTTGTTTATTTTCACCTCAATTGTTGGATCTTTTTCCGGTCCTGATGCTACCAGCTGACACCCCCCTTTCGGATCATCTAGGCACCTCTAGAATCCTTGCTCCGGACCCCTGTAGGGGTTCACCGGTCCTCCAGATGATCTTGACTGGCCCCTGTATCCTCCTCTAAAATTCCCTCTGTTTCCTCCTGACCAATTGCACCCACGGGCAAAGTGACCAACCTGTCCACAACTATAACATGCTTCTGAACGTTGCTGGAAGGATGACTTAAATCTTCCTCTTTCTCCGAAGCCTTCTCGTCCTCTTCCTCTCCAACTCTGTGTCTGTCCAGAAATTGGCTGTGGATATGAATCAACTGGTCCCGCCATGGGTGGCTGGTACAATTGCGGTTGGAACTGTTCTGGTTGAAGCTGTGGCAGTGATTGTTGGTTTGGTGCACACTGACTCTGCATAACCAAAGCTTGTTTCTTATCCTTTTTATTCTCCCCCAGTTGTATTTGATTGAGTTTTCTGAGAGTTTCTTCGTCCTGCTCTTTCTGGTTGAGTTCCTTCTTCCTGTACAGATCCACTTGATGAGCTATGTGATCTGTATAGACACCTTTTGTCATGCTTCCAAGTCCAACCACTTCTGCCAGTTTGCTTCTTACTGGTGAGGGCAGTCCCATTTGCAGTTTAGCTCTCAAAATTGACTGCTCAATTTGACTCACATCTGGATCATTTCCAGTAATATTTCTCCACACTTGATGAACTCTTGACACATAGGCTCTCGGATTTTCTTGTTGTCCTAGCGGGTCAATCAGAATATTATCAGGATGCACATTTGTTGGAAATGTATCTTTCAATGCTCTCCACAGACGATTCCTACTTGCAGCCAACAATTCAGGATCGTTCACTGCAGTCCCTACATATCTAATGAGTCCAGCTCTCTGAAAGACTTCTTCCATATCTGGAATCCCAATGAGATTAGCCAACAGTCTCTTAACGTCTCCTATGGCTGACTGTGTTCCCACCGTAATTTCCTCCAATTTCGAAATCCAAGGATAGGCCCCATTTTGAAGAATAGGCAACTTCTCAAGTATATTTGACATATCGGTATTTTGCAACGGCTTATATTCAAAGTTTTGACCTCGAATGATAACTGGTATCATTTTGCTCGTGGTATCTTTCCTTGACCTTAATGCATATTTTGTCTCACCTTTTTTAGATTCTTTTTTCAGCTGTTTCTCCTTCTGTATGGTCAGCGTCCGGAGTTCTTCCTCTAGCTCTCTTACCTCTTCTGCAGTCCTTGCATTCTTCAGTTCTGATAAGCATCGGTCTATATCTCCTTCTATTTCTTCTGTGCCAGTCTTTGCAGGATAAACTCCTTTCGAATACACAGCACCTTCAGTCTCCTCTTTATCGCTGTCTTCATCTTTGCTTTCCTCAGCACTCGAATATATTGTATCCTTCTTCTTCAAACCTTCCTCAGCACTGTAATATCTTGTATCCTTCTTCTTCAAACCTTCCTTACCCCTTCTCTCCGTTCTGGCCAACCTCCGTTTGATGACAGGATCATATCCACCCATGATCCCCTCTAAATCACTCTGATCATCATCGTCCTCATCCAGTTCCATCCTACTTAACCTCATTCCACCCTTAGTTTTCAGACTTCTCGTTTTCTTTTTACCTTTGGAGCTTGGATGCATTTTTATGGTCGTTTCTGCTTGTCCTCTCTCTATTATTTGTTCATCTTCATCTCTGATGTAATAATCACCCTGCTGGAGGATCACTGGAAGCTGAGGATAAGCATCCCTAAGCTCTACTTCCTTCTCATAAGGTGGGGGTCTTTTCGCCGAATCCGTATGTGAGAAAGGTATACCGACTTCTACCCTTAGTTTCTCTGTCGACGTCTCTTCCTTTAGCCTTTTCTCCATACCTTTGCTTCCCTTGTCGTTGGTATCTTTCATCAGTTTTTGTCCTTCATCTTCAAACAGTTTAAGAACACCCAGCTCCCTTTGTCTCTTCTCTTTACGTCGTTCCTTTTGTTTTCCCTTCTTCTGATCTGCCTTGTAAATTGACAGAAGCACTTTCATGATGTTGATGACGTCAGGGTTAAGAGTCCCTTCCACTGGCCATGGTTGTTCAATGTCAGGCCAACGTTTGTTCCATTTGCCGGATAATCTCGCAATACCCTTAACTAAAGGATTACTATGTTCCACTATATCAACCGGTGTAATAACTTTCATAGCCTTGCTATCCTTTCTCCCCATTGTAACTACTCTTTTATATTCCTTTATTGTGAACTATTTTATTTTAACCTATATAGCCTATGGCTTCCCCCCCTTTAATTATTAATATAAACCTAAACAACACGAAAAAAAAATCAATCAAATCAATCAAAATATGAATATTAAAAATGTAATCAAAATAATTTGTATTCCAATTTTTTTTTTCTTTAATTAAAAATAAAATCAACAAAAAAATTCAATTAAAAAAAATTATTAAATTATTTTTAATTAAAAAACAAAAAATATCAATTTAAATATCAATTAAAAATCAATTAAAAATTATGAATAATTAACACCAATCTTTTATTTCTACACCTATTTTACCAATTTATCAATTAGTGGCCCACTTACCTTAACGAATCCGGAAAGTGAATACCAGTAGTCAACTTCACAGCAATCAAAACACAAGGACTTCCAATCTACAACGCTACCACACCAATAAATTCCATTGTTTAATATGCACCCAAGTATTTTAATATCACAGAATAATGTCAGTACCTGCTTTCCAACCGAACCCCCAATCAAGCCCAGTAATGCACAGAGACACCAAAATGCAAATTTTATTCAAATGATCAGTCCGTTGCCAAGCGTCTGAGAGAGTGTCATTGCATCCAACATCCTATAGGGAAGATTTGTAGACAAAAAACCACTAGCCTGATTTTGAATGATCCTCTGCCTGCGTCACACCTTGTCACGTCACGCACACGTTAGCCCCTCCTCTCTCTCCTTTGCTCTCGTTCTATAGCCTCATATGACAAGGGAACAAAATGGTACAGACAAGCATTTAAAGTTTATACACTTACCCAAGTTATCCACATTCAATATTCCCCCACTCATATTTGCTATAAGACTGAACCCAGGACTAAATAGATCGCTCAAAACATTTTTATTTTATTTTAATCCGTCATTTAATTCAATTCATTATACTCCGTCAACATATATTTAATTTATAAATTTACTACATCTCAACAAATAGTTTCATGTTCGAATAACAGTTACTTTAACGATTTAGAAGATTCGTGTCCACCTTCCCCTTATCTGTGGCTATTTCTCCCCTGCAGGGTAACCCCAAAGACCTATGACCCTTACCCACAATGCCGTGTTTTGTAGTTTTAGCAAATAACCGCATGTCGTAGTTTTAGCCCCGTAAAATCAAGCGCATGCGCACATCCACTTAACCCCATGCTTACCACACCATAGAACGCCAGCGTTCTACCTCAGTTCTTTATTTTACACTTATAGCCAGACAATTACACATAACAGAACTCACATTTGCATAGAACTTTGAGTTCCACCCACATACAAACAAGTTTAAGAGGCTTGAATCCATCGCAGTGGACCTCTAAGGTTAAGGTTATCATGTAGCACGCAACACAATTAGCATTTAGCATTTAGCATTAGCATTAGCCTTTAGGTACAATGTGGCACAAAACACATTTAGCATTAGCATTAGCCTTTAGGTACAATGTGGCACAAAACACATTTAGCATTTAGCATTAGCATTAGCCTTTAGCTAACTGCGGCCTACAACATGTAACAAAACCCGCATTGCGTCTTAAATTCATTTTTCTATGTTTCTAACTTTATTCTGCCGTGAGTATGGCTATTTATATGAGCGGTCCCCCCCATGCAGATATCCCGTCGGACAGAAGATGGGCAAGCAACCCCCAATAAATCTCCAACCAAACCCCAGTCTAAGACTGACCTGAAACCCATAACGCGTTACCAGGATTTATGGCCCACCATGCGGTCGCCCCGTTTGTTACGAGGGCTTATCAAATCCTGCAATGCTCTAAAATTATATACGTATCTCCCTTACTTTATTCTGCCAATATCTGCCGTTAATATCTGCCTTCAATTGCTGTACAATTTTAGAATAATTATTACCAGACTCCTAATCAACAGCAACACCCTACATCAACAACGACCCAAGTACTTTTAACTGTACACCTTCAAAGCCCTCTCATGAATCAGCGGGATAACCAATGCCCAAATGTTTTGTGAGTAATCTCACCTTTAAAGCCGGCTTGGGCAGTAGTCACCTCGCGAGTCCAGGAAAGGGACCAAGAACGATGAAATCAGAATCCCGGACGAGCCCCCATTTGTAGTGTCTGTTGTTTGCAGTTGTTGCCGTCAATCAAGGAGTCTGCTTAAGCTGCACCGTGTTCAAAGGCTTTTATTAAAATCACGAGGTTACAGCATAAGTTACAGACACGCGAAGTCTGGAGAAGCTCCGTTTCCCAAATGAATCTTGAATGCTTCTGCCCCTTCGTCGTTTTTCCCCCAGTATATATAAACTCCCAAGATGTGGGTGGCTCCCTCTACTGTCCAATCCCCGTGTCTACAACACACTTCCTGTCTGTTGTATGTGGCGTTACACTAAAACATTCCCTCTTGATACTAAAATCAACATTCTTTCAGTTCCACTTAAAAACATTTAACACCATCATAATCTCAATACACTACAGAGCAACACTGACATAAGAGTCCAAAACCTGAAGGAGGAACTTATTGATGATACACAGAAGCAATGTGAGGAATTGCTCAACATTATACAACGGGTGGGTCTCATCCTGAATGCTGATTGGTTAAAACCGCATTCCAGACGGTGTCTATTCCACAAGTTACTACCGGCTAAATCTATGACGTTAAAATGCCTATTTACTCTGTTCCATCTGACTGCGCAATTCACCGTCTCATCAGTCCAGCCAGGCATCTAGACATTATCTCACATTTCTTTTGGACAAACATTTAGTTTTCAACAGCCTAGATTTGTATAAACTTTGCTGACTGTCTCTCCGACATTTGCAACATTGTTTCAATATTCAAATTCGATCTCCAGCTGTCCAATAGTAATGGACCCAGACAGGCAGGCAGGCAGCTTTTCTCAGACAGACGAAATCATGAATCAGCTGTCATAATTTTTATGGATATATACAAAGAAATGTCAATTGAAAAAAGGTCAAACGAAACTAAGTGCAGCTAGTTTGCAGTCTTTCCAGCTTCAGATTGAAGTGATTGTGTTAGCTGTGTTGTTGGCTGGCTCCTCTAAACAACAGTGTCCCGACGAGAGCGCACATGTTTTATGCCAGGCGAAATCGCGCCTCATTAGCGGGCCTAACACCCGTGCCAATATATCCTCCAAACACCAGCTTCTCCAGCATTATCACTTATTTGTCATCTCTTTTTGATTACACTTTGAGAACATGCGAAAGCGTAACACACATGGAAATGCCTCAATGTGGTTGGATGAGCTATGTTCACAACTCGGCAAAACAATGTCAATCTCAGAAGAAGATAAAGAAATCATTGAGAAAGAATATCTTGAAGAAACAAGACAAGGAAATGGAAAGAAAGACAGACAGAGGCCATGTTTCCATCCACAGTTTTTTTGTGAGTAAAGTCATACCGTCTAAAATAAAATAATGACAGCTGTGATGGAAACAGGAAGTTTCGGTACAATTTTATAAAATGCCAACAGATAATTTCTTCGTTCGACATGGTGGGATATTTTTGTGTGGGTATAATGGCGGTGGAAACGTCTTTATGCGCAATTATTTATATAACAACCATATCATATTGAAGCAAACTTGGAGTCATAATAATCTCACCATGTAGACTAGCCTATCTGGCCTCACAGCCTACCCGCACTGTACCTGCTAGCTGTTGGCTAGAGCGTACATGCCAAGACCAGAGTAGGCACATTTGCTATTTAACGCAACAGTTTTTGTGACAAATCTGTATGTAGAGTTGAAAATGCGATGGAAACACATTGAACTTTAGATTTTTATTCAGTACATGAAAAAGTATATTTTGTCTGCACTAAGCCATCACGCACTGATTTTTATCAGCAACAAGTCCGTTTGGTGGAAACACACCTCTGGTGGAAAAATTCGCATATTTTCTTTATGTGGATTTTAGAATATTTGCATGAAAATCTGTCGCCAATTGGATGGAAACCTAGCTAATGAGAGGTTTACATTCTTTTAAAACAAAATAAGAAGTTCCCTTGAAACAATTCGGCAAAATGGAAAGGAAGACAATAACCAGGTTTCCATCCAACCTTTTTATGCGAGTAAAGTACATGTTGGATAACAAAAATGTAACGACAGGCCTGATGGAAACAGAACATTCTCGGTCAACTTTCCACATGTTGACAAAACTAAATGCGCTAAACAAAGTGGGATCTTTTTGTGTCTGTAAAATGAATTATGCGAGAAATGTCAGTGGAAACGCTTTTGTGCACAAAATGTGTAACCATCATATCAAAGTAAACTTAGAGTCACGCGATGACATGCCATGTGGTCCTCCCACTACGACTCGTCAGGAAAGCATGCAGTTTATTAGGCTACAGATGAAATACGTTATGAACTTCACAGGATGGTGAAAGTGCGAGGTGATGAGCTTGATGCGCCTTTCCAATAAATATCAAGGGTATTTTTCTGGTGACATGATCATCGATGCTTGGCTGCCATTTCACAAATAAAAATAATCACATCATGTAGGCCATACGTGCGCTCTAGCCAACAGCATGCAGAAACAGCACTGTATGTGCACCCTGCGTGCTGTTGGCTAGAGCGCACGTGTCAATACCAGAGTGGACACACTCGCTATATAATGCAACATCAGTAGAGTTGAAAACGCGATGGAAACCTTTCCATCCAATTGGCGACAGATTTTCCATCAAATTGACTTGTTGCAGATAAAAAGCTGTGCGTGGACCCCATGGACCGAATAAAAAAACAACAAGTTAAATGGGTCTAACATGACCAACATGATATACAGAGCAAGTGACATGCTATGCAATCAGTTGAGTGGGATGCTGGGAGCAGTGTCCTTTTTGCACAGCTATCTGCTCCAACACCATACCTAATCATACCGGTCTCCACATTGTGGAATTTCATCACTAAGGTTCTAAGTGGTAGTCAGTACAAGAACAGAGATATATGTTCTGTTGATTTTTGTACCACTGAAGTAGCAAGTGATAATCTACTTTTTCCATCACAGGACTCTATATTATCCCCTACTGTAAATATAAAGAGTCTGGTCACCCCCTTGACATTTACATTTTAGTCATTTAGCAGACGCTCTTATCCAGAGCTAGTGAGTGCATACATTTTTTTGTTCACTTTTTTTTCTTCATACTGGCTCCCCATGGGAATCGAACCCACAACCCTGGCGTTGCAAGCACCATGCTCTACCAACTGAGCTACACAGGACAAATCACTCCAGATGGAAGTCAGAAATGCTACTGGAAGTGATTCATCTGTACCTTCAAGAAGCAATTGGAAGAAAAACACAAGTTGAGACTTGTAAATGAGAATGTATGCCAGGGTGCAATTCCAGAAGCTTAGACAAAAATATCAAAGGAAGATGCCCTGAAGGAGCTAAATGTCAAGCCATAAAAGAATCAATAGCTCATCACTAAACACAATCACTGGATAGTAATTTCTATCTCAAATAAAACTTGTTGAAAACATTTTAATTAATATTATAGAGATGGAAAGTAAAAGCAACTCATGGTGGAGTATCATAGGGAACAAACTAACAATTAGGAGAAATACATCAATGCTCAAATGAAGATATTTAGTAGGGAATTGCACATACTCATAAATATATCATTGATATGATTGTTTTACTATATGCTTATACATCATTTATTCCAAGCACGAGACTCTTAAGATTTTTTTATTGTTCTGTCATTTTTGTATGTTAATAGTATATATATATATATATATATATATATATATATATATATATATATATATATATATATATATATTCCCTCTTTGTTTGAACTTTATAAAGTATTTTTTCTTCTGAAAAATCATAGGCAGTTAGGTGAAAGACGGTATAACCGAGAAATGTACATTTAACTAAGTTGAAGATGCTTGTAAAGCATGGTTACTAATTGTATTCAATGTTTTAATGACAGTTAGGAGAGGAACAAAATGCACTGTAAAACCATGAAACGTGACACATGTATAACCTAAACGTCAGTGTTTAAAACTTAACCATTAGGTATTTAGATTTGTCAATAATTGTTCTCATCTTAAACACAGGCAATAATGCAAGATTTAACACTTATTGTAAACACTTTTTCCAGGCATTTGATATAACTGAGAAATGTCAATTTGTAAAACAATGGTTATTAATTAGCTTTGAACAACATTAGCAAACTTCTCAGGAGATGAAAAGATACAGGCCTAATCAAAGATGCACTGCATCTGGATTTTGTAACCTTGATTATTTTATGTTCATTTTTTTTTTATGTAGAGAAAAAAACGGATTTATATGATCCTGGATTGAAAAATATGGTAGTAGTTTTGAAAAACTGAAAAATATCTACTGAGTTTGAAAACCTTAACAATATTGTTTATGAACATAATCAACATCATATAGTTGATAATGAACTGTGTTTTTATGAGATATATTGCTGTTTTTAAGAAGATCAAGCCTGTTTTGTCTTGTTTATTCTACAGTATAAAACAACGTTTCCCAACCCTGGTCCTCGAGTACCCCCAACAATGCACATTTCTATTGTAACCCTGGACAAGCACACCTGATTCAATTAGTCAACTAATCATCAAACCCTCAATGAGCTGAATGAGGTGTGTTTGTCCAGGGCTACAACAAACATGTTTACTGTTGTACCAGGGTTGGGATACTTTATATTGTAACATCCCATAATGGATTTGGTATAAAGCAAATTGGCCAGTATTCCTAGTGTTGATTTTTCAGTGTAACATTTCTAGTGTTGATTCAGGTGTTAAATTAACTCTATAACTGTTAAATGAACACTCATTGGTGTAAAATAACCTGTTGGTGTTAATAACCAGTGTTAAACCAAAACCACACCCATCATAATGAAATTTCCCAGCACCATTTTTGGAATTGTTTGTTTCAATATCTATGTTTTTGCATGTTCATTAATTGATACATTAATTTTATCCTACTCAAATACAAATAACATAATTTGTTTTATTAATCCAATCTGTTACTTGGACTTGTTGCACCCTTTACTGAAATGGTTGTTCCAGTTTAGATTCTTTAGGTAGTCTTGTATCTTAGTCTTCCCAACCCGGCGGTCATTCTGAATGCATGTTTGGGTGAATATAAAATCTAAATGTTGGATATCCCCACTCTGGCTGGACTCCGATAGGAATTGCAAATCACTTTGCAAGTCAGCATAATGTGACTTGCAGGCCTGTAAACCATGAGTTTTCGGCCACTGTATTAGGGTAAAACTAGGCCCTCAAAATATGGCCTTATGAAATAGGTGTTGTGTTAAATCATGACATTTTTATGATAACATATTCTCTTAGGATCTCACTTGGTGAAGGCCACAGGACTGAAAATTGATGAATGCAACAGCCATGTCTATGTCACTAACAAATACAGTCATGGGTGGTGCTTTGAACTCGTTGAGAAACACAGATTGGCTAATGGCCAACAGCTGCTTAAACCATGAACTAAAAGTACAGCTATCATGCTTGTAAACACATTATAGTGTTCAAAAACCATATTAATAGATAGCTTTTGTTGTTGTTGCATTTAACTGTCGAAAATGCTGTTATCAAGGTAATTTCCTTAGTAGATGATGTCAGAGGTCAGCATGTGGGAGAAGTGGGATCTCAGGATGATAGACGAGTTTCCCACAAGTAATTACCAGTTCAAGTGCATTTGTCCCAGTCATATGTGGCCAGGGATGGCCATAAATTACAATTAAAAAATACAACTACAAAATGCCCTAAAGACCAATGTATCAAAATAAAATACAAGATACTTTTGCAAAGTATTGTATTTAATTAAACTTAATGTGTTTTGTGTTTTAAAATACAAAAATTCATGTGCAAGTTGCTGACCGAACAGAAATAACATTCTCAGTAATGGTTACAGAAACGTTTTACTTGTTATGACTGTGTTATGTTGTTGTTTATCTACCTTAGTTGAATGCATTGACACTCTGGATAAGAGTGTCTGCTAAATTACCTAAATGTATATGTGAAAATTAACAACTGCAAAGCACACTGGGTATTTTCATTGGCCTCGTTTCGGGGCAGAGCTCATTTGACTAATACTCAGCATGCTTTGCAATTATTCATTTTTACATATACATTTACACTACCAGTCAAAAGGTTGGACACAACCTACTCATTCAAGGGTTTTTCTTTATTTGTACAATTTTTTACATTGTAGAATAATAATGAAGACATCAAAACTATGAAATAACAAATATGGAATCATGTAATTTAGTAACCCAAAAAGTGTTAAACAAATCAAAATATCTTTATTTGATATTCTTCAAATAGCCACCCTTTGCCTTGATGACAGCTTTGCACACTCTTGGCATTCTCTCAACCAGCTTCATGAGGTAGTCACCTGGAATGCATTTCAATTAACAGGTGTGCCTTCTTAAAAGTTAATTTGTGGAATTTCTTTCCTTCTTAATGCATTTAAGCCAATCAGTTGTGTTGGTACAAGGTAGGGGGGGTATACAGAAGATAGCCCTATTTGGTAAAAGACCAAGTCCATATTATGGTAAGAACAGCTCAAATAAACGACAGTCCATCATTACTCTAAGGTCAGTCAATACGGAACATTTCAAGAACTTTGAAAGTTTCTTCAAGTGCAGTCGCAAAAACCATCAAGCGCTATGATGAAACTAGCTCTCATGAGGACCGCCACAGGAATGGAAGACCCAGAGTTATCTCTGCTGCAGAGGATACGTTCATTAGAGTTACCAGCCTCAGAAATTGCAGCCCAAATAAATGCTTCACAGAGTTCAAGTAATAGGGGGGCGCTGTTGGAAGCCAAGGATGTAGCACGCGTCTCCCTATCGCTCCTGAGTTAGTGACCAAATTTATATATTTAACTTTGCAAAACTGCATACATTTCTGTTTGCCCAGGCGTCTGAAGAGACCCATAAACAGAGTTCAAGTAATAGACACATCTCAACATCAACTGTTCAGAGGCGACTGTGTGAATCAGGCCTTCATGGTCGAATTGCTGCAAAGAAACCACTACTAAAGGACACAAATAATAAGAAGAGACCTGCTTGGGCCAAGAAACACTAGCATTGGACATTAGACCGGTGGAATTTTGTCCTTTGGTCTGGAGTCCAAATTGAAGATTTTTGGTTCCAACCGCTCTGTCTTTGTGAGATGCGGTATGGGTGAACTGATGATCTCTGCATGTGTACTTCCCACCGTAAAGCATGGAGGAGGTGTGGGGGTGTTATGGTGTGGGGGTGCTTTGCTGGTGACATTGTCTGTGATTTATTTAGAATTCAAGGCACACTTAACCAGCATGGCTACCACAGCATTCTGCAACGATACGCCATCCCATCTGGTTTGGGCTTAGTGGGACTATAATTTGTTTTTCAACAGGACAATGACCCAATACACCTCCAGGCTGTGTAAGGGCTATTTTACCAAGAAGGAGAGTGATGGAGTGCTGCATCAGATGACCTGGCCTCCACAATCCCCCGACCTCAACCCAATTGAGATGGTTTGGGATGAGTCGGACGGCAGAGTGAAGGAAAAGCAGCCAACAAGTGCTAGGCATATGTGGGAACTCCTTCAAGACTGTTGGAAAAGCATTCCAGGTGAAGCTGATTGAGAGAATGCCAAGAGTGTGCAAAGCTGTCATCAAGGCAAAGGGTGGCTGTTTGAAGAATCTCAAATATAAAGTATATTTTGATTTGTTTAACACTTTTTTGGTTACTACATGATTCCATGTGTTATTTCATAGTTTTGATGTCTTCACTATTATTCTACAATGTAGAAAATAGTAAAAAATAAAATAAAATAAAAACCTTGAATGAGTAGGTGTGTCCAAACTTTTGACTGGTACTGTAGTTCATTTAGCAGATGCTGTTATCACACCATAGTGTCATCAGACTTTTGATACCAATGTAGAGTGAAAGGGGGACACAAAATTGTGAACAACTATAAAGAAATGTTATAGAAAAGTATTTTGCATTTTGAAAATACAAATTACAGCTTTCAAAAGTACCTTGTTACAAAATACATTGGAGTGTAGTTCAGCCCAATGTAATACAACATACAAAATACTCAGAAGTAATTCAAATAGGTATTTCAAATACATGTAACATAAATATTGCCCATCTCTGATCGTAGATCAATAACCAAGCATCAACAACCCAACCTGGCTCTGGCAATGGGTTGTGAAATGACCCAAGTGCTGGTTCAAAATAACCCAGCATGTGTTCTGTCCAATATTTACCCAAATTGAATTGTTTTTAACCCAGCATTTTTTTTGTCCATCACCCAACCATGCGGACACATGTTAGAGGTGAACCCAAACATAATTCCATAATTTAGCATGCATTGGAGAGATTAAATGGAAAGGCGAATGGCCTAAATAAATGATAGTGTATAGTGCTCTTATCTCCGGTGATGGGGACAATATCTAAATTATCCTTTTGATTAAGCACTCGATATCAAGTGTAGGCTATGCAGTTACAAATGCATGTTTATCTAAAGATATAGGCCTACGGAGAGTCCTGATCTGCCAATGGGGTTTGAGTTTACTAGTTTGTATGGCGTAACTGTATTGGTTGTGAACGGAGTGAAGGGCACCACTGGATACAGCGGATTCAGCACCATGGACAGAGCACCCAGCGGTTGGCTACCCACACATCCACAGCCAATACGGTCTCTAGCGCTACGATTGGGAGAACGACATAGCAGAAACAGCAGTTTACAGCGCGGACCAATAGGATGACTGCATATCAGTTTCACAGCCAACCCGAATATCTGCAGATGCCTGCATCAAAGCGTCGAGATTTTTGCTGGTTTGCTTAAGGATAAGCCATCTATTTTTAGAATCTGTAGTATACATTTGATCGTTTTATTTTCTGTTTACATCTTCCTTATCTTCTTTCTCGCCTTTCCCTACGGCGTGTTTGAGAGAGATACGCCCCTTTGTCTGCTTCGTCCGGAGGACTGCGATAACAGCCGTGCTATTGATTTTTGCTCTTCAATGGAATACATTTTTATACTAATAGCGAGTGTTGGCAATACATTTCGCATCTGCTGTGTACCGGTATTGCCCTCTATGAGAAAGAGACTATTCCATTATTCTTAGCTGAAGATTGAGACACCACACATAGACACAGCAAGAACCGGGAAACGTTCATTCATAGAGCTTTCAGTTCCATAGCGCCTTCTCTTGCTCCCGCCTAGACACCCCAGGACCGTGGACAGCGCTTGTGTCAGTGGCCGCAGCTCGGAGTGAAAAACAACTATTAGGCCTATCGGTTCATCACAATCATCACAAGATACTCAAGAACTGACTAAAAGTTAAGATCACAAGCTGTGATTCTATATGGATTATACCAGAATACTCTACTGATTGGAAGGTAAGAAATTGTGCCTTTATGAGCAGTTGTTTTTCTGCAGCTTGTGTCAGCATCATTATCAAGTGATTTAATCAACATGCTATAAACAAGACAGTGAATTCGGTTTCTTTATCATTGCACTGTATTTGTCTTTATTGGGCACGATTAAGCAACCATTTTAAAATTACAGTGCAATTTTTTGCTTGCATTTCCATATCTTGATAATGGTTAATTGGAGAAAAAATATGCCTTCAATAATAGGTCATGTGTCATCAATAAACAATATTTATCAATATCACAAATAAAAACATGTAACGTCAACAAATATAACATCTATATCTATATCAACGCTGTCTTGTGCTAAAGGGGATGGTGTTTTCATTCAAGGCTTCCATTTTGAAGCTAAGATGGATGCTTGCGCACATTTCTTTATCCTGCTTCGGTTGCCTTATCTTGCTCCTTATATAAAATTCATAGTAACGATGTAATGTTTGGCCTGGTTAGATTAATTCGAATTTGCATTCGAAATTTGAGATATTAGACATAATACATCTTATAAATGATATTAACATCATGGCTGAAATGAATATTAAACAAAACATCATTTCAAAAGTGTATAGTGAATGCTGCGAGATTTGGCCTTTATGAATTAACTGTCTCTGAGGTGTTATATAGCCCAAGGTCTATTCATTGATCTGTGACTAACAAAAAAAACTGCAACTTTGACTGTCCTGTAAACACAGGCTATTTAATAAATGTGATGAATTATTCATAGCCTAATTAACACACATAAAGGAACTGATTGATTTATCCAAACCAAGCTGTAAAGGAATTTGATTTGGTTATAAGTTGGGGATTTTGATTACTTCTGTTTTAAAGATAGGAAGTCAGATTTGCATCTGATGTATATCAACTGAACAAACTAAAAACGATGTGTTTGAAATAAACACTAAATATTTATACTATTTAAATGTAATATTTCTTATGTAATATGGCCTTCCAATTAATACAAATAATACAAAATACTTTACCCTGGAATTTTCCAAGATCAACAGTTGTTGTTTTAATAACCGTTGGAAATGCATTCAGCAATCAATGTACAGCTCATCTTCAATACATTTTCCCCCCAAATCCCAAATGTTTCCTATGCACAAAACGCTGTAGCATACTACTTTGTAATGCACTTTCTATTCTGTTTATTGACAGGTACCATTTCCCCTCTCAGAGAACAAGAATATTTGGTTCTTCCCATTAAAAACACCTTTGTCAGATCCCCAGAGAAGAGAACCAACTCTCCCTCCATCACTCTCTCCCCCAGAGGAACGATGGGTACCGTTCTGTCCCTCTCCCCTAGCTACCGGAAGGCGGCCCTGTTCGAGGATGGCCCGGCCACTGTGGGCCACTACACAGCCGTCCAGAACAGCAAAAACTCCAAGGACACCAAGAGCCTCAAGCGCCAGTCCCTCATCAGCGTGTTGCCATGGAAACGTATTGTGGCGGTATCGGCCAAACGGAAAGGTTCCAAAAAGCTCCCACCCGACGATGGGCAGAAGGTCAGCACTGAGCACACCATCACCAACAGCCAGAAGCTGAAGAAGTCCCAGTCCTGTGCCAACTTGTCCTCTTTCGCCACGCAGGAACCCACCATAGCTGCCACCATCCCCACCTCCAAGACCGTCTCCAACGTGGCCGCCACCGCCAAGAAGAACTCGCTGACCGGTTCCATGGGGGGCCAGGCAATGAATGCGGGCACGCCCAAGCGGGTGATCGTCCAGGCCTCCACCAGCGAGTTAATGCGTAGCCTGGGTGAGTTCCTGTGCCGGCGCTGCTACCGGCTGAAGCGTCTGTCCCCCACCGACCCAGTGCTGTGGCTGCGGAGTGTGGACCGCTCCCTCCTCCTCCAGGGCTGGCAGGATCAGGGCTTCATCACCCCGGCCAATGTGGTCTTCCTCTACATGCTGTGCCGCGATGTGGTCTCCTCTGAGGTGGCCAGCGAGCGGGAGCTGCAAGCATCTCTGCTCACGTGCCTCTACCTGTCCTACTCCTACATGGGCAATGAAATCTCCTACCCGCTCAAGCCCTTCCTGGTGGAGGCTGAGAAGGAGGCCTTCTGGGACCGCTGCCTGGAAATCATCAACCGCATGAGTGGCAAGATGCTGCAGATCAACTCCGACCCGCACTACTTTACCCAGGTGTTCGCCGACCTCAAAAACGAGAGCAAGAAGGAGGAAGAGAAGACTAGGTTGTTGATTGGCCTCGACCGATAAGAGGAACCTTGGGAGGACGGTAAAGGGAGGAATAGGGGAGAAGTGGGACAGGTGGGATGTGGATAGGGTCAGGGTGGCACGCACGACTACAGAAAGAACAGGAGCGTTGTCTGGTGTTCCCGTCTTGTATTAGTAGAAAATTGGTTTAGCTGGAGGCCCATAATGGCCAATCAGGAGGCTCTGGTGTCATATATCATGTTAACAAGGCCAATGTTTGGGCATTATAGTACTTACAGACAATCACACAGATAAAATTACTGATAACCTTTATGTTGAGTGAACAGTAAAACACTGACCTTCAGGACATTTGATAACAGAGATGCAGCGGGGCCTGGGGCTGGGCACATATTAAATGTTACTTCAACAGCAGCCAAACCTGACAAGATTACATTTATAGAAAATGATGACCCCTCATAAACCCGAAACAGGTCATCAAATGTCAGTGACTAGAATAAAAAGAAGAATGGCTGAGTAGAAGACAGATACATTTTATGTGTCCAGATTCAGAGTCAAGAGAATCACTTTAGGGACTTCAGAAAGCTGTGAGGCCACTGCATCCCTTTTCCCCCTCTCCAAGCTGCATCGGCATCCTCACTGACCCTAAATATTAACACAGACAGTGGAAACACCAGACAACATCACTGTAGTAGTCTGCTCGTGTACTGTACATAGTTAGGGGGGGAAAACTAAGAGTCATCAAAGCAACCAAAGGCAGAGCTAAAGAGAGGATCCATGTGGATTCAACAGGGAAATGTGGGGGCACAAGAAACATCATGATCCCACTACGCATGAGACCACGTCCCATGTCATCACATGTCCCCTCAGGACATCACGTTTTCACGTCTTAACATGTCCTCTGACGTCTTCATTTCCTAATGTCCTCCACATACAATCACCAATTGCCAATACCCCCTACCTCACCACCAACAATAGCCCTGCCCAAGTCTACCCCCACAACATTGCACTTCTTCCCACAACAAGCATGCCTGGTTTTATTTCACCATTAACAAATAAGAGGGTAACATTGCCAAACCTCATCACCTACCACAGTCCTGATTTGTGTTTTGGTATGGAGAGGAGGCTAGTCCTCCTCAAATAAAGTGATATGGAAGGCCAGTAGAACATACTGCTGAGTTGATTGACTTCCATTGACCCAAAACAACACTAGTCGAGAACTACAGGAGACTATTATTGTGGCACTTCATGTGATGTGTCCACCTGCTTGGTTTCCATTAAGGACAGAACTAAATGGATTCTCCATTAAAGTCATCTCCCTTAAAGAGACTATTCCCTCCCCACTGATGGTTATTTATGTAACCACTTGTGTTGTCATGCATGTGTGCTTCTATGGGTTCCTAGCATGCTGCTTTGTGTTCGCACACCACGGCTACTTCCCAAATGGCACCTTATTACCTATGTAATGGGCTACTCTGGCCAAAAGTAGTGCACTACATAGGAAATAGGGTGGCATTTGGGACATGCGCCACATGATTTTAGACTGAGAGCAGTATGCTGCAATGCTGCCCTTACCTTAACTCATTATGAAGTTATGATTACTGATTATGAAGTCTTCACTTTTATGAAATCCCACCTCCTGCAAGGTTGGGAGGTGAGAGTCCTGTGCCATATCGTTCTGAAGATTATGATTTATAAAAACAACAACGCAAGTCTTGGATCATCATGCAGAACAAGAAAGACTTCTTAATGCAATCACCCTATACATTTCATTAGTTATTATTATAGTATTGTGTATGTATGTTGACGATGACAGAGCCAGTGACTTGTGTTCTACCAATGTAACTCAATGGCAACATGGAACAAGATAAATATTAATTATCTGTCAATTTCAGAATCTCCACTGACTTGGCTGTGTAGCGCTCAATTGAAACTGCCATTGATATTATCAGCAGTCTCAAACCTCATGAAAAATATGCATATGAAAATCTGATTGCAGAGCCTGCATACATGTTCTTCCTGTAAGATGTGTTTGGGATGGATTGAACGGTAGATAGCTGATGTATAAGTGACTTTCAGATAAAATTGGAATTATAATTATTAAGACATGTTCTTTGCTGTTGAACCAAGTTGTGTGGTATGGGTTCAGTGCTTATTCTCATACAATACAGTCATTTACACTTCCATGTGCTTGAAATAGTTACTGAAAAAAAAAAAAAATGTCCACTGAGGGTTTGCTGCTTCCAAATTGATGCTAGTAAGTGAAAATTAGAATATTGCTCTCTTTTCATTGCTATTAATGTTTATAGCTCCAACCACATTTGAATGTGTGTAATTATTATCTTTACAATTTCAGATAGTTACTGTGACTGGTAAAATATTGACATCTGGATATTTCGCGAACTCTATCTATAGGCCTTCCATGAAAATGCACATGTGCAAACTGACCAATAATACTGATGAGTAGAACTGTAGTGGAAATGACAAGCAGTGAATCTTCTATTGTATAAAGCAACAGAGATAGTGTCTGCCAGGTGGAGTTTCCACCATTTTGTTTTCACGAATTCAGTCCATTCAACTCAGCAAGGGCAAGTTGCAAAGAACAGATGGAAGGAAACAAATGTTTGGAATGGAACACCAAGCCTGTTTGGAATGGAACACCCAGCCTGTTTGGAATGGAACACCCAGCCTGTTTAGAAAGGAACACCCAGCCTGTTTGGAATGGAACACCAAGCCTGTTTGGAATGGAACACCCAGCCTGTTTGGAATGGAACACCCAGCCTGTTTGGAAAGGAACACCCAGCCTGTTTGGAATGGAACACTGAGCCTGTTTGGAATGGAACATGGCCTGGGACTCTATGGAACTCTATGGAGAGTGGTGAAGTTCACCCTGTATCCTCTTATTTCTTTGACTAAGTCATAACTATGTGCCATGTTTTCACTTGCAACACAAACAAGACAACACATTTGTACAATACAAAGTTAAATGGGGTTGTTTAATTATTTTCCCTTTTCATTTGTGAATCATATTGTGTGCAACTTTGTTGAACTACTCAAGTAAGTCAAAATAGTGTTATTAGAGTAAAGATGCGGCAATCTGTGACTAATGTATGTGGATGTATGACTATGTATGTGAGTGAGAAGAATTTGATCAACTGTTACATTTACTTTATATAAAAAATACATTTGCAAGCCTTTTTAAATGTTATATTTCTTTGTGTCTGATCGTGTGAATGAATGTTGAACATTGAGGAAGCAAGAACTCCATCTTACACAGATAGGCTTGGTGGAATTTTCACTGTATTGGATACACCAATCCTGTCCCAGGGACCACACACTATAAAACCATAATGCAGACAGGCCAAACGCTTTCCACCTCCTAGCCATATAACCAATGACGGCCGGGTATGCCGTCATTGGTTCTTAACTGACTTGCCTAGTTATATAAAGGTTTTAAAAAAAGAACTTCACTTCCCATGAACCTGCACTGCCCAGTCTGGCCACAACGAGGCAGTAGAGAGTTGTGACCCATCATCAGGAATACTGAGCAACCTGCAGCTTGGAGATCTGAGATGATAGATACTGTATCTAAGTACCATCATGGAAATAGCTTCACCTTTCCCTCTGATAGACTAGGTGGAATGTTGGATAAGAGAGGATTAGGTTGCTTAATATGTCTGCCAATCTGTAGCCTATGGCTGCTGAAGTAGCCTCTCTCATCCATGGCAGGCCGACTTGAGATGACTACATTGCAGAGAATCATACATACAAATCACGCCTCCCAAATAACTACTTACTATGTGATTAAGACTAGCGATTTTGCACCTTGTCTCGCTCAAAGGGAACCCCCCTTAAATACACTGGGTGCGCATTGCCTTGCTCAAACGCTATTCTGCTGCGTGGTGGGCAACTGCAGTGCGGAATGGCCTTCTCTGAACTGGTGGAGTGGTTAGGAGGAGCTGTCCACGCTCGGTGGTGCTGAACGGGAGGCTTGCTGTTTGTACGTGTGAGGGCCTCTGTCCCTGGTCCTGACCAATGTAGAGGCTCTGTCTGCAGTGCTGAAAGGTGCGCCTTTGCAAGATACCACACACCCAGCACAGTTTAGAATCTAGATTCTAGCTTATTCACAATTGCAGATCACAATATCAATCTATAAACTCCAATAGCTACGTTGTGTGTGTAATCTGCACATATTATTTACTGGTAAGCGAGGCTACAATAATTTTATTGAGAATACTCAACATTAAACAGAGAATAGGCTACATGGATAAGAGTGTGTAAGAGTGGGAGGGGGGAACAGTCGTGCAACGTGAGGGACGTTCATTGCACGAGATCATTGATGATATTTTGCTAGGGCTTCCTCTGAATTCGGCCAATCAAAATCGAATGCGTCGCACTCCTCAGTCGTGCTGTGTGTGTAGCGTTGGTTCCTCATTCATAGCTAGGTAGATAGGATACAGTCCATCTGCCGTCTCCCGTCCGCTGCCGTATGAATTACGATTCAAAGCTGCACCTCTGAACATCACGAAACGCGAAGATGGCGGCCCGGGTAAGATATTTTCTCGTTTGTTCAATATCTCCTTGTCAAAATAAACATTTTCTTTCGTTGTAAATAGGATACAATTCCGAGTGCGACGTATGGTTTCCAGGTAAGCAAAGGAAGGGGGTTGCCAGCCTTCAAATGGCAAGAAATGTCGGCTATGCTCTGCTATTTCAATGCAGAATGTTTTTTTACGCCCTGGCATTCTGCTTGATAGGCACCCGCACAATCTGGTTTTGACGGGTCGCAGAAATAATTGATCTGTCTTGTATAATCAGCCTACAGTCAGCGCTAGGAAACTATAGGCCTCTACAGCTAGCCACTGCATTAGCTGAGTGCGTCGGTTGAAGCTAATCCTGGATTTTACATGCCCTTTAGCCGACGGAATGCTTAAAAGGGCAATTGGAACCTTTTATAGGATATCTGTGCAAAAAGTGCTTGTAATCATTTTAGCCGACGGAATGCTTAAAAGGGCTATTGAAACCTTTTATAGGATATCTGTGCAAAAAGTGCTTGTAATAATTTTACAGCAGCGCACGCAAGCTTCTTGTCCATAGCACGACCTCGCGGGTGTATTTTATTAGGCTATATAGCCTATGGCAGTTTTGGGAGTCCGGAATATAATCTATGCTTTCTTGTATTGGAATAGATAATGGATGGGCAACCCACTTTTGTATGCCCGCGAATCAATTTCCAAAAACAAAAAATATTAATATGTTTTTGGGGGAACTCAGTCAGGGTCAATTTACTGTTGCGAGTTAGAATGTTAGAATAAACAAGGTGCAATTTCGAAATTTGGTTGTGGATCATCAGTTTCTCTTGTTAGGCCTATGTCAGGCACAGACAGTCACTTAATTAGCCCGTGTCAGCTTGCATTTTTTTGATTGGTAAATTAGTCTAGCCAGCTATCAAAAACTTGTAGTAATCATGGTCGAATTACCGACCTGGGCCTCCCCATTCATTTTGTTAGTCACTCTCACTCAGAAATCATATTAAAAACTGCAAACATTTCTCTCCACCCTATGGCAAAATGTGTAGAATTGCACGAAATTACCTGTAAAACTGCTAATTTATCTCCGGCCCAATGCAACATTTGTAGAATTGCAGGTACAAACTAGGTACTGCAGGATTCTGTCCCAACTAGGCACCACACTGAGCTACTTAGCTAATTGATCTGTTCAGTGATCGCCTAAATTCAACACACCAGGTCCAGGTTGGTTAACTCAAAAACATGAAGTGGCTGCGGCACTCCAGGAACAGGGTGGCCTACCCCTGACCTATATGCTACGCTCAACTTGAACAGACAACACCTTGCTGCTGCATTACGTAGGTTAGCTATGCCCTGCCTGGCCTGCTGATAGGGACTGGTGCCACTGTACTGCCAAATTCCTATTGGAAATATCTTATATCACTGGATTTTTATCACAGGATGGAGCACCATTTAGAGCTGGTCAACTGTCAAGTTATGCACCACACCTTGGCATGTAGGCCCATCACTAATGCTGATTGAAGCTCTTCTCCTGTCTCTCCCAGTTTAAAACCATTATATGATATGGAGATCTAAGCTTGCCCATTGAATTTACATAGCTCAAGGCAAAATGGTAATATAGGTGGGGCATAATAGCATGATATATTTAAATCTAGGCCTATTCCATTGGTTGATGTTGCTGCCAGCCTGCATTATTCAAACTTGTATCCAGAAGACACCATTGGCAATACACCACTGTGGTTTGAGAATAAGGAATATTTCCCCATCTAGTGCTCTAGTATAATGGCCCCAATGAAATTACAAGACAGTATTGAAAATGCAATATTTACACTATGAAAATAACAGCAATGTCATTCTTTAAGATAGTATTCTACTCCTTCTTGCCGTTAAGTGTCAAGGCAATGATTAGCTTTTGTACATCAGTGTACTGGATCCAACAGTTCGTTTCAGTCGACAGACTTGTTTATTTGTTATCATTCCAGTTGACATACTTTGCATTAAAGGCATTGAGACGCGTTTAAATCTTTGCCTTAGCGAGAGGGAGAATGTGCATCTCTGTCCCGAGCCAAGGCATCTGATGATACATTTTCACTTTGTCACACGGCATGAGTCAACTGTGTCCACTGGCATTGGTCTCCCTCCTTCCCTCGCCCTTGCAGAGTGCACTGCACATTGTTGCTGGGCCTAGAGTGTCAGAGCTGCTGAGAGGGACATAGATGGTGTCTCAGACTGACAGCACACAGCGGACATCTTACAACAGAGGGAAATAGCCTACATGAATACCCCTTACTAAATTCTCTTACTAAGAGGAAAACGTAGGGAAAGGACGTGGATTCACTATGAACAGTAGACCTAGGGAATGTAAACAGTGGATGGTCATCAGAGAATGACCTTTGTTTGTGTATGTGTGGTCATCCATGGCCTTGTAGTAATGTCTAAATGGGCATCTCTTATATGGCCAGGGGTTTAGGAGAATCTACATCCTATGCTGACATCCGATCCTCTTTATTCATTGGCCCTCTCCCATCTTAGTATTTTAATTGGAGAGTTAATATATTATGTTAAGTTTATGTAACGTACAACAATGTAAATAAACAAACACAACAGTGCACCGGGAAGATTAAAAAATCTGTGTTCTGTGCAAGATGGGAAGGAATGGGGGAGGTTTTCAACAGGACAAGAATCAGGATCTAAGATCAGAGCGGGAGTGTGACAGGATACGAGAAAATGACATACTGAATTAGATAGCGGTCTCCCTCCTGTGAACCTCTACACATCCTCTACAACCGATAACCAGCCCAAACTTCCACTACCACAAACTGCAACTAAACTACTATACGCCACCACTTTCTGTCCATAACTGTCCCTGCCTCCAACAGTGCATACAGGTCTTCATAAGGATGTCATAATAATGTCATAACTGCACTGGAAGTATAGACCTTTAGTATTAGAACATGACAGAGGAGGCTGGTGGGCGGAGATATAGGAGGACGAGTTCATTGTAATGGCTGAAATGGAATTAATTGAAAGGTATCAAACACAGGGTTTCCATGTGTTTCATGCCGTTCCATTTATTACATTCCAGCCACTACAATGAGCCCGTCCTCTGATATTTCCACCCACCAGCCTCCACTGGACCAGAACACTTATAGCCAGACCCAGACTGAAGTGTATTGGGACTGTGAAGAAGTGCTGAGCAATTAACCCATTTTTTATTTTATTTGAGGTTATTTAACAACTAATTGACTGATGTCGGTCCAATTATTTGAATTCCATTTAGTACAATTTTTTTGGTGAGCCCAACGCGCCGTTTCTCTAGAGAGAAATCAAATAATTTACGAGAGAAAGGGCTGAAGGGAGTTGTAGTTTTCATTAACCATTTACTGCAGTGGGCTAAATCAGGGTCACACAGAGTAGTTTTAAACAAATCTACTTCGAAACAAAAGTATGCACCTCACACACTTGTCCGTGTTCGAGAGGATCAAAACCGTAATGTATCATGGGTAAATTGTGACTGACTGATCTACAAATAATAATGAGTAGTTATTTTTGATGCAATGTCCTTTGTAGATCCGTCAGTCGGCATTCACCTGCACTTTAGGCTGCAATGTTGTACAAGCCCATGGATACACTTTTACGCCTGCTACGTTACAGCAGTGATCCACTATACGGATAGCCACACTAGCTTCACCCTCATGTCAGTGCTAGCAAGCAGGCTAGGTAGTGCTAGGTACAGTATCAACAGCCAATCCAGTAGGGGCTGGAAACTATAGTGAGCCTCGATTGGTCAATAGCAAAGCGATGTCGAGGAGTACGTGACAAACGTTCAGCTTTTCCCAACTTTGGTCCTGCCCTGTTCACGCTCCCTCGCCCATGCTTGCATCGCCCAACGGTCCCCGCCTACTTCACTTCCCTTCATTGAAAATGAATGGAGTTTCATTGTTTCATCGCCCCCAACGTGCTAGATGGATTTCTGCCAATAGGTTAGATCAGGGGTCTCCAACGGGAAGATCGAGAGCTACCAATAGCTTGTAGCCCACCTATGAGTAGCTCGCCAATCAATTCTGAAAGTACACTACATGCATTATTTCATGTGTTCCATCGCAAACTGTCATAAACATAAAACTCCCGGCTACTATCCAATCAAAGCCATATTGACATTATCCCACCCCTGGTTAGCCACTATTGGCTTACTTCTTCTTCTTCAATGGTATATTGGCGATCACACAATTTAATGAGCATCCCGCCACCTACTATGCAGGATGGAAACAGGATTCCCCCAAGAAATTGAACTACCAAAAAACTACCAAAACACTACCAAAATAAATAAATCAATCAAACAACTCTTCTGTTAAAAATAAATAAATAAAACTGAACTGATCCCTACCCAGGCTCAAGGGGAACCTGGGAGGGTGGGTCTTCCGGCGCCAGTACCCCTTGCAAGTCTTTCGATGTAAAATCCATTTCTGCTGCAGCCACAATAATGTGTAGTTTCTTCGACTTCTTTGAGACTTATAACTGTGGCAATGAACGCAATAAAATCCACCTTTTTAACACACAGGGTATCTTTTGTCTGGCAGCAAACATTTACTACAGGCTGTGGTGCGTCCACTACCATCTCTTCACTAGGATCACTTGTTTTCTCAATTATTTTAATTGCCTCCGCATAGGAGATTCGATTGACCGTTCTAACTTTTGACACCTCAATTTCCTTCACCCTTACAGGGCACTCCAGGAACTCAGAATCATGATTCCCACCACAATTGCAACACTGTTGTCCTTCTACACACCTTTCTTCAGTGTACTCTGTCAATGTGCCCTTGAGCAAGGCACTTAACCCTGATTGCTCCTGTAAGTCGTTCTGGATAAGAGCGTCTGCTAAATGACTAAAATGTCAAATGTACTCTGTTGGTCTGCACACACTTGAAACATGGCCAAATCCTTTACAATTCTTACACAGCAATGGTTTGGGGATGAAAGCTCTTACAGTGTATCTTACATAACCAAGCTTCACATGCATAGGTATTTGCTCTTTATCAAAAAACAACAGGACCGACAGACTTTCTTATTTTTCTCCATTTACCCAGTGGGTCAGATGCCAAGCACCAACCACACCAGGAATTCTCTTCAGGTATTCAACCTGAACATCCGTCGTCACCCCTGAGATGACTCCTTTGACGGGTGCTCTACTCCGAAGTTCAAAACACAAAACCTCTGTTGTCCGGATTCTTTTGAGGCCCACTGCAATCTTCCTCTGCTCTTCAGAAATACAGTTCATCAAAATAAGACCACTCCTGGTCACTCTGACAGACTCCACTTTTCCAAGCGCATACTTCACCATTTTCAACACCTCAAACGAGTTTCCCACATACGCATCCTTACTCAACAAATGCATCCCTACAAGAAGCGAATCATTATCATTCATACACGTATCCTCCACTCCAATTTTAGACAATTTCGTTTTTGTCCCAGTTTTCGATATTACCGTTGTCCATTCAGAACATTCGTGTTCACCAAATGTACTCGACGCGCTGCTTAATTTGAACTCCGCTTCAACTTCCGCCATCTTCCTCTCCACCAAAAACCTCCACTATTGGCTTGAAAAGCCAAATGTAACACAACATCTGCCAATTAATTTCTAGCAATATTGCCTGTTTGTCTGTTTGGTGTGCACGTTTGTCTATCACTCTGTATGTAGCCAGTTAGTGATGCTAATCATAACCATCTTGTGAGTAGACAGACTTTCCTCAAAAACCTCAATTAACTGTTAACTGCAAAGTAGGCTTACCTGACAGAACTACTGTTTATCAGGATTATTTGTATCAATTGGGTGGTGATTGTTTTGCAAACTCTGCCATGACATGTGCTTCAGAAGTAGGTCTAACAGCAGAAAAATTGCTAGACCTACACATTTCTCTCTTGCTAGATGCACAGTTAAAGGGGAATTACACTCAAATATCTAAATTTTTCAGACCTCTAAAATGGTCTTCTGATGTGATTTAAGCATTGACATGGACATACATTTTCGTTTATTCTATATGAATAATTGTAATATTTAGAGTAAAAAACAGAAGAAAAACCCCCAAAAGCAGGACAAAAAAACAGAGAAAACTGAATTCAGGAAAATACCTAATATAATTTTTCGGGCCCCCCTTAGTGTTGTTTATTAACCATTATTTTACCAGGTATATTTTTGTACTGTCACGATCGTTAACGGATGAGACGGACCAAGGCGCAGCGTGATAAGCGTACATGTTTATTAATGTACTGAACACACAACAAAACAAACGATACGTGAAGTCCTAGGTTACACAAAACAAACCTTACGGAACAAGATCCCACACCGACTAGTGCCAAACAGGCTGCCTAAGTATGGTCCCCAATCAGAGACAACGAGTTACAGCTGCCTCTGATTGGGAGCCACCCTGGCCAACATAGATCCATACGATCTAGAAACTACATAGAAAATATACCATAGAAACTCCACACCCTGGCTCAACATTTAAGAGTCCCCAGAGCCAGGGCGTGACAGTACCCCCCCCCCCCCAAAGGCGCGGACTGCGACCGCGCCACACAAACACAATAGGGTAGGGGCCGGGTGGGCATTCCGCCTCGGAGGCGGATCCAGCTTCGGGCGTGACCACCACTTTCTCTCCACCTCCCCGTTGCGCCCCTGGTCTGGTCTGGCACCGCTGACTGGAGCTGGACCCGACGACGGTGGATCAAACCGTACAGACTCCGGACTGGAGCCGCTGGCCGGAGCTGGACGGGGCACCGGTGGAGCGGATTGCTCTGGCTCCGGAGTGGATCCGCTGACTGGTTGGACCGGACCCCGGTGGAGCGGATTGCTCTGGCTCCGGAGTGGAGCAGCTGACCGGGGCCGGACCAGGCACCGGTGGAACAGGCACGGGCCGTGCCGGACTGGACACACGCACCACAGGCTTGGTGCGGGGAGCAGGAACGGGCCGGACCAGGCTGACGACGCGCACCACTGGCTTGGTGCGGGGAGCAGGAACGGGCCGGACCGGGCTGACGATGCGCACCACTGGCTTGGTGCGGGGAGCAGTAACGGGCCGGACCGGGCTGACGACGCGCACCACTGGCTTGGTGCGAGGGACAGGAACAGGCCGGACTGGGCTGGCGACACGCACCACTGGCTTGGTGCGGGGAGCAGGAACAGGCCAGACTGGGCTGACGACGCGCACCACTGGCTTGGTGCGGGGAGCAGGAACAGGCCGGACTGGGCTGGGAACACCCACCACTGGCTTAGTGCGGGAATCAGGAACGGGCCGGACCGGACTGGCGACACGCACCACTTGATTGGTGCGAGGAGCAGGACTGGGTTCCTTCATTAACCCCCTCTCCTTCTGCTGCCTAACCAGCTCCTCTCGCCGTGCCTCTACACCTTCCTTCTGCTCCCTCTGCACCAATGACCCCCTTAATCTGGCGGCCTCCTCTGCTAACCGGCTGAACCGCTCTACCGCGGCCTCCTGCTGCCTCGTCGTCCACGGCTTGAGCCCCCCCCCTAAAAATGTTTTGGGCTTGTCTCTCCCCCGTGCTCATGGCCTCCATCCCTCTTGCCAGACTCTCGCTCATCTCCTCCCAAGTCCATCCTCTCTCCTCATCACGCTGCTTGATCCAGGATTGGTGGGATCTTCTGTCACGATCGTTAACGGATGAGATGGACCAAGGCGCAGCGTGATAAGCGTACATGTTTATTAATGTACTGAACACACAACAAAAAAACAAAACAAACGATACGTGAAGTCCTAGGTTACACAAAACAAACCTTATGGAACAAGATCCCACACCGACTAGTGCCAAACAGGCTGCCTAAGTATGGTCCCCAATCAGAGACAACGAGTTACAGCTGCCTCTGATTGGGAACCACCCTGGCCAACATAGATCCATACGATCTAGAAACGACATAGAAAATATACCATAGAAACTCCACACCCTGGCTCAACATTTAAGAGTCCCCAGAGCCAGGGCGTGACATGTACACCAAGAAGTTGCAGGGTAGAGTAGAAGAGAAGAATGTGCCTATTTGGTATAACAAAATTAGTAGCTCACGATATGGTTAATTTTTAAAAAGTGTCTCTAACCCTGGGTTAGATACACACAGACCGCATAGTCCACATGAGAGAGGAATGTACACAAAACAACGACGAGAGAGAGGGATAGAGACAGTTTGTGAAAGTATGCCTAATTTACTTTGAAGAACTAGTAAAATGATTTTGTCAGACAGCTCTGCAGCATACTTAGGCAGGCTAGCCTAGCTAAATAGGATGACTAAAGACAGTACAGTATGGGGAGCACAGAGATAACGTTGTCTGGCTGGCTGGCTGCTACTGCCTGAGCAGAGATGAGATGATGACTTTAAGGAATGAAAAATAATAAAGTCATCAGATAAAAACTAAGTACAACTGAATTATTTATTATTTCATAGTAATTTTGGCAATTTCCATTAAAAAGCTCTAAAATCATTTTTAATGTTATTATTTCATAATACATTTAATGTAAAAAAAGAAAACCGAAATCGAAAAACCGTGATAATTATAAAACCGACCTCAAAAAACACTAATCGCTCAGCACTACCGTGATGAGACCAAGACCAGTTTAAATATGAAAAACATGAACCAGAGGAGGGTTTAATGACGAGAGCATTCTAGCTCTCCCCAGGCCCTTACAAAGAGAATGGGTAATTAATTTCGCTAGGCTGCTGGTAAACGAGTTATCTCAGAATAGCATAGCATAGTATCAAACATCTCCCTCGCTGTTAGTCACATGTTCAGTAATACACAGCACTGTTGTATCTGACATATAAATTGTTCACATTTAATTATTCAGTCTGCAGCCTTGTTTTTTTTTTACCTCAGATATGTCACACAACAAAACACTAGTCTCACTAATATTTCTATAGGCCTATGTTTTTACGATCTTATGCACCAGAAAGCTCTCTGCATATATTGAAAATGTTATAACAACATGGGTTGTGTGTCTATATATCCATATCTCTCTCTCTATATATGTTACGTGTCTATATACACATAAATGTGTAGGAGTGTGTGTGTGTGTGTGGGTGTCTGTGTAATCTGTAATCCCTGTCTTGGTGTAGGGCCTTCATCTGTGTGAGCTGCAGCTATATATAGAGAGAGTGCTACTCTATGTGCTGTGGGGGGCATTGCAGGGGAACAGTTCAAACACTCTTTCCATCAGACACACAATTCATCTGATAGTGGAATGTCGTTATGTTTAGACTGCACAAAACAAGAAGCCCTCATAGTTGAGTTTAGTTATTCTCTCTGATTCTGAATAGGGTGATGATCAGGGTGTTCTCTGTAGGACAAGAGCGACCTTCAAATGTGTCCTCTTGCCCTGCTGTGCTGCATTCACTCACTAAGCTGTGATGCGTTCCTCTATCTCTGCTGGAGGCGTCAGACAGAGAGCATGCAGCAGAATCAGCCAATGCGGACAAAGCAAAATATAACTCATATGAGTTTAATTATATTGGAATGGAAGCAGAAGGCATAGACATCCTTGGTATCAACATTAGCCAGATATATTGAGAAAAGCTTGAAGCTTCATTGCCGGCTGGACATTTGCAAAAAAGGATATAAAAATAAAAAATAATAATCACGTTACAATTGTCTCATCTTTCACATTTGTCACTCAAATATAGGATGGGAAATTCCCTACTGTAAGGTTCTGTATTTATTTTCTTAGTTCACCTTGTGTTCTTGAATGTAGCCCTGTTTCTTTGTGTTCTTGAACGTAGCCCTGTCTTTCATTTTTGTTCATTGATTTCACCTGTGTTAGTTACTCACCTGGTCTCATCAGCTCCTTATTTAGTTCAGTTCATTCTGTTTGTGCCTTGTGAGGTATTGTTCGTTTTGACTCTACTAAGCTAGAACCAGTTATAGCCTTCAGTCCTAGTTTTGTTTCACCTGCCTGTTTGCCTACCTGTGTATGACCATTGCCTGCCTGTGACCACGATTCCTGCCTTCTGCGAAGGCGAAATAAACACCTGCCGCGCTCTGCTCGTGAATCTACACCTTTTTCTCCCTGAGTATTCATTAGAGAATACCTCACCAAAACAGAATGGATTCAGCGGAGCTACAGCAGCGCCTAACCCAGCAAGAGGAGTGTATGGAGGAAATCTGCCATCTTCTCCGCCAGCCTATCCCTACTCCTCCGATGCCAGGTATCGTAATCCATAGCCCTCTTTCATTCATATCCATGCCTGGAAAATATGACGGTCCACCTGGGAAATGTCCGGGATTTCTGATGCAATGCAGCAAATACATTGAGCACAACCCCACTAACTTCGCCACCGACAAGAGCAGGGTGGATTTTGTTGTGTCTCTACTCACAGGCAAAGCCCTGGATTGGGCCACCGCCATCTGGACTGCTAACAGCACAGAACTCGGATCCGAGACCTATTTCCACACCCTCTTCAAAGAGGTATTCGATCACGCTCCTTCCGGTTGTCCAGTAGGAGACCTCCTCATAGACCTTCAACAAGGACGCAATTCAGCTGCCGAGTATGCCCTTGAGTTCCGCACCATGGCTGCAGGGAGTGGATGGAGTGAGGCTGCTTTACTTACCGTCTACCGAAGAGGGCTCAAAAGGGAACTTCAGGCGGAGCTGGCCTGTAGAGGTGACCTTCAGGATTTAAATCAATACATTCGTATGTCCATCTTCATCGACCACCGACCGCCGAAGAACTCTGCCACCCAGGAACCCGAAACCTTATCTTTCCATGATTCCGTCATCCCGTCCGAGTCTTCCAGAGCCCATGCAGTTGGGCCATGCACCTCTCCCATGTATCGAACGTCAAAGGCGGATCCAAGAAGGGCTCTGCCAATACTGTAGAGGGAAAGATCATCTACTCAGCCATTGCCCTGTTCGCCCCCCCACGAAGAGATGAGAAGGGTCCCTCCACTGCCATGCTGGTAGGCGGGTCTGTATTTCTAAATATCTCCCAGAAGCAATTCTCCATCCCAGTATTGATAACCGTGAAGGGGGTTACGAAGTACGTAGAGGGCTTGATAGATTCGGGAGCAACAGGTCGTTTTATCGATCACCAGCTAGTACAAGAGCTTGACATGAACTTGATCTAACACCTGTCACCCCTCCCTTAAGGATTAACATCCTGGACGGGCAGCCATTGGGCATGGGCTTCATTACGCACCTGACACAGAGCGTTACCCTCCAGATTGGAGTCTTCCACACCAAAACCATTAACTCATGGAACTCTCATCCCCCAAACAGCCACTCAACCTCGGACACCCCTGGCTTTGTCGTCACGACCCTGCCATCTTGTGGCGACAAGGTGAACTACTGTCCTGGTCTTCTACCTGCTTCACCAGTTGTCTCAGCCTACCCTGCAGAGCCACCACCATTGAGGACTCTACCTCTGCAGTGCCACCCACCATACCATCTGAATACGCCCAGTACAGCAATGTCTTCAGCAAAATCAAGGCCTCCACTCTGCCACCACATTGCTCAGGGGACTGTGCTATTGACTTACTCCCTGGAGTGTCCCCACCGAAGGGCCGTGTTTACCCCCTATCTATCCCGGAAAATGAGGCAAAGGAGAACTACATTGATGAAGCACTCAAACGGTTTCATTTGTCCTTCTTCCCCAGCTGCGTCCAGCTTCTTCTTCATTTGAAAAAAGGATGGTGGTCTCCATCTATGTATTGATTACCATTCCCTGAATGACGTCACGGTCAAGAACCGTTTCCCTCTGATCCCAGTGACCCTTGAACAAGTGGGCCACGCCAACATCTATACAAAACTCGACCTGCGTAAAGGTGACTCATGCAAGACGGCCTTTATCACCGCACGAGGGCACTACGAATACCTGATCATGCCCTACGGCCTTACTAACGCCCCCGCCATCTTCCAATCCTTTATGAATGAGGTTTTCCAGGATATGATCAACTGCTTTCTCATCGTCTACATTGATGACATCCTGATTTACTCACACTCCCTGAAGGAACACATACAGCATGTACACAAGGTTCTTCAACGGCTCCTTGACCATAACCTTTATGTGAAGACTGAAAAGAGCACCTTCCATGTAACCTCAGTAAACTTCCTCTGTTTCGTACTGACACCTGGAGGGGTCCGCATGGATGAGAACAAAGTCACCGCCGTCAGTAACTAGCCCAAACCCACCACCGTTAAGGAACGTTTCATTGGGTTCTCCAACTTCTATCGCCGGTCCATTCGGAACTTCAGTTCTACTGCCGCTCCCCTCACTGCCCTTACATCCAAAAGACCCAGACCCTTCAATGGACTGATACCGCACTGATTGCTTTCAACACCTTGAAACGCCTCTTCACCTCAGCTCCTGTCCTTCGCCAACCTGATCCGACCCTTCCTTTCACCCTGGAGGTGGATGCCTCCGAAGTAGGAGTAGGAGCCATACTCTCTCAGCGGGTGGGAACACCTCCAAAATCACATCCCTGTGCCTTCTTCTCCAGGAAGTTATCCTCCATTGAGAGGAATTACGATGTGGGGAACAGAGAACTCCTCGGCATTAAATCTGGCCCTCGAGGAGTGGCGCCACTGGTTGGAGGGCGCACAACATCCCTTTCTCGTCCTGACAGATCATCGTAATCTGGAATATATCAGAGGGGCCAAGAGGTTAAACTCCAGACAAGCCCGCTGGGCTCTTTTCTTCACATGCTTCCATTTTCTTGTTACTTACATCCCTGGAAAGAAAAACGTAAAAGCTGATGCTCTCTCCCACCAGTTTGACCTTCCGACCAATAACTTATACCCTACACCCATTCTTCCTTCCTCTTGCATTATGGGACCGGTACAGTGGGAGGTTCACTCTGCCATACAAGAAGCCCTAACCTCAGACCCTGCTCCTCCTGAGACACCAGCTGGGAGGAGTTACGTACCAGCAGCTGTTAGACCCCAACTGATGCAATGGTGTCACACGTCCTTGGGGTCAGGACATCCGGGCATTACACGACCCACCGAACTTCTAGCCGTAAGTTCTGGTGGTCGTCACTGGCATCCGACGTCAGGGATTATAGTACGTACTCTACTGTCCAGTCTGTGCCCAAACCAAAAGCCCTCGTCATCTCCCTGCCGGTAAGCTTCGACCTTTGCCAATCCCTCACAGACCCTGGTCCCACATAGCTGTTGACTTCATCACAGACCTTCCTGAATCCTCTGGTAACACCACCATCCTTGTCATAGTAGACCGTTTTTCAAAAATGTGTAGTCTGGTTCCTCTTCCTCATTTACCTAACGCCATGGAATTGGCTGAGTGTATGTTCCAACAGGTGTTCCGTCTGTATGGGATTCCGGAGGACATCGTCTCTGACCGCGGGCCTCAGTTTGTCTCCCGGGTGTGGCAAGCTTTCTGTGACCGACTGGGGGTCGCCCTCAGCCTCTCCTCTGGGTACCATCCCCAGAACAAAGGGCAGACGGAACGCCTGAACCAAGAAATAGGGAAATACATCCGCCAACAATGTTCTGCCTCTGCACACGACTGGAGTCGGTATATGGCCTGGGCCAAATACGCTCAGAACTCACTCATGTATTCATCCCTCCGCCTTACTCCGTTTCAGTGTGTACTTGGTTACCAACCCCCCATGTTTCCCTGGGAGGCAGAGCCTGGTACTGTCCCAGCTGTCGACGACTGGTTTCGGCATAGTGAGCGGGTATGGGAGACCACTCATCGGCATCTGCAGGAAGCCTCTAATACCCAGAAACGCTTTGCCGACAGACGCGGCCGACCTATGCCACTCTTGTGTGGCTCTACCAGAGACATCTGCCTCCCCTGCAAAAAGCTCTGTCCTCGCTTCATTGGTCCCTTCAAGATAACCCATCGCATCAACCCTGTCACGTATCGCCTCCAGTTACCCCCGTCAGTATAAAATCTCCTCGTCCTTCCATGTGTCTCTATTAAAACCGGTCACCTACAGTCCTCTTCATCCTCCAGTCTCAACCCGCAGTGCGCCCCCACCATTGGATGTAGGAGGGGAACCTACCTACGCCATTCAGGCCATCCTTGATTCCAAACGCCTGAGGGAAGGTTATGGGCCTGAAGACCGGTCCTGGGTCCCTGACCAGGACATCCTTGACCCAGAGATGATTCAGGCATTCCACCATAACCGTCCAGATCGTCCCGCTCCCCGACCTCGGGGTCGACCCCCAAACAGACCCACTGGACATCATCCTCGACACAGAACGTCAGGTCAGTCCATGACCATGTCGAACCAGCCTGCCGGACCTCGCCCCCTCTGCTCCCCCGCCCGCCTGCTCCACCCTCCGGTGCCGTTGGGTCATCAGGAGCCTCCCTTGGGGGGGGGGTACTGTAAGGTTCTGTATTCATTTTCTTTGTCAACCTTACAACAAACGTAGCCCTGTTTCTTTGTGTTCTTGAACGTAGCCCTGTCTTTCATTTTTGTTCATTGATTTCAGCTGTGTTAGTTACTCACCTGGTCTCATCAGCTCCTTATTTAGTTCAGTTCCTTCTGTTTGTGCCTTGTGAGGTATTGTTAGTTTTGACTCTACTAAGCCTTTTCCTAGCTCGTTTGTGAGAACCAGTTATGGCCTTCAGTCCTAGTTTTGTTTCACCTGCCTGTTTGCCTACCTGTGTTTGACCATTGCCTGCCTGTGACCACGATTCCTGCCTTCTGCGACGGCGAAATAAACACCTGTCGCGCACTGCGTGTGTCACGGATTCAGCCGAGGCTGCTCCTCCTCCTTGCTCGGGCAGGCTTCGGCGTTCGTCGTCCCCCGGAGTACTAGCTGCTACCGATCTATGTTTCGGTGTTTGTCTTGTTTGGTCTTTATTGTTTTCACCTGTGTCCCATTAGTGTTGCATTGTATTCCCTTTAAAAACCCCTGTCTCTCATTGTTTGTTGTGTGTGATTGTTTTCCGTTAGGTCGGCAGTGCTGTTGTATGCGAGTATTGTTCCTCCCTGTTAGGAGGTTTTTATTTTGTACTTTCATTACTGTGTTAAGTAAAGTACGTCTGCCAGTAGCTCGGTGTCCTGCGCTTGACTTCGTTCACCGCATACACGTCACCTTGACAGCATGTGAATCTACACCTTTTTCTCCCTGAGTATCATTACACCTACTGCACAACGTGCACATAAGAAATACAAGCACATTACCTTTTGCACATTACCTTTTGCACATTACCTTTTGGAATCTTCCTCTACAAAACATACCATACCCTGCAGGGCTATAACAGTGCAGTCACAGTGTAGTCAAAGTGATATGTCTACATGGTCTCTCCTTGCCATCAAACCTCTCCAACTTTGATGTAATTACTTTCCAGTAGGGGAAGACAGCCAAGAACTAACTTAAAGTGATTTATCTGAATAGAAAAAGGAATTGGCTTTCAAACCTAGCATATTAGCTCAATAATGTCTTCAGCTGCTTCTGAATTCATAACACATATCCCTGTGCTGACTAAATGCCCTTCAAAATCTGACCTATGGCTTACTTGTTGACTCGTTTACAATGGTTTCAAGTAAAGATTGGTGTTGGGAGAACTGATCCCAAGTCAGTTTGTGAAATAGATTGTGTATGCACTTTTTCTGGCGCCATTATGAAAATAACTGATTAGTAGACATAGTATAGTGGTAAGATTGTCAAACTACCATGGAAAAAGTAATGCCTCATTTAAAATGATTGCATAAATATTGTGGTTTTGTAAACATGTCCCTTTGACTGATGAAATATAGGCCCATAGGCATATAAATTATATTCAAATACACTGAGTATACCAAACATTAGGAACACCTTCCTAAGATTGAGTTGCACCCCCACTTTTGCCCTCAGAACAGCCTCAATTCGTTGGGGGCTTGGACTCTACAAGGTGTCGAAAGCATTCCACAGGGATGCTGGCCCATGTTGTTCCCAATGCTTCCCACAGTTGTCAAGTTGGCTTGATGTCCTTTGGGTGGTGGACCATTCATGATACACACGGAAAACTGTTGAGCGTGACAAACCCAGCAGCGTCACAGTTCTTGACACAAACGGGAGCGCCTGGCACTTACTACCATACCCCGTTCAAAGGCACTTCAAACCTTTGTCTTGCCCATTCACCCTATGAATGGCACACACACACAATCAATGTCTCAATTGTCTCAAGGCTTAAAAATCCTTCTTTAACCTGTCTCCTCCCCTTCATCTACACTGATTTGAAGTGGATTTAACAAGTGACATCAATAAGGGATCCTAAGTTTCACCTGGATTCATCTGGTCAGTCTATGTCATGGAAAGAGCAGGTGTCCTTAATGTTTTGTATGCTCAGTTTAATTATGTTTCTACTGCATACATCATTGGGCCTACCCATAGGCCAACCTGATGCACTAGCTGGCTAGAGGCTGAGTTGAATGGCTCCTCCTACTAGTCGCATCTATACATATTGATCTCCAGCACAGACAGCTCAATGGATACCTCCCCCAGGACTCCAGCTGATGGAATATTGAAAAGGGATTCCAGAAATAAAGCAGGATAAAAAGCCTGGAGTGTTCTGTCCTACGAGACTGCAGGGCTGGGTGGGGCATCAAGATTTAGGATTGTGTGTGTGTGTGTGTGTGTGTGTGTTTATACCGCAATCATAAGACGGATCACTGACCACCCTATATTCTTAGTCCTGAATGCAGCATACCACCACCAACGAGCCATTTGTAATATAGGTTTACTGAATACAATCTAGAGGGTTTGTGGGGCGTGTTGATCCATCAAAGGCTGTGCATAGCTCACTAAGATTTGACTACTTTGATTTCAAATGGTGTCTCATTAAATGCATTGAGTTCTGTTATGAATGAAGGTATTTATGTGAAGGGTTTTATTCTCTGTACATTTTCAAAACCATGTAATGTCTTGCTTGTTTGTGCATGCTACAGCTCCTATTACCATTTTAATCAGCCATACATGACAGTAATCCTGGGGTTCCATCCATTCATCACATAAGAACACCAAAAAAACGAAAGATTTCTGCTCTCATGAAAATTCATATTAGTTCTCACATTTAGACAATGTTTTCTGTTTACAATGTGAATAATGAATCTCTTCCTTATGTAAGATCTACATAAGACTGTAAAACATATATGGCTGACAAATGAAATTACTACCAGATTTGGGGTATACTATATAGTAGGCACTTAGCTTGCTAAAACTCACATTTCAAAAACAAGACTCTAGCCACAGACCAATTTATTTGGGCAGTGTAAATTCACTGACGTCAAAATGTGCCCATGTTTTGGTGCAGTTCAGGACGAGAACAAAACTAAAGTGAGTGAAATGATAAGAAAGACCCCAACTCTGCCCCTCTCTGCATGCGCTTGCCACTTGCCACTGTCAAAGTGGTATTCCTTCTATTGTGAATCAATGCACCCAATTCTGCTTCAGCTCTCTGACAGACAGTGGTCCTGGCTGTCTCAATTCTCTGTCTTATGTCCTCCTCTTCCCCTCCCTCTTTGCTTGCGTACGTTGGCCCCCAGGTCGTAATATTTTTCAAGGTATGTATGTAAGTCATTTCCTCATGTATGAACTCCCACCCGCTAAGCGTCTAATAGCTTAATTGGACAGTCAGTCGGCTTTACTGAAAGTAGCTTTATCCGCCTCGTCCACTCCCAAGGTCTTACGAAAGCTTCCCCCCTGCTGCCACTGCCGCTGCTCGCACCCTTGGTAGTGACTGTCTCAAGAGAATCAATATACATATGATACATATATCATCTGCCATTGCAAATCCATTGACTGAGTTGCAATGCAGGGAGGGAGGACATTTGAATGAGTGCACAAACAATTAATTAGCATCCTTTACTCCTCCGCTGCAGTTTCACTAAGAATGCTTAGACCTACTCTTGGACCGGGGTCAAACAGAAAAGCTTCAGCCTATTTATTTTTCTTCTGGCTGAGCGAGCTCTGGGGGTAGACTAGACTGCATGTGATGATTTTATAAATGGGGCAGGGCAGTGTGCCAGCACTGCAGTGCAATACGCACCTCTCTATTAATTGCCACAACCCAAGCACCCAAACATTACGACTCCCAACACCCACTGCCCTTGCTCTTCGCTCTCCTCTCCCCAGCCGCCACCGCTCAAATGTCAGATAAGCAAGCGTACATAGCAGGCCTGTGTCTAACTATGAGTGAGCAAAATCAGAGATAGCTATGGCATGCATATCTTCACAGGGTACATTCACAACAACGTATAGGATTGTATAAAATCTAACTGAAATGAATGACAATTTGTGTCCTTGTTATGTTATTAATTAAATATTAAGGGTCTAATTTTCAGAAATTGAGGCCCTCAAGACCCAGACTAAGACCACACCTTATGACACCCAGATGAAGATACAACCTATTTAGACCCAGACCAAACCAGTTGTTATTTTAGGCCCACTTGGCTCTGACATTAGAGAAGTAAGGCAGCTAGTGTTGGACTTGCTTGTTATTTCACTCATACATGGCCAAATAACTGTCAAGATGGTATTCAAAGATGCATCTTGACAACATGAGTTGAAAATCTACAAAGACCATGGTCTCATCATAGACCATCAGCCCAGACCCAGACCTCTGGCACTGTGGCCCAGACCAAGACTGTTTTTAAATGGTCTAGACTAGTCTTGAGATTGAGAACCTAAGATTAACTCTCTATCTCCCGTGATTTGTCTTAAAAGCTGGAATGAATATTGCATCATCATCAAGATCTCTTTCTGTCTTGATCTGAAAGTTGTCATCATGACAACCTTTTTGTAACATGGCCTTCTGTGGGATTTTTAATTGGAACCACATGTTCTTACTTTTTCCCATCTTTTCTCTTTTATTGAAAGTGTTTCGAGGTTTGTCTTGTGTACCAAAGGGAATAATCTGTACTGTATAGTGTCCTTGGTATATTATGACAGTTCACAGGCGGTCTGGAAGCAATGCTCTTAGCAGCAAACAAAGGTGACGAGATTCAGTGCCCTGAGAATCTCTTCATCTTTTCACTCTGGAACCTTTTCACTCAGTGAATTGTGTGAACAGAGCTATGTAAGAGAATGTCAATGCAGTTAATCCGTGCAATAATCTGACATAAGAATGTAGAAACTTGTCAACAAGAATTGTGTTTAGATAAGTTATCGCAACTAAGAAAGAATTGGTCTTTTGTTTTTAAATATTGTGTTTTGAATTTGTCTTTGGTTTCATTGTACTTTGTATGTAATTCATTCATTCATAGTCTTGTAACGACTGGAATAGATCCTATCAAATAAACAAATAAACTAACTAGCTAGCTAGCTGTATCTGCTGTCTGTTGCTGCTCTCTGACATTGTCTGTTTCAAGGCTGGTTTATATTCATTTGACTATCTTGTGACAAACATTGCTGTTGCCTATGATTTGAAATATGTTGAATTTGCAGAGAAACTAAACACGATAAATGTTCCACACAAAGAAATGCTGTGACGGATCTACAGTATACTGTTGCATTGCTACAAAGTTTTATGGGTTGTTATATACCCTCACACCATAGTGTGAACTACCAGAAGTTAACTGGATGTTTCTTAATGATTCTTGATGAAAGTCAAGAGGCCATTATGGGTGTGTCTCCTGGTTGTTTCTTAGCTTCAGTCTTAACAAGGAAACCCAAGTTCCTTGATGATGCTATTAAATGTAAAATTAGTTTTCCTTTGAAAAATGGAAAGGAAATGCTGCGTCACTACTCAACTACTAGAGTAATATCTCCCCTTCAACTTAATCTCTCTCTCTCTCTCTCTCTCTCTCTCTCTCTCTCTCTCTCTCTCTCTCTCTCTCTCTCTCTCTCCACTGCAGACGATGCAAGCGGCGCGATGCCCGACAGATGACCTATCGTTGACAAACTGTGCTGTGGTGAGCGAAAAGGATCTGCAGTCTGGACAGTGAGTATTCACCATATACAGTATAGCCCTCTGTAGTCTGGAAAACCACACTGTCTACATCAGGGTTCCCCACTTCAGCTCGAAGTAATTTTAAGTTTGGAAATCTCTTCCCAAGTATTCCCACGCATAATGGAGAGACACATGATTGTATACAAATGTAAGCAACTGTATTATATCTGTTTGGGCTTCTTGCGGTCAATTTGCAGTCTACAAATTGTTATGTTCCGGCTCCCCAACGATCTGCTCAAGAAAAAATCGGCCCCTGGCTGAATCTAGTTGATGAACCCTGGTCTACGTGTTTGAACTCTGGTGCTGTAGTCTGGTGTAACATTTAACACTTGGGACCTGGGCCTCCAGAGTGGCGCAGCGGTCTAAGGCACTGCATTGCAGTGCTTGAGGCGTCACTACAGACCCGGGTTCAATCCCAGGTTGTGTCACAGCTGGCCGTGACCGGGAGACCCATGAGGCGGTTCACAATTGGCCCAGTGTTGTCCGGGTTAGGAGAGAGTTTGGCCGGCCCGGGATTTCCTTGTCCCATTGCGCTCTAGCGACTCCTTATGGCAGGCCGGGCGCCTGCAAGCTGACTTCGGTCGCCAGCTGGACGGTGTTTCCTCTGACACATTGGTGTGGCTGGCTTCCGAGTTAAGCAAGCAGTGCGGCTTAGCAGGGTCGTGTTTCGGGGGACGCAAGGCTCTTGACCTTCGCCTCTCCCGAGTCCGTAGGGGAGTTGCATCGATGAGACAAGACCGTAACTACTTAGGCAACATTAGCCACACCTATATGCTCCCTGGACCCCACCTAAAGTAAGAATAAATCTAGGGAGAACACTGAAATAAATGCTAAAGCACGATTTTCAACATTTTTAAACAACACTTAATCTCCTTTGATATTTTTTTATTCATTTTTATTGGTGGTACAGTGGGAAGGTAGATAGTGTGACAGTATAGAGAAGCAAAGACAGAGTGGCCAAGACCGTGCTCAAACAGGGCTCGTACATACAGTACTGTAGGGCATGTGAGGTCCCGAGTGTTCTTTTTAAAAACTTTTTCGTGATATCCTTTTTCGTGATATCCAATTGGTAACAATAGGAGAAACATTGTTCACATCGACTCTGTAAGGGCATTTACAAATAAGCCATTGTAAAAAGATCTACATATTATAACTATTTGTTGAATAATACAATTGCAATTTTTTCACTGTCTTTTAGAGATAAATAGGATTCAATAAATAGTTGAATTCAGTAGCAGCTTTTCCCACCTGATCTCTCTTTATATATTTTCTGCTCATTGTTAGGGACCACACAGAGTATAATCTCTTGCTAATTTGAGATTAGTCCACAAGCAATGGAATCCACTTGGTTGTCAAAGGGGGGAGGGAGGGAACATGTTGTTGATTTGGGCCTATAGCCCTGCCACCTACCCTCTCCTCTATTCCTGGAAAATGTTGGATTAATTTCTTTCCTCATGGCTGTTCTACCTACAATTAAATGATATTTTCAAATATACAGTAAGTATGTTGCTTAGAGCACTCACCGGTGCTATAGTCACTCCGTTACAGTGGGGTTTCGACTGAGATTGGCATCTCCTCGGTTTCCTCTCTGCAGAACTAGTACACAGCTATCTAAATATGTGCATTCATTTTTTTTAATTGTCATGTAATTAGTGCCACATTTTTGATGTGAAGTAATGTATTTTTCTGATTTCATACAAAAACATCATTAGCAGAATAGCTGTTATGTGAAAAAAAACTGTTGTAAATATGATATTCTATTGAGGTAATTTTGTTGCCTGTGTATATGGAACAGATGTCCATGAGTTTCTCAAATCCTCTCTCTACAGACATGTGACTGTGAAGACTACGCCAACTCACAAGTTTGTGTTCACCACAAAAACCCACCACGCCATAGTCCCTGGCACTATCGCTTTCAGTCTGCCACAGGTAAAAAACACACCTACTCCAGATCTTTATATTGTACTGAATCTGCAATGTTGTATAAAGTACACCCATAGATCTATTTATAATCTAAATGAATTTCTCCTAAATAAATATATAAAAAAATATTTTAAGCATACTGTACATGTCCCTCTTCTCTCTGCTTCCCTGCAATTATTGGCTTACTTATCTCTCTTCTTTCTTTCTCTCAGAGGAAATGGGCTGGTCTGTCTATTGGACAGGAGGTGGAAGGTAATTCACTCCATTTCATTAATGAGTCTGAGGAAAATAAAACTATGACCATAGATACTGCCTCATTTACACTGCACCCTGCACAGTCCCTAATATACTGTACCTTCACATCTTGACCACAACCAATAGCTCACCTTAACATACCTATTTAATTTTTACAGTACAGTATTTCTGACAGTACAAATTATAAAGTACTCTGACATGAGTCCTCTCCCCTTAATAGTGGCCAACTACAACTTTGACAAGTCCCAGCAGTGTATCGGTGCCATGACTATAGAGATTGACTTCCTCCAGAAGAAGAGCACGGACACCAGCCCCTACGACTCAGACAAGATGGCCAGCGAGTTCATCCAGCAGTTCAACAACCAAGGCTTCTCTGTCACCCAGCAGGTAATTCAGAACAACAAACACTACAGCCAGTCACAACTCTTCACACTTTTCCTGCACATTTCCCTTCCCTTGTGTTACAAGAAAAAAGACTGGTGGTTTACATCAATCAAATGATTTTAGATGTGGGTAGGAGTGCACACTTGGGAGAATTGGGATGCAACCTAACACAGCCTTCCTCTCTCCTCTCATCCTCTCTCTCCTCTTATCTCCTCTCATCCCTCTCTCCTCTTGTCTCCTCTCATCCCTCTCTCCTCATCCTCTCTCCTCTCATCCCTCTATCCTCTTATCTCCTCTCATCCCTCTCTCCTCATCCTCTATCCTCTCATCCTCTCGCCTCATCCCCTCTCTCTCCTCTCATCCTCTCTCTCCTCTCATCCTCTCTCTCCTCTCTTCTGTCATGCTTGCTGTCCTCCTCCCTTCCTCCCCAGATGGTGTTCAGTTTCTGCGACAAGCTCTTTGGGCTGGTGATCAAAGACATCGAGGCCATGGACGCCAGCATCCTCAAGGGGGAGCCAGCATCAGGCAAGAAGCAGAAGGTACCCAGAGTTACATTGACCTACTGCTGTAACAACTCAGCCCTTTATGATATGGGCCCTAGTCGGAATTACCCCCCTTCCTTGAAGTAATCCATGATTAGAAATGACTGGACAGGTGAACGCCAAGTGGTGGAGCACTTGCTTTCACCTGCCCCTTCATTTAGAACGGGGCCTCTATTTGACGAGGAAATGCGCTGCTAGGGTGCTGGTCGAAGTCCAAAGGGCACTCTGCAGAATTGTAAGAGTTGATTTGGAACAGTTATTTGTAATAACCAGTAGTTGGTAATAATTCCAATAAATCCTGTTTCCCTTAGATTGACATTGGCCTGCTGGTGGGGAACAGCCAGGTGGTTTTCGAGAAAGCAGAGAGCTCCTCCCTCACATTAGTTGGTAAGTTACAAAGGAGTTCATACAGAATACAGGTAGATTATGTAGGACCTATATCTAACTATTGCACAAGATGGCACCACAACAGGCATATCGTTCTGCACAGTTTCAATTCAAACATACAGTGCACTCGGAAAGTATTCAGACCACTTCCCTTTTTCCACATTTTGTTACTTTACAGCCTTATTCTAAAATGGATACAATTATTATTTTCCCCCATCAATCTACACACAATACCCCATAATGCTAAAGCGAAAACAGGTTTTTAGACATTTTTCACATTTATTAAAAAATAAAAACAGAAATACCTTATATACATAAGTATTCAGACCCTTTGCTATAAGAGTTGAAATTGAACTCAGGTGCATCCTGTTTCCATTGATCATCCTTGAGATGGTTCTACAACTTGATTGGAGTCCACCTGTGGTAAATTCAATTGATTGGACATGATTTGGAAAGGCACACACCTGTCTATATAAGGTCCCACAGTTGAAAGTGCATGTCAGAGAAAAAACCAAGCCATGAGGTCGAAGGAATTGTCCGTAGAGCTCCGAGACAGGATTGTGTCGAGGCACAGATCTGGGGAAGGGTACCAAAAAATGTCTGCAGCATTGAAGGTCCCCAAGAACACCGTGGCCTCCATCATTCTAAAATTGAAGAAGTTTGGAACCACCAAGACTCTTCCTAGAGGTGGCCTCTCGGCCAAACTGAGCAATTGGGGGAGAAGGGCCTTGGTCAGGGAGGTGACCAAGAAGTGCAATGGCGATTGCGTTGTCCGTGGATCTGTTGTGGCGATATGCGAATTATAGTGACTAGGGTGTTGGATAGGGTGGCGGTGATATGGTCCTTAACTAGCCTCTCAAAGTCATTTAGTCATTTAGTTCAGTTACCTTCGCTTTCTTGGGTACAGAGGGGCCCACGTCGTGGATAGATGGCAGTATTTGTGCAAAACTGAAAGCGCGAACCACCGCATTTAACCATGGCAAGGAGACTGGGAAGATGGGCGTGTACAAACAGACCAGCTATGACCTCCGTAAAGCAATCAAAGAGGCAAAATAATAGTACAGGGACAAAGTGGAGTCGTAATTCAACGGATCAGACACGAGACAAATGTGTCAGGGACTCCAGAGAATCACAGATTATAAAGGGAAAGCCAGCCAGGTCACGGACACCGAACCCTCACTCCCGGACGAGCTAAACACCTTCTTCGCCCGTTTTGAGGAAAACAACATTGAGCTGCCGACGCAGGCCCCTCTGTACCCAAGAAAGCGAAGGTAACTGAACTAAATGACAAAATGACTTTGAGAGGCTAGTTAAGGACCATATCACCGCCACCCTACCCAACACCCTAGTCACTATAATTCGCAAATCGCCGCAACAGATACACGGACAAAGCAATCGCCATTGCACTGCACACTGCCCTATCCCACCTGGACAAGAGATATACCTATGCTATTCATCAACTACAACTCAGCCTTCAACACCATAGTACCCTCCAAGCTCATCACTAAGCTCAGGGCCCTGGTTCTCCCTGTGCAACTGGGTACTGGACTTCCTGAAGGGGCCGACCCCAAGTGGTGAAGGTAGGCAACAACACCTCTGCCACGCTGATCCTCAACACGGGGTCACCACAGGCGTGCGTGCTCAGCCCCTCCTGTACTCTCTGTTCACCCATTACTGCGTGGCCACGCACGTCTCCAACTCAATCATCAAGTTTGCTGAAGACCCAACATTGGTAGGCCTGATTACCAACAATGATGAGACAGCCTACAGGGAGTAGGTGAGCGCCCTGGCGTAGTGGTGCCAGCAAAATAACCTCTCCCTCAATGTCAACAAAACAAAGGAGCTGATCATGGATTACAGGAGACAGCAGAGAGAGCACGGCCCCACCAACGGGGCCGCAGTGAATAGGGTATGTACAGTGAGGTAAAAAAGTATTTGATCCCCTGCTGATTTTGTACGTTTTCCCAATGACAAAGACATGATCAGTCTATAATTTTAATGGTAGGTTTATTTGTACAGTGAGAGACAGAATAATAACAAAATAATCCAGAAAAACGCATGTCAAAAATGTTATAAATTGATTTGCATTTTAATGAGGGAAATAAGTATTTGACCCCTCTGCAAAACATGACTTAGTACTTAGTGGCAAAACCCTTGTTGGCAATCACAGAGGTTAGACGTTTCTTGTAGTTGGCCACCAGGTTTGCACACATCTCAGGAGGGATTTTGTCCCACTCCTCTTTACAGATCTTCTCCAAGTCATTAAGGTTTCGAGCCTGACGTTTGGCAACTCAAACCTTCAGCTCTCTCCACAGATTTTCTATGGGATTATGGTCTGGAGACTGGCTAGGCCACTCCAGGACCTTAATGTGCTTCTTCTTGAGCCACTCCTTTGTTGCCTTGGCCGTGTGTTTTGGGTCATTGTCATGCTGGAATACCCATCCACGACCCATGTTCAATGCCCTGGCTGAGGGAAGGAGATTCTCACCCAAGATTTGACGGTACATGGCCCCGTCCATCGTCCCTTTGATGCAGTGAAGTTGTCATGTCCCCTTAGCAGATTAACAACCCCAAAGCATAATGTTTCCACCTCCATGTTTGACGTTGGGGATGGTGTTCTAGGGGTCATAGGCAGCATTCCTCCTCCTCCAAACACGGCGAGTTCAGTTGATGCCAAAGAGCTCGATTTTGGTCTCATCTGACCACAACACTTTCACCCAGTTCTCCTCTGAATCATTCAGATGTTCATTGGCAAACTTCAGACGGGCCTGTATATGTGCTTCCTTGAGCAGGAGGACCTTGCGGGCACTGCAGGATTTCAGTCCTTCACGGCGTAGTGTGTTACCAATTGTTTTCTTGGTGACTATGGTCCCAGCTGCCTTGAGATCATTGACAAAATCCTCCCATGCAGTTCTGGGCTGATTCCTCACCATTCTCATGATCATTGCAACTCCACGAGGTGAGATCTTGCATGGAGCCCCAGGCCGAGGGAGATTGACAGTTATTTTGTGTTTCTTCCATTTGCGAATAATCGCACCAACTGTTATCACCTTCTCACCAAGCTGCTTGGCGATGGTCTTGTAGCCCATTCCAGCCTTGTGTAGGTCTACAATCTTGTCCCTGACATCCTTGGAGAGCTCTTTGGTCTTGGCCATGGTGGAGAGTTTGGAATCTGATTGATTGATTGCTTCTGTGGACAGGTGTCTTTTATACAGGTAACAAGCTGAGATTAGGAACACTCCCTTTAAGAGTGTGCTCCTAATCTCTGCTAGTTACCTGTATAAAAGACACCTGGGAGCCAGAAATCTTTCTGATTGAGAGGGGGTCAAATACTTATTTCCCTAATTAAAATGCAAATCAATTTATAACATTTTTGACATGCGTCTTTCTGGATTTTGTTGTTGTTATTCTGTCTCTCACTGTTCAAATAAACCTACCATTAAAATTATAGACTGATCATTTCTTTGTCAGTGGGCAAATGTACAAAATCAGCAGGGGATCAAATACTTTTTTCCCTCACTGTGTATATATATATATATATATATATATATATATATATATATATATATATATATATATATATATATATATATATATATATATATATATATATATAAATTATATATACACAGTACCAGTCAAAGTTTGGACACACCTACTCATTCAAGGTTTTATTTTTATTTTTACTATTTTCTACATTGTAGAATAATAGTGAAGACATTAACACTATAAAATACAGTGGCTTGCGAAAGTATTCAACCCCCTTGGCATTTTTCCTATTTTGTTGCCTTACAACCTGGAATTAAAATTGATTTTTTGGGGGGTTTGTATCATTTGATTTACGCAACATGCCTACCACTTTGAAGATGCAAAATATTTTTTTGGGGGAAACAAACAAGTAATAAGACAAAAAAACAGAAGACTTGAGCGTAAATAACTATTCACCCCCCCAAAGTCAATACATTGTAGCGCCACCTTTTGCAGCAATTACAACTGCAAGTCTCTTGGGGTAAGTCTCTATAAGCTTTGCCCATTCTTCAAGGCAAAACTGCTCCCACTCCTTCAAGTTGGATGGGTTCCGCTGGTGTACGGCAATCTTTAAGTCATACCACATATTTTCAATTGGATTGAGGTCTGGGCTTTGACTAGGCCATTCCAAGATATTTACATGTTTCCCCTTAAACCACTCGAGTGTTGCTTTAGCAGTATGCTTCGGGTCATTGTCCTGCTGGAAGGTGAACCTCCGTCCCAGTCTCAAATCTCTGGAAGACTGAAACAGGTTTCCCTCAAGAATTTCCCTGTATTTAGCGCCATCCATCATTCCTTCAGTTCTGACCAGTTTCCCAGTCCCTGCCGATGAAGAACATCTCCACAGCGTGATGCTGCCACCACCATGCTTCACTGTGGGGATGGTGTTCTCGGGGTGATGAGAGGTGTTGGGTTTGCGCAAGACATAGCGTTTTTCTTGATGGCCAAAAAGCTCAATTTTAGTCTCATCTGACCAGAGTACCTTCTTCCATATTTTTGGGGAGTCTCCCATATGCCTTTTGGCGAACACCAAATGTGTTTGCTTATTTTTTTCTTTAAGCAATGGCTTTTTTCTGGCCACTCTTCCGTAAAGCCCAGCTCTGTGGAGTGTACGGCTTAAAGTGGTCCTATGGACAGATACTCCAATCTCCGCTGTGGAGCTTTGCAGCTCCTTCAGGGTTATCTTTGGTCTCTTTGTTGCCTCTCTGATTAATGCCCTCCTTGCCTGGTCTGTGAGTTTTGGTGGGCGGCCCTCTCTTGGCAGGTTTGTTGTGGTGCCATATTCTTTCCATTTTTGAATAATGGATTTAATGGTGCTCCGTGGGATGTTCAAAGTTTCTGATATTTTTGTATAACCCAACCCTTCTCCACAACTTTGTCCCTGACATGTTTGGAGAGCTCCTTGGTCTTCATGGTGCCACTTGCTTGGTGGTACCCCTTGCTTAGTGGTGTTGCAGACTCTGGGGCCTTTTCAGAACAGGTGTATATATACTGAGATCATGTGACACTTAGGTTTGCACACAGGTGGACTTTATTTAACTAATTATGTGACTTCTGAAGGTAATTGGTTGCACCAGATCTATTTAAGGGCTTCATAGCAAAGGGGGTGAATACATACAGTGGGGAAAAAAAGTATTTAGTCAGCCACCAATTGTGCAAGTTCTCCCACTTAAAAAGATGAGAGAGGCCTGTAATTTTCATAATAGGTACACATCAACTATGACAGACAAAATGAGATAAGAAAACCCAGAAAATCACATTGTAGGATTTTTAATGAATTTATTTGCAAATTATGGTGGAAAATAAGTATTTGGTCACCTACAAACAAGCAAGATTTCTGGCTCTCACAGACCTGTAACTTCTTCTTTAAGAGGCTCCTCTGTCCTCCCCTCGTTACCTGTATTAATGGCACCTGTTTGAACTTGTTATCAGTATAAAATACACCTGTCCACAACCTCAAACAGTCACACTCCAAACTCCACTATGGCCAAGACCAAAGAGCTGTCAAAGGACACCAGAAACAAAATTGTAGACCTGCACCAGGCTGGGAAGACTGAATCTGCAATAGGTAAGCAGCTTGGTTTGAAGAAATCAACTGTGGGAGCAATTATTAGGAAATGGAAGACATACAACACCACTGATAATCTCCCTCGATCTGGGGCTCCACGCAAGATCTCACCCCGTGGGGTCAAAATGATCACAAGAACGGTGAGCAAAAATCCCAGAACCACACGGGGGACCTAGTGAATGACCTGCAGAGAGCTGGGACCAAAGTAACAAAGCCTACCATCAGTAACACACTACGCCGCCAGGGACTCAAATCCTGCTGTGTCCCCCTGCTTAAGCCAGTACATGTCCAGGCCCGTCTGAAGTTTGCTAGAGTGCATTTGGATGATCCAGAAGAGGATTGGGAGAATGTCATATGGTCAGATGAAACCAAAATAGAACTTTTTGGTAAAAACTCAACTCGTCGTGTTTGGAGTACAACGAATGCTGAGTTGCATCCAAAGAACACCATACCTTTTGTGAAGCATGGGTGTGGAAACATCATGCTTTGGGGCTGTTTTTCTGCAAAGGGACCAGGACGACTGATCCGTGTAAAGGAAAGAATGAATGGGGCCATGTATCGTGAGATTTTGAGTGAAAACCTCCTTCCATCAGCAAGGGCATTGAAGATGAAACGTGGCTGGGTCTTTCAGCATGACAATGATCCCAAACACACCGCCGGGCAACGAAGGAGTGGCTTCGTAAGAAGCATTTCAAGGTCCTGGAGTGGCCTAGCCAGTCTCCAGATCTCAACCCCATAGAAAATCTTTGGAGGGGAGTTGAAAATCCGTGTTGCCCAGCGACAGCCCCAAAACATCACTGCTCTAGAGGAGATCTGCATGGAGGAATGGGCCAAAATACCAGCAACAGTGTGTGAAAACCTTGTGAAGACTTACAGAAAACGTTTGACCTGTGTCATTGCCAACAAAGGGTATATAACAAAGTATTGAGAAACTTTTGTTATTGACCAAATACTTATTTTCCACCATAATTTGCAAATAAATTCATAAAAAATCCTACAATGTGATTTTCTGGAATTTCTTTTCTCATTTTGTCTGTCATAGTTGACGTGTACCTATGATGAAAATTACAGGCCTCTCTCATCTTTTTAAGTGGGAGAACTTGCACAATTGGTGGCTGACTAAATACTTTTTTTCCCCACTGTATGCACGCACCACTTTTCCGTTATTTTTTTTTTTTCATTTCACTTCACCAATTTACATGAAATACAAATACAAATCCATTTAAATTACAGGTTGTAATGCAACAAAATAGGAAAAACGACAAGGGAGATGAATACTTTTGCAAGGCACTGTAACACATATGGAATCATGTAGTAACCAAAAAATATTTTATATTAGAGATTCTTCAAATAGCCACCATTTGCCTTGATGACAGCTTTGCACACACTTGGCATTATCTCAACCAGCTTCATGAGGTAGTCACCTGGAATGCATTTAAATTAACAGCTGTGCCTTCTTAAACGTTAATTTGTGGAATTTCTTTCCTTCTTAATGCGTTTGAGCCAATCAGTTGTTGTCACATATACTCCCTCTCCGGCGTTCGAGGTCACCGGTCCTGGGATTCATCATTACGCGCACCTGCACGTCATCATCAGGCACACCTGGACTCAATCACCTTTCTGATTACCTCCCCTATATGTGTCACTCCCTTTGGTTCCTTCCCCAGGCGTTATTGACTCTGTGTTTGTGTTTCATGTCTGTACGCTACTTGTGTTTCTTGTTTTGTTTGATGTATTATTTATTATTAAATTCACTCCCTGTACTTGCTTCCCGATTCCCAGCGTACACGTTACAGTTATGTTGTGACAAGGTAGGGGGGTATACAGAAGATAGCCCTATTTGGTAAAAAACCAAGTCCATATTATGGCAAGAACAGTTCAAATAAGCAAAGAGAAACGACAGTCCATCATTACTTTAAGACATGAAGGTCAACGTTTCTTCAAGTGCAGTTGCAAAAACCATCAAGCGCTATGATGAAACTGGCTTTCATGAGGACGGCCACAGGAATGGAAGACCCAGAGTTACCTCTGCTGCAGAGGATAAGTTCATTATAGTTACCAGCCTCAGAAATTGCAGCCCAAATAAATGCTGCAAAGAAACCACTACTAAAGGACACCAATAAGAAGAGACCTGCTTGGGCCAAGAAACATGAGCAATGGACATTAGACCGGTGGAAATGTGTCCTTTGGTCTGGAGTCCAAATTGGAGATTGTTGGTTCCAACCGCCGTGTCTTTGTGAGACGCGGTGTGGGTGAACGGATGATCTCGTATGTGTATTTCCCACCGTAAAGCATGGAGGAAGAGGTGTTATGGTGTGGAGGGTGCTTTGCTGGTGACACTGTCTGTAATTTATTTAGAATTCAAGGCACACTTAACCAGCATGGCTACCACAGCATTCTACAGCGATCCCATCTGGTTTGGGCTTAGTGGGACTATCATTTGTTTTTCAACAGGACAATGACCCAACACACCTCAAGGCGGTGTAAGGGCTATTTTACCAAGAAGGAGAGTGATGGAGTGCTGCATCAGATGACCTGGCATCCACAATCCCCCAACCTCAATCAATTTGAAATGGTTTGGAATGAGTCGGACCCAGAGTGAAGGAAAAGCAGCCAACAAGTGCTCAGCATATGTGGGAACTCCTTCAAGACTGTTGGAAAAGCATTCCAGGTGAAGCTGGTTGAAAGAATGCAGAGAGTGTGCAAAGCTGTCATCAAGGCAAAGGGTGGCTGTTTAAAGAATCTCAAATCTCAAATATATTTTAATTTGTTTAACACTTTTTTGTTTAATAGTTTTGATGTCTTCACTATTATTCTACAATGTAAATAGTAAAAATAAAGAAAAACCCTTGAATGAGTAGGTGTGTCCAAACTTTTGACTGGTAGTGTATATATATATATGTATTCTGACATTGCTCGTTCTGATATTTCTTAATTTTCTTTATTTTACTAGATTATGTGTGTTGTTGTTTTAGTTTTTAATTGTCATTGCTAGTTATTACTGCACTGTTGGAGCTATAAACACAAGCATTTACCTGCACCTGCTGTAACATCTGAAAATCTGTGTACGTGACCAATAAACTTTGATTCGTTTTTTTATTTGATTTGTAAAAAATAAACCAAATCGACCAAGATTGATCAAATCCTGCAACCATGGGAAAATAACCATTCTTAATCCATTGTTACACTTTTCATTGTAAAGTGTATTTGAGTATGTTTTTAATGCATTTTAAATCAATTTGATTCCTCTCTGCCCACTAGGCAAGGCCAAGACCAAAGAGCAGCGTCAGTCCATCATCAACCCGGACTGGAACTTTGAGCGCATGGGCATTGGTGGTCTGGACAAGGAGTTCTCCGACATCTTCCGCCGAGCCTTCGCCTCTCGTGTCTTCCCTCCTGACATCGTGGAACAGATGGGTAAGAGGCTCCCCACTCCTTGGTCTTAGTTAGATCATGCAGTACTACATACAGTTGAGAGCACAAAAAAGTACGGCCGAGTCGTGGTATTGGCAGAACAATTGTCGCAATGCATGTGCAACATGGCGCCTCTCGGTGCCTCCTAGCGATAATTTGTCACAAACTGGAGTATGCTGTGCTTTCAAAGATTCAGAGATTGAGAAGCGTTGGTCTATAGACAGTTGTTGTTCCATTGCCCCCCAGGTTGTAAGCACGTGAAAGGAATCCTTCTCTTCGGGCCTCCTGGTTGTGGTAAGACTCTGATGGCCAGGCAGATTGGCAAGATGCTCAACTCCCGCGAGCCCAAGATCGTCAATGGCCCTGAGATCCTCAACAAGTTTGTGGGAGAGTCTGAGGCCAACATCCGCAAGCTCTTCGCAGACGCAGAAGAGGAGCAGAAGAGGGTGAGTGGCCAGCCGCCATCTTGTTTTTGATGACCACAAGTAATTAATCTAACAAAAAAATCCATCCACGATGACAAAATCCCAAACAAATGTTATACATACATGCATGACTGACTGTCTCGCTCTCTTTCTCTTCATCCACTCTTCCTACTCTCCCCTCTCTTCTCTCCTCCTAGCTGGGTGCTAACAGTGGTCTGCACATAATCATTTTTGATGAGCTGGATGCCATCTGTAAGCAGAGAGGTACTGGGCAGGGCAGTACAGGAGTTCACGACACGGTGGTCAACCAGCTGCTGTCCAAGATAGATGGAGTAGAGCAGCTCAACAACATCCTGGTCATAGGTAGGTAGTGGTACGCTGTCCTATAATAGCATACCTGTTATAGTTGTTGAACTTAGCTGAACATCTAGGTGTCAGTTTGTCTAAATGTAATTTGAGGTATAGATACCAATCTTACCTTAAGCCTCACATAGCACCAAAGATGAATACATGACTCTGGTCTAACTAGAAACTCCATCTTTATATCCCCCTCTCTCTCTTTCTCTTTCCCACAGGGATGACCAACAGGCCTGACCTGATAGATGATGCTCTGATGAGGCCTGGCAGGTTTGAAGTCAAGATGGAGATCGGTAAGAACCACACATCTCTCTGTGCCTTCCCCTTTATCTCATGGGTTGTTCCTTTTCGTATGTCCCTCCAACCTTTATTGTATTATTGTAGGGACCTCTCTCCCTCCCTGAATGCATTTTTACCACTTTATTTATTTATTTTCTCCCTCCCTCCCTCCCTCCCTCCCTCCCTCCCTCCCTCCCTCCCTCCCTCCCTCCCTCCCCTCCCTCCCTCCCTCCCTCCCTCCCTCCCTCCCAGGTCTTCCGGATGAGAAAGGACGTGTTCAGATTCTCAACATTCACACTAATAAGATGCGTGACTTTGGCCTGCTGGCTCCTGATGTGGACGTGAAGGAGCTGGCTGCCGGGACCAAGAACTACAGTGGTGCTGAACTGGAGGGGCTGGTCAGAGCTGCCCAATCAACAGCCATGAACCGCCACATTAAGGTTAGAGTCCAACCCATCAACAAACATGATCATCCATGATATGGTTAGACTATCCAATTGACAGCCTTCAACACCCATGACATGGTTAGACTCCACCCCTTAGCAAGGTGCTTTTAGAGGCTTTTAGTCATATCTGCCATAACTCTGTCCTTTGTTAAGTCTACTGTATATAACAGTCAGATCAGACTGATATTTATTTCTGTGTGTCCAGGCCACAGCCACAGTTGAGGTGGACACAGAGAGAGCCGAGAAGCTGCAGGTCACCAGAAGTGACTTCTTGGGCTCCCTGAACAACGACATTAAACCAGTAAGTGTCCCTCTACTATATGTGTATTTACAAAGGATAGTACACAAAGTGAATAGGGTGTCATTTGAGATTGACCCTTAGACTATCATTCCAATCCTAAAGAGTTCTTCCCCCTCCTCTTTCTCCTCCCCTCCTTCTTCTTCCTCCTCCTAACCCCTCCCCCCCTTCTCCTCATCCTCCCCCTCTTCCTCCCCCAGGCATTTGGTTCCAACCAGGAGGACTACGCCAGCTACATCATGAACGGCATCATCAAGTGGGGCGACCCTGTGACGCGTGTCCTGGATGACGGGGAGCTGCTGGTGCAGCAGACCAAGAACAGCGACCGCACACCGCTGGTGGCCGTGCTACTGGAGGGTAGACCACACACACACACACACACGTGTGAGCGAACACACATACACACACGCAAGTGAGCGTAGGCACATGCAGGTGGAGCTCACACACTTAAGCGCACACACACAGTTGAAAAACAGCCCCCCCCTCTCTCTCTAACAGTCTTGAATTGTCCATCTGTCCTCTTAGGACCCCCTCACAGTGGAAAAACGGCCCTGGCTGCCCAAATCTCGGAGAGCTCAGAGTTCCCCTTCATCAAGATCTGTTCCCCGGACAAGATGATCGGTTTCTCCGAAAACTCCAAGTGCCTGGCTATCAAGAAGGTGGGTGTAAAGCCTGGCACCACGAAAGAAAGATAGATCCCTGCACACTGTTGAATGCTCCTGCAGTTTTATTAAGTGTTTCGACCCCAATGTCTTTGTAAGGCTGGCACCATGCCCATAGAAATAGATGGCCACTGTGCCAGAATCTGGTCGAATGGTAGACTAGTTGTAGCACTGCTGACTCTGGACCACGCATTGCATAGAGTTGGGTGTTGGATCCCTGGGTCCACCGCTCTCTTTACTAGCTACTTCTCTCCAGTTTATCGGTCTCCCCCGTTTTCCTATCTGACGTATCGATAACAACTAAGAGCAGAAGAAAGAGATTATTACCAATACTTACTGTATGGTATTATTATACAGTATTTTTGTGTTATTTAACTCTGTATCCCCTGCCTTCCTTCCCTCAGATCTTCGAGGATGCCTACAAGTCTCAGTTGAGCTGTGTAGTGGTGGATGACATTGAGCGTCTCCTAGGTGATTCTTTACCTCCTCATTTCTCTGAAACCTCATTCTCCTTTTAGTCTAGTGGACCTCCTAATTCCGTCGCTAGTGGAGCAACCAACCCGTATCTCTTTTTAACTTTCCAATGACGCTGCAGATAAACAAAGCACTGTATCTAAAGCCAAGACCTGGTCTTCAATCCTAAAGGAATCAGCAGCAACACTAGTGGGTCCTGTCTGAAGTACTGTTCTGATTTCTTTGTGCTCCACTCCTTTAGACTATGTTCCCATTGGACCTCGCTTCTCCAACATGGTTCTCCAGGCCCTGCTGGTGCTGCTGAAGAAGACTCCTCCTAAAGTGAGTGTTCAGTGTTCATTACAACACTGGCATGGTTGCATTGCTTAATGTAGGTGTTGCGTTATATGAATGAGTTTATTTACACCAGTCTGTGTGTGTGTATGCGCGTTTGTGTGCATGCATGTGCGTGTATGTGTGTAACTCTGCCTGTGCTTTACTCTGCCTACAGGGCCGTAAGCTGCTGATTATCGGAACCACCAGCCGTAAGGAGGTGCTGCAGGAGATGGAGATGCTGGACGCCTTCAGTACCACCATCCACGTCCCCAACATCTCTACTGGAGAACACCTGGTGGAAGCCCTAGAGGTACACACCACACACACTCACACGAACGAACAAGCAAAAACACACACACACACACACAAAATATAAATATCGATGAAGATTTTTGGTAGTTAATGCTACTGTCTTGTTTTGTGTGCCATTTGTTTACTCATTGACATTGTATCCATTGCAGCTACTGGGAAGCTTCACGGACGCAGAGCGGGTCACCATCGGCCAGCACGTCAAAGGAAAGAGGGTCTGGATTGGCATCAAGAAGCTCCTGATGCTCATCGAAATGTCTCTGCAGGTCAGTGGCAATCAGCACTCCTCCTCCTCATCATCGTTCAGCTGCAGAACAGTCGACCACAAGCGTCATCCAGTAGCTATGGTCGCTAGAAAGGTCTCATGCCTCAAGAAGTGGTGCAAACGATTTCATACGGTAGAGCCTGCATAATGCCACATATTTGCACTGTCAATGTGTGTCTTCTTATTCTTCTGTATTACACTGGTGTTCATCTTTGGTTTCCTGCTTCCTTTCTCCAGATGGATGTGGAATACAGAGTCACTAAGTTCCTGCAGCTTCTCAGAGACGAGGGGGCGTGAGTTCTCCCCAACCCCTCCCCCTTTCCCACGCAATCACCTTTACCCTGCCTGCATGCGACTCAATCACAGCCACCCAATCACCTCCTTTCTTTGACTTTATAACCCTGCCTGCCTCTCCTGCATATCCATTACTCCATTTCTATCTCTGTGAATATTACATCAAGGATACACAACAACAGGCACATATTTAAGGCTAAAGTAAAAAAAACTTGATTTACTATATTACTAGTAGCATAACTAGTATAGTAGTAATACTAGTATATCAGTATTACTTATTTCACTGACACAATGACACAAATGGGATCTTATGAACATGAAACACTGTATCACGCTTGTTTATGTTCTCGAAGAGGGCTATAAATAAAGTTGTCATACTATCACTTTACTTGCCCACTGGCTGCCAATGCAGTCAGAGTATCAGTCGTTGACCGGTGTGATCTCATTTTGTCATCACCAGGTTGGATGACGCCAACCACATCCGAATTTAAGCTGTCGCTGAGGGTAAGGGCATCAGTAGAAGCTACGAGGCTAGCTACCCAGACATTTAACTAGCTTCCCTAACTGCCTCCTCTAGCTTTAGGAAATAGCTTCCCTCATTCAGCTTCATTACAATGATACCAATGTTTTTGAGCTCTAAAAGGCCCTGCTAGCACTTCTGAGATAGTTCCTGTATCTATTTACCTTTACGAGAAATACCCTCTGGCCAACTTGTGCTATGAACGACCAAATTCTACATTACAATGATCACATTATCACACAATTACATATATCAAGCATATGCAGTTGCAGTCAAATATATCAGCTTATGGAAACTGATTTAACACTTGTCATTAAAGAAGCTATTGTTTAGGTAAACTGACATCAGCTGTCAAGACATTTTATAACATCTCTTATGTCATTATAATGGCCGCGTTATGAGGTTGTTATTAAAGATGTATATGAATGACATACCTGCCACTCCTGTGCCTCAATCATGTCTATGTAATAAAAACATTACATAAGACAACCTTATGATTATTCCCGCCCTATGTCATGACCTACCATGACGTATTGTTCAGAATGTCATTTACAGGCTGATATGACCCTACTGTGATAGTCTCTGACAATGGACACCACTTATTCTATATCAGGGGTGCATAGCCTAAGTCCTCAAGCCCTTTGAACTACAGACTGGCTTCTACCTGGGAAACCAGGTGAATGCACTCTCTCCACCCAATCGGTGACATCAAGTGCCAGGGAGAAACAAAAGCAGCAAAACTGCAGAACCTTAGGGTCCTAGATTGTAGTTTTTTTTGTTTCGTAAGTTTCTCCTTAAGAGTAGTCCTGAAGCATTTTTGCCAGATTTGATGAAAGCTAGCCGACAAGATGAAGAAGTATTTTATTTTCTTTTGAATAGACATTCTACGCAATTACCTTATATTTGAAAAGTCATTAAAAGTGCTAAAATTACTGATAAAAGATATGGTTCACCATTATGGTACTCTTCTTGTTTTATAGCATATTAAATCCTGTTCAACATTTATTTCATGCAAGACTCATTCCTACCTTTTGTTGTTGTTGTGTGAGTACATGCTGGCGTACAGTCGTATGTGGTTTACGATACGTCATGTGTTTAAGGTTGGGGACACTGGTAAATCATTGTCACCTAAATGAGTCTGAATCCAGTTTTCTCCTCATCTCTCCACACGTCTGTCTCTCCAGTGAACGCACCGACCGCAATGACCGCAGCTATAAGTTCGACTAGAGCTGAAGGAGCATCTGACCAAGAGACAAAAGGAGGAGAGGAGGACGTCCTCTGTTCGTCATCAGTTCTCATCCAGAGGGAGAAGAAGTCGCCCCCCTCTCATCCGCGCATGTTTCAGCGGCAAATGCCGTCATCATCCATCCACCCGACACTATCGACATATCACGTCACAGAAACCTATTGAAAATCATACTGTTCCAATATGTTGTCTGTATGAAACGCAATATGGATTGCAAAGTGCTCTCTTGTGCATTGTGCTATATTTAGCCATGTATGTTTTAGCTTTCTGTATTTACAGTACTGTGTATCTGTCTTGCTATCTATATTTATTCAAACCAGTAGATATATCAGTCTTAAAAACATGATATATGTATTATATATACACAGATGATTCATATGAAGTGCAAGTCATCAAAAAACAATTTGAATATTCAGATGATAACATATACAGTGTAGTGGAAGTGAGAAGTGTCGTTTCGGGTGTAAATGTATTTCCCTCCATCCCTATGTTATTTATTTTCTGTACATAGTATACAGTGGGGAAAAAAAGTATTTAGTCAGCCACCAATTGTGCAAGTTCTCCCACTTAAAAAGATGAGAGAGGCCTGTAATTTTCATCATAGGTACACGTCAACTATGACAGACAAATTGAAAAAAAAATTCCAGAAAATCCCATTGTAGGATTTTTAATGAATTTATTTGCAAATTATGGTGGAAAATAAGTATTTGGTCACCTACAAACAAGCAAGATTTCTGGCTCTCACAGACCTGTAACTTCTTCTTTAAGAGGCTCCTCTGTCCTCCACTCGTTACCTGTATTAATGGCACCTGTTTGAACTTGTTATCAGTATAAAAGACACCTGTCCACAACCTCAAACAGTCACACTCCAAACTCCACAATGGCCAAGACCAAAGAGCTGTCAAAGGACACCAAAAACAAAATTGTAGACCTGCACCAGGCTGGGAAGACTGAATCTGCAATAGGTAAGCAGCTTGGTTTGAAGAAATCAACTGTGGGAGCAATTATTAGGAAATGGAAGACATACAAGACCACTGATAATCTCCCTCGATCTGGGGCTCCACGCAAGATCTCACCCGTGGGGTCAAAATGATCACAAGAACGGTGAGCAAAAATCCGAGAACCACACGGGGGGACCTAGTGAATGACCTGCAGAGAGCTGGGACCAAAGTAACAAAGCCTACCATCAGTAACACACTACGCCGCCAGGGACTCAAATCCTGCAGTGCGAGACGTGTCCCCCCTGCTTAAGCCAGTACATGTCCAGGCCCGTCTGAAGTGCATTTGGATGATCCAGAAGAGGATTGGGAGAATGTCATATGGTCAGATGAAACCAAAATATAACTTCTTGATAAAAACTCAACTCGTCATGTTTGGAGGACAAAGAATGCTGAGTTGCATCCAAAGAACACCATACCTACTGTGAAGCATGGGGTTGGAAACATCATGCTTTGGGGCTGTTTTTCTGCAAAGGGACCAGGACGACTGATCCGTGTAAAGGAAAGAATGAATGGGGCCATGTATCGTGAGATTTTGAGTGAAACCCTCCTTCCATCAGCAAGGGCATTGAAGATGAAACGTGGCTGGGTCATTCAGCATGACAATGATCCCAAACACACCGCCCGGGCAACGAAGGAGTGGCTTCGTAAGAAGCATTTCAAGGTCCTGGAGTGGCCTAGCCAGTCTCCAGATCTCAACCCCATAGAAAATCTTTGGAGGGAGTTGAAAGTCTGTGTTGCCCAGCGACAGCCCCAAAACATCACTGCTCTAGAGGAGATCTGCATGGAGGAATGGGCCAAAATACCAGCAACAGTGTGTGAAAACCTTGTGAAGACTTACAGAAAACGTTTGACCTGTGTCATTGCCAACAAAGGGTATATAACAAAGTATTGAGAAACTTTTGTTATTGACCAAATACTTATTTTCCACCATCATATGCCAATAAATTCATTAAAAAATCCTACAATGTGATTTTCTGGATTTTTTTTCTCATTTTGTCTGTCATAGTTGACGTGTACCTATGATGAAAATTACAGGCCTCTCTCATCTTTTTAAGTGGGAGAACTTGCACAATTGGTGGCTGACTAAATACTTTTTTTCCCCACTGTATATAAAATACAGTATATCATGGATTATTTCAAATCATTCTATTGACTATTATTGAGTAATATATATCAGTATCGTTGTTAATCTCACCCCAAACTTGAAGATTGTGGTGTTGGATTATAACTTGGTTGTAGTCTGTCTAATATAGATGCCGTGTGTGTACGAGACCAGTGTTAAACAATTCAACACTTTTGAAATGGTATATGTTATAAAGAAACCTTTATTACTTATCAAATCAGCTCTATGTGTGACTGTGATTTCAATATTTTGTGTGTGTATGAATAAGCATTGCTTCTGTGTGCCTGTAAGAGTGAGTGTGTTTGTGTCTGTGCTTAAGTACAGTATGTGTGTGTAATTTAATCCAAATTTGACCAGTCTTTTATTGTGATGCATTTGTTAATTTAAACAGTGCTTGTTGTCAAAAGCTATTTTTATGTTCTGTCAATTGACCATGTGTGTCAATATACAAATGTATTATTGCAATAAAAGCACAGATACACCAGGTAAAAACAACACCTATCTCTAGTCTCCATTTTTGGTTTAGTTGTTTGTGTGAAGATTAGTTGTCAAACCAGCTCAAGCTGGTACTGTACATGTACAGTGCCTTCAGAAAGTATTTACACCCCTTGACTTTTTCCACATTTTGTTGTGTTACAGCCTGAATTTAAAATGGATTAAATTGAGATTGTGTGTCACTGGCCTACACAAAATACCCCATAATGTCAAAGTGGAATGATGTATTTTTTTATTTTTTTATTTTACAAATGAATAAAAAATGAAAAGCTTGAGTCAATAAGTATTTAACACCTTTATTATGGCAAACCTGTCACACCCTGATCTGTTTCACCTGTCGTTGTGATTGTCTCCACCCCCCTCCAGGTGTCGCCCATCTTCCCCATTTATCCCCTGTGTATTTATACCTGTGTTCTCTGTTTGTCTGATGCCAGTTCGTTTTGTTTCGTTAAGCCTACCAGCGGTTTTCCCCCTGCTCCAGTCTTTCTCAAGTTCCTGTTTTCTAGTTTTCCCGGTTTTGACCATTCTGCCTGCCCTGACCCTGAGTCTGCCTGCCGTTCTGTACCTTGTCACACCACCCTGGATTATTGACCTCTGCCTGTCCTGAGACTGCCTGCCGTTCTGTACCTTTTGGACTCTGATCTGCATTACTGACCTCTGCCTGCCCTTGACCTGTCGTTTGCCTGCCCCCTGTTTTTGTAATAAACTTTTGTTACTTCGACACTGTCTGCATCTGGGTCTTCTCCTGAAACATGATAGTATGAACTGGCCATCACTGACCAAGCAGACTCGGACCAGATCCGCAACGCCATCTCCTCCCAAGGAGCCACCATTGGAACGTACGAGGAGTTGCTTCGGGGTCTCATGGAAGGGTTCCAGACCTTGGCCGAACGCCATGACCAAGCGTTTAACACATTGCTGGAGCAATTCCGCGGGTTGTATGTTAGGCAGCCTACCACGACGGTAACCTCCCAGCCCCTCAGTAACCCTGCTGTTAGCAGCGCGGCCTCCCCGGCCATCGCGGTTTCCTGAGAACCCCGCTTACATCCCCTGGAACGCTTCGCTGGAGAGTCGGGAACCTGTTGGGCATTTCTCGCTCAATGTTCGCTCATCATCGAGCTGCAGCCCTCCTCCTTCCCCTCAGACCGCTCTAAGATAGTGTACCTCATCACGCTGATGTCCAGAAGGGCTCTCGCCTGGGCTACGGCAGTGTGGGAACAACAGTCGGCCGTATGCTTCAGTCTGGAGGAGTTCATGCAGGAGGTAAAGAAGGTTTTCGATGCTCCATTGTCCGGGAGAGAGGCTGCCCAGAAGTTGCTTCGGCAAGAATCCTGCAGTGTGGCAGACTATGCAGTGGATTTATACACGTTGGTAGCGGAGTGTGCCTGGAAACTAGAAGCGCTGTCCGACATGTTCTTGCACAGAGTATCGGAGGAATTTAAGGACGAGCTTGCAACCCGGGATCTACCGACAGATCTCGACTCACTCATCGCCTTGACCATTCGGATCGATGGGCAACTATGGGAATGAAGGAAGGAGAGGAAGTCCGATTCCACCTCGCCTCTGAGGCATCCTGGAAGTCCTCGACGGCTCTGTTGCCGAGAGAACCCGAGGCTACCCGAGTTCCCCCGAGAGTCTCCGAAGTCTGCCGATTCCCCTCTTCCCGAGCCAATGCAACTAGGCAGAGTTAGGCTGTCTCCAGCCTAATGGCAATACAGGCTTCACACAAAGAGTTGCCTGTATTGCGGGACTACAAGTCATTTTGTGTCCACCTGTCCACTAAAAGACACAGGCTCAATCACAGCCACCAAATCACCTCCTTTCTTTGACTTTATAACTGTCACACCCTGGCTCTGGGACTCTATATGTTGAGCCAGGGTGTGTTCATTCTGTGGTGTTCATTCTAGTTTGTTATATTCTATGTTTGCCTGAGTGACTCCCAATCAGAGGCAACGAGTGTCAGCTGTTGGCTGGTTGTCTCTGATTGGGAGCCATATTTAATCTGTCTGTTTTCCCTTTGTGTTTGTGGGTTTTTGTTCCGTGTTTCGGTCATTGATACCGTGGACGTCACGAGTCGTTTCTTGTTTTGTATTCATGTTTAAACTTTAACTAATTAAAGTATGTTTGTTCATCACGCTGCGCCTTGGTCTGTTCCATATGACGATCGTGACAGAAAAACCCACCATGCAACGACCAAGCAGCGTGTCCAGGGGCAGCTCTTGGGCTGGACATGGGAGGAAGCGCCGGGAGAAGAGACGGTGGAGGCGCGCCGTAGAGAGGAGCAGCGGCGCCAAACGGGTCAACGTCGGACAGGCGAGAGGCAACCCCAGAACATTTTTAGGGGGGGGCACACGGCATGGACGACGGGGCTGACGGAGGCAAAAGAGGGGCGGATTCTGAAGGCCACCAGGTTACGGATACACCGCCCTGTACGTCCTGTGCGGATGCCTCACACAGAGTGTGTGAGGGTAGGCATTCAGCCAGGACGGGTTGTGGCCGCTCTTCACTCCAGGGCTCCTATCCGTCTCCACAGCCCGGTTCGGCCTGTCCCTGCTCCACGCACTAAGCCTACGGTGTGCGTCGCCAGCCCAGTCCGGCCAGTCCCTGCTCCACGCACCAAGCCTACGGTGTGCGTCGCCAGCCCGGTCCGGCCTGTCCCTGCTCCACGCACCAAGCCTACGGTGTGCGTCGCCAGCCCAGTCCGGCCAGTCCCTGCTCCACGCACCAAGCCTACGGTGTGCGTCGACAGCCCAGCCCGGCCTGTCCCTGCTCCACGCACCAAGCCTACGGTGTGCGTCGCCAGCCCGGTCCGGCCTGTCCCTGCTCCACGCACCAAGCCTACGGTGTGCGTCGCCAGCCCAGTCCGGCCTGTCCCTGCTCCACGCACCAAGTCTACGGTGCGCGTCGCCAGCCCGGCCCGGCCTGTTCCTGCCACTCGCACCAAGTATACGGTGCGCGTCGCCAGCCCGGCCCGGCCTGTTCCTGCCACTCGCACCAAGTCTACGGTGCGCGTCGCCAGCCCGGCCCGGCCTGTTCCTGCCACTCGCACCAAGTCTACGGTGCGCGTCGCCAGCCCGGCCCGGCCTGTTCCTGCCACTCGCACCAAGCCAGGGGTGCGAGTCGTCAGCCTGGTAAGGCCCGTCCCTCCTCCACGCACCAAGCCAGGGGTGCGAGTCGTCAGCCTGGTAAGGCCCGTCCCTCCTCCACGCACCAAGCCAGGAGTGCGCGTCGTCAGCCTGGTAAGGCCCGTTCTTCCTCCACGCACCAAGCCAGGGGTGCGCGTCGTCAGTCCAGCACAACCCGTGCCTGGGTCACCGGTGCCTGGTAAGGTACCGGTCAACTGCTCCACTGTGGAGCTGAAGCTAACCGCTCCTGCTAAGTCCAGTTCGGCTCCAGCCGGCGGGGCCAGACTGGACCAGGGGCGCTATGGGGGGTGTATTGGAGGGTGGTGGTCAAGGCCGGAGCCAGAACCGCCGCCGAGGAGGTATGCCCGCCCAGCCCTCCCCTGTTTTGTTTAGTTGAGGCGCGGTCGCAGTCCGCGCCTTTAGGGGGGGGGTACTGTCACACCCTGGCTCTGGGACTCTATATGTTGAGCCAGGGTGTGTTCATTCTGTGGTGTTCATTCTAGTTTGTTGTATTCTATGTTTGCCTGAGTGACTCCCAATCAGAGGCAACGAGTGTCAGCTGTTGGCTGGTTGTCTCTGATTGGGAGCCATATTTAATCTGTCTGTTTTCCCTTTGTGTTTGTGGGTTTTTGTTCCGTGTTTCGGTCATTGATACCGTGGACGTCACGAGTCGTTTCTTGTTTTGTATTCATGTTTAAATTTTAACTAATTAAAGTATGTTTGTTCATCACGCTGCGCCTTGGTCTGTTCCATATGACGATCGTGACAATAACCCTGTCTTCCTCTCCTGCATACAGTGAGGGAAAAAGTATTTGATCCCCTGCTGACTTTGTACGTTTGCCCACTGACAAATAAATTATTAATCTATAATTTTAATGGTAGGTTTATTTGAACAGTGAGAGACAGAATAACAACACAAATATCCAGAAAAACGCATGTCGAAAATGTTATAAATTGATTTGCATTTTAATGAGGGAAATAAGTATTTGACCCCTCTGCAAAACATGATTTAGTACTTGGTGGAAAAACCCTTGTTGGCAATCACAGAAGTCAGACGTTTCTTGTAGTAGATTTTGTCCCACTCCTCTTTGCAGATCTTCTCCAAGTCATTAAGGTTTCGAGGCTGACGTTTGGCAACTCGAACCTTCAGCTCCCTCCACAGATTTTCTATGGGATTATGGTCTGGAGACTGGCTAGGCCACTCCAGGACCTTAATGTGCTTCTTCTTGAGCCACTCCTTTGTTGCCTAGGCCGTGTGTTTTGGGTCATTGTCATGCTGGAATACCCATCCACAACCCATTTTCAATACCCTGGCTGAGGGAAGGAGGTTCTCACCCAAGATTTGATGGTACATGGCCCCGTCCATCGTCACTTTGATGCGGTGAAGTTGTCTTGTCCCCTTAGCAGAAAAACACCCCCAAAGCATAATGTTTCCACCTCCATGTTTGACGGTGGGGATGGTGTTCTTGGGTTCTTAGGCAGCATTCCTCCTCCTCCAAACACGGCGAGTTGAGTTGATGCCAAAGAGTTCCATTTTAGTCTCATCTGACCACAATACTTTCACCCAGTTCTCCTCTGAATCATTCAGATGTTCATTGGCAAACTTCAGACGGGCATGTATATGTGCTTTCTTGAGCAGGGGGACCTTGCTACAGGATTTCAGTCCTTCATGGCGTAGTGTGTTACCAATTGTTTTCTTGGTGACTATGGTCCCAGCTGCCTTAAGATCATTGACAAGATCCTCCCGTGTAGTTCTGGGCTGATTCCTCACCGTTCTCATGATCATTGCAACTCCACGAGGTGAGATCTTGCATGGAGCCCCAGGCCGAAGGAGATTGACAGTTATTTTGTGTTTCTTCCATTTGCGAATAATCGCACCAACTGTTGTCACCTTCTCACCAAGCTGCTTGACAATGGTCTTGTAGCCCATTCCAGCCTTGTGTAGGTCTACAATATTGTCCCTGACATCCTTGGAGAGCTCTTTGGTCTTGGCCATGGTGGAGAGTTTGTAATCTGATTGATTGCTTCTGTGGACAGGTGTCTTTTATACAGGTAACAAGCTGAGACTAGGAGCACTCCCTTTAAGAGTGTGCTCCTAATCTCAGCTCGTTACCTGTATAAAAGACACCTGGGAGCCAGAAATCTTTTTGATTGAGAGGTGGTCAAATACGTATTTCCCTCATTAAAATGCAAATAAATTTATAACATTTTTGACATGCATTTTTCTGGATTTTTGTTGTTGTTATTCTGTCTCTCACTGTTCAAATAAACCTACCATTAAAATTATAGACGGATAATTTCTTTGTCAGTGGGCAAACATACAAAATCAGCAGGGGATCAAATACTTTTTTCCCTCACTGTATAATAATAATAATAATATGCTATTTAGCAGACGCTTTTATCCAAAGCGACTTACAGTCATGTGTGCATACATTTTTATGTATGGGTGGTCCCGGGGATCGAACCCACTACCCTGGCGTTACAAGCGCCATGCTCTACCAATTGAGCTACAGAGGACCATCCATTACTCCATTTCTATCTCTGTGAGCGAGTACTCTGGTGGGCCATACGGATAACTTTTCCTCTCCCCTTACTCGCACCCCCTTTCATGCCATCGTGCTGTGGGTGAACCATATGAAATCTCTCTGGATACTCATCGACTCTGGGGCCGATGAGATCTTTATGGACGCTACCCTTGCGTCCGAGCTGGGCATCCCCACTCAGCCCCTCTCCATTCCCATGGACGTTAGAGCGCTGGATGGGCGCTCTGTAGGCCAGGTCACCCACAATACCACCCCCATCAACCTACGAGTATCAGGGAACCACAGCGAGAACATCCAATTCCTGCTAGTTGTGTCAGGTTTCCGTGGTATTGGGTTTCTCTTTGCTCCAGCGACACAACCCCTTTATTGACTGGTTTACTGGTGCCATTATGTGCTGGATCCCATTCTGCCATGCTCATTGCCTGAAGTCAGCGCAGCCTGCCTCGGGACGTCTTCCTGGGTGCTCGGAATTTGCCTCGGACCTCTCTGCCATTCCCGCAGAGTACCAGGACCTCCGGGAGGTGTTCAGTAAGGCCCGGGCCACTTTGCTTCTGCTGCACCGACCCTACGACTGTGGAATCGATATTCTCCCAGGCACCACTCCGCCCCATGGATGACTGTACTCGCTGTCGGGTCAGGAGACCAAGGCTATGGAGAACCTACATTGAGGACTCCCTAGCTGCCGGGTTCATCCGTCCTTCTGCCTCCCCCGCCGGCGCAGGGTTCTTCTTTGTGGAGAAGAAGGACAAAATCTTGTGCCCGTGCATCGACAACCGGGGCCTCAACGACATCCCGGTGAAAAACCGCTACCACTCATCTCCTCGGCCTTCGAGCCGCTCCAGGGGGCCAACGTGTTCTCCAAGCTGGACCTACGGAATGCCTACCACCTGGTGCATATACGGGAGGGGGACGAGTGAAAGACTGCCTTCAACACGGCCAGCGGTCACTACGAGTATCTGGTCATGCCATTTGGCCTTACCAATGCTCCAGCTGTGTTCCAGGCCCTGGTTAATGATGATCTCCGCGACATGTTGAACTGGTTCGTCTTCGTCTACCTCGACGACATCCTCGTCTTCTCCCACTCCACCCAAGAACAAGTGCTCCAACGCCTCCTGGAGAACCAGCTTTTTGTGAAAGCGGTGAAATGCGAATTCAATCGCTCCTCCATCCCCTTCCTGGGCTACATCATCGCTGCAGGGAGTGTACAGATGTATCCCGGTAAGGTGAGAGCGGTGGTGGATTGGCCCCAGCCTATGTCCAGAGTGCAGCTGCAACGTGTCCTGGGATTCGCCAACTTTTATCACCGCTTTATCCGGAGTTACAGCACCATAGCTTCCCCTCTGTCTGCACTCAACTCTCCCAAGGTTCCGTTCACATGGTCCCCAGCTGCTGACCAGGCGTTCCGGGACCTCAAACACTGTTTCACCACTGCTCCCATCTTGGTTCATCCTGACCCATCACGGCAGTTTGTGGTGGAGGCCGATGCTTCAGATGTCAGAGTGGGGGTGGTCCTGTCCAAGCGTTCGGCCCTGGACCTCAAGTTACATCCCTGCGCCTTCTTCTCCCATCACCTCAACACCATTGAGAGGAATTACGATGTGGGGAATCGTGAGATTCTCGTGGTGGATATGGTGTTGGAGGAGTGGAGGCACTGGCTGGAGGGGGCGGAACATCCGTTCATTGTGTGGACAGACCACAAGAACTTGGAATATCTCCACACCGCCAAGCATCTCAATTCCAGGAAAGCTAGGTGGGCCCTGCAACTAGTGTGGGTCTTTCACTCATTGAGTGTTCCCTGGGTTATCAGCCCCCGCTCTTCCCAGAGCAAGAGGAAGAGGTCGGCATACCCTCAGCCCAGATGTTTGTCCGCCGCTGTCATCGTACCTGGAGGAGAGCCTGGTCGGCTCTTCTCAAGACCACATCCAGGTTTCGACGACAAGCTGACCGCCACCGGACCCCGGCTCCCCGGTATTGTCTCAGGCAGAAGGTATGGCTGTCCACCCGAGATCTGCTCCTCTGGGTGGAGTCCCGCAAACTTTCCCCCTGGTTTATCTGCCCTTTCCCCATCTCCAAGATCATTAGCCCCTCTGCTGTTCGTCTTCTGTTGCCCAGTACCCTCCGTATACATCCCACTTTTCATGTGTCTAGGATCATGTCTCACAGCCCTTTCTCTCCTGTTTCCAGGCCCACCTCTCTCCCCCGTCTCATCGACGGCCAACCGGCGTACAAGGTGAGGCGTCTCCTGAAGGTTCGGCCTCAGGGCAGGGGATTCCAGTACCTGGTTGACTGGGAGGGTTATGGCCCGGAGAAGAGGAGCTGGGTCCCCGCTAGGGACATCCTGGACACAGGCCTCATCACTGAGTTTCAACGTCGGCACCCCGGTCAACCAGGTATGCGCCCAGGTAGGACGCCAGGTAGTGCCCCTAAAGGGACGGTACTGTCAAACCCTGATCTGTTTCACCTGTCTTTGTGATTGTCTCCACCCCCCTCCATGTGTCACCCATCTTCCCCATTTTCACCAATGTATTTATACCTGTGTTCTCTGTTTGTCTGTTGCCAGTTCGTTTTGTTTCGTCAAGCCTACCAGCGTTTTTCCCCTTCCTCCTGTCTTTCTCAAGTTATTGTTTTCCCAAATTTGACCATTCTGCCTGCCCTGACCCTGAGCTTGCCTGCCGTTCTGTACCTTGCCACACCACCCTGGATTATTGAACTCTGCCTGCCCTGACCCTGAGACTGCCTGCCGTTCTGTACCTTTTGGACTCTGATCTGGATTACTGACCTCTGCCTGCCCTTGACCTGTCGTTTGCCTGCCCCCTGTTTTTGTAATAAACTTTTGTTACTTCGACACTGTCTGCATCTGGGTCTTCTCCTGAAACGTGATAAAACCTAAATAAGTTCAGGAGTAATTTTGTTTCTTAACAAGTCACATAAGATGGATAGAATCACATTGTGTGCAATAATAGTGTTTAACAAGGCACCTATTGGTAGAAGGGTAAAAAAACAGACATTGAATATCCCTTTGAGCATGGTGAAGTTATTAATTCCACTTTGGATGGTATATCAATACACCCAGTCACTACAAAGATACAGTTGTCCTTCCTTACTCAGTTACCGGAGAGGAAGGAAACCGCTCAGGAATTTCACCATGAGGCCAATGGTGACTTTAAAACATTTACAGGGTTTAATGGCTGTGATAAGAGAACTGATGGCTCTACAACATTGTAGTTACTCCACAATACTAACCTAAATGACAGAGTGAAAAGAAGGAAGCATGTACAGAATATAAATATTCCAAAACATGCATCTTGTTTGCAACAAGGCACTATGCAATCTGGTTTCCGAGCTGGTCATGTGTGCACCTCAGCCACGCTCAAGGTCCTAAACGATATTATAACGGCGATCGATAAAAGACAGTACTGTGCAGCCGTCTTCGTCGACCTGGCCAAGGCTTTTGACTCTGTCAATCACTGCATTCTTATTGGCAGACTAAATAGCCTTAGTTTCTTAAATGACCGCCTCGCCTGGTTCACCAACTACTTCTCAGATAGAGTTCAATGTGTCAAATCGGAGGGCCTGTTGTCTGGACCTCTGGCAGTCTCTATGGGGGTGCCACAGGGTTCAATTCTCGGGCCGACTCTATTCTCTGTGTATATCAATGATGTCGCTCTTGCTGCTGGTGACTCTCAGATCCACCGCTACGCAGACGACACCATTTTGTATACATCTGGCCCTTCATTGGACACTGTGTTAACAAACCTCCAAACGAGCTTCAATGCCATGCAACACTCCTTCCGTAGCCTCCAACTGCTCTTAAACGTTAGTAAAACTAAATGCATGCTCTTCAATCGAACGCTGCTTGCACTCGCCCACCTGACTAGAATTACTACTCTCAGCAGGTCTGACTTAGAATATGTGGACAACTACAAATACCTAGGTGTCTGGTCTGGTTAGACCGTGAACTCTCCTTCCAGACTCACATTAAGCATCTCCAATCCAAAGTTAAATCTAGACTATTTCGCAACAAAGCATCCTTCACTCATGCTGCCAAACATGCCCTCGTAAAACTGACTATCCTACCGATCCTTGACTTTGGCGATGTCATTTACAAAATAGCCTCCAACACTCTACTCAGCAAATTGGATGTAGTCTATCACAGTGCCATCCGTTTTGTCACCAAAGCCCCATATACTACCCACCATTGTGACCTGTACGCTCTCATTGGCTGGCCCTCACTACATATTTGTCGCCAAACCCACTGGCTCCAGGTCATCTATAAATCACTGCTCGGCAAATCCCTGCCTTATCTTAGCTCATTGGTCACCATAGCAACACCCACCCGTAGTATGCGCTCTAGCAGGTATATCTCACTGGTCATTCCCAAAGCCAACACCTCCTTTGGCCGCCATTCCTTCCAGTTCTCTGCTGCCAATGACTGGAACAAACTGCAAAAATCTCTGAAGCTGGAGACTCTTATCTCCCTCACTAACTTTAAGCATCAGTTGTCAGAGCAGCTTACACAGCCCATCTGTAATTAGCCCACCCAACTACCTCATCCCCATATTGTTATTTATTTTGCTAATTTGCAACCCAGTATCTCTATTTGCACATCATCTTCTGCACATCTATCACTCCAGTGTTAATACTAAATTGTAATTATTTTTTACTATGGTCTATTTATTGCCTTACCTCCATAACTTACTACATTTGCACACACTGTATATAGATTTTCTATTGTGTTATTGACTGTACATTTTGTTTATCCCATATGTACAGTTGAAGTCGGAAGTTTACATACACTTAGGTTGGAGTCATTAAAACTCGTTTTTCAACCACACCACAAATTTCTTGATATCAAACTATAGTTTTGGCAAGTCGGTTAGGACATCTACTTTGTGCATGACACAAGTAATTTTTCCAACAATTGTTTACAGACAGATTATTTCACTTATAATTCACTGTATCACAATTCCAGTGGGTCAGAAGTTTACATACACTAAGTTGACTGTGCCTTTAAAAAGCTTGGAAAATTCCAGAAAACGATGGCATGGCTTTAGAAGCTTCTGGTATGCTAATTGACATCATTTGAGTCAATTGGAGGTGTACCTGTGGATGTATTTCAAGGCCTACCGTCAAACTCAGTGCCTCTTTGCTTGACATCATGGGAAAATCAAAAGAAATCAGCCAAGACCTCAGATAAAAAATGGTAGACCTCCACAAGTCTGGTTCATCCTTGGGAGCAATTTCCAAACGCCTGAAGGTACCACGCTCATCTGTACAAACAATAGTACGCAAGTATAAACACCATGGGACCACGCAGCCGTCATCCGCTCAGGAAGGAGACACGTTCTGTCTCCTAGAGATGAACGTACTTTGGTGCGAAATGCAAATCAATCCCAGAACAACAGCAAAGGACCTTGTGAAGATGCTGGAGGAAACAGGTACAAAAGTATCTATATCCACAGTAAAACGAGTCCTATATCGACATAACCTGAAAGGCCGCTCAGCAAGGAAGAAGCCACTGCTCCAAAACCGCCATAAAAAAGACAGACTACGGTTTGCAACTGCACATGGGGACAAAGATCGTACTTTTTGGAGAAATGTCCTCTGGTCTGATGAAACAAAAATAGAACTGTTTGGCCATAATGACCATCGTTATGTTTGGAGGAAAAAGGGGGCTGCTTGCAAAAAGGGGGCTGCTAAGAATTGGGACATTAGCAGCATCATGCTGTGGGGGTGCTTTGCTGCAGGAGTGACTGGTGCACTTCACAAAATAGATTGCATCAAGGAAGGAAAATGTATGTGGATATATTGAAGCAACATCTCAAGTCATCAGTCAGGAAGTTAAAGCTTGGTCGCAAATGGGTCTTCCAAATGGACAATGACCCCAAGCATACTTCCAAAGTTGTGGCAAAATGGCTTAAGGACAACAAAATCAAGGTATTGGAATGGCCATCACAAAGCCTTGACCTCAATCCTATAGAAAATGTGTGGGCAGAACTGTAGCTCAGCTGGTAGACTACGGCACTTGTAACGCCAAGGTAGTGGGTTCGATCCCCGGGACCACCCATACACAAAAAAAAAATTATGCACGCATGACTGTATGTCGCTTTGGATAAAAGCGTCTGCCAAATGGCATATTATTATTATTATTAAAAAGTGTGTGCGAGCAAGGAGGCCTACAAACCTGACTCAGTTACACCAGCTATGTCAGGAGGAATGGGCCAAAATTCACCCAACTTATTGTGGGAAGCTTGTGGAAGGCTACCCGAAACGTTTGACCCAAGTTAAACAATTTAAAGGCAATGCTACCAAATACTAATTGAGTGTATGTAAACGTCTGACCCACTGGGAATGTGATGAAAGAAATAAAAGCTGAAATAAATCATTCTCTCTACTATTATTCTGACATTTCACATTCTTAAAATAAAGTGGTGATCCTAACTGACCTCAGACAGGGAATTTTTACTAGGATTAAATGTCAGGAATTGTGAAATACTGAGTTTAAATTAATTTGGCTAAGGTGTATGTAAACATCCGACTTCAACTGTAACTCTGTGTTGTTGTTGTTTTAATCACACTGCTTTGCTTCATCTTGGCCAGGTCGCAGTTGTAAATGAGAACTTGTTCTCAACTGGTTTACCTGGTTAAATAAATGTGAAATAACATTTAAAAAAATTAAGTAATACTGCAAAAAATGTGGCAAAGAAATTAACCTTATGTCCTAAATACAAAGTGTTATGTTTGGGGCAAATACAATGCAACACTGAGTACCACTCTCCATATTTTCAAGCTGCATAATATTATGGGTATGATTGTTATCGTTAAGGACTGGGGAGTTTTTCAGGATAAAAAAGAAACTGAATAAAGCTAAGCACAGGCAAAACCCTAGAGAAAAACCTGGTTCAGTCTGCTTTCCACCAGACACTGGGAGATGAATTCACCCTTCAGCAGGACAATGACCTAAAACACAAAGCCAAATATACACTGGAGCTGCTTACCAAGAAACCAGTGAATATTCCTGAGTGTCCGAGTTCCAGTTTTGACTTAAATCTGCTTGAAAAGCTATGGCAAGGCCTGAAAATGGTTGTCTAGCAATGATCAACAACCAATTTGACAGAGCCTGAAGAATTTTGAAAAGAATAATGGGCAAATGTTGTACAATCCAGGTGTGGAAAGCTCTTAGAGACTTACCCAGAAAGACTCTCAGCTGTAATCGCTGCCAAAGGTGCTTCTACAAAGTATTGACTCAGGGGTGTGAATACTTATATAAATGAGATATTTCTGTATTTCATTTTCAGAATTTGCATAAATGTTTAAAATCATGTTTCACTTTGTCATTATGGGGTATTTATTGTAGATGGGTGAGAAAAAGATGGCGCATACCAACAGCTACAATGTCTCAGAACATACCTTCCAGCTCGGCAGTAAGTAAATTAAATCATACTATAGGCATTAGTTTGTGTAATAACTGGGTATTTGTGATAGGTTCTTCAATGTTTCATAGTTCTCTGACTACATACTACAAAAGACCCATACATTCCAATGAGTTCCACATTCAGCAACATTGATAATTTGTAAGAGAGGATACAGTTGAAGTCAAGACCTAGGCCGAGATTCAATCCGACAGCAGGTTGTCGACAATGCAGCTTTTAAAGGCAATGTTCCCGCGTTCGCAGGGGGGTCTCATTCACGCTGCATATGTCAGCTCAATCTGAAATTGCCTTTAGAAACCACATTGTCAACAACCAGCAGTCGATTGTTACAATGTTTTTAAATTGTTGTACTGTACACTATACATTGTCCGAAATGTTTGTGTAAAGGTAATCTCTTCCCAATATCTGTAATGAGATTATACAAACATTTGGATATTGTCAAATTTAAACAAAGGACTGACACAAATAAACAAACAGTGGACCACACCCCCAAACTTTCACAGCACAGTTTAGCCTACACATGACCTTCAGGGACAAAGCGCTAATCTGGAAAGGTGTAAACTGCTAGGGCATGATTTTATTCAATTTTAAATGCACCCCACTAATAAGGGTCCCTTTGGAAACACTGACCAACTTTTTGTTTCCTACCCTATCATACTATTGTTTAAAGGCAGTCAAAAACATGATTGTCCTGTGTTTTATATATTGTGACGTCACGAGAGGCTACACAGCTTTCAGCGGGATTGCTCAAGTAGTGCAAGGAGACAAGGTTCAAACAAAACAAGGATTTTATTATAGGTCTTGGGAAATTAACGAAAATATAACAAAATTCTGTTCTCTTGTGGCTCTTTAAGGGTTAACAGTTCAGGGATGTCTCTTCCACATCCAAAATCATAATTCTCACTCGCTCAGATAACTTTTCCCCAGCCTTACTGTAGTCCACGTTGCAGCTAGTGGCCAACCCAGCAAAAAGTCCTTCCAAATGTCTCTCACGTATTTCCACAGGTGCATATATCCAAAGGTGAGTATTTCCCAAAGGTAAGTATCTCCAAATCCTTATATTCCTCATGGAAGTGGACGTGCAGCACTCTTGTCCTCCAGAGAGCCCAGGTTGGAGACTGTGTCTCTTCCCTTCCCAAACCTTCAGCTCATCAGCTCCTCATTTGTTTCAGCTGCGTGGGAAGATTGGCCATAGAGGGGTGGAGTTCCCGACCATACCAGCAGATGGAGCCATAGCTGTCTGGGTTTGCAGCCACCTCAGGGGGATGTAACGTCCCTCCAGGACACAGCCTCTCGTGACATCACACATCCCCCTCCTCGGGACCGACGTCCTCGTCGGGTAAAGGCAGCGAAGAAGGCATCACGCCGGGAGAGGGCATCCGCATTGCCGTGGTGCTTGCCAGCCCTGTGGACAACAGAAAAGTTAAACGGTTGCAAGCTCAAAAACCATCTGGTTACTCTACTGTTTGATTCCTTGTTCTTGGCCATCCACTGCAGAGGGGCGTGATCAGATACCACCATGAAACGTCGGCCCAGGAGATAGAACCGAAGGGACTCCAGGGCCCAGACTACAGCCAGACATTCTTTCTCCACCGTTGAATAGTTCTTCTCTCTTGGAAGTAACTTTCTGCTTAGGTAGAGAATGGGATGTTCTTCACCGTCATGTGCCTGGGTGAGGACAGCACCCAGACCCACCTCCGAAGCATCCGCTTGGACAATGAATTCCTTCTTGAAGTCTGGTGCCACCAGGATCGGACTGGAGCAGAGTGCTCGCTTCAGGTTGAGGAAAGCCGCCTCCGCCGCAGGGTTCCACTTCACCATTCGTGAGTGGCGTTTGGTCGTCAGCTCCGTCAACGGTGCAGCTATGGTAGCAAAATCTGCAATAAAGCGTCTATAGTAGCCAGCGAGGCCCAAAAATGACCTTACTTGCTTCTTGGTGATGGGCTGCGGCCAGTCCTGTATGGCCCGCAGTTTGGCTTCCTGTGGTTTGACCAACCCCCGCCCAATGGTGTACCCCAGGTAGTTTGTCTCACTGAAGGCCAGCTTGCACTTCTTCGGGTTTGCCGTGAGCCCTGCTTCCTGAGCGAATCCAGCACCGCTTGTACCCGGGGTATGTGGCTGGCCCAATCCGGACTTTGTATAACAACATCATCCAAATAAGCCGCTGCGTACCTCTTGTGGGGCGCAAGGACTCGATCCATCAGGCGTTGGAACGTGGCAGGTGCCCCGTGGAGACCAAACGGAAGTCGGGTATACTGGTAGAGCCCCTCCCGGGTGGCAAAGGCTGTCTTCTCCTTAGACGCCGGGGTCAGGGGCACCTGCCAGTAGCCTTTTGTGAGATCAAGAGTGGTTAGGAAACGAGCATGCCCCAAGGAGTCTATTAAATCATCGACACGAGGCATTGGGTATGCATCAAATTCAGACACTTCATTCAACTTTCGATAGTCATTACAAAATCGTACTGAACCGTCTGGCTTGGGAACTAGTACGATGGGACTTGCCCAGGCACTGTGGGACTCTTCGATTACTCCCAACTCCCGCATCTTCCTTACCTCCTTCTGTATAACCACTTTACGAGCCTCTGGCACGCGGTGCGGGCGCTGGTTTACCGTTCGGCCAGGCATGGTGCGGATCTCATGTTGGACCACCTCTGTGTGACCGGGAAGGGAGGAGAAGACATCCTGGTTCTGCTCCACGAGTTCCAGGGCCATCTGTCGTTGATGTGGGGACAGATTTGGACCCAGCTGAACCTCTTCTCGCGCCGGTTCCTTGGTCTCTGTGGGGGGTAGACAGCTGAACAGCGCCTCTCTGGCGTGCCACTTCTTTAAAAGGTTAACATGATAAATCTGCTCAGTTTTTCTTTTATCTGGTTGCCTCACCTTGTAGTTTACTTCTCCCATGCGTTCAATGACCTCATATGGTCCTTGCCAGGTTGCCAGGAATTTACACTCAACGGTTGGCACCAGGACCAGCACTCTGTCCCCCGGCTTAAACTCCCTGGGTTGAGCAGATCTGTTGTAGGAGGCTTGCTGTTGCCGCTGACTGGCCTCCAGGTGTTCCCGCATCATGGGATAGATGGCCTTCATTCTCTCCCTCATAGCCCCGACATGGTCGATCAGTGTCCGCTGTTGGCATGGCTGCTCCTCCCAGGCCTCCTTGGCGATGTCGAGCAGTCCTCTGGGTCTGTAGGAAAGCAAGAGCTCAAAGGGTGAAAAACCAGTAGAAGACTGAGGTACCTCTCTCACCGCAAATAATATGTAGGGTAACAGCTGATCCCAGTTGCGCCCATCTTCCCCTACCGCTTTCCGCAGCATGGATTTTAGTGTTTTGTTAAAACGTTCGACTAGGCCATCTGTCTGGGGGTGGTAGACCGAGGTTCTCAGCTGTTTGATTTTCAGTAAAGCACAGAGTTCTTTCATCACCCTGGACATGAATGGAGTCCCTTGGTCCGTCAATATCTCTTTTGGGATTCCCAGACTAGTTGAGAGACGGAACAGCTCCTTGGCGATTTGTCTGGATGTAGCCTTCCTCAGCGGAATGGCCTCCGGGTACCGGGATGCATAGTCCAGAATGACCAGAATGTATTGATGTCCCCTGGAACTTTTCGGTAAGGGCCCGACTATGTCTAATCCAATCCTCTCAAAAGGAGTTTCGATAATGGGCAAGGGAATGAGCGGGTTTCTATATGTGGGCTTTGGCGCAACCTGCTGACACTCAGGGCAACTACGGCAGTAGTTCTCTATCTCTTTGTGTACTCCTGGCCAAAAGAAACGTTGCATGATTCTTTCCTTCGTCTTCTCTACCCCCAAGTGGGCCCCTAGCGGGTGTGTGTGTGCTAGGTTGAGTACTGTGGCCCGATAGGGCTGTGGCACGAGGAGCTGTTCATGCACTTCATCATTTTTCTTGACTATCTGATATACTAACCCCCGGTTTACTGCGAAATGGGGGTAAGTAGGGTTTGTCTTATCACCTAACACTACACCTTCTAATACCTGCACATTTCTTAAGGCATTTGCAAGAGTAGGATCTTGTAATTGAGCCGTACCATACTGGCCTGTGAGAGGGGGAAGCTCTTGGGTGCCTGGGACGTCTTCTTCACTGGAGAACGGAGCACTTTCCTGGGCTGCGTTCTCTTCTCCCGTATCCGGACCAGTCTCGGTGTCGGTCTGGGCACCTGCCATCCCTATCAGAGCCCGGGCGGGAGTGAGTAACTCGGAGGATTGCACCGGAGCCTTCCCAGGATGAGTCTTGCCTCTCCGTTTCCGAGGTACTCGGGTTATCCTCTCCTGAGACTCTCTCCAGAGTGGGTAAAAGGCTGGGCAGTCTCGTCCAATTAGGACAGGGACGGGGAGGGAATCAACCACCCCCGCCGTCGTGTGTATGGTTCCCCGTGTGCTGGTCATTGTAAGTTCAGTAATGGGGTATTCTCTGGTGTCCCCATGGACACAGGAAACTGGGAGGACTTTCCCCGGGGGTCAGACACGTTGGGCCCACCAAATCCTTACGCACCAGGGTGGCCCGGCTACCAGAATCCAGTAAGGCCTCCACATCATGGTGATTCACAGTTACCGGGCAGGTGGGGGGGTCGATCTGGGCCGCCATCTCGACTCCCAAGAGCGAGGCAAAACGGTGTGTGGGTGCTGAGCTGGAGGACTCCGCAGTGGGCATAGGTTCATCGGCTGGTTTCCCACACTGCCAGGAGATATGTCCCATCTCCCCACACCGGTAACACTGTCGAGTTTCCCCCTCCTGGTGTACTCTTCTTGGACCCGCCTGGTTTCTGGCTCCCCCTGAGCCGGGATAAGTCCTGACGTGGCTGGGTTCGAGACCTTAGGGTCCTTTGGACGGGTTCTTCCCATTTGTGGTGGGGCCGCACTCCTGGGGTCTTTTCGGGAAGCATTCAGCATCTCCGCTGTGGCCTGGTACTTTTCCACAGCTTCCCACGGTCAGATCAGCCGTGGTCAAGGCCTGTTGACTGATGAACCGTTTTGCCTCATAAGGCAGGGCGCGTAGGTAACGATCCACCACAACGGCCTCCACCACCGCCGCTGCTGTATTCCTCTGCGGATCCAGCCATTTCCTTGCGATTCGGACAAGTTCATGCATCTGCGCCCGAGGAGGTTGGTCTGGTTGGAAGGTCCAGCTGTGAAAGCGCTGGGCCATACCAAACTTTGTGAGTCCATATCTGCTGAGGATCTCAGACTTCAGGGCATCATAGTCAGTAACCTGGTCAGGGCCCAGGTCCCGGACAGCATTCAGCGATTCCCCGGTTAGAAAGGGGGCTAACAGACCAACCCACTGTTGCTTGGGCCAGGCTTCCCTAGTGGCCGTGGCCTCAAATGCATGCAGGTATGCCTCAATGTCATCGGTAGCTCCCATCTTAGATATAAAGTGACTTGCCTTTATTGGGCGGGTATTTTGGACCACCCTCTGTCTCTGCAACTGCAATTCCTCTGCCTTCAGAAGGTTGGCTTTCTTTGCTCCTCCAAGAGAGCCACGTTTGCTTGCATCTGGGCTTGCTGGCCAGCAACAAGGGCTTTCAATATGTCCTCCATTTCAGTCGGCGGGGAGCCTACGGCCAACTTGGAAAACTGGGTGATCAAACCTTCGGTATCCTCCTCTGACATGCACTATTAACGCTTGAGCGTGCCTGTATTCTCCACCATCTGTGACGTCACGAGAGGCTACACAGCTTTCAGCGGGATTGCTCAAGTAGTGCAAGGAGACAAGGTTCAAACAAAACAAGGATTTTATTATAGGTCTTGGGAAATTAACGAAAATATAACAAAATTCTGTTCTCTTGTGGCTCTTTAAGGGTTAACAGTTCAGGGATGTCTCTTCCACATCCAAAATCATAATTCTCACTCGCTCAGATAACTTTTCCCCAGCCTTACTGTAGTCCACGTTGCAGCTAGTGGCCAACCCAGCAAAAAGTCCTTCCAAATGTCTCTCACGTATTTCCACAGGTGCATATATCCAAAGGTGAGTATTTCCCAAAGGTAAGTATCTCCAAATCCTTATATTCCTCATGGAAGTGGATGTGCAGCACTCTTGTCCTCCAGAGAGCCCAGGTTGGAGACTGTGTCTCTTCCCTTCCCAAACCTTCAGCTCATCAGCTCCTCATTTGTTTCAGCTGCGTGGGAAGATTGGCCATAGAGGGGTGGAGTTCCCGACCATACCAGCAGATGGAGCCATAGCTGTCTGGGTTTGCAGCCACCTCAGGGGGATGTAACGTCCCTCCAGGACACAGCCTCTCGTGACATCACAATATATTTCCACAATTGTGAAAATGATGATAATACCCTTTTAGTGTAAAAGCTGTTTGAAAAGACCACCTGAAAATTGCAGCCTGTTTTGGTGGGATGGAGTTTTGGCCCACTCTGCTGACATCACCAGGCGATGGATTAGTTAATACACCAATAAGAAAGAGAGATCCATCTCTCTGCCAATAACAGCTAATTTTCAGTTTCCCCCTCCCCACTCAGACCACTCCCAAGTGTCAGGTCTACTCCTGCTCCCCCTCTCCGGTGCTCGAGGTCACCAGTTCACCCATAGTTACGCGCACCTGCACTTAATTATGGGACTCACCTGGACTCCATCACATCATTGATTACCTCCCCTATATCTGTCACTCCTTCAGGTTCATTCCCCAGTCAGCATTGATGTTATGTTTCTCATGGCCAGACGCTGTTCTTGTTTTGTTCTATGTTTATTTATTATTGAACCCTCACTCTGTACTTGCGTCTCGTCTCCCAGTGTCTGCTTTACACCAGTCCTAGCAAATGTTTTGCTTGAAAAATTGCTCTTTGCTAAGATGCTATTTTTGTTTCTTGTTGACCAGTTTAATAAAAAAGTATTACAGTAACGTACTTAATTGTTACCCAGAAAGGATTTGATATTGAGATAAAAACATTTAGTGTCACTGTACATAATTCAACAAGCAGTTGTACTCAATAGGGTTGTGCTATAGCTATGGGGTTGAACTGCAGCTTTAACATTGCCCTGTAGAGAGCAGTAAACATTTTGATAAAACTCTTGGTTGCACACTGCACGCACCCATACAGTAAAGGGGGAGGGGCCTATGTAGTATTGCTGTATGTTACGTTTCCCGGTCGTGGCAGCGGAACGTGAACGGTGCTAATATTTCGACAGTGGAAAACCCGAGTATTAAGCGCTCATTTAAACAGTTTCTGAAATAGTCTGCTCAACGCAGCATGCTTACAGATGGTTAACATTTGACGTCTGATAAATTCTAAACTGCGCTGTGGGTTAAATTCCTGACCGCGAGCTATCGTATGACTACCACTGGTAGCCAGGGAAGCTGGTTGGATTTGACACTTGTATCCGTCGGTGACTGTCACCGAGAAGGCACCTATTCGTCTGCGGCAAGGTGAGTGCTGCTGTCCTCATGTCAACTCGAGCTGTAAAGCCCATACGAATGGTGTCCGTTCATTACTAATGTCCCAATTCTTAGCAGCAAGGTCAGTCTGTGCAGTCAGACATAATCTGGAATGCGAGGCAACACTTTGCTACCACAGTTTGGCCTCGTTTTGTAGACGTGAAAAGAGCGCTTAATCACTTGGTGGCTAGGCAATTTGCGTGGCTACTGTAACATTGTGAAACTGTTTTGTCACGGGGTGGCTAGGCAACTTGCGTGGCTACTGTAATCTTGTGAAACTGTTTTGTCACAGGGGGCGTGTGATCCTGCCATAGCCGTAATGAGAACATTAGTAGCCTAGTTATTTTTGATGCAGTGCCTTTCATATTAATGTCTTCCCAGTGAAATGTGTTTCTGGTTTGCGCGGTCAAAGTAAACATTCCTTTGGAATGACATCCATAGCCTTGCCATTGGGGTTGTTGTGAACGTGGAAAGCCCTAGATACTTATAGAAGGATAATGTTAGCCTACATGAACTGGCGTCCCTATTCCCCCCCCCCCCCCAATATAAAAATATTGGAACATTTAAAACTACACCAAATATATTCATGTCACCTATTGATTAACCTCTTAAGGATTGGACTCTTTTTTTCAATTTTCGCCTAAAATGACTTACCCAAATCTAACTACCTGTAGCTCTGGACCCAAAGCAAGGATATGCATATTCTTGATACCATTTGAAAGGCAACACTTTGAAGTTTGTGGAAATTTGAAATGAATGTAGGCAAATATAACACATTAGATCTGGTAAAAGATAATACAAACAAAAAAACATGCGTTTTCAATTTTTTTTGTTCCGTCATCTTTGAAATGCAAGAGAAAGGCCACAATAATATTGCAGTTTAGGCGCAATTTAGATTTCGGCCACTAGATGGTAGTAGTGTGTGTGCAAAGTTTCAGATTGTTTCAGTGAAGCATTGCAATACTGGACTATTTTGTATCAAGTCTGCCCAAATGTGCCGAATTGGTCAATTGATACATTTTCAAGTACATAACTATAGAGAACATACAAAAATGATATGGTAATACAAAATGTAAGTTTACACACTCAGGAATGTCATACATGATGGATTATTACTTATACACTAACTTTCACACATCTAGATGGCCGGGTGGGGTGGGTGTGGAGCCAGAGACAGCAGGGGTTCAAACTGTAGAACCCAGTTCCTACATTTGAATATAAAAATGGATTTTATCAAACAAAACTATGCTACATTTTATCTCTGGGACCCTTAGGATGACAAATCAGAGCAAGAATGTACAGTTGAAGTCGGAAAAACTCGTTAACAACCACTCCACAAACTTCTTGTTAACAAACTATAGTTTTGGAAAGTCGGTTAGGACATCTACTTTGTGCATGATGCAAGTAATTTTTCCAACAATTGTTTACAGATAGATTATTTCACTTATAATTCACTGTATCACAATTCCAGTGGGTCAGAAGTTTACATACACTAAGTTGACTGTGCCTTTCAACAGCTTGGAAAATTCCAGAAAATGATGTCATGGCTTTAGAAGCTTCTGATTGGCTAATTTACATCATTTGAGTCAATTGGAGGTGTACCTGTGGATGTATTTCAAGGCCCACCTTCAAACTCAGTGCCTCTTTGTTTGACATCATGGGAAAATCAAAAGAAATCAGCCAAGACCTCAGATAAAAAATGGTAGACCTCCACAAGTCTGGTTCATCCTTGGGAGCAATTTCCAAACGCCTGAAGGTACCACGTTCATCTGTACAAACAATAGTACGCAAGTATAAACACCATGGGACGACGCAGCCGTCATACCGCTCAGGAAGGAGACGCGTTCTGTCTCCTAGAGATGAACATACTTTGGTGCGAAAAGTGCAAATCAACCCCAGAAGAACAGCAAAGGACCTTGTGAAGATGCTGGAGGAAACAGGTACAAAAGTATCTATATCCACAGTAAAACAAGTCCTATATCGACATAACCTGAAAGGCCGCTCAGCAAGGAAGAAGCCACTGCTCCAAAACCGCTATAAAAAAAGCCAGACTACGGTTTGCAAATGCACATGGGGACAAAGATCGTACTTTTTGGAGAAATGTCCTCTGGTCTGATGAAACAAAAATAGAACTGTTTGGCCATAATGACCATCGTTATGTTTGGAGGAAAAATGGGGTTGCTTGCAAGCCGAAGAACAACATCCCAACCATGAAGCGCGGGGGTGGCAGCATCATGCTGTGGGGGTGCTTTGCTGCAGGAGGGACTGGTGCACTTCACAAAATAGATGGCATCATGAGGAAGGAAAATTATGTGGATATATTGAAGCAACATCTCAAGACATCAGTCAGGAAGTTAAAGCTTGGTTGCAAATGGGTCTTCCAAATGGACAATGACCCCAAGCATACTTCCAAAGTTGTGCCAAAATGGCTTAAGGACAACAATGTCAAGGTATTGGAGTGGCCATCACAAAGCCCTGACCTCAATCCTATAGAACATTTGTGGGCAGAAATGAAAAAGCATGTGCGTACAAACCTGACTCAGTTACACCAGCTCTGTCAGGAGGAATGGGCCAAAATTCACCCAACTTATTTTGGGAAGCTTGTGGAAGGCTACCTGAAATGTTTGACCCAAGTTAAACAATTTAAAGGCAATGGTACCAAATACTAATTGAGTGTATGTAAACTTCTGACCCACTGGGAATGTGATGAAAGAAATAAAACCTGAAATAAATCATTCTCTCTACTATTATTCTGACATTTTCACATTTCTTAAAATAAAGTGGTGATCCTAACTGACCTAAGACGGGGAATTTTTACTAGGATTACATGTCAGGAATTGTAAAAAACTGAGTTTAAATGTATTTGGCTAAGGTGTATGTAACTTCCGACTTCAACTGTAAGTACATTATTTACCTTCAGAGGTGAAGGTATCAAACCAGTTGCCGTGATACGTTTTTTGTTGTGCACTCTCCTCAAACAATAGCATGGTATTTTTTTCACTGTAATAGCTGCTGCAAATTGGACAGTGCAGTTAGATTAACAAGAATTTAAGCTTTCTGCCCATATAAGACATGTCTATGTCCTGGAAGGTTTGCTGTTACTTACAACATTCATGCTAATCACATTAGCGCATGTTAGCTCAACCGTCCCGTATACGGGACACCGATCCCGTAGAGGTTAAAACACACTGTTTTGCAATGAAGTAGCCTCAGCAGCACTCTGTAGGGTAGCACCATGGTGTAGCCAGAGGACAGCTAGGTTCTGCCCTCCTCTGGGTACATTGACTTCAATACAAAAATAGGAAGCTCTTGGTTCTCACCCCCTTCCATAGACTTATCCAGTATTTGTGACAACTTCCGGAGGACGTCCGCCAATCTTCCAAAATTAAGGAGAAGCGAGAGTGAGAGAGAGCTATATTTGGTTGTATTTAAAAAAAAACTTTCACTTAGCTAGCTGACTGCAACTAGCTAGTTTAGCCTACTCAAACACCCGGCTCAAACAGAGAGGGATGTTATGTTAGCTAGCTGGCTATGGCTATCAAACACTGGAACTCTTCCAAGTCAAGGTAAGCTTTTGGTTTATTAATTTATTGCCACTGGGGCCTGCCAGTGTAACTGCTAAACTGCGTTCTGACTGTACAATGTTCTGCGTGATTGTAGCGGGTTCACTAATGTGTTAGTTCCAGTAGCTATGTTGACTATGAGGTGACCACGATGTAAGCTGTGCGGTTAGCAGTCATGATATGGTTTGGCTTGGAAAGGTTTTTACTAGCTGATGTGTTGTGCACTGAAGTCCACAAGCAAAGGGAAAAGGTGAGAGGAGGAGAGCGCAAAGATAGTTGCTAGAAGGAGCAAAGTGATGATGCTATGTTTATATGGCTGCTATGAAAGTGAACTGTGTTTATGTGTGATCAGTGGTGTGTGTGAATTCATTCCGCCGATTCTGTTGAAAAACGTTTCTTAAACGGAAGCAAATGGAATGAAACTGGGATAAACATACCTGAATTTGTCCAATGGAAAGTCTAATTTGCAACTGTTTGACTAACGTTGTAAACTTTCATTCATAGGCTAGGTTGTAGCAACCTCATGACGGGTACAGGGAAAATTCTAATATCATGCAGTAGCCTATACCTATCGATGTTACATTGAGCTGGGTGAATGGAATATGAATTACAGTCATCCAATATTCTGTAATAGAAATAAGGCCATGATCATTAAAAAATAAATCATCCTCCCTCATTGCACCGACCGCCACTGGTTTCTGTGCTAGTTCCCCAAACACTGAATAGCCAGCCCACTGTTGTAAATCTGCATAAACACATCTATGCTACTGTTCAAAGGTAAATGACACTGCCAATGGGTAAGGCTATAATTCATCTGGTAGGGTTATAGTTGGAACAGCTTATAAAACATCTAAGGAATAACTGTCTATTGGAACTTTTCGAAGTAGCCTATATAGGCCTACTATCATTAGAAATAATCTGATAAAATGTTATATCCTACTCTTATAGTAAAACAATTAATGAAAATGATTTGCTCTCTGAATTGAAAGAATATGACTTTGAATGAGTAGCCTATTATTTAAATGAATGAGTTTTTGTTTTTAATGGGCTATCTTAAAACCAGTGAGCAGTGAGTGAGAGAAGGGCAAATGGGGTGGGAAATGAAAGTGTTCAGTTGATGTCCCAATAATCTGAATTCATTGCATCGGTTATGTCAGAAGCTACAAGGCAGCTGGTTAACCCTGTCTGCTGAGGTCAACACTGCACCACCAATACATAGATTTAGCCCGATATGTCGCGCACAGCCGGGCATGGCAGTTTATCATGCAGAGCAATGAACGGAGAAAGAAAAAAATAGTTTATACAATAGTGTGGGATTGCGGCCCACAATTCGTAAGCCCCCGAGCACGCAATCTTCATGCTTGTGTGACATATTCTGGATTTCCCCTGACTGTTTATGTTTACGGCCCGCTGTCTTCAACCAGGATCTCAGCGATCACTGCCTTATTGCCTGCGTCCGTAATGGGTCCGCGGTCAAACGATCACCCCTCATCACTGTCAAACGCTCCCTAAAACACTTTAGCGAGCAGGCCTTTCTAATTGACCTGGCCCGGGTATCCTGGATGGATATTGACCTCATTCCGTCAGTAGAGGATGCCTGGTTGTTCTTTAAAAGTGCTTTCCTCTCAATCTTAAATAAGCATGCCCCATTCAAAAAATTCAGAACTAAGAACAGATATAGCCCCTGGTTCTCCTCAGACTTGACTGCCCTTGACCAACACAAAAACATCCTGTGGCGTACTGCATTAGCATCGAACAGCCCCCGCGATATGCAACTTTTCAGGGAAGTCAGGAACCAATATACACAAGCAGTTAGGAAAGCAAATGCTAGCTTTTTTAAACAGAAATTTGCATCCTGTAGCAGTAACTCCAAAAAGTTTTGGGATACTGTAAAGTCCATGGAAAATAAGAGCACCTCCTCCCAACTGCCCACTGCACTGAGGCTAGGAAACACTGTCACCACCGATAAATCTACGATAATCGAGAATTTCAACAAGTGTTTTGCTACGGCTGGCCATGCTTTCCACCTGGCTACCACTACCCAGGCCACCAGCTCTGCCCCCTCCGCTGCAACTTGCCCATGCCCCCCCCGCTTCTCCTTCACACAAATTCAGACAGCTGATGTTCTGAAAGAGCTGAAAAATCTGGACCCCTACAAATCAGCTGGGCTAGACAATCTGGACCCTTTCTTTCTAAAATTAGCTGCCGAAATTGTCGCAACCCCTATTTCTATCCTGTTCAACCTCTCTTTCGTAACATCTGAGATCCCCAGAGATTGGAAAGCTGCCGCGGTCATCCCCCTCTTCAAAGGGGGTGACACTCTAGATCCAAACTGTTACAGACCTATATCCATCCTGCCCTGCCTTTCGAAAGTATTTGAAAGCCAATTTAACAAACAGATCACCGACCATTTCGAATCCCACCGTACCTTTCCGAGCTGGTCATGGGTGCACCTCAGCCACGCTCAAGGTCCTAAACGATATTATAACCGCGATCGATAAAAGACAGTACTGCGCAGCCGTCTTCATCGACCTGGCCAAGGCTTTCGGCTCTGTCAACCACCGCATTCTTATTGGCAGACTAAATAGCCTTGGTTTCTCTAATGACTGCCTCACCTGGTTCACCAACTACTTCTCAGATAGAGTTCAATGTGTCAAATCGGAGGGCCTGTTGTCTGGACCTCTGGCCGTCTATGGGGGTGCCACAGGGTTCAATTCTCGGGCCGACTCTATTCTCTGTGTATATCAATGATGTCGCTCTTGCTGCTGGTGACTCTCAGATCCACCTCTACGCAGACGACACCATTTTGTATATATCTGGCCCTTCATTGGACACTGTGTTAACAAACCTCCAAACAAGCTTCAACGCCATACAACACTCCTTCCGTAGCCTCCAACTGCTCTTGAACACTAGTAAAACTAAATGCATGCTCTTCAACCGAACGCTGCTTGCACCCGCCCACCCGACTAGAATCGCTACTCTCGGCGGGTCTGACCTAGAGTATGTGGACAACTACAAATACCTAGGTGTCTGGTTAGACTGTAAACTCTCCTTCCAGACTCACATTAAGCATCTCCAATCCAAAGTTAGATCTAGAATCGGCTTCCTATTTTGCAACAAAGCCTCCTTCACCCATGCTGCCAAACATGCCCTCGTAAAACTGACTATCCTACCGATCCTTGACTTTGGCGATGTCATTTACAAAATAGCCTCCAACACTCTACTCAGCAAATTGGATGTAGTCTAACGGATCACCAAATCCCCATATACTACCCACCATTGTGACCTGTACGCTCTTGTTGGCTGGCCCTCACTACATATTAGTCGCCAAACCCACTGGCTGCAGGTCATTTATAAATCACTGCTAGGCAAATCCCCATCTTACCTTTTAGCTCACTGGTCACCATAGCAACACCCACCCGTAGTCTGCGCTCCAGCAGGTATATCTCACTGGTCATTCCCAAAGCCAACACCTCCTTTGGCCGCCATTCCTTCCAGTTCTCTGCTGCCAATGACTGGAACGAACTGCAAAAATCTCTGAAGCTGGAGACTCTTATCTCCCTCACTAACTTTAAGCGTCAGTTGTCAGAGCAGCTTACCGATCACTGCACATGTACACAGCCATTCTGAAATTAGCCCACCCAACTACCTCATCCCCATATTGTTATTTATTTTGCTAATTTGCACCCCAGTATCTCTATTTGCACATCATCTTTAGCACATCTATCTTTCCAGTGTTAATACGAAATTGTAACTATTTTGCACTATGGCCTATTTATTGCCTTACCTCTAACTTACTACATTCGCACACACTGTATATATATATTTTCTGTTTGTATTTTTGTTTACCCCATATGTAACTCTGTGTTGTTGTTTTTATCGCACTGATTTGCTTTATCTTGGCCAGGTCGCAGTTGTAAATGAGAACTTGTTCTCAACTGGCTTACCTGGTTAAATAAAGGTTAAATAAAAAAATAAAAACAATTGTTTATATGGTTAAAATGTGTGTCAAAAGGGAAATAAAAGTATTATCGGAGTTTTTCGGGAAGGAGGACAGTGTCCTAGCTAGCTAGCTATCCCGCCTGCTGTGTACCAGAGTCCTAGCTAGCTAGCTATCCCGCCTGCTGTGTACCAGAGTCCTAGCTAGCTAGCTAACACAGTGTCCTTTGTTCCCGCCTGCCGAACACCTGCTCTCGCCGTCGTTAACAGAACTGCGGGAAAGCAGTGCCCAGCAGGCGGGGGCGAAAGACACTGTCTACCGGTGTCCTAGCCAGCTAGCTACCGTTGTCGCCCACGCATCTTCTTTTTGTGGGATTTATTGGCGGTTGGCATCCAACGTTATGGTGCATTTACCGCCACCTACTGTACTGGAGTACCCCTGCCTCCCGCCTGTGTACTGGAGTCCCTAGCTTAAAAATTGACCAATAGAAGTATAAATTTCCCACATGCAGGAACGCCCCGAATTGCAGGCCGCAGTTACACCCTTCTCAGTTTATATGCATGGTATAGCCGCTATAGACAGGGAACAAGGTTTAATAAACGGTAATGGCTTCATTATATAGTGTAGTGCCTATGTTATAAATAGTATTGGTTTCAAATCTATTTTAAAATTACAATAATTTTTTGTTTCTCATAGTCGTCCATTTGGGAGAGATTGACAGTTAAATCATCGTATACACCAGACCCTAAAAAGGGACATCGACCTATGGTGAATATAGGATCTCATAAATAATCCTTTCTGGCAGTTTTTAAAGGGAATGCCCCCATTTTTAGACCAGAGCTGTGTTCGAATACTCATACTAACCGTACTATTTGTGATGTAAATTTAGTGTATAGTATGCTTATTGGCCATAGTATGGATATAGTTAGTATGCCAAAAGTTCCCAGATGTCGTACTACATTCGCCAAAATACGAAGTATACAAGCAGTGGACACTATTTGCCCATAATGCAATTCTTCAGAAAATGGGTGTGGCTTCACAACGTTTTCAGATTTGAAGAAAATGGCGGATAATATGCAGCCGAAGTCCAATGAGAGCGGATACAAATTCATTGCATTAAGAAAATGTTGAGCAATGTAATAAAGTAATTACTTTTCAAATACGTTACCTTACACGTTATGTTGGCTGACAATTTGTTAGCTACGCTGTCCTTACGATCCGCATATCATTACATCAGTATGTACCGGTATGTTAGCTAGCTACCTAACGTTGGTTGGCTACTAATACATCGAACTTGCCAGTGTATTAACTATATGCTATCTAATTAACTACCCAACGTTTATTGACTTGATTATTCCCGCCATTTTTAGTTTAGCTAAGTGGTATAGTCGTGTGTTCTCAATGGACATTCGGGTGCGTTCGGAATTTTGCTCTGGCTATCTACTCCGATTTCAGAGCGCTCTCGTCTGAGTGTATCTATGCCAGAGCGCAGAATAACTGTTGAATTTACGAACGCTCAACACCCGTTGAATATGGCCTGTGTCAGTAAACGTCGGTAAAAAAGTGTAATTAAATTGTTGCCAGCAGCACAGTTACAGTCACCAATGCTCTGGATAACATGGAAACAGCCTAACCAGCTCTGCTAAGGCGAGTAAAATGGTCAGTGAGGTGTTCTCTCATTTGTGTCTGGAAGTAGCTAGCAAGTTAGCCAGTTAGCTTGGGTGCTTGACTGCCGTTGTGAGGTCAGAATGCTCGGATCAACCCTACTCATCGGCCAAATCGTCCAGTGTGCGCTCTGAATTTACAAACGGACAATCTGACAACGCTCTGAATTTACGAACGCCCAGAGCGCACACTGACATTCCAGATTTAATTTAATAACACACCCCAAGTCGTAAAATGTCTAGCTAGTAATTTGTTATGCCAACAAGTTAGTAATAGGTTGCTCAACTGAAAGGATACCGTTCGTTTACAGTATACTACAATGAACTAATAGTATATATTATGTAGTATATACTCATTAAGTATGTAGTATACAGTATGTTCTCCCCTGAAGGATACACTTGATCACGCTACTCCTCCTCATGGAGTTAAAATGGAATGGCTGGTGAAAGAAGCATGGTGAAAAGAAACTCCCATTAGCTTATGCTTACACAGATCCAATGCTGTCCAGCTTCTCATGTACAGGGTGAAGACAGGGACAACTGATCCCAAATCTGTTGTTTTGCATGGAGAGTAATTGGAGTGGAATAAATCTCTTGATTGGGTAAACCCTGTTTTCCCCTATCTGCATTGGGTAAACCCTGTTTTCCCCTCTCTGCATTGGGTAAACCTTGTTTTCCCCGCTCTGCTCAGCTTGCCCTGCTTATATAGATTTAAGCCGGTCATCAGAGTTAAAGGAGTAGTTCACTATTTTACAACTTGATGTTAGATGGTTCCTCACCCTGAAAGTAGTCTATGGGCCAGGGGAAACTGTAATCCATAGTTCGGTGGGCGGTATACCGTATTTTACGATATACCGGTATTGATGCACGGACCGGTTTGGGTTTTTACTTTACCTTCTATAACGGTATTTCAATGTTTGGTTTGTTAAATGTGATACACTGTGTGTAACGTCCATTTCTATAGCTTACTTCGCTACTTGAGTCATCTTTCTCCGCTCTCTCTCTCTCTCCATGCCGCTTTCCACACAGACATCTGCATGTTTTTTGTGCAACAGTATCTTCTAAATCAAAGACTAACACGAGAAGCAGGAATATGTTGGCTTCATGAAATAGCTAAGAGAACATTCAATGTAGCCAAAGATTATAGGGTACACTAGGAAACACTTGTCAACACTTTGGTTCCTACCCAGTCACAATAACTCCTCCATGGCATTTTCATTTGTTGTCATGTCAAACACTATATTCAAAGTGCCCACTATTATATTCTAACTATAGAATTAGAATAATCATTTTATTGCCATGATTCCAACAATTCACCCAAGTGTTTTGCTCGAAATCACAAGTCCAATTGCAACATTTGGTAAAAAATAAGGCCTAGATTGTTTGCCCTACGCGGCGTGGTGTGTGTGATCTCAAATGAGTGCATGAAATGCAGAAATTGATGAAAATGCTGAAAATTATTTTGGGTTGAATTGAACAGTATAAAACAATCAGAATGGAGAAAGACCCATTGAAATCACTTAGAATGTCTGTGTTGCCACCCTAGGGTCACGCACTACTCATAAAGCAAATATTATTTTGAACTTTTATTATTAAAAAACATAAGTACTGTCCAATTTGTTTGAAATACTGTGATATGATATTTTGGCCATATACACTACCGTTCAAAAGTTTGGGGTCACTTAGAAATGTCCTTGTTTTATAAAGAAAAGCATTTTTTTTGTCCATTTAAAATAACATCAAATTGATCAGAAATACAGTGTAGACATTGTTAATGTTGTAAATGGCTATTGTAGCTGAAAACGGCTGATGTTTAATGGAATATCTACATACGCGTACAGAGGCCCATTATCAGCAACCATCAGTCCTGTGTTCCAATGGCACATTGTGTTTGCTAATCCAAGTTTATCATTTTAAAAGGCTAATTGATCATTAGAAAACCCATTTGCAATTATGTTAGCACAGCTGAAAGCTGTTGTGCTGATTAAAGAAGCAATAAAACTGGCCTTCTTGAGACTAGTTGAGTATCTGGAGCATCAGCAATTGTGGGTTCGATTACAGGATCA